>NW_026575042.1:52101159-52843659 GCF_905146905.1 Nyctereutes procyonoides | reverse complement strand
TGCCGGGAATTGGAGTCACACACCCTGAACCCTTCCCGCTCATTCACCATCTTATTAATGGGCCAGGATCTCTGACATTTGCTCCACGCGATTGTCAGCATTTCTGCTTTACCTCGGGGGGCGGTGGTGGGGGGGGGGCTTCTCAGCCAAGCTGCGATGAAAACCGTGTGCTGTGATTTGGAGCCGGAGCAAACATCGACTTTTATTAGGTTTGGTGAGTATTTGCTGGGAACCAGTTGAGTGCTGGGTGCTGTGCACGGTTGCCCCGCTGCGGACGGAGGGCAGGGGTGCAGGGCGGCGTATTCAGGCGTGCACAGGGAGAGGAGGGGGGTGGGGGGCAGGAGGGCTCAGACAGGGGCACGAGGGCCGCAGCACAGGACTCCCGGGATCCACCTGCAGCCCGGGATGTGGCGTGTGAGGTGGCCTTTGTCCTAGGGTCAAAGGGCATCTGGGCCCCAGCTTGGCCCCAGCCCGCTAGGTCCTCTCCGCGCCGCGTGGCCAGCCCTGGGACATCCTCCCCGCGGCCCCTGTGCTCCCCTGGGGCTGCGGCGCGGACTCCGGGGAAGTCTGGGCCGTGACGTGCAACGCGACACCCGAGTCCGGGGCGAGGGGCTCCTGCTCTTTGGCTCCTCGTCTCTTGGAACCAGAGCGCCCGGGAGCCCGGAGCCGAGCGGGCCATCCCTGCGGAACCGCGACGTGGGCCTGCGGGTGCTAACGGGGCACCAGGCAGCAGGGCGCTGGCCCCTCGCTGCCCCCCCCAACGCGTGTGGCTCTTGTTACTGGCAGGAGGCCTTAAGTCGGCCCCCCCGAGGCCGGAGCAGACCCCTTAATTAGGCACCGTCCCCGGAGCCAGCGGGCGAGCAGCCTGGGCCTGGCCGCCCTGGCGTCGCGGGGAGCCCCGCCTGCAGGGCTGGCGGGGGCTGGGAGGGGGGCCGAGGGCCGGGGCATCTGAAGGACTCAGCAGGTTTACACTTCGCTGACCCGATGGATGAATGGGGCCCTGTCCACCCACATGGGGGCCTGGAATCTTCAATTATGGCAATTACATCAACAGGTCGGAAGGGCAGCACTTGCCGCTGAAGAGGTTCAGGGCTTAAAAGAAAAATCCTAAAGCCACTGGGTTTTTTTTCCCCCCTTTCTTTTAAAGGGATTGGGTTGATGGAAGAAGACCCCCATCTGCAGTCTAATTGGGCTGCGGGAAGAAAACAAAGATGTAGCACGTTTTTCCGGGTGGAATCTGGCCGGCACGTGTTCGCCGCCTCTGGACTCCTGGCTCTTCCCCAGGGGACTTTGTGCGGCGGTCCCTGTGCTCGCCGTCGGCCCGTCGTCTCCCTGGGGGAGGGCCGTGCTCCCCCTCGGAAGCCCCGTGCACTCAGGCACTGGGGGACGGGGTGCGACGCCGGACCAGGCCTGGGGAAGTCACGTAGTCCCTCCCAGCCTCGGCTTCCCTAGCTGGAAAATGGGCACAATGCTTTCTATCCTTCCTCCTCCCTAATCTTTTAAAGGTTTTATGTATTTATCCATGAGAGACAGAGAGAGGCAGAGACCCAGGCCGAGGGAGCAGCAGGGAGCCCGATGGGGGACTCGATCCCGGGACCCCGGGGTCACACCCTGGGCCAGAGGCAGACGCTGAACCGCTGAGCCCCAAGCGCCCCGTTATGCTTCCTTAATGACGTTTCCTTCTTCAACTCACTTTACGCGACACGTAGAACGCACGGATGTGCGGTCCTCAGGCGGTGAGCAGCTGAGATCTGGGGGAGTCAGTGTGCTCAGGTCCTCAGGAGTGGGGGCGCTGCCCCAACCCCGAGCTCAGCGGGGGCCGCGTGCTCTGTGGTCATGCGGCTGCTTGGGCCCGCGCCACTCACTGGTCGGGGGATCACGGGCTGGGCCGCTGCGGGGGGCCGGGCTGCGGTCCCCCCGATCCCGCTGCTGGGGGCCGGGCTGCGGTCTTCTAACGTCTGGTTTGCAGAGCTGAGTGTACCGGGACGTGCTTTCAACGGCCGCGCTCGCAGTCGGGGCGGCAAGGGCGGCAGCGCTCACGCAGGGCTGGGCAGCGGAGGGGAGGCTCGGCGGGGCCGCGGGGGTCGTGCAGGCGCAGCCCGGGAAGGGAGAGAAGGGGCTTGGGGGGCGGGAGGCCTGAGGGGGCTGAGGCGGCCGTCGGTCCTGAGGTCGAGCAGCGACGACCCCAGTGGGAGTCACGACGGCCCACGCTGCGCCAGGCAGGGAGCAGAGGCGCCCGGGCCCCGTGGGGTTCACTGGGGCGCCCAGGGCCGTGCTGGGGCATCAGCCCGAGGTCAGCGTCCCGCCCGCGCCGTCCACCGCCGGGGGGGAGCCGTCCTCTTCGGGTCTGTTGGCCTGTTGCTCCCTTTCCTCCTCACCCGCCGCAGTGGGCGAGCCCGTTGCCACCCCGCACCCCGCGGCTCGGGACCAACCCCTTAGCGGGGACCTGCGGCGGCCTCCACCCGCGCCGCCTGGGTGCACGGCCGCATTGCAAGGCACGTGGGCACCTCGCTGAGGCCTGTGCAGGACGTCCTCGCCCTGCTCCCCGCGACCGCGTCCAGGCTCCGGTCCAGGAGGCCCTCAGCCGGCCCGCGGGTGACCGAGGAAAGCCAGCAGAGGCTCCGATCCGGGCGGAAGGGGGGGCTCCCACCCGGAGCCGCCGGCAATGCCTCTGGGGTGGGCTGGTCACGGTGGCCGGGGCAAGGGGGCCGCGGGCGACACCGTGCGGCTGTGCGGTGCCCGCATGGGCTCCAGGAGCGTGGCCGGATGCTGCGGGGCTCCTCTGGCCCGTTCAGGCCCGTTCAGGCCAAGGGCAAGGACTTTGTCTGCTCGTAGGGGCAGCGCCCTCGGGTGCCGAGTTAATGTGTAACCAAACTTGCAAAAAGGTTTATCTGTTTGTCTCCGGCAAGGACGTCTGGGCAAATGGCTTTCTGCACCACTACCCTCGGCCTTCGTGCTCGTTCCCTGTGGGCAAAGGAAGGAGCTAGAACCGTCCCAGTCACTGGTCCCCTTCAGCTCTCCGTGGGTGCGTGGGCCGCCCGGTCCTGAGCGAGACGACCGCGGCCCTTAGGCCCTGGGTGGGGTGGAGCGTCCTCGGGGCCCGGCTGGGTTCAGATGCAGACTCTTCCCCTTGACAACGTGATGCTCGGGAGGGCTCGTGCCTTGGTTTCCCCTCTAGCACCACAGAGCGAGCTGCCCCTCCTGCTGGCTGGGGGGACCCGAGGGCCCGGGGCCGCGCTTGCTGGGACTCTGGGTGTGACCAGCCCCGCCCCCACCGGGGCTAGGGACGGGGCATTGGAGGGTTTCGGTCCGTGACAGGCACGTCCGTGGGGCGAGCGGGGGCCGTGTCAGCCCTGCGTCAGCCAGAACAGGAAGCTGCGGCCGGGAGCGCCCCACCCTGCGGGGCCCCTGCGGCCACCACACCTGTCCCGGAGCCACACAAGCACCGCAGGGGAGGCAGCCCCCGCCCTCAGGCTTCCTGGGCTCCCAGCACCCACCGTCGCACCCCCTGGCCTGCGGGGGCTCCCCCGGCTCCAGCTGCCTCGCCTCTGGGTGCTCTGCTGGTTTCCGGGGCCCCATTTCCGCCCCCGCCCCGGGCAGTCTCATGTTTTACTTTGCAGAGCCGTGGGGAGCAGAGCATTTGGGGGTGGACGCAGCCTGGGCCCGATTCCTCCGAGTGGAAACCAGCGGAGGGCACAGTGACCTCACGGCAACCCGGGGAATCTGGACCCGTCCAGGCCAGGGCATCCGCCCCCGCCAGGTGCGCCGTGGGGAAAGCGCGTCTCTCTCTGCTCTGAGCCTCGGGTTCTGGCATTTTGGTAAAATGCCGAGGACGATGATTCCGGCGTGGGCAGCTTGGTCAGGGTGCTCTGAGGCGCCTGCAGATCCCGGATGGGAGAGCGCAGGGTGAGCTCCGCGGCCCGGTGGGTGGAGGTCCGGGTACCCCCAGGCCCCTCCGGGGGGTGGCCCAGCCACCGGGGCCCTGAGCCTCCAGGACTAGGAGACAGATGAAGCCCACGTGGTCCCGCTCCTTGGGCTTTTCTCCCCAACAGAGTGCGCCTGGCGGGCGGTGAGGGGGCCTGGAGAAGTCACCGGGTGAGGCCGGGAGAATCTGCAGAGAGGCCCCCACCAGCAAGCACGGCTGCACGGAGGACCCGTGAGAGGGTGGGGCGGAGTGGGGGGCGTGCAGGGAGGGGGGATGCGGAGGAGGGTGCCTGGGGGGTGTGGGGGGATGGGGGATGTGGGGGGGGATGCATAGGAGGATGCATGGGGGGATGCACAGGGGGGTGCACGGGAGGGGGGAGCGTGCAGGGCCCACGTGTGACCGGCATCCCCACATCCCCATGTAGGCAGGAGAAGAAAGTCCTGAAGGGCATGTGGTCCTTGAAGAAGCCGAGGATGAGGAGGGTGAAGCTCTGCCCCGCGGCGGCAGCTTGGGTCTGGGTCACCCGAGTGGTCCCTGAGGCTCCGGGGCAGCAGGATGCGGTGGGTGCTGTGCGCGGGGAGAGGAGGGAGCGGGCGCTTCCACTGCAGGGATCCGGGAACGCTGCCCCGAGGAGCTGGCCCTGGCCTCCAGGTCTTGAGGCGCGGGCGGGCCAGGCTTGGAGAATCAGAGGCGGGATCCTTTCCGGCAGTTGTGGTTCCGCGCCGCGTGGGTGGCTTCCCACACCTGCTGAGTCTTCATAAAACCCTGTTAGTTCCCGGCCTGGGCTTAGCTGACACCCTGCCGGCGCAGGAGAAGTCCTGGGGGGACGGGGACAGGACGGGACCTGGGGGGTCGCCTGGACGGGGCTGCACCCGGGAACTCCCTGGGTCAGTGGGGCCGTCGGTGGGGCCCTGGCTTTGATGGCAGATCTGTGGCAGCTCCCTCGGGCTGAGCGCCTGCGGAGCTGGGGGAGCCGGGGCCAAGTCGGGGGCCCAGCCGGCGCCGGGAAGCTGGGGGGGCTCTCACACAGCTTTGGGCTCCCCCGGGATTCTCGGTGTTTAATGACGGGAGGGATAAGGTTGCAGGGCCCCAGGGTCCCGGTGTTTGCCTAGAAACTCAAGAAGCCCCCGGCGTGGGGCAGAGTGACCCCGTTGAGGGGTGTGGGTAACTGGAGAGAAAGCAAATACGCTGGCCCTGCAGATGGGGGGGGCTTGCGGGGGGCGGGGGCTGCACGGAGAGAGGGGGAGGCAGGGGCTGGGCAGCTGCCCCCCCTCCACCGCCGCACCTGGCCTTGCCCACAGCTGCGCTCGCTTTCCCGGGCGGCTAGAGCAGAACTGGGCCGCTCGGCTGATTCCCTTCTGCCCCCGCCGCCCCCTCGGGGGACACTCGTAGGACGACGCTGCCCGTACGGGAGGCGACGGGGTAAACCGAGGCCGAGAGATGCCGCGGCACGTCCTCGCACACCTTCCCTCCCAGGCTCGCGGGCGGAGTGTGCCCTGCAGCGTGTGCCCCACAGCCGCGTCCGGCGGGTCTCCTCCCTCCGGGCCTGTCCCCGTCACAGCCTGGGGGACCCGCGCTGGGGGGACCCGAGGGCAGCTGGGCCTCCGCCTGGTTGCTGAGGTGACAGCCGGTCACCTGGGAGGCTTTAAAAGTACACACGCCGCCAGGCTCCGAGCCCAGACGTATGACTCAGTAGCTGGCCGCCCGGCCGGTGTTGACTCTGTGGGTCCCACGCTCGGAGGGGTGGTCCCCTGGGGCCAGGGAGGCCAGGCGGCACTTCCCTCGCTTGCACTTGGCAGCCGGCTTCCGCTCGTTAAGCCCAGAGGACCCACACGTCTGGGCTCCCGAACGCGGGGGGACGCCGGGCCGGGCATCCCGGGCCCCCGGTTCCACGTCATGGAGGAGAAGGAGCCCTTCCCCGGGGCCGGGCGCGTGGTGTGTGCGGCCACGTGGCCTTGAGAAGCTTCCGTGGGCCGCGGGGAGCACGGCCAGGAACGGGCTCCCCAGGGCTCAGGGCTCGATGGGGGAGAAATGCCGCTGGGCCTCCCCTCCCAGGCCCCATCCCGCCCCCAGGCCTGTGACTTTCATTTCTAAACCCCGAGAAGTGCTCCGGAAAAGGACGGTAATGATCCTACTCCATGTGCCCAAGACTGGCTGCCGGGGCCTTCCTGGGGCCCTCTAGCTGCCCGGGGAGGACGGCTGCCCTGCCGGCTCCGTCCTAAGGGCCGCGGGATGTAGAGAGAGAGGCAGAGACGCAGGCGGAGGGAGAAGCAGGCTCTATGCAGGGAGCCCGACGGGGGACTTGATCCCGGGACCCCGGGGTCACGCCCTGGGCCGGAGGCTGACGCTCCACCATGGAGCCCTCCCCCGGCCCCAAATTCCTTTTAACTGAATGCCTGTTGGTGCTGCCGGGCCGTAAGCTTCCGTAAGCTTCCGGAGGGTGAGATCTCATTGGCCTCGCCCGGCCCCCCCGGGTCCTAGGGCCCAGCACAGGGGCAGCAGATGCCCAGCCAGCATTTGCTAAAGGGATGAATGAGTGAGTGGACGCCAGAGCGAGGCCCCAGAGGTGCACAGGTGGGCACGCGCACGTGCAGCCACGCTCACGCTCCGCTCTCTCCGCCCCACTGCTCTGTGTCGTACGCAGGCTGGAGATGCCAGGATTTACCAGGGCAGCTGGCAGGGTGGCATCATGCCTCTGGAAATGACATCTGGGAATGAATGACATCCTTTGGGAAGAGAGGGTGACGCTCCTTCCCAGCCAGCGCCTGCCTCCCCTCCCCACCTCTCAGGCAGAGGCTCTTCCGGGGGAGCGATGATGCTCTCGTAGCAGGTGGTGGAGGGATCCCAGGGACAGCGGGCTCCAGCGGGGGCAGGGATGCCGAGGGGAAACCGCTGCCTTTCCGGAAACAAAAGGGCCCTTCAAAGTCACTCGATATCGCGTCTTCCTGCCCTGGGCCTCGGCCAAGCCTCCCTCTTCCTATTGTGGAGCCGCAGAACCATCGGAGACCTGCGCTCGCTCCCGCCCATGCCCGGCCGGGAGGAACGGGCACAGTGCTGCGCCGGGCAGGCCTCGTGGACCCGGGGGGGTGCCCGGTATCCCAACAGTCCTCATTCCACGTATTTCAAAATTTTAATAGCGTGGGCCATCCGTGCAGTGGGCGCCCCGCTCCGGCCCTGCCCTGGGTCCACGCAGGTCTCTGTGGGAAGGTGGCGGTTCCTGCGGCCCCTTGGACGGAGGTGAGCGGCAGGCAGCTCCCCGCAGGGGCGCAGTTCCACGTACGGTCCCGTCTCCGCCTCTGCACTTAGTGATGCTGCTTTTCCTTCTCGGTTATTCCATCCCCTGCCTGCTGGGGCACGTCGCTCCGGATCTCGCCTGCGAGCCGCGTGCTGGTCCCACAGGTCCCTCCCTGGACTGCGTTGAGTACCGAGGGGTGATGGAGAGTCAGGGACGCGAGGGGCCTTGCTCCTAGGCCGCCCAGTGTAGTGACCACAGGCTGCGGGCGGCCGGGGGCCCTTGAAGCATGGCCCAGCCAGGCTGGGATGTACTGGGATGTGCTGTAAATGTGAAATGCTCACCGGATTTTGAAGATTCCATTATTTTGAAAAATATTTTATTTATTTATTCATGATACAGAGAGAGAGGCGGAGACCCAGGCAGAGGGAGGAGCAGGCTCCACGCAGGGAGCCCGACGCGGGACTCGATCCCGGGACCCCGGGGTCATAGCCTGAGCCGAGGGCAGATGCTCGACCACGGAGCCCCCCAGGCGTCCTGAAGATTCCATTTTTAAAATATCAAATATCTGATTCATCAGTGCATGTTTATTACAAGCTGAAACGGTGATTTTTTTAACATACCGGTTAAATGAGAGACATCATTAAAATAAATTTCACTTTCCCGAAAACCTTTTGACCGTGTGGCCACCGGCAAATGTAAAATGATCTGCGTGGCTCACGTTCTCTTGTGGGCAGCGTGTTGCTAACGGGCTGGGCTTCCTTGGAGATCTGGGGCCCGGGGAGGGGGCTGGGGTGGGGAGGAAGGAGCCAAACTGCTCAGAAGCGGGGAAAGCAAAGATCGCAGCAGCCAGCAGGCCGAAGGCCGGGTCGGGACCGGGTGTGGCGTCTGGGGGGCCCCAGAACCAGCCTCCCCCTTCCTGGCGTCTGTGGTACAGGACGATGCCTGGGATTCGAGAACGCTGCCTCTCAGCTCCACCCCTGGGGTAGAACAGCGCCCAGGACTCCGCCGGGGGTGGGGGTGGGTGGGGGAGCTGAATGAATGAAGGAACGAATGAATGAATGAGAATAGAAAGTGGAATGGGAAAATCTGAGTTTTCGTTTCTAGGTTAAATGTCAGACTCCCCAGAGAATCAGGGCCTGGAGGCCCCCAGAGCCTGCAGGACGCCTCGACCGTGGAGCCAAGACTCAGAATTACAGGAGTGACTTGCCCGAGGTCTCTCTGGGGTCTTAAGGGCAGAACCAGGAGCACAACCAAAGAACCTCCCGGAAGCAGGGCTGTTACAGACCAGCATCTGCCCCTGGGGTTGTCTGCTGCCTTCGCAGCCTGGCTGTGGCACCCCTCGTCCTCCCGCCTCCCCATTTTCAGGGTGTGGGTGACGTCCTGCTGCTGGGAGCAGAAGGCTTGGGGTGGGGCCAAGAGGAGGTGGCCCAGAACCAAGGGCTCCGCATCCTCCAGTGCCAGTGGGCCAGAAGGGCCTCGCTCTGGACACCACCCCCAGCCCCCAGTCCCTGACCCCTGGACCCCCAACCCCTGACCCCTGGTCCCCTGGTCCCCTGGTCCCCTGGTCCCCCAGCGCCCCCCCCCCCCGTCCCCTGGTCCCCCAGCCCCCCACCTGCTGATCCCCGGCCCCCCAGCCCCGGCCCCCGGCCCCCCAGCCCCCCGCCTGCCGATCCCCCGACCCCAGCCCCCCACCCCCCACCCCCCGGCCCCCCGGCCCCCCGGCCCCCGGCCCCCGGCAGTAGCTGGAGCCCAGCCCCGAGGCGGGCGGAGCGGCAGGCTGCTCTCAGCCCGGGGAGAGCCGCCTCTAAATCATTCCCGCCCGCCCGGGTGGGAGGGGCGGCGAGGGGATTTTCATAGATTATATTGAAAGAATTACAATGGCGAGGGAAAGGAGCCGAGTTCCCACAGAGTGTCCGGTCACTCCTGTGGGGGGCGGTGGGAGCCGGGCCCGGCTGCCTCTTTCTCTCTGGGCAGCAGCACACACAGTTTTTAATAATTAAGTAACTTTAATTGTCCTGGGAAAGCCGAGCTCGCCTTGGGGCACGCCGCACAAACTCATAATTAATGTTACCAAGAGAGATTAGCAAAGGAGAACTGAGAAATGATTCACTTTTTAAAAAGCGCCTCACTGTTAAGCCTTATTATCCTAAGTTTAGAACCTCATTTATCTGCTTTGAGGAAAAAAAAAAAAAAAAAAAAGGACCCGAGACCCAGAAACTAATGCATGTGAAATTAAAACTCCCTGTCTCTGTAATCTCATCTAAAATCATCGGATGACTATCATAAATAAAAATCAAAAAAATTTAAAGAAAATAAAAATAAAATCATCAGATGAAAAAAAATAAATAAAATTTAAAAAATAGATAAATAAAATCATCAGTTGGGAAAATGTTGCCATTTATTGATTCCATTCTGGTGACTGAGGGAAAAAAAATCAAAGACAGAGGAATATAGTTAATAAATAATCACGCATTCATACAAACTCCAGCTTTCTGCTGCTCTCCCGGTTGCTTAGAAATCATCGCATTTTAGGATTTTTTCCCAACGGCCTTCCTCTCCGGCCGGCCGTGGAAGACACCCCATGATCTGCGTGATTTTCGACGAGGAGTCCCGTGCAGCGACACCGGTGGGGCGTCCGGCAGGCCCACCGGCGTCTGGTCTGGTGGGTATTTGATGAATGAATGACCGAGTGAGCACGTTCGTGCAAGGAGGGGGGACCCCAAGGGGAGAGCTCTGTCCTTGCAGGGACGCCTGGTGCACATGAAGGGCAGGCCCCGCCTGTGCCTGGGGGTCGGGGGTGCTGAGAGGAGAACTGGAGGGGGGTGCAGGAGCGAGGGTGCAGCTGCAGGGGCCATGCAAGCTACACGTGGGTGGAAGCTTTCGGGGTTAGGGTGCAGCCAAGCAGAGACCGGGCCTCCGGTGGCCCTTATGCATGATTAGTAGCCGTAAATAGGACAGGCCCGGTGGCCCTAGCCGAGCGCGCTTCCGTGCAGGGTGGGTCTCCGCAGGCCCTGCCTTCCTCCTGCATTCAGACAAGTGTTTGGACCCTCAGTGGGGCGTCCCCCCTCCGAGACCCGTCTGCATGGAGGTAGAGGGACGTGACAGGAACATGGGGGAGCCCTTGGCTCTGGACCCAGGTGCAGGATGGCCCCTTTACCTGTGGGGGACTCTGCGAGCTGCCTGCTTCCTTCCCACCGGCCTCTCTGCAGCCTCCGGCCTCAGCCAGGGGTGGGTTCTGCACCCCGAGACGCCCCGCTCCCCCGGCCTGCACCCCCAGCTGCAGGGGTCTGCACGTAGCCACCTGCAAGGAGACTTTTCTTGAGGGCTTGGCCGTCCCCCCGATGCCGCTTAGTCCCGGGAGAGGCCGGGGGTGAATCGTGGGTGAATCGTGGGTGAATCTGTGGTGGAGGCTGATTCAGCTCAAGGTGTGGCTGCCCTCAAGGTCTCTGCCTGCGAGCACCCGTCCTCCCGGGGCTGTCCCTCTGTGGCCTCTGGGGAAAGGGCAGCAGGGGCAGCAGGGGCCTCCCAAGGGACAGACCGACAGACGCTGAGGCTCTGAGCCCGAGGGGCCAGGCCCGTGGGGGAGGCGGGCTCAGGGCGCACAGGCCTTCCACACCCAACCGGCACATCAGCCTCCATCGCGGGGGAGCCGCACGAAAATCCCAGCAGGGGGATATTGCTGTTCCCATTTTGCAGATGAGGAAGCAGGTTTCGGAGATTTTTTTTTTTTTTTAGATTTTATTTATTTATTCCTGAGAGACCCAGAGAGAGAGGCAGAGACCCAGGCAGAGGGAGAAGCAGGCTCCATGCAGGGAGCCCGACGGGGGACTCGATCCCGGGTCTCCAGGATCACTCCCTGAGCCGAAGGCAGACACTCAACCGCTGAGCCACCAGGCGTCCCTATTTTTTTTTTTTTAGAAGGTTTCAGAGATCTTAAGTTGACCGAGGTTGGGAGCCCAGGTCCTCAGGAGCGGCGGCGCGTCACAGCCCGAGACTCCCCCCTGGCTCTAAAGTTCTGTGAGTTATGCTCCTTGGCTTTTCCAAAACGTGATTCCATCTAGTTAATTATTACCCTGGAGCTCAGACAACATTTACTTTTTTTTAATTCTCTCATCCTCCCATCATCAATCCGCCGTTTATTCAGCTTAAATGCTCATGTGTCCAGAGAAGCCACCACACGCTGTAGCTCATCAGGGAGGCTGACTTCCAGCCTTGCGCAGACCACGACTTCTAGGTTTTAATCACATCACCCGGGGCCAGCGTTCAAGGACGCAGGCCACAAGCAGGGCCTCGTGCAGGCTCTTCTCCGCTCCCCGCAGTCTGTGCAAAGGCGAGCGTGCGCCCCGCACACACGGCGGGTGAGTGTGCGAGTTTCCCTTCTTCCGAGGCGGTTGCACGTAAACGGTCGGTTCCTGCGTCTTGTTCTCTTGGCGATGAGACCGCGTCGGGGCCCGGACAGCTGCGTCGGTCTGACAGGCTAATTCGCATGTCGTGTTGTGTAAACTACGTTTCATTTTTTTTTTAAGATTTTATTTATTTAGTCATGATAGAGAGAGAGAGAGAGGCAGAGACACAGGCAGAGGGAGAAGCAGGCTCCATGCAGGGAGCCCGACGGGGGACTCGATCCCAGGACCCGGGGGTCACCACCTGGGCCAAAGGCGGCACCAAACCGCTGAGCCACCCAGGGACCCCCTATGTTTCATTTTTTAAGCCACCTGCCCGCTGACGGGCCCGGAGCGGGTTTCGTTATTTTTCCGCTCGCGCGTTTCCTGAACATCGAGGCCTCAATGTTACACTGGAGGAACCTGGTGCAGTGGGAGCTGCTGGGGACCCGGAACCGAGGGGTGACAGTCCCGCGACTCGACTTGAGACGAGCACCGCGGCCTCCTCCTTGGCCTCAGCTCCCCCGTCCGTCAGGGGCACGCCTGGCTCTGGCTGGTCCCGTCCTTCCCGGCCTGTCCCTGGACCCCTGCGTGTCCCCATCACCCACGCGGGGCGGCCCGGGCCGGGGCAGGGAAGGGCGGGCAGACGTGGTGACCCGTGACCTCCTCCCAGGAGCCGGCCTCTGCGGGGCCACGTTGAACTCGGGCAAGTCCGGCCTTGTTCTCCGCTGGATCCAGGGTGACTCAGGGCCTGTGGCGTGGCTGCCCCAGCAGCAGCACATGGGCTGCAAGACACCTTTCTTGGCAGTGGGCTTAGCCAGGCTCCAGGAATGTCTGATTACTCATCGGTTTTGCAAGGGCAGCAAGCTCCGGGGGACGAGGGGGGCAGCTAGCGTGGCTTCCTCCCAGAGTTAACGACTTGAGCCCAGGGAGTGACTAACCAGCTCGGCACCGAGCACAACCGGGCGCTGGAGCCGGGGTCTCACCCGCTGCCCCATGGCCTCGGGGTGGCCGCACTCGCCTTCCAGGGGCAGCCACCCCACCCGGGCCCGGCTCCACTGCACCTGGAGTCTGTCTGGGCCCTTGTCCTCTAAGCTGGTCGCAAACTTCTCCAACCTCTGCTTCCGTCCTGCGGAGGAACGCGCAAGTGGGGGGAATCCAAGGTGGGGAGGCCGCGTGCATCATCTTGTGTGACGGACGTGCTGGGCTCCTGAGAAGCGGCCGTGAAGTCCAACCGTCGTCGCCGGGACAGCACGAGGTGGTGGGGAGGGGGATTTGGGCTGAACTTCTGGGACAAGTCACACGTGGGTGGCTCCCGCTGCTTTCCGTTCTCCTCTCATCTCAGGCAGCCTCCTGCAGAGTCTAGGCTTCCTGGGGACTGGAGGGAAGGTTCCCCCCAAAGCGGAGTGTCCAGCCTCACCCCCACCCTTTCTCTCTTCGCCCTCAGGCCCCCGCGGCCCAGCCCTCTGCTCTCCAGCCCCCCTGCCCCATGGTCTCCATGCCCTGGCCCCGCCTGGCCTTGCCCCGAGTCCTGCCCTGAGTGCCTGGGCTCCGGCCCATGTCCCGATGAGCCAGGTCGAGCTCTCCCCTCGCGCCCTGACCCCTTGGAGGAGAGGGGCCTTCCCTGCTGCTCCTCTTCTTCGGCTCCATGGAGAAACTGCTCTCCCGACGGGCACGCAGGATGGGCCACCCCGGCCTGTGCGCTTTGGAGCTCAGGCCACCGCCGGTCCCCGAGCGTCCAGCGTGTGTCTGGCGCCTGCCTCGGGGCTCTGTCCGGGGAGCCCGGCCCCCGTCACTCAGCCCACGGGAGCCTCTCTGAGTTTTCCTTCCTTCCAGATCCACCTCCTTCCCGGGCGTCACCAGGGCTGCGCCCGCCGCAGATGCTCGATGGTTGAGAGAACCGACGGGTGGATGGTCCTTAGCTTGGCCAATGTCACGCTTCCTTCACCTTCAAAACCTAAAAATTGCCTTTTGCTACATCTGCCCGCGCCCACCAGCCGCCCAGTCCACTTGTGCCGATCACTTTCTCGGGCACAAGTCCGCCTCCCTCGGGGCGTGGGGAGCCAAGGTCAGGGTGTCGAGGGCCCTGCTGCTGAGGAGTTCGCCAGTTCCCGACCCGACGGAGAGGAGCTGGCTTTCGTGGAAACCGCCTTCCGCTAAAAATCTTTAAAGATTTGGGATGAGCCACCCTGCTTGCCCTTTGTCTGGGAGCCCCTCCCCCTCCCCGTCCAATGCACTCTGTTTGCAGAGGCCGCTGCCCCCAGAGGGAGGCACATCCCCCGAAGGGCTCCCTGCGGCTCGGCTCGGGGCTGCTCAGTAGCCGGGCTGCAGGCCTGATTCCTGCCCCCGCCCGGCCGCCCGCCCGGCCGCCCGCCCGGCCCTGGGCCCACGGGAGCACAGGCCCTGCTCCTCGGGGAGGCCAGCGTCTGGGGATGAGTCCGCGCCAACACGCGTGACTCCTGAGACCCGGAGAGGAAGCCCAATGCATCGCCTGCTGGAAGCTTAACAAGCTGTTTGCCTAAAGAGATTTTCTTTTTTTCTTTTCTGTTCTCCACCTCATTCCCTTTCTTTCGGGTGCTTTTCACACCAAGTCACTGAAATCACAGGGTATGGGAGGTATTTTTCTCTTTAGAAATCCTTTTTCAGGCAACTATGTCAAGAATGTTTTCATACTTGGGATTGGAAAGGGAGGGAGGGGAAAAAAAAAGGCTTAATCCCCCCAGATGGGTATTTCTCTGAAAACAGACATGCAAATGTTGGGCTTGTCAAACCCTAAAATGTTTTCTTTATTCTTGAGAATTATGGCAGCCTGCCTGCTGAGCCTGGGAGCTCTGACGAGGGGGGAGCCCCGGTCGCGGAGGCGCAGGGTGTGGGAAAGGGCGGGCGGAGGCACGCGCCGAGCCCCGCGACCAGGGGCGGCCGCCCGCACCCGCACATCGTGCACCGGCCCCTCCCGGCCCCTCCGGGCCCCTCCGCTCCCGCCCGGGTGGAGCTCCCGGTGCAGGAGCTGGGGGCGGGGATGCAGGGAGAAGCAGCCCGTGTCCCGTGGGTGATCCCACCAGGGGCTGAAGCTCGAGCCAACCTGGGAGGCACGGGGACGCAGAGAGGAGCCATCACGCGTGGGGTGGCCCTGGGTCCTCTGAGGGTCTTTGCAACCAAGGGAGGGGGTGGGAGAGGAGGCCGCTCAGCTCAGCTCAGCTCAGCTCAGCAAAGGCCTGCTCCGGGGTACGGAAGAATTGCAAAGCACTTCCCCGGGGCCTTGCTGCCCCTCGTGATGTGTTCACAGCTCTGCGGGAGAGAGAGACGAGGAAGTGCAAACCCTCCCGGCCACCCCCACACACGCGAACCACTTACAGCAGGTGAGAAAGGGGCTTCGGGACATCCTAATGCATCGGGAGCTCTGGAGAAAAACCATTCTGGTGGCTTTGGTGTCTCCTTCCTGGGCCCTTTGCCGGATGAAAGTATGGAAACGAGGCAGCAGGGAGCCTACTCTGCAAGGCCTCGGCACCAGGTGCCGATGGGGACCCGGAGGCTCGGAAAGGCCTAGGTGCCACGGCCAGCTGCTTGGTGCTTGGGATCGGGGCTCAATCTGTCTGCCTGGGAGGCAGTGGCCATCCTGGGTCATCTGTCCCCTGATTTCCCTGATTTTGGAGGGTTTGGTTGTCCTTGGCAAAGTCGGCTGCTGTGCCAGCAGGATGTGGGGTCATAGGGGCAGCTCAGGGACAGCCAGGGTCTCGCCTCTGGCTTTAAAGAGCGCACGGGGCCAACCCTGATTAAATGCATAAACCCCTGAGCCCTTCGTTCCAGGAAGACACGGGACGGCACCTGTGGAAGGTGGGAACGGTCCCTCAAGGACCCTCACAGCCTAGTCCTGCACCCCGTGGGCCTGCGGGGGGCTGTCCGCAGGTGGCAGGTGGGATTAAGGGTCTTCGTCAGCTGACAGCGAGAAGGGGAACCGGCCTCGGCTTTTCCAGGGGGCCGCTTGCTGGGGAAGAAAGAGGCAAGGGGGTCGGCGTCCGGGTGACGTGGCGTGACAAAGACGTGCCCGGGCCCAGCGGCTCCGGGGACGCAGGAAGGGACCACAGGCCCAGGAGCGCGGGCGCCTCCAGAAGCCGGGGAAGGCAAGCGAATGGACTGTGTCCCGGAGCTTCCAGGACAGCCCAGTGAGCCCCATTTCAGCTCCGCAGCTGCCGCACAGGACGTCCCGTCACCTTGAGGCACCGCGTCTGTGCTGGGTGGCTACGGCCCGGCCTGGGGAGGAGGAGGCCTCGGGGACACACGTGCTACAAGCAGGCACACGCCTGTTGCCCGGAGGGAAGCTGCCTCAGTCGCATCCTGCGTCTCCCCCTCGTCCCTGTTTCCCTCCGACCTCACGGGGTGGGGGCATCACCCCACAGAATCCCCGGGAGGGGAACTTTGGTGTCAGGCCTGCTTTGGGAGGGAGCTGCTGACTGTGCACAGCTGTTGGCTCAGCGGTGCCCCCCCGGCCCCCGCCCAGGGCTCAGGGCTGCTGCAGAGGCGGGGGGGGGGGGGGGCACCGGACCGGCACACGGGGCCCAGCTGGAGGCCCGCCCAACCGCCCGCCCGGGGTCTTGGCTGAGGACGCTTCCTGGTCGAGTTAGGACACGTCTGGACGGGTCCTTTGCAGGCTCTTGGCCTCGGGTCACCCGAGCCCTGAACTGCGGTGGGCTTCGCCCCGGCCGCACCCCGGGCCTGTCGTCCAGAACAGATGTCCTTCCGACGGGGCCAATGACGTCACTGCAGGCGGCCCGGCCGGGTGAGGTGGGAGCGGCCGGGAGCCTCCTGGGCCGGCGGGGCAGCTGTTCCCAGGCCGAGCGAGCCTTTGCAGCGGCTCCGTCCCTGCCCCCACCGAGGCGGCCTCTGTCGCGCGGACGGCCAAGCGACCTCTTGGATCGGAGGCCTTCCTGCCAACCGTGCCCGGAACAGATGGGGACGGGTCTCCTGGGCACGTCCAGCTGAGGCGGATTTCACAGCAGGCGGAAGAGCAGGCGGGGGAGCAGACAAGCCAGCCCCTTCCCACGGCCACTTGGGAGGCCACACTGCTCGCCCAGCTGTCCCCCCTCTCCCTGCAAGGGCGGGGCCTGAGGCGGGGGCTCGGGCGGGCGGCGACAGCCTCCAGCCAGGCCTCGGGCGGCCCAGCTCCCTGCCCATCCGGATCCGCCGAGGGGGGGCCTGCCCGTCGTGTCACCGGACCCCCACCAGCCGCGGCACCAGGCCGGCCCCTCTCTAGGCCCGGCGCCCCCTCCCGCCCCCGCCGCCCCGTCCCTGCTCCCATCTGGCCCCTCCCGACCTGTCCCCTTCTGCGCCCACCCCGCCTGGTCTTGCCTCTGTTTCCCCATTTGCTCCACCCGCGTCACCCCCGTGAGTCCAGTCACCGCGTCTGGGATCTGCTGCTCCTCTCCTGGCCCGTTTCTCGCCCCAGGGACCAGGTCCTCTTTCCAGCAGGGCGTGGCTCCGTCTCGCCCCGGCCTCGCTGTCGCCGCGGAAGGCGCAAGGTGCCTGGTAATGTCCCGTCGGGCCCGCCTGGGTTTGCTTCTGTTTTTCACTGACTAGATGTGACAAAGCTGATGTCAAAAGCTGCTTTTCCCCTTTTCCTAGGGGTTGGGCTGCCAGAACGAAATACCACGGACCCACGGACGCGGCGGCTGAACCCACGGACCTTCATCTCCCGCGACAGGGCTGGGAAGCCGGGCCCGGGTGCCCATAGACGGGGGGCGCAGGCTTGGAAGGCCGCTGTCCTTGCCGTGTCCCCAGCCAAGGGAGAGTTCCCATAAGGGTGCTAATCCCTCCTGGGGCTCCCCCCGCGTGACCTCCCTGACCTAGGAGCCCCTCAAGGACCATCGCACTGGGATCAGAGGGTCCCGTCTATGGGTTCCGGGGTGCGGGGCCCAGACGTTCCACCTGCGGCCTATCCTGGAAGCCTAAGGACCCCTGAAGTAGAGGCTGAGGGTTCTGCTCAAAACAACCGTCCTCTGCACCGCTGTGTGATGAGCAGGGCCCGGGCACAGAGGGCGCCTCGGGGGGAAGAAGGCCCGGGGTCTGCACCCCAGGAGCGCACAGTCACCCAGAGGAGCAGCGTCACGTCACGGGCACCAGGAGGGCGGGCCGGGCGGGGTCGGTGGGTGCAGGCCGCGGGAGGGGAAGGGGCGGAGCGGGGGCGACGCTGGGGGCTTGGGCAGGTCCGGAGTGCAGGTGAGAGCCAGGCGCCCCCTCCCTGTCGGGGCTCCGGTGCCCCCCGGCCCGGCCCTTCAGGCTTCACGAGCTCCCCGCTGCTCCAAGTTTCCTGATGGTTTGGGATGAAGCGCGTGTGCATCGGGCTGCGCGGGCCAACCGAGGCACCGAGGGCCGCGGAAGGTCGTCAAATACCTACAGCTTGAAATCCCAGCTTGTCCGTCGTCGCATCATCTGCCCTTAGTGTGCGTGGTGAGCGCAGCGGGCGACTGCTGCCCCCAGGACAGCGCAGGAGGGGACGGTCCTTCATCCCCGAGTGTGCCGCAGGCCCGGCCAGAGAAGTTGCTCTTTAGCCCCTGGTTTTAGTGTTTTTATTATTTATTTATTTATTTATTTATTTATTTATTATTTATTTATTTATTTATTTGAATGTGCTGACTCTGACAGACGATCTCATTGGGTCGCTGTGACCCCCGGGGCAGGAACCGACTCCACTCGCCCGTGAGTAAGGGCCTGGGGCCCGAGCACTGAGTCACGTTCCCACCATCACGCAGCAGGTTAAGGGGCGGCAGGACGAGGGTCCAAGCCCAACGCGCACTCCTTAGCCATCCCTGGGCTTCGGTTACTGTCGAACCGCGGGACCCGGGGTCCCCGACCGCCCGCTGGCTGGTGCGCATCTCTGTAGGAGCTGAAGCCTGAGGGGCTGGACGCTTAGGGAGCACGGAGCCGAGAGAACGGAGCTGGGCGCCTGGGACATGGAGCTTCCCTCACTGGATCCCTGCAGATGGGGAGGGAGAGCCGGGCGGGGAGGAAGGGAGAGCCGGGCCGTGGGGATGACGGGGGGGGGGCAGTGGGGATGACTGGGGAGGTGGTGGGGATGACTGGGGGTGCTGGGGATGACTAGAGGGGTACTGGGGATGACTAGGGGCAGTGGGGATGATTGGGGAGGTGGTGGGGATGACCCGGGGGGGGCAGTGGGGATGACCGGGGGGGGGGCAGTGGGGATGACTAGGGTTGTGGTGGGGATGACTGGGGGGGCAGTGGGGATGACCGGCCGGTGACCTGCGTGCCCCGCGGCCCCCAGCGCAGACTCTGCCCAGCGGCCAGGGGCCAGTAACCTCAGTGGGAGGCAAAGCAAACAATGCTGTGTTGGTTTTGCTCAAGGAAAATAAGAGAAACACGGTTTACCCTGTGGGGCCCCTGTGCTACGCCAGCTGCTCCGGGCCTCCCCGGGCGGCGGTCCTGTGCCCCGGGTCACCTCGGGCGCCGAGTGAAGGACGTGCAGGCCTTTAGGGTGGAGCCTCTGGTTCTTCTTATCACCTGGGAGCAGCGACACGCTGAGGCCTCAGCTGGGCGGTACTGGCCAGGGCACAAGGCCCCGAGCGAGTCTGTGCCCGAACGTTGGCTCGGGTCCTGCCTGATGAATTGCCGCCTCCCTCGGCGGCGGCGATGCGACTTCTGCGGACACTGGGCAGTTCTGACTGTTCCAGAATTCCGTATAAACGCAGTCGTGCAGGACGCTCTGCTCGCGTCGGTCTTTTCCGTGACGCTGTTTCCGGAGCCTTCCACGTGGCTGTGTGTCTCCAGAGGTCACCGCTTTTGTCAAGCAGAAGTGCTCCATTGTGGGAACATGGTGCGGCCTCTCTCCTCTGGGATCTTGCTGGTTTTCATTTTTTATTTATTTTTTGTATTTATTTTTTTTAAGATTTTATTTTATTGATTTATGATAGAGAGAGAGGCAGAGACACAGGCAGAGGGAGAAGCAGGCTCCATGCAGGGAGCCCGACGCGGGACTCGATCCCGGGACTCCAGGATCACGCCCTGGGCCAAAGGCAGGCGCTAAACCGCTGCGCCACCCGGGGATCCCTCTTGCTGGTTTTTAAAGGATTTTATTTATTTGTTTGACACAGAGAGCGAGCCCGTGAGCACAAGCAGGGGGAGCAGCAGACCCCGCGGAGCAGGGCGCCCCAGGTGGGGCTGGATCCCAGGACCCGGATGGTGACCTGAGCCGAAGGCAGGCGTGAGACGGCGGAGCCCCAGGCGCCCGTGAGGACCCTCCGGGTTGCTGCAATTCGGGCCCAGAGTGGAAAGAGCTGCGGGAGCCCTTCACGGAGGAGACTCTGGAAACCTGCGTTTTGGTTTCTCTCCAGGGAACCCGCGGGAGCGGATGGGCTGCGGGGCGCGGGCAGCTTGGGCTCTTGGGCTCGGCCCGGCTGCGTGGCAGGCGAGGGCGGCTCACACCCACACCCACACCCACACCCACGCCCACGCCCACGCCCACAGGGCGCCAGCTTTCCGACCCTTCCGGAGGCGAGGGACGACCTCCTTGTAGTTTGCATTTGCGTCTCCCCGTGCCTGCTGCTGTGGGGCTCTCACGCGGGTCTCTGTGGTCCTTGGTGCGTCCTTCCTGAAGTGTCTGGGCAGTCGGCGGCCGTTCAAAACAATTGGGGTGTTTGAGTTTTTTATTATTGAGTGGCCGGGGTTCTTTATATATGGTGCAGATAAGCCCTTTGTCAGATTTATGTTCCGAGACTACCTTCTCCTGGTCTGGGGTTTGCCTGTTTGTTTTTCTGCAGGATGTAATTTTTTACGAGCATTTAACATTTCGATGTTGTACAGTGGATCAGCGTTTTTATGCGTGGCTCGTATTTTCCGTGTCCTGTCGTGTGTCCTCTGCCCGGAGCGGCCTTCCCAGGGGCCTCCGTCTGCAGAACCGCTCACTCGTCATCCTTGACGGCGGTCACCTCTTCGGGGCGCCCTTTCTGGCCCTAACTGGCAGCCGGTCTGGACGGCCCGTCTCATCATGCTACGACGCAGCAGTCTCCCTCCACCTGACCTGGTTGGGAGCCCCCAGTGGGGGTCGTGGCCTCCCGGGGTGTAGTCTCCGTCGCAGGCTCCCCCTGCCCCGGGGCCCTCCCATCTCCGTCTGCGCCCTGCTGGGTGCTGACCCGCAGGGGGCTCGCCGCGGCCGCCGACTCAGGCGCGAGTCACCTTGAATGCGCTCAGGACCCCGTGCGTCTTCGGGGTGGGCCTCTTCCCCTTCCGTCACATTGTGAGGGTCGAGACTATCGGGCGTCGGTTATTTCACAGAACAAAGGTGGGGTTGAAGCACCTACTGGGTTCTGTCGAAGTTAGAGCCACTGCGGATCCTCAGCGACTCTGAGGATCCAGCGTGATCCCGCTGGGAGGAGGTTGGGGGCAGCCCGGGCCGCGCCTCTGGGAGGAGGAGGGAGCAGCTGTGCACCTGGAATCTCGACTGACCTGCGCCTGCACCGAGACCCAGGGAACAGGCCCCGGCGGCTGCTCCGAGGAACCTGGGGTCAGGCACATGCAGCTACGTGACCCCAGGCAGGTGACTTCAGCTCTTTAAGTCCCTGTTTCTTTAGGTGTAAACCAGGGGCGGCGGCAGCACCGGCCTCACCGGGCAGTTGTCGGAATTAAAGGCAACAGAACAGTGAAATTTCCAGAACATTCCTGTCCCCTAGGGCCTGGGTAGCTCCTGTGGGGGCTTCTGGGCGCGGGGAAGCTCCCGGTGCTCTCCAGCCTCAGTGGCTCCGCGACCTGGGCCGTTAGGCGCCGTCCTACAGGGGACGGAACTGGGGGAGTTGTGGGGCGTCCACGCGGAAGGAAGCCCATGTCCCCCCAGGGGATGCCCACCACCCCGGGGAAGCCAACGTCCCCCCAGGCTCTGAGGACCCATTTTTGAGCCGTTTTCAACTTGTCTGTGTTTGCATCTCTTACCCGGTGGCTGGGGTGCGCTCACCCAGGCTTCCCCGTCCATCAATAACCAGGGAATTGTGGGAGGGGATTCTTGTTTCTTTTTTTAAATATTTTATTTATGTATTATTTATTCATGAGAGACAGAGAGAGGCAGAGACCCAGGCAGAGCGAGAAACAGGCTCCATGCAGGGACCCCGATGTGGGACTCGATCCCGGGACCCTGGGGTCATGCCCTGGGCCCTGAGCCCCCCGAGCGCCCCTAGATTATTTATTTGGCAGAGAGAGAGCACAGGCAGAGGGAGCAGCAGGGTCGCCGCTGAGCAGGGCACACGAGGCTCCATCCCAGGCCCTGGGGTCATGACCCCACCCAAAGGCAGGCCCTAACCCCCAGGCCCCCCAGACCCCCCAGGGAGGTGATTCTGAGCAGAGGGTAGCAGCCCCCCTACGGGTCAGGTCGGAGCTGGAGGGAGGACATGGTGGGCAGCGCCCCTGAACCTGGCCAGAGCCCGCCTCCCCCCGCCCCAGGGCCTGCCACTACGTTTCCTCTTGGTCTTTTCCAGAATGGACGGGGGAGGGGGGGTGCCCGAACGTGACCCTGGCCCTGCTGCTCCGTCAGCCCGGTCCGACCCGTGGTCGCACATGCGGTGAGACAGGCTGGCTTGCGGCTTGTGCAGTGCCCGCGCCCGGCGGCCCCCAGGGACGGGCCCAGTCGGAAGCTTCCTTGACTGGCGGCCAGGCCTGCGGCAGCCCAGGAATGTGCGAGCGCCGCGTGTCGCCGCCCGGACTGTGGGAACGCGCCGCCCCCGCCCCGCCCGCCCGCGGCTTCCCGGACCCTCCTCAGGGCCTTCCCATCTAGGCTCCGGCCACCTGGGGGCTGCAGGGAGGGGCGGCTGTCCTGGGGGGGCCCGGGCGGGGGGGGGCTCCCTCTGTGGGTCCAGGGCGGGTCCCCCACCAGCGCCCCGAATGGGGCCCAGTGAACTGCGGGCTGACCCCCCAGGCCAGCAGCAGTGCCCCGGCCCAGGTGGCCTGCACCTGCACCCGCACCCCCACCTGCACTCCCACCTGCACCCACATCGCTCGAGGGCCCCGCTCCAGCCCAGCGCCCGGCTCTGTGGGGTCCCCAGACCACCCAGTCCAGGTCCAGCCATGCCGGGGCCCCTCCCATGCCGGGGCCCCTCCCCCAGTGTGACCTCCGTGACCTCCGCAAGCCGGGCCACTGCCCCCCAGGCCCTGACGCACCTCCCTGTGCCCTGGTGGAGTCCCTGCCCCCAGGCCCCTCCCCGTGCCCCATCCTGGCACATGGACATCGGGGTAAACCAGGTTGTGCCCCAACTCAGCCTCCTGCTCCCAGAGGTCCTGTTCCTTGGGGTCCCCCAGGCCTTGACCCTGGGTACTGAGCCCCCCAGTGCCTCTCCCCGCTGGATGAGCATCTTCCCATGTTTGCGCCCGGCTCCTGCGTCTCCTTCGATGTCCATCCTGAGGCCGGGGGCAGCCCTCGCCCCACCCCAGCTTCTGAAACACCCGATTCCTGTTCCCTCCCAGGCATTTGCAGCACGTGCAGCTCATGACCCACACGTCTTCTCCTCCCTCCGACGACTTGTCGGGGATACAGCAGGCAGCGTCCTCCCGTGTCCCCATGCTCAGTGGCTCGGGGTCCTGCGTGTGGTATCTGCCCCGCTGGCCGCACGACCCGCAGGAGCAGCCTGCCTGTGGCTCGGTCTCGGGCACCGGGCGTGCGGCCTCGGGCACGTTACCTACCGTCCTCTCTAAGTCTCGAGTTGCTGACCTATGAAGCGGAGAGGAGTCCGACCAGGACTGGGTGCGAGGTGCCGGGGGTGGTGAGCGGCTGGCGCAGTGCGGCCACTGGACAGTGTGGACGCTGCTGGGACGCACGGGGATGCTTTCAGCTTGAGCATAAAACCTGGACGTAGTGACGGATATTTCAGCGGCCGTGTAGGTGCATTCCAGGCACCTGTGTCCCTGGTAGGTAGCCCCGGGGGTTGGGGACGCCGTGATGTCAGTCTGAACTCTTCTTTTCTTAAAAAAGATTTTATTTATTTATTCATGAGAGACACAGAGAGAGAGGCAGAGACCCAGGCAGAGGGAGAAGCAGCTCCGTGCAGGGAGCCCGACGCAGGACTCGATCCCGGGACCCGGGGGTCATGGCCCCGGCTGAAGGCGGCGCCAGAGGCCACTGGGCTGCCCTGTGTGACGTCTCCTGTGCACTTGCCCCTCCCAGCGCCCTCCCCCAGGCCAAGGGGACGCAGCCAAGACCGGGCACAGAGAAGCAGGTGTTGGAGGAGGCGACTGCGCCACCGGAGGTGTCCCACGGCCGAGGGGCTTGTGTCCCCTCAGGACCCGCCGTCAGCGCCCGACTCGTGACCCACGAAGCACGTCTTGAGCGCCGGCTGTGTGCAGGGCCCTCGGGCGACCCAGCCCCTCGCACTGCGCTCACCGGAGGAGCAAAGCGGGCACACGTGGGGGCAGCGAGTGGGTCGGCGCGAGAGGGGAGCGCGGGGGCACCGCCGGTCCGCGGGCTGCGTGAGGGTCCCTAGACGGCCGGCTCAGGCCACGGAGCTTGGGTTTCTCACGCTTCCCTCTGAGAGGCTGGAAGTGCAAGAGCAGGGCCACGGGTCGTTTGCTTGGTGAGAGCTCGGGTCTCGGCCGCCTTCCGCAGGGGCCCCGTGTGGCCTGGGTGGCGGCGGGCGCCAAAGGGAGGGAGAAGCAGCTCCGGAGCGTCCCTTCTTACAAGGACACTAATGCTGTCGGGTAGAGTCCTACCTAGAACCTCATTCAACCCTAACTACCTCCGGGAAGGGCCTCTCTCTAGACACGGGCCACGTTGGGGGAGTCGAGGTGCAACCTGGGACCTCTGGGGTCGTCCTTGAGCTCACAGCAGCGGGCGGCGGGGCCTCCGTGCAGAAGGAGACGCCTTTGGAGACGCGGGCAGAGAGGGAAGAGCATGTGTGCAGGTGCAGGGTGGGGGGGAGGCGGGCGAGTGGGCGGGGAAGGAGGGTCGGGAACCGGGTGTGGCCACACCATGGAGGGTAGGGGCTGGGGTTGGGCTGGCGGCCCCACCGGGAGCCGGGAAGGCTGTGGGGCCGGAGGGGCAAACCCCGAGAGATGACAAGCCTCCTATGGGGGAACCGTATAGGAGCCCCCCCTGGTTCTCTCAGAGGACACGGAGGCCGGGAAAGGCCCAGGGACCAGACAGGGCGGCAGCGGGTCGGCGGGACGCGGCGTGGGGCGACACTGGGCTGCTTCAGAGCGGACCCTGGGTGTCACGGGGGACGGGAGAGGGCCCCAGGCGGGGCCCCGGGGCAGGGGGTGGCGAGAGCAGGGGCAGCGGGAGCCGCAGCGGCCGGGGCCGGAGCAGCCCCGGGAGTGGATCAGGACCCTGAGGAGCCAGGAGGGCCCGGGAGGCCGTCACGGACACGAAGAAGGGCCCTTTACGTGCGTCCGGCTATTTCGGGTGCCGTCCTCGCAGCTGGTGGCAGTGGCACCCCGAGCCCCGTGTCCTGCTCCACGTCTTAAAATAGCAGCACGCCAGACCTGACCCAAATCCAAACAATATGACAGCACAGACGGAAACATCTGGAAGACGTTAAGCGTCTGTGAGCCAGGCTCTTCGACGGCCCCGACTTACAGGGAAGCTGATGGTGACGGAACCGAGGCTTCGGGAGAGTAAAGGCTGCAGAGGGCAAGCGGCGGCGCCGGCCGGCCCCAGATCCGTGGGCTCCAGCATCGGTCCTCCTTCCACCCCCGCGGCGGCGGCCCTGGGCTGCTGGACGCCGGCTGTCGGGCGTCCACGTGGTGACTATTTTCTAAGCCCCGAGCAGGGACACGTGGTCCGACAAGTGTGAGGGCACTTCTGGGGACCCGAGACCAGAATGTTTTAGATTAAGACCCTCGGAGCAGATCCAGGACACGTGGCCGTCAGAGATAGTGGGGCTGCCCACACCCTTGGCGCGGCGCTGGCTTTTGCCGCTTAATACCCTTTCCCATCCCGAATGCCCAAGATCTATTTTTTGGCTGGAGCAGATGCCCCCGACAAGTGAGAGGTACTGAAAAAGCCCAGACAGCTGGAGGGAGATGGCAGAGATGGGACATTCTTCTCGGGGCCACCTAGGAGGGGACAGGGCGGGCGCAGCGTCGGGGACTGCCCCCCTGCTCGGACTCCCCAGGGCGGATTTTCACCCGTGTGGGAATGCGGCCCTCCCCCCGCTTCCCTTCTCTTCTCCTTGAACTTGGGCCGCTCCCTTCCTGCCTCCCACTCGCATCTGCAGCTGTGTCTGCGGCACCCAAGGGAGCGGGCGGCCGGCTTCTGCGGAGCCGAGTCGATTTACTAGGTGCTGAGAGGACGTCGAGCCCGCCCCCGCGGCCCCGGCCCGGCGGCAGGTTGTTGCGGCTCCACGCCGTCCGTGTCGGTTGCGGGGGAGGCCGTCCCGCGAGGCCCCGGGACACATGTGTTTTGTATTGAGTGGGAGCTGGGGGGAGTGTCGTGTTGCCGTGGTTGGGCCACACTGCCGGTCTCGGGAGCCGACGTCTGGGGAGGCCTCACGGCGGTAATTTGAGGTTTGTGTGTTGGAGGTGGCGTGTTTGTGTTATTTAAGAAACGAAAAGGGAGGTGGGAGGTGCTGTGCGTGTGCAGGGGCGGGGGGTGGGGAGAGAGGGAGAGAGAGGGAGAGGGGGGCCTGCGTGTGTATCAGAGGCCCCAACGACCCTGCCGCCCACCCTCTCCGCCTTCTAGACGGGGACTCGTAAGCCTGGGCGGAAAAAGCCGCTTTTCTAGGGTCAACAAGGAGTCGGCGGTTGTACTGGGCGTGGTCCCCGGGCCTTCCAGTCCCAGCATAAGGCTTCCCCCACCCCAGTCAGGGCATGTTGGGCCCACATCAGACAGGAGCCCTGGACAGGAGCAGCGGGGAGGGGAGGGGAGGGGAGGGGGGTGCTCTCCGGAGTCAGGGCCTCCCAGACTAATTGGAAGGTCGTGACCCGTCTAGTGGACAGCCCCAAAGCGTCCTGGCTGGGGTGGCCGACCCCGGGAGACAGCCCGGGGGCCCGGGGCGCCCAGGTACCAGTACAGCCGTCCAGGCCCAGAGGCTGGGGGATGCCAGGGACGCTGGGGGGCGGCCGAGCTGTGCCCCTTCCCTCGGTGGGACTCGCTCCCATCTCGCCTACAGCTGGTTACTGGATTCCGTGGTGCCAGGACCCGCTTTCCCCCCTGAAAAGCCCATAAATGACACGCTGGCGGCTCCTGGAGCGTCCTTGTCTGCAGAGGGGGACGCGTGCGTGGCAGGTGCAGGAGCCGCAGTCAGCATGGGCTTCAGGGGCCCAAGGAGCCTCGGGCCGGTGGCTGGGAGGCGCGTGTGTCACCGCGGCGTTGACTTTCCGCCGCACCTCGAGGACACCCCAGGTTGCCGTCACCTCCCCGGGCCGGGTCTAGCGGCTGGACGCCCCAGGTCCCGCTGACGTCGCCCGTGAACTCCCAAGCACGTGGCCTGGTGTGAGGGTTCGAGGAAGCAAGAGGCTCCACTGCCGGGGCCTTCAGCTTCGCCCAGTGCCCGGTACAGAGAGCAGGCTCAGTAAACATTCAGTGCAAAAAAAAAAAAATTAAAAATAAATAAAAATAAATAAATAGACATTCATTGCATTGTATAGAAATGAAACAGTCTTTTATTAGACGGCTTCCGTCCCCAAACTCCGAGTACACACCATTATGAGCAAAAGAGATGAAAAAAATCCTTTCCTCCTTTGCAAACCGTGCTATTAGCTGCTTTTCCAAAGTCGGCCGTTCTGATCTGGTCCTGACTGTTCACGCGAGAAGCGACGACTTCCTGAAATATGTCGAAGTCCCTTTCTCTTACCTGGACTGAAATTTTTTTTAATTTTAACTTTTTTTTTTTGCTTTTTTAATTTTTTAAATTAATTTTTATTTTTTTTAATTATTTTATTTTATTTAAATTTCTTAATTTTAATCTTTAAATGTTTTTTAATTTTTAATTTGAAAAAAATTTAATTTAATTTTTAAAATCTTTTTTAATTTTAGTTTTTTAAATTTTTTTAAATTTTAATTGATTTTTTTAATTTTAATTTTTTATTTTTTTAAAAAATTCTAATTAAAAATTTTTTTTCATTTTAATTTTTTGAACCACAGACCCATCTCTCATCTTTGCAGGACAATGTATCTGGGTTGACCAGATGTTTTCTCAGTCTCATCTCTAACCAGTTTGTTCATGTCTTGTTCTAGTCCTGAAATAATCTTTTTTTCCCGGTTTTTGACCAGAGTATATGACAAAAAATTCACATTAAGGAACATTTCTGCCTCTTTCTGAGATTTTCATCTTTAGATCATTAGGATAAGCAGCCCCCCCCCCGGCCGACCCCATTTTTTTCGATGATGACTTTATTTAAGAGCATGATCTTGAATTAAAAAAAAAGAAAAAGAAAAAAAAAGAGCATGATCTTGGGCTGCACATTGGTTCATGTGACTATTAACTGATCCAGATGAACTTTACTGGAATGTAAATACTGCAGCCGGAAGGCAAGATCAAAACCATTCCCCGTACAGAAATGTTAATCTTTCTATTGCCAAGGGGAAACACAGCAGTTTCACGTGTAAGGCGATTTCATGCATTTTTACATTAAGTAGAATCTTGTGTCCATTTCGTAAGGCTGCGCTCGTCTACGACGGGGGTAGGTGACGGCCCGAGGTGCCCAGAACCACCTGGCGCTCCCGTCCCAGGTCGGTCCCACCGCAGACGTTTGGGGGGAATCACTGCTCCGGCTACAAAATCAACCAATACCAACGACCACCTGAGTTGTGTCACCAGGGGTGAAATGAAAAAAGACCACTTCTCCGCTTCCGTGTGTGTGTGTGTGTGTGTGTCGGGACGCGGTGGTGGGTCTCACGGCTTCACGCGAAGGAGCGAGAGAGCGGGTTAAGCCTCGTGAACAGTCAGACCGTCACAGTTTATTTTTTAATGAAACAGACTCTCTGGCTTTCTTCTGAGTGTTGGGAAATCACTGGGTGTTTTCATAAAGAAGTTGGTCTTTTTTGTTGTTGTTGAAGATTTTATTTATTCATGAGAGACACAGAGAGAAAGAGAGAGGCAGAGACACAGGCAGAGGGAGAAGCAGGCTCCATGCAGGGAGCCCGACGTGGGACTCGATCCCGCGACTCCAGGATCACGTCCTGGGCCGAAGGCAGGCACCAAACTGCTGAGCGACCTGGGGATCCCAGAAGTCGGTCTTTTCTGACTTATGAGACTGCTTGGACTTTCCCCGGATCCTCCTGTCCCTGCGTCACGCTGACACGGAGCCCTTGGGGGAGTCTGCGTCTTCCCGACCTCGAAGGCAAATGGAGAGACTGATGGCACGTGGAAGAGCCTAGGCCCTTCGGGATTCCCACGCTCCGGGCTGCGTCCTTGGCCGACTGGCCTCCCGCCGCCGCCAGCTCGGGTCCTCTCTCAGGCCGGGCCTGCAAATAGTCTTTTTGCAGGAAACAGGGATCACCCGTGGGTCAGATCAATCTTTTACGGAGTTTCTTTCACCTGGCCAGTCGATTGTTGGAGCCGATTGACCCAGAACCTTCTGGTTATTATAACCCCCTTCTGCCTCCACCCATGAAGGAAAACAATCATCTGTAACCCGGACGCCAGCGCGCGGACCACTTCCATCGGGCTCTCGGGGGCGCGGCCTGAGCGTCTGTATTGTTAGAGTCTCTTCCAGAAGGTTCTAAGGTGCAGCCCACGTTGAGAGCCGCGGAGTCGGGTATTGGGACTTGGGAAGGAGCACAGGCCTGCAGCTCCCAGAGCCGAGCGGAGGCCCGTGAAGTCCTCCCCGAGCTCGTCCTCCCTGTAAAGCAGAAGTTAAGGAAACAACCTCTCAGCATCGTCACAAGCGAGATGACGGGTCAGGCCCGTACCCTGCGCCACGTGTGCGCTCAGTAAGCGGAATGGCAGTTACCGTCTTAGGCACAGGAAGGAAACCTTGGCCTTTCCGTGGAAATAGCATCAGAGGGGATAGAAGAGGCCTGAGGCCTCTTTGGTGAGATATCTCCATCTTGCAAGGGTCGGTTTTGGTTTCCATTGATGGAAAACAAACAGATCTGGGCTGAAGCCTCCTCGTGAAGGAACAAATGGGCTTCCAGCCCCGGGTTGGTTTTTTTGTTTGTTTGCTATGAAAAATACGCAGTCGGAGGGACCCACAGTTGCTCACGGCGCTCGGTGCCTCTATTTCTACCACACGCCTGGGGCCCTAGGCGCCCACCGCCCCATCTGAACTAATCCAGGGGAAGACCAGCTTTTCAAGGTTGCAGGGTTCGGGGTTCCGAGGGCAAAGTTAGGTCCTGCCCTTTCAGCCGCGTATCGAAAACTAACTTACGATCCCATGTACAGCGAATCCCAAAACGACTGAAAACCAAAACCAAAGCCAAAAGAGGGGCCCACACTTGGCGCTGAAGGCAGCGTTTCTCCTCAGCTCAGGTCTTTTTGTTTTGATTTTGGTTGGGGAGGGGGAAGCCGGCTTTTAAAAAGTAAAGCCTGAGGGGGGTGCCTGGGAGGCTCAATCGTTTAGCATCTGCCTTCAGCTCAGGTCACCATCCCAGGGTCCTGGAATCAAGCCCCACATCGGGCTCCCTGCTCAGCTGGGAGCCTGCTTCTCCTCCCTCTGCCTGCTGTGTGCTCACTCTCTCTCTTGCTCTCTCTCTCTGTCAAATAAATAAATAAAATCTTAAAAAAAAAAAAAAAGTAGAGCCTGGTTGAGCTGTGTGCCCAGCACTATGTCAGATCCTAAAGGCAGGGTCCGCCACCCGCCCCTGGCCTGGCCCTCAGCCCCCCTCCAGGCCCCAGTCTCCCCCACCCAGGCCCCCCCAGCACCCCCAGCCTCACCCCCAGGCCGTCCCCCCCTCTAACCCCCAGCCTCACCCCCAGGCCGCCCCAGCACCCCAGCCTCACCCTCCAGGCCGTTCCCCCTCTAACCCCCCAGCCTCACCCCCCAGGCCGCCCCCAGCACCCCCAGCCTCACCCTCCAGGCCGTTCCCCCCTCTAACCCCCCAGCCTCGCCCCCCAGGCCGTCCCCCCCTCTAACCCCCCAGCCTCACCTCCCAGGCCATCCCCCTCCAACCCCCCAGCCTCACCCCCGAGTCTGCCCCCCTCTAACCCCCCCAAGAGATCCCTCGCCCCACAGGCCTTCCCCTCACCCCCCCCAACAGATCCCGGCCTCACCCCCCAGGCCACGGGCGTGTGCGGACCTGTCTCGGGCATGACCTGGGAGCAGCTGCTGCCGCTCAGCCCCAGAAGGGAGAAACCCGAGCTCCCGCCAGAGCAGCCGGAGCTGGCAGGTCCCCAGGGGGGGCGGGGGGGTGCCCCGGGAGCCCCGGGAGCTCTGCGTCGGTTCTGCGTTTCTGAAGCGTCTGAACCTGTGCAGGAAGCTTGGGGGGTGGATGCGTCTGGGGGGGCGGGAGGGGGGCGGTTCATTGTCAGCGGTGTGGGGGGGTGTTCTTTTATTCTTTCTTGTCTTTTCCCATTTCTGCAGGGATTTGGCGGCCTACAAAGGCTGAGGGATGTGAGCCCCCCCGCAGCTGATCCCGAGGCGCCTCTACCTGCGGGAGTTGAAGCAAAGCGGTGGCTCCTTCCTGGAGGCCTCCTGGGTGCAGGCGCCCTGGCCTCGCAGCAGCCCAGGCATCCTGGGATCGGGAGTGTGGGCCCTGCCGTGGAGACCCGGGAGGCGGCGGGCGCCCAGCTGCGTGCCCAGGTCACAGCTGGCGAGGGGCAGGCGGGTCCAGATCACCCCAGCGTGCAGGTGGTGCCTGCTGTGCTCCCCAGGCCGTCTGTCTGCTGTCCCTGTCCCTGCCATCGCGGCCCCGGTGCGGAACAAACCTGCTCTGCACAGGGGGGACGTCGGGGCAAGTCAGGGCCTTCCTGGAAGTCATGACCGGGCCACAGGGCTGGGGCGCAGGGGCAGCAGGTTAGGGAACCCCGGCTGCTTAGTGCCCACTGTTGCCCTCAGGGTGGGCTGCCCGGTGGCGGGACCCGCTGCAGAGGGTCAGCTGGGCAGCGGCAGGAGGTGGGGTACGTCGCCAGTCGGCTCCCCGAGCATCAGTCTTCCAGGAGAAGGGAGGCTGAAGGGACTTGCCACCTGGCAGCCGGGCCGGGGCCTCCCCTGAGGGTCGGGGGTCGGGGGTCGGGGTGGGGGTGAGGTAGGGGGCCGGGTGGCAGCTTGGAGGCCTCCTGCTCTGAGGCCGGGCGGGCCAATCTATTGAGACAAGGTTGGCGGGACCGTCAAGGGGTTGGAAGTGGTGCCCTGCCCGGGGCCGTCCCCACGGTGTGTGGACTCATGTGGGTGCACGGGCCCTGACCGGGTGCTCTTGGGGACAAAGCCCGGGTTCCAGGACAGTCTGGGGCTCATCTCCCTGGGGCGTGGGGGAGCTGGTGCCCGGCCCTGCACAAGCACAGCCCACTCCGGGCCCGTCGGCGGGCAGGTGGCTTAAAAAATGAAACGTAGGGGATCCCTGGGTGGCTCAGGGGTTTAGGACCGCTTTCGGCCCAGGGCATGACCCCGGGGTCCCGGGATCGAGTTCCGCGTTGGGCTCCCTGCGTGGAGCCTGCTTCTCCCTCTGCCTGTGTCTCTGCCTCTCTCTCTCTCTCTGTCTCATGAATAAATAAATAAAATCTTTAACAAAAAAAAAAAAGAGCCTCAAGACAGTGACCACGGCTGGTGCGGGCGCCTGGACCCTGCTCGCCGGCCTCAGCCTTTCCCAGCTGTAAAGTGGTCCCATAATAACCACTCCTGGAAGCTCAAGGACGTTACGAGGGAAAAATATACAATAACATACAGAGACTTTGAGCTCCTCTGAAGAGAGACGCACATAAATGGAAGGTGGTGCTCCAAGGTGGAGTAATCACGGGTTTCTCTCCCCTCTTTTTATTTAATTAGGAGAAAACCAGTCATTAGGAAGCCTGGTCTTGTTAAAGCTGTGGCCTGGGAAATCGTTCTCTTGGCACCTAGTCAGGACTGGTGACCTGGCAGGTTTCAGCAGGGGACCGTCCCCCAGGCTCCGTGACAGGTCTGCAGATTGTGAGGACGGCCACGGCCCGCGGTGGCTGACGGTGGCTGATGGTGGCTGGCGCAGAGCTGCAGGGGGGCCTGCCGGGCATCTGCTCCGGAGGAGGCTCCCCTCCTCCCCGGCTCAGCCAGGAGACCCCCCAGCTACACGACCCCCCACCTCGTCTGCATGGCTGCCACAGACCCGCCCCACTGGGGTGACCTCAGGGCTCTGAATGCACCTTCCATTTGACCTTGTGCCCCTAACTCAGTGCCCAGAAGAAGACATCTGCCCCCAAAGTGGGTCACAGCCGAGTAGGTGCCAGGGCGTGCACCTGCCCCATGGTGGGCCCCGTTCGGAGGCAGCCCCCCCCGCTGCAGAGACTCCCCTGTGCGAGGCTCAACCTGCCCGATGTCCCGGATCCTCCTGCAGGAGGCCTCCCACAGTCCTCCGGGTTGTCCCCATCCTCTTCCTCTTCCGGACTCTTCGGGTGTCGGGTGCGCTCTGCTCCAGGGAGCCCGGGGAAGGGAGCAGGTGAGCAAGAGGCCACCCCCGATGGCACGGCCGGAAGTGCCAGCAGAATCAACTGTGCCTCTGGGAAGGGAAGGAAAAATAAAGAAGATGAAAACAGAGACTCTTAATCATAAGAAACAAACTGAGGGTCACAGGAGGGGAGGGGGTTGGGGAAATAGGGTAACTGGGGGATGGGCATGAAGGAGGGCGCGTGATGTCATGAGCACTGGGTGTTATATCCAACACCTCTTGAATTCTACCTCTGAAACTAGTAATACACTATATGTTAATTGATTGGATATAAAATAAATTTTTCAAAAAACAACAAAAAAACAAAACAAAACAAAAAAAAGAATTAACTGTGCCGACCTCCCCTGGCGGCGTCCACAATGCCAGCAGGAGGCGTTCGGGAAAACCCCCGAGAGGAGCAGTCCTATTTCCTGTTTATTTTAAACACACGGAAAATATCATAATAGCTGCGCACGGAGCCACCACTCAGGTTGCCCGATGCTAACGTCTGACCTTAAATATCGTCTATCGTGTTCTCTAAAAGAAGTGGAACTTGCAGATGCAGCGAAGGCCCCCTTTCCCCCAGGGTCACTGCTTTCCCTCCCAACTCGGGGTACCTGTGTCCCTTTATCATCTCACAGGGCCCTTTACCTGCATCATGGGTGGGTCTAGGTGACCCACAACCTGCTGCACCATAGTATGGGAAGTGTAAATCCGTGCATGCACGTCTTCTCACGCACGTCGCGCACCGCAGCGACCCAGGGAGCACCCTGACCCCATGTCCCCGGCTGCTGTGCCACCACCCGCCCCAGCCACCATCATCTCGCACTGGGACCACTTGCTCCAGACCACAGCCGTCCAGATGTAGTCGGCTCGCGTTACCCCTTGGCTCAAACCCGCTAATGGGTCCTGATTGGCCTTGGAGTCAAAGTCCAAGTCAAAGTCCTGGCGGCCCACGCGGCCCTGTGTGGCCTTTGCCCCCCTCGCTGTCCCCCCAGCCCTCACCCCCCCCCCCGGGCTCCGGCCACCCTGCGGCCCTGCTTGGCCCTGGCCTGCGTGCTCTCTGGCTCTGGCGCCTTCTCCACTTGCCCGCTGGGCAGACCCTCACCTGCTTCAGTTCTTCGCGGACTGTTCGCTCCTCGGGGAGCACAACCCGGCACACCCTGTGCCCAGATGCGGCCTCTCCCCCGCTGACGGCTCTCTTCCCTGCTGGGTTGCTCTTCTCCCACGGCACTCGCTTTCTGGCAAATTGAGCCTTTCTTATTACACTTGTTATTTATTGCCTATGTTTTCCTGCTGGGATGTGAGGTCCCCCCAAAATGGGAATTTCTATTTTTGCCCACGGATGTTTCCTTGATCCCTGCAACGGTGCCCAGCACGTAGGTGCCCTGTGCTTGTTGAATGATGCAATGAATGAAGGATTGAATGACTGGATGAATGAATCTGAGCATTTCGTGCTGGAGAGGGTCCAGAACATTCATCAGATTTTCCCAAAAAGGATGGGGACCATGGTCATAGGAAACCAACAAGTTTGCTGGAAATGTTGGCTTGCCAGGTAGCTTGCCGAAGGGAGCAGAGGTCATGAGGAGGTCGTTCTCCTTCCCTGACTCGCGTCCCCTGGAGAACTTCCATGGTAATAACTGCTGGGACTTCCTTCCGCAGGCCTGGCACCGAGTGTCCCTGGAGCCAGCCCTGGCCCGACGAGGTAGGGAGCCAGGGATGCCGCGCTGGAGAGTGTGGGCAGGAGCTTTGGCAGTGGGCCGCTGCTCCGGAGAAGCTGTAATTTTCTTTACCTCTTCTGTGTCTGGGGGCAGAGGCTGAACGTGGCCAGAGCCTCCTGAGCTTCCTTGGGTGAGCTAGGCAAGGTGCCCAGACCAACAGGAGCTGCTTCCTGCCTTGTGGGCTCTGAGCCGAGGCAAGGAGCAAGGCCAGGAAATCTTGTAAGAGCCCCAAGGAGGGGAGACCAGACATTGGCCTTTGATGCAGAGAGAGAGAGAGAGAGAGAGAGAGAGAGAGAGATAATAGGTGACTGGAGGTGGGGCGGGGGGAACCTGGAAAGCGAAAAGATACCCAAGGCCATCTGGAGGTGATAGTGGTAGTGGATTGGAGGTGAGTCAGCCCTCTCTCAGGGTAGTTAAAAGACAAGTGGGTAATTGTGGGTGCAGCTGGCGGGTCACACACAGAAAATGAGGAACAAGTGGTTAATTGGGCCCACAAGCCCAGGATCCCGCCTGTAATTAGCAAATTGCAGGGCTTTGATATTTGCTTTGGGAACAACTTATGTAGTAAATTGTAGGGAGCCTGGGAGGTGACCCTGTGTCTCTACTCCCTAAAGTATTTTCTCACAAGCACTTGTGGGCAGTGCACACGTGAACAGAAGCCTGGCATCAGGGTGAGGGTGCTTGCACCTTCCTGCAGGCCGATGCAGCCGGGGGTACTTGCTGTGTTCCCCTTTAGTCTTGTTTACATTTTTGCCAGCTCGGGGCTGAATTTGAGGCCGCTTTCCCGGGCATGCCCCACCCCCCCGGCTCACGCACAGTTTCCCGTGTTCCTGTGAGCCACAGCCCGTAGCGCAGAGCTCCTGGCCAGAGATGGACCTCGGGGGGCTGTGGGGAATTCCAGCACAGGTGCCATACCAAGGGCCGGGGCAGACCAGCATTCCAAAACTGCTGAAATGCATCCACGGAGATGGCCCGTGCTGGTCCCAGATCAGAGACCGGCCTTCACAGGTTCACCTCTGCAAGCTTCCGAGGGATTCTAACTTCAGCAAAGCCGGGAAGTATAGGGAAGTTGCTTTGGGAGTATCTTGGTAGCACCTTATAAATGGGCCACAGGTGCCCAGAGCCTGGTGAGGATACGTTTGGGAAGAATACTATGTAAAAGCGTCGGGAGACCTGGGTTTGAGTTTGGGTTCTCGCCTCTTCGTTGGGTCTTGTCCAGTTACTTAAATACATGTGCTTCCTCTTTGTCGTTTATTGGTCTGTTTTTATTGACTTATTTTTCTCTTGGTTATGGGTGAACATTTTCTTGCTCCTTTATGTGCCTCATAATTTTTTAATTACGTGGTAGATGCTGTGTGGCTGTCTCGTTACGTATTTGGACTTTGCTATCTTCGTTTAGTGAGGCTTCGTTTCAGCAGGCAGTTCATTTACTGGTGAAATGGTTTGATCCCTTTGAGTCTTGGCTTTAAGCGTGGCTATGCAGAGTCGACAGTACCCTTCAGTCCAACAGTGGTTCAGCCGCTTTGCTCAAAGGTGACTCCTCTAGGGTCTCGGTTGAATGCCTCCGGCATCACCAAGGCCTCACTCACCACCTTGGCTGGTGGGTACACCACCATTTCCATACCTTGTGAGAGCCGTGGGTCATTCTGCTCACTACTCTCTGGTCATTTCTTTTGCCTGGTCTGTGGAATTTCGCATTATACACACATGGCCTGATATTTAGCGGACTCAAGAGGGTATCTCAGCAGACAGATGATGTTCTTTTGCCGGGTAGCTCCTCTCCTTTCTGGAAGTGTTATCCTGAACTCCCGGCCACCTCAGCTTCTCCGTCCCTGGCCTCTGTTTCCCCTCCTTAGCATAAATCAGGGTTATTTTAAGGCTCAGCTCATTGATTCTTTCTCTTGGGAATCACAATTTTACCCTATTTCCCAGTGTCTTCAAGTGGTTGTAATTCTACCAAGACTAGAAGCTGAAGTCTTCTCAAGTTAATAAAAGTACAGTTTCCCCAAAGTGAAGAGACAAGCATAGCAATATCTGCCTCAAAAGTTTATTGTGACAACTAAAACACAGAATAGATCACAAAGCATACACCGCAATGCATGAAATGAGCAATGAAGCAGGAAACAAGATCAGTTAATAAATATTGGCTGTACCTTCATTTTTCTTTGACACCAAGAGTATAAATGGATTTAGCAATTTCATGAAATTGTAGAATTTTAGGGCTACGAGGGATTTACTTTAGAGAAGATGAGTTGGTCCAAATGCCTCATTTTACAGATGAACAGAGAGAGGTTTAGTGAGGAGGAGTGATTTTCCCAAGACCTCATGGCCAGTTAGTAGAAGAAAGACTGGAATTCAGGTGTCCTGGCCTCTAGCCCACGGGGCATCCATTCATTCCGCCCATTTATTGAGTATTTACTAAGCTCAGAGCGCTGAAACAACTGCTGTCTTGCCTCTAGAGGATGTCCTGGTTTGCAGAAATGTTTAACATTTGATTTTGGAACTTTATGGTAGGCTCAATAAATCAGCATATAATTTTGGGGCTTCTCAGGAGTGGACGGAGCTGAATGGTGGTGACTGCAGCAGCCTCTATCGTCCCACGCAGAGACGCTGTCCCTGGGGATATGGCCGATGAAGCCTGGGGAGGGGGCAGGAGCTGCGTGTGCAGGATGTGGAGGGGCATCCTGAACCAAAGGGCAGCATGAATCACGGGGATGAAACCGGGATACGGCTACTGTGGAATTTGTGGTTCGGAGTTGTGGAGACTCTGGCTCACAACAGCAGGGGAGACCGGGAGACAGGGCGGTAAGGCAGGACGTGCCGACTAGGAGGAGACGCTAGGGATCCCTGGGTGGCACAGCGGTTTGGCGCCTGCCTTTGGCCCAGGGCGCGATCCTGGAGACCCGGGATCGAATCCCACATCGGGCTCCCTGTGCATGGAGCCTGCTTCTGCCTCTCCCTCTGCCTCTCTGCCTCTCTCTCTCTCTGTGACTATCATAAACAAATAAATTTAAACAAAAAAAAAAAAAAAGGAGGAGACGCTAGACGCCTTGGCTCCCGGGCCTAAAGTCGGAAACGACTCCGTGGGTTGCGGGAGTGACTGCGGCTTCACAGGCGAAAGGCTTACGTGTTCAGCTCTGTGTCCGCTTCCTCCGGTTAGCACGGAGGGCGGACCCAACGGGGGTGAGATGGGAGTGGCCAGGACACTGGGATGGTGGCCCAGGTGACAAGGATAAGGGACGAGAGAGAACGGAGGCCCCGGCGGAGGGTGACTGCAGGAGGAAGACTCGGTGCACAATGCTGACGCCCGTCGGCTGACTGACGCGGGGCAGGGGCGGCCTGTGTGCCCCCCGTGTCCAGGCCTGTGCAGGGCGGGGGATGGCGAGGCACCGCGGAGCCTGGGCACTGGCTCACGCAAGCTTGGCAAGCAGAATCCGGGCGTTCATGTAATTCAGTCTGCACTTCTTTCCTGGATGTAGAAGGATGAGGGCAACTATTCCAGAGGTTCTCGTAAGGACCGGCGGGTTGGTGTGTATGGAAGCTTCCAGGCCGCGTTAGCACGTGGCTCCCAGCTAACGTTCATTCCACCCATCCGACGATTTATTAGATCCATGCAAGTTTGGAAGGAAACAGCCCATTTAGGACCATATCAGACATTTCAAACCCATTTTGAGGAAAGAGATTACGGCTGAGGTGTCTCCGCGGGGTCAGACCTCTCGGGGCTGCTGGGCTGGACTGTAGTTCAAGGCCGGAGAGTTGTCTCCAGGCGGCCTCAGGTCCGCCCCTTGCCCTTCCTCTCATTACCATCCCCCCACTGCAGGCCGCTGCTGGGTCTCTAAGGTAGTGAATGATGAAGAAAGGAAGACAGACACAGACAGAAGGAGAGAAAGAGAGGAAGAAAGGGAAAGAAAGAAGAAAGAGGAAGAAAGAAGAGAAAAGGGAGGAAGAAAGAAAACGAAAGGAAGGAAGGAAAGAGGGGCGCCTGGGGGGCTCAGTCACTCAGCGGCTGCCTGCGGCTCAGCTCAGAGTCCAGGGTCCCAGGATCGAGTCCCACATCGGGCTCCCTGCGTGGAGCCTGCTTCTCCCTCTGCCTGTGTCTCTGCCTCTCTCTCTCTCTCTATGTCCATCATGAATAAGTAAATCTTTAAAAAAAATAAAAAAATAAAATGCAATATCCAAGTGATCATAAGTCTCATGTCCTGGAGTCTGCAGTGAGCTGCTGGCCTCGCCGGCTCGCTGCCCCCAAATCCCTCTGTGACGGGGCTCAGCCGCCTGGAAAGCCGGCCCCAATGTTGCCTGCAGCCCCGGCCTCCCCCCACCATCCAGGGTGCGGAGAGCCTGCCGGTGGCTCTGCACCGGGCGTCGTCGGCCGTGCTTCGGTGCTGACACCTGCTGTGCCCAGACGTGGCTGTGGGCCCGGCCTCGCCCACCCGCCTCTCCCAGAGTCACCCGGACGTGAGGGCTTGGAAGGCGCAGCGACAAGCCCGGGGCTCCAGTAGGTTCTGTGTGCCCAGGCCCCCTCTGGGAGGTCACCCCGTGGGCGTATCCGACTGTGCGTCTACACGGCCCATCGCGGGCCTGGAATGGGAGGCAGAGGCGCAGGCGCCTTGGGTTGTGGATTCTGGGCCCGAGCCTGCGACGCTCCGAGCCGGGATGCTGCCGGAACCCAGGTTTCCAGGTGCTGCCGGCCGGCTTCTTGGGGTTGACTGTACGACTGCGGCCGCACGCTGGGTGCTCGGCCTCCGGGAGACACCCGGGCTGGGCGGGGGCGTGGATCAGGGCGGAATGCGACGTGTTGGGGTGACCCAGTCCCCAGGCTGGGCCGTGGGGACCATTTTATGGGACGCCTTGGCCGAGCTCCCTGGCGTCAGCCTCCCCCCAAATGCATCATTTTACCACTTACTAGCACGCGCACGTGTTCCCTGACCCGACCTTCAGGGGAAACTGTGGCAGGTGACACCATGCACCCGTGTCCTGGGGAGGAGCTGGGCTGGTGGAGCTCAGGGACCCGCTCCAGGTGGCAGAGGCAAGGGAGGGCTCCGGGTCACACCCTCTGTTCAGCATCTCCAACTGCCTCCCCAGAGACCGCGGCGTGACCCATCCAGAGACCCTGAGGCCCTGACTGCTGGAAGCAAATGGTTTTTCCAGGCCCGTGGACACCTCTGCTCCCGAGACTTAAAGGTCTGTGGTGACAGGTTGCGAGACCCGCCCATGCCATCCCCTCCAAGCAGGGCAATGAAAGGGGCCACGGCCTGATGACTCCTTTAGGACCAGATGGCAGCTTCATTTAAGAGAAATGCAGGAAAAAAACAGGAGGCAAGGTGAGCAGCGGGCATGGCTGCGTGTCCACAGGCTTGGGCTCCTGGCTGCGTGCGCCGTCATCCACCCCCCCCCCGGGTGGCCAGGCAGGGGAGCCGGTGAGCACGGACAGCTGTGGGAGTCACGGGACGGCGCGGGCCCCCTCCCCACCCTTGCGGTAGGAAGGGGAAGCATGACCCATTTCCTCCCGGGTAAACATTTTCACAGGAAGCATTTATCACATGTCAGCGGGGGCGGCCGAGGGGTCTGGGATCCGTCAGGCAGGACCTGCCTCACTCCCGCTCCCCCACAACGGCGGCGGTTTGCTCCTGCACACCCCACCCTCTGCCCTGTCCCCTCCTCTCTCGGCCGAGCCCGGGGCCAGGGTTTCCGTCGGGCTGGGCACCTGTGCGGTGGCTGATGGCCCACATCCTCCCAGAAGAAACCCTGATAAGGGAACGGCTGGACGGGCCTCCAGCCTCCAGGGGAAAGGGCCGTTGCCCCTCCTGGGAGGACTGTGCCCCCCTTGGGGTCTGAGACCGGCTCCCTGCTCTGGGGGCACAGGAGCGACTCTGCTGGCTGCTTGCAGGCTGGGGTGGGGGAGGGGGTGGCTGCGGGCCTGCAGGCAGGCTGGGGAGGCCCTCCTGGGCTTGCAGGCTGGGGCGGGGGGGTGGCCACTGGCCAGCAGGTGGGCTGGGGGGGCCCTCCTGGGCTTCAGGCCGCACCCGACCTGCTGACGCAGGGGAAAGCCTGTCCTTCGCACGCCCGCTTTCCTCCGAGCGCCAGCTGCCAGCCTTCCTTGGAGGAGCAGTGAGTGGGGCCTGCGCCTGCTGCGTCCCCACTGCCCGTCGGCCGTGTACCCGAGGCCCCTGTCCCTCCGTCGCTCCTCCGTCACGTGTCCCAGGCGCCCCCGCCATCCCAGGCCTGAGGACCCGAGACGCTGCAGCACAGCTCAGCCCTCCGTGCCCTGCACCCACCCCCGGCCGCCACCACACGGCCCTCCTGCGTCCCCTGGGCCCGGGCAGCTGCTCCCCGACTGCCTGTGCAGCCCGGCCCCTGCACCCACTCACCCCGTGTGGCCCTCAACAAGGACGCCGCAACTCGTGCAGGCCCATTGCTGGGGCACAGTTGACGGGCCTCATGGATCCCCAGAGAGCTCCCTGGGGAGGATGAGCTCATCTGCAGCTTGGGGCCTGGAGAAAGGCTGGGAAGGCTTCCCGGAGGAGGAGGCGCTTGGGCCAGGCGTTGAAGGAGGCAGGACCCCGGGGTCCCGGGGAGGCGGGTCCTGGGGAAGCGGCTGGACACCTGTTGCGAGGGCAAAGGAAACCACGTCAGGCCAGGGTGTGCGGCCGGGTCCTGGGCTGTGGGTCAGGGCCCCCGTCGTACCGTCGGTGATGGCCCAGGACCATTTCCTCATGGACCGTATGTTGTTCTAATTTCACAAATATAAGGCAAATCAACTAGAGCGAGAACGGTTGTTCCCGGGTTCCAGGTGAGGAAGTCGTGACGCAGAGAAGTAAAGGGCTTTGCCTGGGTCCCTGGAGGTGGCCGGTGGGGATGGGGCCGCTCGGCTCTGAGACCCGAGCACGTTGTGTGGTGTGTGGGGACGCCCCCCCCGGCGGGTCCGTGGAGCCAGGAGGGCTTCACCTGGGCCTTGGCTGATGCTGCGGGGACACTGGCCACCACCCTGCGTCCCCAGAGGCCCTGTGCTCGTACTGAATGGTCTCGAACTCATCTTTTTTTTTTAAGATTTTATTTATTTATTTATTCCTGAGACCCAGAGAGAGGCAGAGACACAGGCAGAGGGAGACACAGGCTCCATACAGGGAGCCCAAGGCAAGACTCGATCCCAGACCCCGGGGTCACGCCCTGGGCCGGAGGTTGCTGCCCCCCTGCGGAGCCCCGGGCACCCTGACCCGCCTTCTGTGAGCGCCTCTTGCTCAGGGGCTCTGGACCCCGGCGTGACCCTGCGCTGCCCTTGCTGTGGACCTTGCTGTGGCTTTGCGGCCCCTCAAAGGCCCCACCCAAACCCCTTCCCTGCTCTTCTCTCTCGTGGGACGCATCCCCCCGTGGCCTCCCTCAGCCCCTTCCTCGCCGCCCCCTTGGCTTCCGGCATGTGTCTGCAGAGGTCTGAGCGCCGGCTGTGCGGCCTAGTCCACGTGCAGAGCCCAAGGCGGGTCCACAGCAGGTCTCACCCAGCGCTGTGCCGCTGGTGGTGCGGGAAGGACTCCCGGTGGCTGGACGTGGCCCGGGGCCAGGGTCTGTCCACCCGCATGGCCCTCCAGGGGCTTGCCCTCGCCGCCCGGGTGCCTCGGCGTCTGCTGTGCTCACCGGTGCCTCGCGCAAGTCCTTCCCACATGCCTGGTGCTGCAGTTCCCGGCCCGTCGGCCTCCTGACGCAGTTCAGACTCCGGGGGAACAAGGCCTTGTCGTGTCCAGGGCCACGGGAGCGTCTGTGGCGGCAGTGGCAGGCGGAGTGGGCTCAGAGGCCGTGGGGCAGCTCGGCCGTGGTGTCAGGTGCTGACCGCAGGTACCGTGCGGCCTCCCCACTTCGCTGCCGACACAGACGGTGGGCTGGCCTGTGAGGGGTCCTGGAGGCTGCAGGCCCACGGGCGCTGGGGGGCATCATGCCAGCATCTGGAGGGGAAGCGCTACTGTCCGGTCGCCAAGCGTCAGCGTGCCGCCCACAGCGGCTTCTCGGGGCCCAGGGCAGCTCTGCACAGCCCCTTCCTGCCACGGCCCCTCCTCAGAGCATCCTTTTCCTTTTTTCTTGAAAATGCCCCCCCCCCGCCTTGCACAAGCTCCAGAGACTTGGACTGCCGAACCCAGTGGCCCCAGAGTTAACCCTTCCCCAGCGAGTGTCCCCGTGTCCTCGGCCCCAGAGCTGGGACCTGTGGTCACCGTGGCCTCCCCAGGGCTCCCAGGTCACTGTGAGCCTGTGCAGCCATGGGCCCGACGCACACACGCCACCTCCGTCACTCGTCACCTGCACCCGCTGGCCGGGCTTCTCAGGCCCGCAGGCCTCCCCGTCTGTGCTGAACCTTGCACGTCCCCCTACACGTGTCCCACCAGACCCCGCTCGGGGCCACCTCACCAAGGGAAGGCCCACTCCGGCTTCGGGAGTCCAGGCCTCCCCGCCCGGAGCTCAGCCCCTAGCCCATAACCCCCAACAGCCTCCGACCCCACATGCACAGGCCCCGGGGCTAGAACGGCCGGCCTATCCCTGTGTGGGAAGAGGGAACCGGAGGCAGCCGGTATCCTCAGGGAAGCTACGTCATTTCCACCAGCAGCTGTTCGGAGGCCACCGCACACGCCACCGCACACGCCGCGGGCCAGTTCACGACCCCGGCAGCCCCAGGAACCACTTGTGGCCTCCCGCTCCGGGGTCCTGATTCCATCGGTCGGATAGGGGCTCGGCATGAGTAGTGGGCTCCCCAGCGGCCTAACGTGTGGCTTCGACTGGAACCACAGCTCCGGGACACGCATCCTGCAGCCCTGACGGCTACCGGAAGGAGGGAGGAGGGTGGCAGGAAATGAGCTGCAGCAAGACTGAGTGATGGGCAGGGTGCTGCGGCCTCCCCAAGGGGACCCGAGGCCAGGGCTGCAGCACCCTGCCCCCCCAGGGGAGGTGACCCCAAGCCCAGGCGGAGGAGCAGAGGGTCACACGGCCCCCACCGAGGATGCAAGCTTTAGGGTGGGAGCAGGGCTGGGTCTTCCTTACTAGCCACGCCCTAGGTTGGGCCCCGAGGTCGTGCGCTTGCGGGAAGCTGGGTTGTTGGAGCCTGAATGCTGGTGGTGCCCAGGGTCTCCCAGCTGCGGCCGCGCGCCTCATCCTCTGGCTGCTTAGACACCCGCATCCACTCACCACGGCGGCTTCTGCCTCCTGCAGGTCGGGCTGGTCAGCACGGGGCTGCCCCAGCCAGTGTGGGGCCCCAACCCCCGGTTCCCCGAGGCCTGGTGCAGGGCCCCCCCCCGGACCGGGATCTCGGGCCATCCATGCCGTTGGGGCCGGGTGCGCAGGGCCTGGGGTGGGGGGTCAGGCGCGGCCGTCACGGCACCTGCTACGGAGGTGCGGGTGGGACACCTCGGGGACCCCCACCTGGACTCCGCTCCCTCCCACTGCTCGCCGCCCCTCGGGGTCTGTTCTCCCTTCCAGGCCCCTCTCGGACCCGAGCCCCACCCCCACCCCAACGTCGCCCCGAGGAGCGGGTCGTTCCTTGCCGTCTTCCCTCCTCTCTTCCTCCAGGCCCAAGGGAAGCCCACCGACAGGTGTTTATGGTCCCTGGGGCAACCTTACTGCACCCAGAAATGAAGTTCCTTGTCCTACAGGGACCAGAGGGAAACCATGGGGCAAGAAGGAACTTGAAGGGCAGGGACCAGGTGCTCAGCACAGGGCTCAGCGTGGGGGCTGCTGGACCCCGGGCAGGGCCTTGTCCGCCGGCTGGAGCGCAGCCCCGCGAGGGACGTCTGCACCCGGGCTCTCGGAGCCAGCCGCCGTGGCACCCCACGGCACCCCACGGCACCCCGAGACACCCCATTCTCGCTGGCCCTGGGGAGGTTGAGGCCCGAGGGTCCACGGAGCGGCGGACGGAGCTGCCTAGCGGGCTGCGCGCTCAGCCCCAGGACCCCTCCGCCCCAGCAGCTGCCCCTTCACCTTCCCACGCCCTGGCGGCCCTTGTCTGATGACTGGGAGGCCCCGGGTGTCCACGCGGCTGGAAGTGCGGTGGGAGCAGCCGGGCGGGGGTCAGGAGGGCCCGCCCCTCAGGCACCTCGAGGCCTGAGCCCGTGCTTCTCGGCTCCGAGCGCCTGTCCTCCCAGCACCAGTGGGGTCAGGGTGTCCCCGGCAGCAGGGGCAAGGGGGGACCCCGCAGCAGCAGGGGAGGCTGCCGGCTGGGGCGGCGGGGCGGTCGGAGGTGGGTGAGCCAGCAGCCGGGGTGGGGGCAGAGGACGCAGCGGGCGTCGGGCGTCGGGAAGGGCGTCGGGAAGGGCTGGGGCGGGGGGAGGCCGAGCTGCCTTCCCAGGAGTGTCACTGACCCCCAGGGACGCCCAGCAGCCGCTTATCTGCACAGCAGCCTGTTCTTGCACAGAGGGAAGCCCAAGCATAGGGCGCCCCCGGGGGCACCCTCGCCTTAGGGCGGGGCACGGAGAAATTGGGCTGAAGCCGCTAGCCCCTGCCCCGCCCCGTGGGCCTCGCAGCTTGGCCTTCTTCTCCTCAACCCCACCGCGATGCCCCGCCCCCGAGACAGGAGCCGGTGCGGAGGAGGCCGCGTCTGCGAGGACCGGGGCTGATGGGGCGCTGCTGAGAGCACCATGCTGGGGGTGAAGGTCCCCGCACTAGACCGTGCTTCCTGGCCGCTTCCCTGGCTAAGCCATCGGGGACAACGAGCGACAAGGGGCTTTATCTTGAGTCCCAGACACGGGCAGGGTGGACCTTCCCTGCGGAGGGGTGAGGGGCCACAGGGCAGAGGGGCCACCCGTCTGCCCCACACCACGCCCGGGTGGTGTCTGGAAGGGTGAGGACTCCTGAGGCTGCTGCGGGTGAAATGGAAGTCTGGGGGTTGGAATGGGAGTCAGATGAAGCTTCCTGGTCTCAAGGAGGAGAAGCCATAAAGCTCGTCCCCCGGAAGGCTCCTGGCAGCTTTGGGGCATCGGACCCCCTCTGCAGGGCTGTTCTCTGATTGCCTTTGAAGTAAAGGGATCACAAGGGCCTGGACCCCATGTCCAAAACATGGCTGGGGTGGGAGGGGGGCAGAGGGGTGCCTGGGCACTGCATCTGAGGTTGGGTGCACCCCTGGGACCATGCACACAGGGAAAGGGCGTGGGGGTGTCTGTGGAGCTCCAGATGGCAAGGTCAGCCGAGAATCCCAAGGCTGGAAGGGCACTTACGTCAAGTTGGTGTCCGTCCACCGCTGATAGCCGGGCCTGCTGGCTTCCTGGACGAGGGGGTTGGCCCCGGGGCGTGTGGAGACAGGTTCTCCAGGGAGCCGTTGACAGACCCCGGCCGGAGCAGACTGCACTCAGCCCAGCACTCTCCTTGGCCGTGTGGTTGCTCTCTACCTCAGGGCTCCACCCTGCGCCCTGGGGCCTACCCTTAATGCTTGCACTCTGGGACTCGTCCCCAGCTCTGCCGTGTTTCGCAAATCTCCCAGCCACATCATCGTCCTGCAACCCAGCCCAGGTGGTGGGAGCACGACCCGGGCTCCTGGGGAACCAGCTGAGGCACCCAGTTGACCCTTCTCTGCCAAACCAGCCCCTGCCTCGGGAAGAAGAGGAGGCTGGGGAGAGTTTACACGGCTTAACTGCGTCCACGAAGGCTTGGCCTAGGCCACCAGTCTCTCCCAAAGCGCCCAGGAGGACTGTGAAGAAGAAACGCCCTACATGAGGAGCCTTCCAGAGGTCTCACTGCTTCCATCCCGCACCAATCCACAGGACGTGTTTAAGAAAAAACAAAAAACAAAAAGTTGAGGTGCCTGTGTGGCTCAGCCAGTTAAGCGACCAACTCCTGATCAGCAGGGGGTCTGCTGGAGACTCTCCCTCCCTCTCCCCCTGCAACCCACAACCCCGCACCACCCTTGCACACTCTCTCAAATGGAGATATATGTCTGAAAAGAAAAGAAAAAAACAAAAAGGAGGAAAAGATTGAAAGGAGGCTAGACAAGGTGGCTGCCCGGCGGGAACAGGTCCCTGGGAAGGCAGCGCAGGGCGGAGACGCCCACAGAAAGTCCCCCAGGGAGCGCCCTTTCAAAGGCTGTTTGCTCCCCCTAGAAGTTTAGGGCGGACACACCCTTCAGGTCCTCCCTGCCCCTACAAGGGGAAGACCTGGGTTCTGAGAAGGGAGAGACCAGTTGGCCGCCAAACCGCAACCCGGCACCTCCCTGCCGGGGCTCTGCTGCTCCCATGGGCTGTTTGCGCAGTGACCAGCCGGCCGCAGCCCCGCATGGCTCAAGCAGCCAATGCCGGCCGCCCGCCCGGCGACCCCTGGGCTGAGGGTGGCCCGATAGCACGCTCTTTTGTTTGGGGGCTCACACAGCCTTTGGGCTCCTGTGGGAGGTCGGGGAAGCCATAGCTGCCGAGGCAGGGGTCCGAGCCGGAGGAAGTGGGTGGGTGGGGAGAGGTTTGCATGGTTAGCCTTGCCCCCCAGCACCCCGGGAACACCCCCTTCCACAGCGGAGGAGCTGCCGCGTGCTCAGGAGGGGCTCGGGCTGCACGGAGCTCTGAAAGCCCTGAAAGCCATGAAAGCCCTGAAAGCCCTGAAAGCCTTGAAAGCCCTGAAAGTGGAGGTGATGTGGCCACCTGCTGGGGGGCAGGCCGAGGCCGAGGAGGAGGAGGGTGCAGGCGCAGGAGGAAGGGGTCCCCATCCACCAAGGGACCAGTGTCACCAGCCATAGAGCTCGGGGTTAGGGATCCAGGCCTAGCAGGCACATGGAAGGTCCTGACTCAACCTCTCCAGCTGCACAAGCATGGACTTAGCTCTTCTGAGCCTCAGTTTCCTCGTCAGCGGGATGTGGGTGAAAACACCTGCCTCACAGGTCATGGCGAGAATTCAGTAGAGCAGCTCAAGTCATATGGTAACCACAGGGGCTGACAGTTCAACATGCTGCTATTATTCTTATTCTTATTCTTATTCTTATTCTTATTCTTATTCTTATTCTTATTCTTATTCTTATTTTAAAGGTTTTATGTATTTATCCATGAGAGACACAGAGAGGGAGCGACCCAGGAGGAGGGAGCAGCAGGCTCCCTGTGGGGACCCAATGCGGGACTCGATCCCGGGACCCTGGGTCATGGCCTGAGCCGGAGGCGGACGCCCCACCGTGGAGACCCCCCGGGCGCCCCTCAATTGCCACCATTGTGCTCTCCTGTCAGGGTTCCCTTCCAGACCCCATGAAGCAGCTTGTTTGTAAGACAGGGGTCTCCCTTGGCCCCCAGGCACCATACAAGAGGGAAGACACTGTAGTGCTTCTCTTGTGGGGTATCACTTGTCTGTGTGGCGTTCCCTTGGGCTCAAGGCTTGGGCTGCAGGGCCAGGAGGCCTTACGGGTGCCCTGCGGCTCTGGGATCCCCTACAAACACTTCCGAGGCACAGGAGAGGCTGCGTCCTCCTTAGGAGCCGGCTCTGGCTCCAGATGCTCCGGGGAGGAGCCCGTCTCACGCGGTGACCTTGCACTCAGGCCCCTCACAGCTGGGCTGGCGGGGTGCCTGGGGAAATGCCGTGCTTGCACGCAGCCATCAGGAGGAGCCGGGAACCTTCTGCAGAGCTGCTGGCAAGGGTTTAGGCAAGATTGCTCAGGTCAAGGGGCGGCCCTCTTCCTCCCCTCTTTTGCACACGTTACAGTTTCACCTCAAAATAAACTTTGAGCAAATATTTAAAGAAGAATTGAAGGGGGGAGCAAATTATTGATCTGCCAGGGTGGTCACAGGCCTTAAACTGTGGCAGAGCCTGCGGCCGAGGTGACCCCGTTTTCTTGTTCCTGCTCAACAGCCAGACGACATTTCCCAGACTCCTTTGCAGCTGAGCCAGTGGAATGTGGGCAGGTCGGGGGCGCAGCCCCGTAAGCCTGTCCAGGTGGGGCTGCTGCCCGGGTGCCCGTGGGTGCCACGTCCGTCCACCCAGACTCCTGCAGACCCGAGCCAGGGGGCATTCCCGGGCGGCCTACCCCCAGCCCCAGCCGGACAACGTGAACAAGGGACGCGCACCTGCTGTATGTGAACTGTCGTGGACTCGGGGTCCGTTTGCTGGAGCAGCGCCTCCACGTTCGAGCTGCAGAGCCCTCGCCTCGTCCTCGCGGTGACCAACCTGTGCAGCCCACCCTCGTCTTCTGTGGCGATCGGGATCTGTGACGTCGCCATGGACGCCGACATTGCAGGCCTGAGCCGCTGCTCTGCAGAGAAACCCAGGGTGGCTTTTGTGAGTCTCCGGCCACAGCACCTTGGTCGACGCACATCCTGTGTTGGACGCATCTCGCCTTAGGTGTGTTTCTGTTTAGAGGCTGCTTATTTAGACGTTTAGACGTATTATTGGGTTGTTAGCAATGAACTCCCGGGCGGTAGTGTTACCGCTCAGATTGGACTGAAGCTTATCCAGAATGCACATGACTTACCCTACGAGGTGCTCGCCAGCCTTCTGGCCCTGAGGATCACTACCCCGGCATTGGCATTATCCCCGGGGATCGTTTTACAGAGTGAAATCATTTTTAAAAAATATAAAAATGCAAAAATATAATAAAATAAAATCCCAAGAGCCCTGCCCAGGCACTAAATGGACTGTGACAAGGACACTTTGGTGTCTTTAGTGTGGGGCTGAATCAAGAAGCATAACAGGGGCCTCGGCTGGGAATGTGTGTGTGTCAAGGACTCAAAGTTTTTGTCCCTCTGGTAGAGTCTTCAGACGACCGCCAAGCGCCTCAGTATTGACTCGGGTTAGAGATAGGAGAATCCTCAAATGATGCGGCTAGACTATTCCTGGAAATCCCGGGTCCTCTGCCCTGGCACCTCGTTGGGCAAGTCCTGGCTGGTCAGGAGGACCGGGATGAGGGGCCTGCGGGAGGTTTCGCACTCGCCCCAGCAGCGCATGAGGCGGGGCCTGTCAAGACTGTGTGTGCGGCTCCCCGAGACCCGGTGGGTCCCTACCTGCTGCCTCCACCTGCGGCTGCTCGAGCAGGAATGGGGTTGGGCTGACGACGGCACCGGCCCATCGAGCCCTGTCCTTTATAACAGGCAGCACATCTCTGGCCGGATCCAAGGGGTCTCCTCTCTCAGTGGCGGATTTTGAGGCGGGACCAAACCATGGGACCAGCCTGGGTTTTCATGGAAACACCATTTTCTGTGTCACTTTACGTCCTTCTGTAGGTTGTTCCCTCTGCCTGGAATCCCACATTCTTTGCCTTCCCTTTCTTCCCCTCGCTCACTGTGGCCGCCGAGTGTGCCCCCACCCATCCGGCCATGACCATGTCTTCCAAGTTTGGATTCCAAGCAAGCCAGGGTTAGGGGGCCTGGCTCCGTGCCCTAGAACAGGGTCAGTGTTCACCACTCCACGCGCGTTCCTCTCTCCTTGACGGGACAGTGAACCCCCTGATGGGAGGAAGGCCATCCGTCGTGTCCGCAGGTGAGCTGCGTGTTGGGGAGGCCAGTGGCCCCGGCCGGGCCCCCGAGACCGCAAGTCCTGGACATGCTGGGGTCCCAGGCGGATGCTCGGAGAAGAGGCTCGGACTCGCAGGGGCCAGTGGGGAGCCATTTGCTTCTGCCTGAAGTGGGCGGTCGGCAACAGGGCAGGTGCTACTTTTAGGAGGAAGGGCCCTGGGGCTTGCCTGTGCTTCTGGGGCCTCCCCGGAGAGGACGGTGAGGAGGGCAGGCGGGTGGAGAGGACCTTCGTGCTGAGAGGACTGCAGCTGCTCATCTGCCAGAAAACTTTCTCGACAAGCGACGATGAGATGTGCCCAGATGCAGCTGCCCAGGCGTGTCCGCAGAACGACTGTGCACACTTTGCTTCTCTAGGACCCGTGATCGTCTAAGTCCACGCCCCACCTCATCCTGCACGTGGCCTTTGGCTCTGGGGTCTCTGGCTGCTCTACGGGGTCCGTGTGCTCTGCCTGGTGTGGGCCGCGCAGGAGGTGATGCTGTCGGGGTAACATGAGGACGCCCGCAGTATCTGGGGGGGACGGCGTGGGGCCATCTAATGTGCCTCCTTCCCAATCGCAAGGAAGCCACGTCTGGAGGATGAGTTAAAGAGGCTACGTTTAGATCACTTTGGGACCTCACTTGATCTATGGAGATCACTTGGTCCCTCTCTGTGGGTGTTTATTTTTACTTATAATGTTCGTCTCACCTGTTTGCACAAGACATTTTGGGGACATTATGAGCAATATTGGAAATGATCAAAGATCAATGACGGTGGGGAGAGGAGGGACGCACAGTGAGTCATAGCTGGCTAGGGATCGAGCTCGGGTCGTCGCTGCACGCGGGAGCCCAGAGGCACAGGAACGTAGGAGACACCGCAGGCGCTGTGACCTGCTCCTTGTGGCAGGGGAAAGCCACAGTCATTCCGACGTGAAGACCTTTGTCTAGGGCTGTATTGATTTCTGGAATGAATCTATGTCAAAAATCTGTACATAGGCATTTTGAAAAACATGACGACTATATTTTTAGCTGCACCTTGGCTGCCGATCCAGCTGTGTGTCTACGGGGAGGAGTCGTGACCCTTCCTCGGATGCTCGCAGGTGTTTCCTTCCATCCCCCTGCCCCCGGGGAGCACCGTGGGCTGCTGAGGGCGGGCAGGGGTCTCCATGGCCAAGCCGGCCTCTGGACAACCCCGCGGAAGAGGGTGCCTTCAGAGAAGGGAGCAGCGGAGCCCGCCTCAGGTGCCCCCCGCGTCCAGGTGCAGGAGAGGCACAGGCCCTCCGGGGGAATGACCGCGGTTCCCCGGCATCACCGTGCATGCTCGCTCAGGACAGAAACCCTCTTCGGAGCCCCAGGCACGCATGTGGCCGCCCCTTGGTAGGGGACAGCTGGGCCTCTTACCAGCCTTGTCCAGCGTGCGGCGGGGAGGGGATGGGGCCACCACAGACACGGGCCTCAGGCACGAGGAAGGACTTGCCTCCAGTGGGGACTCGGCTCCGTCCCACCCTGGCCTTGAGAAAGGAGATTTCCTGATTCGAGAAGAAATCTGCTTTTTCCCATTTTCTGCCATCTGAGCGTATCCATGTGATGTTCTCGTGCCCGGCTGGCCCGAGGACGGCCCGGTGACCACCAGCCTGAGAAGGTTCCGAGGGCAACGCGACCATGTTGCCACCATCCGGGCAGCCTCTAACGGGAATTTGGTCTTTATTTTTTCCCCACTTTTGGAGGCTGGACGTCTGTCAGCAAGGCGTGGGGGCCCGTCCCTCCGAGGGCTCCCTCCTCCAGCCTCCCGGCTCCTGCAGCCCTGGCTGCCCCGCACCCCGTCCTCTGCCTCCGCGCACATCTGTCTCCCTGTGCTCTCCTCTCTGCACCTCCTCGGCTTTGTAGACATCAGCAACCCCACGCGGGCCCCCTCTCATCCCATAGGAATGGGGGTTCTGACGTCTGGGTCCTTAAAGATTTTTTAAATTTATTTATTCATGAGAGACCCAGAGAGGCAGAAACCCAGGGATAGGGAGAAGCAGACTCCATGCAGGGACCCTGACGCGGGACTCGATCCTGGGACCCCGAGGTCATGCCCTGAGCCAGAGGCAGACGCCCCTCCCTATGCCCCATGGCTGAGCCCCTCCCCACCCCGGGTCCTCCTTGTAGTGGAATTTAATAGAGACTTCTGTTTTCTGACTGAAGACCTTTAAAAGTGCTTGGATTTTGCCACCAGGGGAAAGAGGCGTTATACATTTCTGGGACGCGACTTCGTTTTCAGGGAGTCCAGCACTGAGCTTGTTAAGTGGCTGCTGTGGGTGAGTCCGGGGCCGACCTTGACCTTGCTGTTTCCGCATGTGTCGGCTGTTGTCCCCTTGGCTCCCGGCCCCCGCCTCCTCGGGTCTCTCTCCTGACCCTTTCTCCTTTCTTTCCCCAAATTTAGAAGTGACAATCCCTCCCTCAAGTCACTTCCAGGGAGGAAAACGAGGGGCCTGGCCTCTCAGGGAGACCCAGAAGCGAGCGGGAACTCAGAAAGGTCGAGAGTTCTGTCCTCCCACCTTTCTGCACCCTGTGGACCGAGTCTCAGAGACGCGGTTCCCACGGGGCCCACGGCCTGGCCGCCGGTGTCAACTGGGCGAGGCGCATGGCACACAGCAGTCGCGGGAGAGGCAGCAGGGCTGGATGGTGGCGGCTCGCTGGGCCCGGACGACGTGGCCCAGCCTGCGGGACCAGGGGCGGGGTTTTGAGTGGCGGCTGCCCGTGGCCGAGGGCCAGGTGACCAGGGTCACTGACAGCCGGGCCAGCGGTGGGCGAGTCCAGGACCACCTACGGCCGAATCCCTTGCGGGCGTCTGAGAAATGTGGATTCCTGAGCTCCACCCAGACGCTCGACCAGAATCCAGGGAGTGGCCCAGAAGCTTGCATTTTTTGCAAACACCCCGGGGGATTCTTGTGCAAACTGAAGTTTGGGAACTCCTGCGGTAGGTCACCGGGAGCCTGGTGGGCGGGGAGAAACCCACGAGCAAGCGTGTGGGATTGAGCAAGACGCCCGGCCCGGTGGGAGGCGAACGCAGTCAGGGGCTGCTCAAAGGTCCAAGGGATCCTCGGTTCCCTTGTGCCGCGCGCTGCTCCAGATGCTTTAGAAACAGCGACTCATTTCATTCTCGTTACGACCTCAGCAATGAATTGTTATTTAAAAAATAATTTTTTTAAAATTTTATTTATTTGTTCACGAGACACACACACACACAGAGAGAGGCAGAGACCCAGGTAGAGGGAGAAGCAGGCTCCATGCTGGGAGCCTAATGCAGGACTCGATCCCGGGACCTGGGGTCACACCCTGGGCCGGAGACGGACGCCCACCACTGAGCCACCCCGGCGTCCCATGAGTTCTGTTAGCTCCACCATGGGGAGGAAACTGAGGCACAGCCTCTTCCCAGGGCCCTACAGCACCGTGCCCTCAGAGCGCATGTCTTCAGGTACGGGGCTCTGCTGGATGTCAGGGTGCGGTGACCGTCGGCGGAGGTCCTTGAGGAGGGGGACCCCGAGGACAACCAAGAGGACCAAGGAACTATCAGTCGGACCCCGAATGTGAAGACCTGCTGGTCTCCAGGCTGCGCACACCTTCCCCGCAGCAGCCAGCTCGCTAATGGCAGGAACCCCCCAATCGCTCCCGGCTTCCAAGAGGTGGCCCCTGTGGCCTGCGGGGCAGCAGACCCGAGGTGAGCCGGTGGGGGTCTTCGGACGCCCTGGGTCATGGCCTGCTGTGTGGGGTCAGTGGCCGTCGATGCCTCCGCCAGAGAAGAAGGCCCTGCGTGCGTGCGACGTCTCCTGCCGCGACGTGAGCAAGGCTTGGGGTGGCACAGCTCCGGGCGCCATCACCTGGCACTCGCTCTCACAGGTAGCGGCGACCGTGGGGCCGGTATCATGCAAGACGGGGGCACTGCCGGGCTGGGTTAGTGTGGGCGGCGTGTTCAGATCACGCCTGCAAGTAACACGAGTCAATGCCATTATCATTATTATCATTCTTACGGCTCAATTTCTTCCAGCTGCAACACGGGGTGTCTGAAAACGCTCTTTCTCCAGCAGGAAATAAGGAAAGTGGATTTGAACCTGAAGCGTTTGTTCCTTCCATGCAGTTACCTCCCTCGAATTCATTAGGTCCCCTTTCTAGAAGCTTCTTCCCCGGAGATCTCTACCCGCAGGTAAGTGCGGACAGCACGACCCTGGCAGAGGCTGGACCAGCGTCCTCCCCCATGGCTGCCTCTGTCTCTACGGCCGATCAAAGTCATTTGCGGACCAAACATTTTCCAGCGAAGGCTGCTTCGCCTGCTGCCGGGCCCAGCTGCCGGGCCGTGTGCGAGGCTGCGAGGGGCCTGGAGGACCAGGGGTGCCTGCTCTCGCTACTTCTGGACGTGCAGCTTGTGGGGAAGCCTAGACTAGAGGAAATGCTCTGTGCTGTTCCCGTGCAACATCATCCAGGTGGAGACCCTGCCTCGGGCCGTTTCCCGGGGAAGCCTTGGGCCCAAGTGTAGAGATGCTGTCGTCGGTCGGAGGGACTTCAAGAAATTCAGTCTCTTTTCATTCATTCGTTCATTCGACCAACTTTTATTGGGTGTTTATTGACCACATTCCAGGCACACATCACGTAGCCACGGCCTGTGTACTATGTATGTAGATTGGAGGTTAGGAGACCCGGGTTTAAATCCTCCACAACCCACTGGCTTGGCCAACTCTGTGAGCTTCAGTTTTCTTTTCTTTCTTTCTTTTTTTTTTTTTTTTAAGATTTTTATTTATTTATTCATGAGAGACAGAGAGAGAGAGAGGCAGAGACACAGGCAGAGGGAGGAGCAGGCTCCGTGCAGGGAGCCCGATGCGGGACTCAATCCTGGGTCTCCAGGATCACGCCCTGGGCTGAGGACGGTGCTAAACCACTGAGGCTGCCCGAGCTTCAGTTTTCTATTCTCGGGGTTAAAAGGCTTCATGCACATCGTGGATGCCGAATGTTGCGGGGAGGTGCCACTGTCGGGGTTTCGGGACTGTGTCGCCAGGGCTGGGCGATCACTGCGTAGATCACAACAGGACAGGCAACGGGACAGAGCCTGTTGTTCTAGTGGGAAAATCAGGCTTTCGGCCGCTCAGCCGGTCTATGGGCACGAATGAAGCCTTTAAAGCCCGTTAGGGAGTAGGGGACACCTCGCTTCCCACGCACTCCTCCCGAGTCAGCAGCCCTCCAAGGGCAATCGAGTTCCAGGGTTTTGCCCCAACCGTCCACTGCTTCCCCGTGTTTTTGACCAACACATCTTGCTGCTGCACCACGAGTGGGCAGGAAACCCTCCTCCTCCTCCTCACCTCCATGGGGTGAAATCCTGGAAAAGCCAGGCTGCACGGAATGAGGCCAGACCAGGTAGCAAAATACTTCTTATGAGGGAGGCCCAGTTGATTCCTACTGGGCAGGGGCTTGGGTGATGTGACCAAACTTCCAGCCGCTTAGCGGAGAGGAGAAGGCTGAGGGTCTCATTGACCGCGTCAGAGCTGGGGGACGTGAGGAAAGTCCCTCCTGGGCCGCTCTGCTCCTGAGTCAGGCCCCTTGGTGAGCCCAAAGGCTCCTGAATTTGGAGAGGCCCCACGTGAGGGGCTGCGTGCACATGTCCGTAGGCCACTCCCAGAGTTCCAGGACACGCTGATGCTCTTGAGGACTTAAGGGAATGTCTCGATTTCAGGCCCATCCTGCTCATTCTTGAACTTCTCAGATTTCCGTTTGGAACGTACAGCAGGGCTGTTTGCGGGGATGCTGGAGACCTTGCTCTAGAGACCTACTGCCCCGTATGGCAGCCGCGTGTGGGCATCGAGCGCTGGAAATGTGGCTTATCAGCACGGACATCGGCTCTACGTGCAAAACAGTCACCAGAGCCTGGAGACCTCCCACTAGTGGGAACGTAAGCTATCTCATTAGCACGTTTCAATATTGATCAGATGTTGAAATAATATTTTGAATTAATTAATTGATTGATTAAAACCCAGAACTTTTATTATTGTGACTAATCATTGAAAATCCTAATGATGGGGGCCCCCGGGTGGCTCAGTCGACGGAGCACCTGCCTTCGGCTCAGGTCATGATCCCGGGGTCCTGGGAGCAAGCCCTGTATCGGGCTCCCTGCTTCTCCCTCTCCCTCTGCCTGTTGCTCCCTCTGCTTGTGTTCTCTCTCTCTGCCAAATAAATGAATAAAATCTTAAAAAAAAAAAAAAGAAAATTCTAATCGACCCCTGAAGGTGCTACAGTGACACACTGTGTGCCTCTCTCCGCGGTGCCTTCCAAAGGATGACGTCCCGTGGGTCATGTTGTTTCTATGGCTGAAACCAAAGAACTATTTGGAATATATTTAGGTAAAGCCATATTTTAAAATTAATTCCACTTGTTGCTTTTTTTTTTTTTTTTTTTTTAGTGTAGCCACTGGGAAATTAAAAGCTGCCTGTGTGGCTCCCATTTTATCTCTATTGGTGAGCGCTGTGTCGGTTCCCAGGCTCTTACCTGAACTACCCTGGAACCCAGATCAAGAGCTTTGGCAGAGACACAAGGCACGGGGCTCCTTCTACCGGGACGTCTTCCACTTGCTATTAGCTTAGGCCTCTCTCTGCTGGGACAACGTGGTGACCTCAATCACGCCTCTTACTTGACTTACCTAAAATACACCAAAATCTACTGATTCCTTGGATTTTTAACATGCTAACATGGAAAGTACTCTTCCTAACTGCTGTAGGCTGGATCTCGTCCCCTCAAAATCTGTACACAGAAGCCCTAACCGCTCCCCGCCCGGTGGGGCTGTCTATGAAGACCAGGCCTTTAAAGAGATGACGAAGGGGAAGTGAGATGGTTAAGTTGGGCCTTACCCCAGTCTGGCTGGTGTCCCTATAAGAAGAGGAAAAGCTGGACACAGAAGGAGACATCAGGGCCGCCCACGCATGAAAGAAAGACCGTGTGAGGACACAGCAAGGGGGCAGACGGCTGCAGGCCTCGGGGGTGGGGGAAGCAGACCTGCCAATGCCCCGGTCGTGGATTCCGGCCTCCAGAACTGCGAGGAGACTAATTCCTGTTGGTTCAGCCCCCCCGTCGCTGCCCCGGAAGACAACCGCACTAACCTTCTCCTTGGTAGAGCTGGAGAAAGCTCAGGGACAAGAGAGACCAAGCACCCCGAGGCCAGAAATCTGCTTCCTGCACCGTCTGGTGGCTCCGAGGAGGCCTGGACACGCTTCTCCCTCGTTGCTGCTGCCTGAGGTCGGCGTCTGCTCTCCGGTCCCCGAGCCCCACCCTGGGCTCCTCCGGCTCCTCTTCTGCGACCGTCCTCTGTTCGCTGACGACAATGAAGCTTTCTAGCATTTTGAAGATGTGAGGACAGGACTGACCTTTTTTTTAAGATTTTATGTATTTATTCATGGAAGTCACAGAGAGAGAGGCAGAGACACAGGCCAAGGGAGAAGCAGGCTCCATGCAGGGAGCCCGACGCGGGACTCGATCCCGGGACCCCGGGGTCATGCCCTGGGCCGAAGGTGGACGTTCCACCGCTGAGCCCCCCAGGGGGGCCCTGATGTGAAGGTTTTATATCTAGATCTATGTAAACATACGAATCCTTTTCTTCTAAAATTGTTCCAATAAACGAATTCGAAGGAAAGACAAAGCCGTATATATGAAAATGTTCACAGGATTCTGAACACATTTATTGGTAGAAAGAATTTAGTTTTCTAGAAAACTTATTTGTTGGACGGTAGAGGAAACCAGAAGGTTGGAAGGGATGACGCTGGGCCGTATGACTTCTAGAGTGTTCTTCCGAGAAGATCAACGCGTCCATGACTTTCTGGGTTTCATCCCCTCTGGATGGGAGTGATCTCAGGGGTGGAGGGAGGAGCGTTCAAACCAGGTACATTCTGGGGCTGCTGAGCGTCCGTGGGAGCTTCGTCCTCAGAGACAGCTGCCTTCTAGAAACAGAAGGAAGGACAATCCCTCTGCCAACACGTCCGCCAACCGCCTCGTCAACTGGGTCAGTAGAATAGGCATAAAAGGCCTCAAGTCACATCGAGTCTCCTTAGAGAGAAGTTTTGAACTTTCAGAACATGAGTCTATAAACTGGCTTGGACACAGAATTCCCTGAAAGGAGGAAAAGTACAAAAGACTATGGTAGACCCAAGGATTATCGTCCTGGATTCTCTAGAACAGCTGTCTGGCAAATGTTACACCGCGTCTGCGATTATTTTAGAAACTTTGTCGTGGAGAAGAACACATCAGGAGAATACCAGACGGATTTGCCCTCCCCCGTCCCCGCTTTTTTTTTTTTTTTTTTTTTGGTCACAGAATAAGATTTCAAGGACGTTTATACTTGCAGTGAGATCATCCTGGCGACGGCCGTATTTTTTGAAATTTAAATCATGTCACATCTAGTACGTTTATGGCCAAGGGTGGTTCCGGCAGGGAGTTGGTCCCAACAGCTAGTTCGGGCTTCCTCCTCCTCTTCCTTTCCCTCCTTATCATGATGAATACAATATTTTAAGGATGTCTTATCCCACCGAGCAGCAATAGGAGCCCATCCTGGATGACATACACGGTTAGCCTTGAAATGATCGATAATAGCTGCTGTCTTCAGTTTTCTTTTAACCTTGTTTTCTGCCCAAATGTCGTATTTTCTGGGCTCCGTGAAATAGATTATGCCAGAGGGAGAGAGAATAAATGAGAGGTGTGAGCAGTGGAGTAAAAAGGCCATGATCAGAACAGAATAAAACTCCGTGTTAAGGCTTCGGGGGTGTCTGTGGGAGGCGAGGGGATGGCCTACAGGGACCCTCACCGCACTCTCGCTCACGTCAGGACTCCAGGGGGAGGAGCCTTTTGTCGACACGTATCACCTTCGTCAAGGTAGTGTCTGAACTGGACGCCTGACTCGCAGCTTGAATGGTGGAGCGTGTGCGCGTGTGCGTGTGCGTGTGCGTTGCTCACCCTTCACACCAGTCATGGGGGGCTTCGGCAGCTCATCTGGAAATCCAACGAGGATTCATAACATTTCCAAGCTCTAAATAACAATTTAGGGGATCCCTGGGTGGCTCAGCGGTTTAGCACCTGCCTTCAGCCCAGGGCGTGATCCTGGGTCCCGGGATCGAGTCCACATCGGGCTTCCTGCATGGAGTCTGCCTCTTCCTCTGCCTGTGTCTCTGCCTCTCTCTGTGTGTGTCTTTCATGAATAAATAAATAAAATCTTTAAAAAATAAAAAATAAATAAATAACAGCTTAAAAAAGAACGTTTGGATGATGGCAGGACTGTGAGTGGGGACAGCCTCTTCCCCTCGGGGGGAGCGAGGCTCAGTGCGGCTGCCCTGGAACTCCCCGGCCGCGGTCCCAGCATTCCCCAGGAGCATCGTTTCTTCAACAAGGGAGAGTCCAAATAGCTGGGATCTGGCCCGACCCAGCACACGTAGGCAGCCCTAGATGTTTGCAGACTTTAGTCACCTTCCCACAAAGGAAACGGGATGTGCGGCCGGCACAGGGCCTCACTCCCAGCCTTCACCTTCTCCGTTGTCTGCCTTCCCCGGGTTATATTAAGCTTAATCACAGGTTCACTGGGTTGTAGACTTCCCAGGGTCTGCAAGACAAAGAGGGTTTCTGGTCGACCCAGACGGTGCTGGGTGCATGAAGACAATGAGGAAGGAAGGAAGGAAGGAAGGAAGGAAGGAAGGAAGGAAGGAAGGAAGGAAGGAAGGAAGGAAGGAAGAAGGAAGGAAGGAAAGGGGAGAAGGAGGGAGGAAGGAGGGAAGGAGGGAAGGAGGGAAGGAGGGAAGGAAGGGAGGAGGGAAGGAGGAAGGAAGGAAGGAGGGGAGGAAGGAGGGGAGGAAGGAGGGGAGAGAGGAGGAAGGAGGGAGGGAGATCCAGCAGTGACGGGGGCATCGTAGCTCAGGCTCCGACCGACCGTCAGGCCAGGAGCGAGGATGCGGCCCCGCGGGGCGCTGTCCGGCTCCCTCCTCAGAAACCCAGACCGAATACGCTTACCCTCCACGACTTTGACTTGCTTGTGTCGAAATTTGTTCTCTAAACTCTTTTAGTTTGAAATAATTTCATGCTCACACAAAGACGGCAAAAATAAAACAGCCCCGTTTCTGAGCCCGAGAGCCGCCGCCGAGTGCAATTCCTACAGAAACTGTGTGGGAACGTCTCCCACGTGACTGTAACGCGATCATCAAAACAAGCAACAAGCGAGCTCACAGGGACGGACGCCTTCGGGTTGTCCCGCCTCACGGGCCGCCCAGGTGTTCACAGGGAACCAAACCACATTCATCAGAGCAACAGGGCCCGGAGCGGGATCAGCTGTCGCGGGTCCTTGGGTCTCCTGCTTCCTCCTCGGTGCTTCCTCGGTCGGCCCTGGACTTGCACAACTTTCACTACTTTCTGATTATTTTCTGGGATGTCTCTCTGATTGTGTTTGTCTGATGCTTCCTGATTTTTCATGATAAAATTGTTCTTTGTCACGATAAGAGTTTTGCGTGGAGGGACTCTGAATTGAGGCAAATCCCCCATTTCTTTCTTTCTTTTTTTTTTAACGATTTTATTTATTTATTCATGAGAGACCCAGAGAGAGGCAGAGACACACAGGCAGAGGGAGAAGCAGGCTCCATGCGGGGAGCCCGACGCAGGACTCGATCCCAGAACCCGGGGTCACGCCCTGAGCCAAAGGCAGACGCTCCACTGCTGAGCCCCCCGGGCGCCCCAAATTCCCCAATTCTCACTCACTCTCACTTTACCTCCAGTTTCCACATCTGCTGGTGTCTCTTAGATGCATTGATTATTGCTATAATGGTTGCTAAACGGTGATCTTTAAAATTCCATCATTTCTCCATCTATCGGCATTTTACTGTAAGGAAAAGCTTTCTTTCCTCTCTCTTTTTCTGTATTAGCGTGGGCTTAGAGATTCCTATTTTACTCAATAATTATGATTATTATACTATCAGTATTTATTTTGATAAATAAATTGCCCCAGGTTCGACCAGTGGCAGTGTTTTGAAGCCGACCTCTGTGCCGTTGTGACGTAGCCCTCGTTCTTGGAGAGGCTGTGGGTCTTTGAACAGAAACTCTGCTTTGTCCAACAGGCTCTTCTCGGGGTCTCGGAACCTGGGCTTCGCTCCTCTGGGCTTCTTTCATCCCGGTTCATTCCTCTTGGGACAGGGCTCCGGGTGCTGGTGCACGGGGAGGCAGGGGGAGGCGAGGGCGGGCCCGGCCCTGCGGTCGGTGGGCCATTCTGGGTCCCCGCGTCACTTCCCTTCCGAGGTTCCCGACAGGCTGGACTCCCCAGGTCACCTGCCCCGTGGGCCGGCTGAGGAGCGCTGGACCGGGAATAGGGCCGGTCCTGGGGCAGAGGGAGCGAAGCATGGGGCAAACCTCAGGGTGGCTCTCGAATCTCCCGCCTGCAAGTGGCGGAGGTCACTTCTGTTCCGTCACCGCCAGGGCCGGCATGTGGCCAGGTTTGACGCCAGGAGGAGGGGAGAGGGCGTGTTTCCCCAGGGAGGGCCAGCAAACCTTTCAGAACTGCAGGGAGGGTGGCCCCGGGCGCTGCAGGAGGGGCCCCCTGTCTGGGGGAAGCCGCCCAGCTCCCCGTGGGGAAGGAGGATCACCCACGAGCAGCCGCATTCAGTGCCACAGGCACCGCACCGTCTGCACCTGCTGGCTGCACCCTGCTCCTGACCCAGGCGACCCCAGGCGACCCCAGGCGGCAGCGGCCCCCCAACGCCGCAGGCCTGGAGCTGCAGGTGCACGGCGCTGTGTGCGAGACGGCGCGCAGCCCACAATCCGTGTTGGGGCCGAGCGGGTTCCCAGGGGGGTTCCCAGGGGGGGGTCCTGGGCGGGTCCACAGCGGCCATGGGAAGAACAACTCCCTCCTTGCTCTGCTCGCAGAGGCTCCGAGAAATGGCCAAGGGCTCGGCCCCCCACCCGCAGATGGACTAATCCGTGGATTCCAAGAGGCTTTAGCCCCCGAGGCAGAAGGAGCCTGGGCGGGGGGGTGCAGCCTCCATGAACCTGGTTCCCCGGCCGGCCCACAAGGCCCCGATTCTAGGGAAAATCGTGCTACGTGTCCGGTGCGTGTCTGTTTTCTGCCGGGAGCCACGGCTGCCTTCCCAGGCTCAGGGAATCTGTGAACCCAGGAAGATTAAGGGCCACAGGGTCCAATCCAATCCCTTCGTCATATGGGGGACACAGAAATGGGGGTCTGGGTCCTTGTGCCAAACGGACCGACCCTATTTAACCATATTAGCTGACAACCCCATCAGAAGCTTTCCCCCTAAACCTTGGTTTTGCTTCAGTGAGTTCATTTCTCTGATATTACAGCGCAGTCTGGGAGAAAGGGAGGCTCTTGGAAAGTTCCGCGGACTTTTAGAGGCACAAAGGTATCATTTGGGACATTCCTGCCTTGGTGGTTATTGCCCTCCGAGCGCCTGCGGCGCTGCCTCCAGCCTCCCCTCTGCTCTCCGCAGGGACTCATTACGTCTCTAACAAGCAGGCCTGCAGACGTAGGGCGCGGGCTCAGCGGAGGGTCTGCTCCGGGATCTCCCACGCTGGCTGCTGCTGCCTCACGCGGCGACTGACCAACCGGCAGCCTTGAAGCCGGCCCCGAAGCCGGAGGGGATGACTAGGCGGGCGCACGGACAGGCCGGGGCCCCAGGTTTCAACGGCACAGGCCTGTGCATCCTCCTTTTTCATGAAACTGGTTGCAGATGAACGGTATTTCCTCTTTGCAGATAAAGAAACTGAGGATCAATAATCTATTAAATATTAGAGACGCCTGGGGGGCTCAGGGGTCGAGCACCTGCCTTCGGCCCAGGGCGTGATCCTGGAGGCCCGGCATCGAGTCCTGCGTCGGGCTCCCTGCGTGGAGCCTGCTTCTCCCTCTGCCTGTGTCTCTGCCTCTCTCTGTGTCTCTCATGAATAAATAAATAAAACCTTAAAAAATAATTTATTAAATATTTATTATTGAATATTTTCTAACAGCGTCCTCAGATGGGGTCTCAGGGGTCTGTGAGCCCCCGAAATGATCTGCAAAGACAACTGCGTCGTAGTCGTCGTGTGTGTGTGTGTGTGTGTGTTGGGAGGGAGGGGAGAAAGGGGAGCACACGACTTTCATCGAATTCTGCAAAGTTCTGTGACTGTACAAAGGTTCAGAACCACTTCTCTTGTAAAATAACCGGCAGATTAACCCCAACCGTGACACGGAGCCCTACCTCTTTAACGGGATCTCTCCTCTTTTTGCCTCGGTTTGCTGACCCCCGCACGAGCAGACAAAAGGGAAAGCAGGACGATTGCGGAAGAGCCACATTTGGATGAGTTTCCCTAATTCATCTCAGCTCTGGAAAGCTCAAAATCTTACTTCTACTTGTGATAGTCCTGACCCTGTTAGAGGCCCAGTAGGTCGGAGTGGAAAGAAACCCTAAAACACACCAGGGCTCGCGAACGGGAACGCTGAAGCCGAGGACGTTGATCGCAGCCACATAATAAATCAGTGTCTGGGTTAGTCCGCGTTTCTTGTCGAGAAATCAACTCCAATCTCAGCCGGGAGCCTCTTGCCAAAATTTCTTAACAAATGACAATTCAGCATGACTCATTTTTTTTTTTTGACATCATGCAAATGAGGGTAAAAGACTGAGTGGCTTTCTGTCCGGAGATCAGGAAATGAAGTCTGTCTGGGGCCACACGTTCCCTTGGGACACGTGGTCGTGTCAGAAATGGGTTCTGGAAGAAGCGGGCCTTTGTCCGCTCCTGCTCCGTGAGCGAGCTCCTCCTCTTGGCCGAGGCTGGAGGGGTGGCCCCCACCCACGCTCCCAGGGAGCCTCACACCCAAGGCAGCCTCGTTAGGACGCCCACCAGGTTCTGCTTTCTCTAGAGCTGCCCTCCGAGGCCCCTTGCTCCCAGGCCGTGTTGTGAGCCAAGTAGCCGCTGTCACATGCGGCAGAGCCGCGGGCACCGGGCCTCGTGGTGCCCAGGAAGCCCCCGTCAAACGCGCTTGGGGTGAGCGGGATCTTATTTCAAATCACCTTTTTGCCTGGCAGGTGGACTTCTTCAGGCCCGCGGGACGCTGGGCCCCGTGGCTTCCCCGAGGGGCAGAGCCCGGCGTCGCCCCCACCGAGCAGGGGCAGTGGCACAAGCTGCGGGGCCCGGGTTCCTCCAAGGGAACAGAACAGCGTTGCTCAGAGCGGCTGCACGGCTGCACGGGGCGGGCGGCTCATAAACAGGATGTGACTTCCTAGGGAGCAGAGAGCCTGAGGATTCCTTTAGGTATTATTCACTCACTAGCAGACGACGGAGGAAGCGCGGCCCCGCCGGTCAGCGGCTGCCCGGGCAGGAGCCCCAGGTCTGGGGGCGCGCGGTCGGGTCGGGCGGCTCCCGCCTCCCCGCCTGCCTGGGGTCCTTCATCCCTGCGCGTCGTCCCCGAGCTCCGCTCCCGCGGTCGTGCCCTGGCTTCATTCAGGGCCCCTCAGGTCAAAATTTCTTTTTTTTCAGATTTTATTTACTTATTCATGAGAGACAGAGAGATAGAGGCAGAGACACAGGCGGAGGGAGAAGCAGGCTCCATGCAGGGACCCGATGCAGGACTCGATCCCGGAACCCGGGGTCAGGGCCTGGGCCCAAGGCGATGCTCCACCGCGGAGCCCCCAGGCGCCCTGAGTCAAGGTTTCAAGAACCAAAGACTGCGGCTCCTGAGCTCAGCCAAGTACCGTCTGAGGCGCTTCCCCTTTGGAGCACACTGGGTGTGGGGGGACGGGGTCCGGTGGGGCCCCGAGGCCCGGGCACTGCCCCCCGCCGGCCTTACATCCTCTGCACGCAGGACAGGCCGGCCTGGGGCTCCTGCCGCCACTGGGCCCAGCAAGCTGTGCAGGGCCGCGTGCTCGGGGTGTGCCTTGTGGGCGCAGACCTCATCACCCGCCCCTGCAGCTGGCCCGGAGCCAGAGGGGGTGGTGACCCGGGAGCCACAGGCACAGGCCCGCCTGGGCCTCAGCAGAGCCCAGAGGGTAACCAGGCCGCACTTGCACCCCGGGCAGGGGTGGGGGCGGCGGCCAGGAGCAGCCCTGGGCTTATGGAAGGTGAGGGCTTCCTGGGAGGAGGAGGCTCAGCTACTCATGGTGCGGGTGTGCTCCCGCCACAGTGCCCGGGGTCTGCCCCCAGCCCCAGCCCCAGCTCCAGGCCCAGGCCCAGGCCCAATGCACCCCAGGCCCAACCCCTGCCCCAACCCCAGGCCCAGGCCCAACCCCAACCCCAGCCCTAGGTGCAGCCCCAACCCCAGGCCCAGGCCCAGCCCCAATGCACCCCAGCCCCAGCCCCAGGCCCAACCCCAGCCCCAGCCCCAACCCCAGCCCTAGGCCCAGCCCCAATGCACCCCAACCCCAGCTCCAGGCCCAGCCCCAATGCACCCCAACCCCAGCTCCAGGCCCAGCCCCAGCCCCAATGCACCCCAACCCCAGCCCTAGGCCCAGCCCCAATGCACCCCAACCCCAGCTCCAGGCCCAACCCCAGCCCCAATGCACCCCAACCCCAGCCCTAGGCCCAGCCCCAATGCACCCCAACCCCAGCTCCAGGCCCAGCCCCAGCCCCAATGCACCCCAGCCCCAGCCCCAGCCCCAAGCTTGGCCGCGGGGCCCACGGGCTTCACCCGCCACACGTTCACGGAAGAGGCGGCGTCAGGGGCAGGCGGGGGGCAGCCCGTGCTCCTTTCCCACACTGATTAGGATCAGCCCAGGCTTTGGAAGCTGCAGTTAAGGATCTCAGCCTGAGAGTCTCCCCCTGCTTGCCCCGCCCGCCGGCCGGCTGCTGGGCTGCTGGTCCGCCTGGGAGCTGAGGGCTGAGGTCAGGGCTGTGGCAGGCAGGGAGGGAAGGGGAGGGGAAGGGTGACGGGGGGGGGGGGGGGGGGGGCAGGGGTGTCTGGGAGCAGGGGGATGGGGTGACAGGGGGAGCTGGGGGAGGGTGCATGGGAGGGGGGAGGGGTACTGGGGTGGGAGGGGTGGGGGAAGGGCAGGGGAGGTACCTGGGGGTGGGGAGGGCCTGTGGGGGAGGGGCTGCCTGAGGCGGGGGAGGGGCGGGGCGCGGAGAGCAAGGGCGAGCAGGTCAGAGGAGTGGAGGGAGGGCAGGGCTGTTGCCCCACCTGGGCCACTGCACCTTGGCCCCGTCGTGTCGCGGGTGCAGCTTTGCCTTGCGCTCGGCCTGGACTCATTTTGTTTCTTCCCGTGTTCGAGCCCCGGGAGGGGAGCGTCCTGTGCTGGGTCGAGGAGGAGGGAGGTGCCCTGGCTGTGGCCCCAGACGGTGGCCGACCAGCGGTCAGCAGGCCCCAGGCACCCAGTGGCGGGGCCAGGACCTGAACCCCGAGCCGGTCCCGGCAGAGCCTGCAGGTCCCTGACCTTCTGGGACAGAGGGCGAGGCTGCGCGGCCAGGACCGACCCGCTGGCTCCGGGCGGGATGCTCCCAGTGAGGGAGCGGGAAGCCTGGTGCTGACCCCGCGGCCGCCGGTGCCCCGAGGGCGGCCCCACGCAGAGGGCTCCCGGGGCCCAGCCCCCTGCCCCTTCCGAGGCCTGTTGTCCCCCGGCCGGCAGGGCCCTGGCGCCATGAGGTGCAGTCGCCTGCCCGGGGCACAGCTGAGACCCGGGGCTGTGCCTGCAGCTGCCGAGAGCGATGCCGTCGTCCCCACCGCTTTGGCGACTGGCCCTTTGTCTCGGGCCCACGGCGGTCCCGCCTCCGGCCCTCGCACTTGCCTGTTGGCAGCAAAGCGCCCGGCTCTGGCTCGTCGGCCTCCACGACTACACTGCAGGCACCCGGGCCCCGTCCGTCGTCTCCCCCCTTCACCCGCTTCCGCCCCAGGTCTGTTAGGGTCTCGCACGTGGTCCCCAAGCGGGAGGACGTGGGAAGCGCCGGCCCCGTGGATGCCTCCCTGACCTCTCGATGGAGCTCCCAGGAAGCACACTAAGTCTGGGGACGTCCATGTCCCCACCACAGAAGGGCTGGGCCACCCTCCACCAAGGCGGAGTCATGGCCTAACCCCAAGTCCCCTAAAATCCATCCGAGGTGGGGGCAGGACTAACCCGCCCGGGTGGAGCCGCACGTCTCTCCGCGCCGGGTTACAGGGAGGCCGGGTCCCGCCTTCCCGCCCAGTGGCAGCTGTGATCCAGTCTCTTCGCCCAGAGACGCCGCGTATCATACACATCTTTATGTACTTTTAAAAGATTTTATCTATTCATGAGACACACAGAGAGAGAGAGAGAGAGAGAGAGAGAGAGGTGGAGACACAGGCAGAGGGAGAAGCAGGCTCCACGCAGGGAGCCCGACGCGGGACTCGATCCCGGGTCCCCAGGGTCACGCCCCGGGCTGAAGGCGGCGCTAAACCGCTGAGCCACCCGGGCTGCCCTATTTTTATATTTTTTTACGATGAACTAATGGGGTGGTTGTGAGCATCCTCGGTGCCTCTGCGGGTCCTGGTGATGTGGTGATGGCTGCGGGGTGACCTGGAAAGGAGATTTAGGGTTCACCGACCCTGAGAACTGGGGAACGAGTCGTGCGCGTTAGGGTGGCGCCTGGCGATAACGGTGCAGTAGTGAAGTCGGGATGTCCCAAGTACTACCTGGAAGAAGACAGGTGAGGCTCAAGGGTAGTGGGAAAGGGCCCAAGGGGACACAGTTGAGCGCGGATTTGAGACCGATGGGGCGTGCTCGGCCGTCTTAGCAGGGCCCACTGCGCGGCCAGGGGCACTGGCGGAGAGCAGCGGGGTGCTGGCTGGTGGGCCCTCGGGAAGCATCCGGGGACGTGCTGTCACCTGGGCCCTTTGCACTGGCAGGAGGGGCCGCGGAGAGGTGTAAAGTAGCCTGGAGCGGAGGAAGGAGGACCGGACACGGACGCGCTCACATGGTGAGGTAAGGTGACCGAGGCACAGGGTGTCGTCTAAGAAAAAGGACAAAAGGAGACTTGATTATTTAAGTATGCTGGGTGCCCCCGGGGCGCCCGGAGAGGACAGACGGGTCCTTGAGGCCCCGAGCCCCGTGGCCGCCCGCAGCCCGGCCTCTGGCTGTCCCAGGAGCCACCCCGGTGGCAGGTGCAGCCCCAACTCTGGGGAATGGGGAGGGGCACCTGGGCCGGCCTCCGGCGTCCTCCGTGCGCTGCCCTTGGGGAGGCGCCCGCGGGTCCCGCACCCAGACTGAGGGGCTCTTCCCTCCTGGGTCAGCCTGGGCCTCGGGTCACGCCTCCCATGGAGCAAGCCGGGCAGCCCAGACTCCTCCGGGCTGCGGCTCGGGTGCATGCAGGCCCTCGGTGCCTCGGTGTCCCCTGGCAGGAGCTCGGGCTCCGGTGACCCATCCGGTAAGGAAGGCCAGCAGGAGGTTGCGGCTCCAAGGAAAGATTTCAGTGAAAAACAAGGATTTCTCGTATTGGGACGAAAACGAGCAAAGTTCTTTGAATCTCCCCAGGGAAGAGCCCACTGTCTTTCTGGAACAGTCCAGGAAAAGGCATCCTGCTTCCTTCCAAGCCGACTCCTTGGTATTCCGGAGCCCGACGGACGTGTCCTCCCACCTATAAAATTGAGTGGCGGCGGCAGCCTCATCCCTGATTCAGGTGATGTGATTTTTTCCGAGTAAAAAAAATTTTTTTTCCCTGCATTTTTTCTTGACTCTTAAACCTTTAGCACCTGCAGGCAACAGAACTAATGAAGTTGTAAACATGTGAATGGGGTGGGGAAGCTTGGAAACCACCGGCCTTGCTGAGTTTGTTGCCTTCGTTTTGAGGAGCACGTGTGCTCGTGGTCTACACCGCCTGCCCTCAGTGGAGCCGTATTTTCTGCTGTTAAACTGGCTCCCCCGTCACGGATGCAATGAAGCAGGCCATTATTCCAGGGTGTTCCGGGAACGGCCTCGGGTCTCAGGAGCCCCCCCTGCCCCCCCGCCCGGCTCCTGGAGCAGCCCGGCCTCGGCGCGGCGAGTGGCCGTGTCCTGGTCCCGCTGCCCAGACGGGCTGCAGATAACCCCGTCCGGGGCATCGGCACAGGCTGAATTTATTCTCCGGGGTGACTTGGGGTTCCGCGTCCCTGCAGGGCCTGGAGAGGGGGGCAAAGGCGTACAGCACCGCCCGGGTGCTCCTGGGGACCCCAGGGCTCCCGGCAGCCGTCATCACGCGTGCCGTCGCTCGGCCCCACAGCGAAAAGCCCCTCGCTGGCCGGGCTCCGGGAGTCCGCGGACGTGCCGTGCAGAATGGGCTGCTTGATTTTATGATGCGGCCGCGGGTTACACGCGAGACTAATAAAGGAACTCCATAAAGTGGGCTTGGAGCGGTGGGGCTGCGCCCGTGCCAGACGGCGCGCTGCTCGGGCGGTTTACGGGGGGGCGCGGCAGCCCGGCCCTCCTGGTTCTTGGCTCTTCAGGCCCTTCTGCACCGGGGCCTTTTTTTTTTTTTTTTTTTTTTTAAAGATTTATTTATTTATTCATGATAGACAGAGAGAGAGACAGAGACAGAGACAGAGGGAGAAGCAGGCTCCATGCCAGGAGCCCGACGTGGGACTCAATCCCGGGTCTCCAGGATCACACCCTGGGCCAAAGGCAGGTGCTAAACCACTGAGCCACCCAGGGATCCCCTTTTTTGTTTTTTTTTTTAAAGGTTTTATTTATTTCTCCATGAGACACACACAGAGAGAGGCAGAGACCCAGGCAGAGGGAGAAGCAGGCTCCCTGCAGGGAGGCCTGACGTGGGACTCGAACCCAGGCCCCCGGGGCCACAACCTGGGCCGGAGGCAGACGCTCGCCCGACGGAGCCCGCAGGAGCCCCCGAGGGAGGCTTCCTTGAGACACACCCAGCTGCCCCCTTGCATCAGGTTTGACCGCCTTAAAGGAGGGTTTTAAGCACAGGAATGACTTTCAGGGTCGAAGAGTATTTTGGGAAGAAAAAGACAAATGTTCACAATGTTTCCCCAGCAGGAACCGCATGTGCCCTAGAGTGTGAATGAGAAGGAGACGCGGAGGCAGCGCCAACCCCACGGAGACCGCGAGCCTCCCGCACGGACCAACAGGCGCCGAAACCTTCCCACGAGTGAGTCTGGCCCCCTTTGTTGGGCTCAGACCTTTTTGTGCATCTCAGACAGTTGGGTAAGACCCGAAGGCTGTCAAAATTATTCCCAAATTCATCGTCTACAGATAACAATTCACGTGCAAACTTTTTTTTTTTCCCCTGGGCGTGTCTTGTAGGTCTACGGATGCGAAAGATGCACACGCGGATGTCGTGCGCTACCGTTTTCGCCCGGTGATCTTCCCAGCGGTCACAATGTTAAAGAAAATCCGATTATTCAAAAAAATATGTGATTATTATTGCCCAGAAGGTTGAAGGACTTCCCCCAAAGGAACCAGTGGAGAACGAAGAGTCTAAACGTCCTCCAAGCAGGTCCCAGGACGGAAGGCCGCGTGCCGCAGCCCGTCCAGGTAAAGTTCTGGAAGGGCAGGTGTGAGAGCGCCCGTCCCCTCTTCGGCGCAGGGAGGGAAGCGGGAGTCATAGGGCGAAGGAGGGCTGAGGTCGCACATCCCACTTGTGATAACGGGACCGGGAAGGGAGCAGACCCGAGCGCGCGATGAAAATGGTCTAGAAAGAGCCTGAGCGGCCGAGTAGCCTAGACCGAGTGGGTGAGGACGGGGGAGCCGGGGGGAGCCTGGATCCCTGAGGCTGTCCCTGCGGCAGGGAGCGCAGCCCCTGGATCCCCGAGGGGGGGGGCGCACCTCATTGCAGTCACCTGCAGGCACCTGCTGCTGCCGCCACACCCCTCGGCTGGGGGCGCCCCGAAGCGCTTGGCCACCAGCCCTCGGTGAGGACCTGGGAGCTCCGCTCCGTGGCTCCTGGCGTAGTCGCGGCCCGTGTGGACCCACCGTGACTGTCGCTGCGCACGAGGCGGTCAGGGGATGCAGGCGGCCGGTCCCCAGCCCCCCGTGTGCACCGAGGACATCGGGGCATGTGGGGCAGGGCCAGGGCAGGCCATGTGTGGCTTCGGGGGTCCTCGTTGGCCCTGGTGCCTGGACACGGGCAGTTTTCCCTCCTTTGGACTCATTTTCTCCTTTTGGGGTCACCTCTCTGGCCGCCCCCACCCCCTCTTTCACCCGGGGAACTGGTATCCTTCGCAAGCAGCATCCGGGGGACTGTCGGGCCCTCACCCTCCCTGAAGCCCAAGCCCGTGGCCGTGCTGAGGGTGCAGGTCAGAGGCCTGGAGGGGCTGGAGAACCTGCCGCGGTCGGGCCGCGTGAGCTCTCTGCAGGACACCCGGGGTCCGCTGCGACCAGGGACGCGGCCAGGGTGCAGCGGGAGCCCCGCTGTGTGGACGCGGCCGACCCAGGGGTCACGGCCACCTCGGCGGGTGGGGGAGGACCCAGTCGGCCTCGGGGAGGTCCCGTGGCCCCGCCGCCTTTGTGAAAGCAGCCTTCCCGGGGATGCTTTTTTAACTTCTCTTTCTCCAGGGTTCAATAGACTCAGGAAAAGAGAACCTCGGGATTTTTCTTTTTTTTTTTTTTTAAATCCACAAAAACCCCTCAAGACCCAAAAATCCAATTCTACTAACAAACCCTTTTATTTATTGGGCTCCTGTTAATTCCGGATTTGGAAAAATAGACCTGGAAGGGAGGCGGGCACTCACCACTTCATTATCTTTGAAGAAAGGTCCAGTAAATAGATTAACAGAGTAAACCAGATTAGGGAGGCAGGGCCCGGATTCGGCTAAGAACCAAAGTCTCCTTCAGCTGTCCGGCAGCTGGATTGCTTGCGCGTTACTACGAAATGGGCAAGTTTTCTGTTTCTGAAAATGGATAATGTGGGGCCTCCGGGGGGGGGGGGCGGCAGTTGGACACGAGATGCTGGCGTAGATCGGGTGTCTTCCTCGCGTGACCTCCTGGTGCCCGCGGCGCTGATGCTCGGGGCGGCCTGGAGCCGCGGGGGGACGCGGGCGGCGGCGGAAGGCTGGGCCGGGGCGGGGGCGGGGGGGAGCGTCAGCCCCTAATAAGGGGAAGGAAACAGGTGATCCAGTACCTACTGCACGCCTACCTTGTTTCCCCGCGGCTCCCTTTATTACACTTTCCAGAGGTTGCATTTTTTTTTACCAGTTGAAGGTCCGTGGCAACCTGCGCGGGGCTGGTCCTTTTTCCAACAGGATCTGCTCACGTCATGACTCTGTGCCACAGCTGGGTCATTGTCACCACGTCTTAAACTTTCTCATTACGGTTATAGTTGGCGCTGGTCCTCCGTGATCGGGATCATGAAAACGTGCTTGAAAGCTCGGATAATTGCATTTTTTAGCAATACGGTATCTTTAAGTCAAGGCATGCATATTATGTGTTATTTTTATTTATTTTTATTTTTTATTTTAATGTTTTTTTAAAAAGATTTTATTTTATTTATTTATTCATGAGAGACACACAGAGAGAGGCAGAGACCCAGGCAGAGGGAGAAGCAGGCTCCATGCAGGGAGCCCGATGAGGGATTTGATCCCGGGTCTCCAGGATCACGCACTGAGCGGAAGGCAGATGCCCAACCGCTGAGCCCCCCAGGCGTCCCACATATTATGTTTTTTATGAATGATGCTGTTGCACACTTCACAGATTGCAGGGTAGTGCAAACACGACTTTTACGCACATTGGGAGGCCGAAAACAGGAAACCAAACCTCACTTGAGTGGCTTCACCGGGTGTTTATCGCCGCGTCTCCGAGGCGTGCACGACCGGAGGGCTTCGTGCGGGTCACAGCCCTGTGTTGGCGATGGGTTGTCCTTGGTTCATTTTTCCCAGCTGGTTCCCGCCCGTGTGCTGTGCCCCTGCAGGGACGGGGGCGCGACAACGCAGGCCTCCTTCCCACCCACCGGGCACTGCAGTGGGCGTGCTCCCGCGGGAGCTCTGCTGCGACCCGGGCGGGCGCCGGGCGCACCAGCGTCGAGTCCAACGTGCCCAGTCTGCAGAGTTTGCAAATAAAGTACGAATCTGCGTGTGGTTGTGCCACCCGGAGGCACCTGCTGTTCACATCGTGGCGCGTTTCGTTCTCACCTTCTTTTATCTGTGTTTGCACCGACCCAATTTGGGACATTCCGTGTGCAAAGCTCTATACTCCACAGTCTCCGATGCCATGAAACGTTTCGAGAATATGATTTAACTGCACAATGTTCCACCCCCTATTGATAAAGCATCGCTTATTTATCGGTTTCCTTATTAGAGATGTTGGCTACGATTCTTCACTACCACGGACGTTATTATAAAGAGAACTTCTAGGCACATGTCTACACACCTGCCTGTCTGGGGATATGGCCCTTTAATGTACTTGGGGGATTTAAAGACTTGGGAAGCTGTTGATCGTACTACCAAATTTTTTAAAAATATTTTATTTATTTATTCATGAGAGACACAGAGAGAGAGAGAGGCAGAGACCCAGGCAGAGGGAGAAGCAGTCTCCATGCAGGGAGCCCGACGTGGGACTCGATCCCGGGTCTCCAGGATCACACCCCCAGGCCGAAGGCAGTGCTAAACCACTGAGCCACCGGGCTGCCCCGTACTACCAAATTTTTTGTCGGAAGGTTGATCGTCTCTCTTCCCATCAGCAGAGAGGAATGCCTGATTTGTCACACTACAGTGACCGTAAGTATTGTTTTCGATATTTTACAAATTCGATTTAGAGGACGTGAGTTTCAGTTTTACTTTTACATATGTCTTTGATCATTGGTGGACTTAGGTTTTTTTTTTAGTATTTATTTATTTGTTATTTTTATTTTATTCATTTTTATTTATTTATTTATTTATTTTTATTTTAATTATTTATTTTTATTTTACTTATTTTTATTTATTTATTATTTTTATTTTACTTATTTTATTTATTTATTATTTTTATTTTTATTTATTTATTTATTTATTTAGTTTTGTTTATTTATTTTTATTTTATTTATTTATTTACTTACTTATTTAAGGGAGTGAGCACATGTAGGGGGAGGAGCAGAGGGAGAGGGAGACCCCCGCTGAGCGTGGAGCCCCACGCAGGACTCGATCGCAGGACCCCGAGATCATGACCTGAGCCGAAGGCAGAACTTAACCCACTAGGCGCCCCTGAACTTAGTTTTATGTATTTATTAGCAACTTAACTTCTTCTCTGGATTATCTGTGTACGATTTTGACCTTTAGAGAAACCTGAAGCCTTCATGTTTTTCCTGTTGCTGTGCCATAGATGCATTATTGAGGTTTTTAAAAACCCTTTAAAAATCAGCTGCATTGGGACGCCTGGGTGGCTCAGCGGTTTGGCACCTGCCTTCGGCCCAGGGCGTGATCCTGGAGTCCCCGGATCGAGTCTCCCATCAGGCTCCCTGCATGGAGCCTGCTTCTCCCTCTGCCTGTGTCTCACCCTCTCTCTCTGTATCTCTCATGAATAAATAAGTAAAATCTTTAAAAAAAAATAAAAAAAAATCAACTGCATTTTTTTATTTTTTATGTCACACCCTCTACGGCCGCCTTCAGAGAAAGACCAGTCCCAGATGTAAAGGGGCAGTTCCCTCAAACACGACCTCGGTTATTTGGGGTTATTGAGTCGTTTTTATTTTGTGTAAAGAATGCACAAGAAACTGTGAGCCTAGGTTTTCCTCAGCACACTTGCTTCCCATTAAGCGGATCTTTTGTGCTGAAACAGACTTGCAGACCCACCAGAGCCGACCGGGCTGCTGGCAGTAAGATGCGCAGGGCCTGGCGTCGGCGAGGAAGGACGGGGCCCCCGTGGCACGTTGCAGGAGGTCAGACCATACGCCTCACGCGGTGCGGAGCGGGGTTATTCCCGTAACTGCTCTCCCCATCGTGACTGCAAACGTCTTCCTGAAGGCCGGGCCGCGGACAAGACGGAGGAGAGCTCTCTGGTTTGGTGCAGTAGATCCTCTACGACCGTGGCTTTCAGACTTTTTTTTTGGATCATGATACTCGGCGAGGGGACCTTTTGTTTCATAGGCCGGTGACACAGCGTGTTGGGAACCGAAACAACATTTCACGATGCAACACTTACTGCGCAAGATACGCTCTGATATCTGCCGTCTCGTCTTTTATTTCATTGAAGCAAAAGTGCTGACGCTTCTCGCCAAATTGATCCCTCAATCCATCAGAGGGTCGTGACTTATCGAGTGAAAAGTCCCCGTGGGGAACTGCCCAGAACAGCACGTCCGCGGAGGCCGTCGTGAGGGTCCCCACAGCCGCCGGCCACAGCGTAAAGTGGTACGTAGGATTTTTTTTTTCCCAGGATGAGATTAAAAATAGGTGTTTTAATCCTGGTTGACCTCTGTCCTTAGCGCCTGCATGTCACTGCCCCCCACCGTCACCCCCCGTAGTGGATTTGGGAGCGTCCAGAATGTGGCCCCGTAAGGCCAGGCCTGGAATCCCATAACCAATGTCTCCTGGACCATCTGAGCTGGGCCGAGCTAAGCCTGGGACAGGGCGTCATCCTTCAGCAGCTTCCCAGGACCCCTTGGCTGCGCACACAAAGAGGACCCGGCTTTTCTTGTTTGGGCCTTTGCTCCTTCCTATTTGATTGAATTTGAAGAGGAACTGTTTGCCTTTGGCTGCACATCCTGAATCATAATCAGGATGCTGCTGGCACAGAAGACCTGCTCCCACCCTTCGCCTGAAATAACCGAACAGGGGAAGTTAGAGTCCCTCCTGTCTCCAACCTTAAAGAAAGAGGCTCGTAATTCATGGTGTGCTGGCGATACATCAAAAGTCAGTCCAGTCACTTACAGGAAAATCGAGGAGGGCAGAACAATGAGTATGGAGTGAGATTCAAACACCTCATTAAAGGGACAAACTGTCCCGCTGACCCCAGAATAGAGATCCTTACGTATTTGTTACCGGAGTCCAGGGGCCTCCAAGATGCTTCCCCGCCCGTGGGGCAAGACAGGGGTGGGGGGCAGAGGCCACACCCTCCGCTCTTATCCGTTCTTTGGCAGATATGCGTTTCCTTTATTTGTTTGTTTATTTTTATTTTTTTTTAATTTTTATTTATTTATGATAGCCACAGAGAGAGAAAGAGAGAGAGGCAGAGACATAGGCAGAGGGAGAAGCAGGCTCCATGCACCAGGAGCCCAATGTGGGATTCGATCCCGGGTCTCCAGGATCGTGCTCCGGGTCAAAGGCAGGCGCCAAACCGCTGCGCCACCCAGGGATCCCTATTTATTTATTTTTAGATATGCTTTTCCTGACCTGTCATCGGGGACGGTGCTCCTTGGGCACATTGGTTCCCGCGTCGCCACAAACTGGGTGGCGTAAAGCCACAGCGACGACGTCGTCCCTTGTAGCTCTGGAAGCCGCGGGCTGGGAGCAGGGCCACGCTCCCTCTGGAGGCCCCGTCCCCCAGCCTCCGGCGGCCCCGGGCATCCTTGGCTTGTGGGCTGGGTCTGCGCCTTCAGCTTTGTGTGGCCACCCCCCTTCCTGAGTGTGTCTCCTGGGAGGATAACCGACCCTGGGTTTGGGGTCCCCCTGCCGAACGCAGCCTGACCTCACCTGGAGATCCTGCATTCACTTACCTTTGGGAGGACCCGTTGGCCAACGAAGACGATGCACATGGATCCGGGGGGGTGGGACTGGCCATCTCGTTCGGGGCCCACCACCATCCGACCCACTTGGGGGGTACAAAGTCGGAAAGGACAGGGCTGCTGTCCTCCAGGAGCTCAGCGTAGTGCGGGAGGCAAATAACGGAAGGACAAGGGGAAAAGAGCAGGTGCAGACAAGCTGTGCTGCAAGGGCCGGGGCATCTGAGCAGGGTCTGCGTGGGGCCTCGGGGTCGCGTGCTGCTTGGGCGAGGACGGCTGTGTGTTTGTTTGTTTTTTAATCTCGGGACTCTACCATTTCCTGGCATTTGGAAATCACCGCAGAAGCCATCAGGTGGACCAGACAAGTCCAGGTTGAATAAAGAGGGTCAACGCTGGCCTGGTCGGAGTTCTTGGGTTTGGGTTCTGGGCCCCCCCCCAGCCTGTCAGCCGACTCGGGGTGGAGGGGGCAGGTCCCGAGGCAGAGCTGAAGCCCAAGGCCTGGCTGAGGTTCTTGGGGCTCCGCAGCTGGGACGTGAGCAGCTGGACGGAGGGAGGGGGCCCTTGGCTTAGTCTGTGATGGAGAATGGAAAAGAGGTGCACTCGGCCTGCTCCCAGGTCGGAGGGCGAGGGTGTCCCGTGTGTGCGAGGCGCCCCGGGCCCCGGCGGCTGCCCAGCCGAGCCCCCCTTTGCTGTAAGGACGCCGGCCGGGTGCATCTCTGCACCTGTATGCTGGGGGGCGGCTCCTGAGCGTCCTCACCGCGGATCTGCCAGCGACGCAGTGCAGGGGGGTGCTCACTTCCGTTTCCTGGACCCCGTTTCTACGACCTTTGTGAAGGTCACCGGCAGGTCTTTCCATCCTCCTAGGACTTGACCTTCTTCGGGACCGTTTCTCACGTCAAACAGGTTTGTGGTGATAGACACTATAAAAATAGCAATTTGGATGTAAAGTGTTTGCTGTTATGGAGAAGAAAGTCTTTTTTTTTTTTTAAAAAAAGATTTATTTTATTGATTTTAGAGAAAGAGAGCAGGGGTGGGGGGCAGAGGGAGGGAGAGAACCTCAGGCAGAGTCCCTGCTGAGCTCAGAGCCCAACGTGGGGCTGGATCCTGCGGGACCTGAGCCCAACCCAGAGGGAGACACCAACCCCGAGCCCCCCAGGCGCCCTTTATTCTTAAGGAGCAGAGGCTGAAGTGTTTTGGGCTGACGTCTTATGTCAGACGCTTCAGCGAAAGTGTAGATAAAAACACCTAATATCACAAAAATGGTAAGAAGTGCTCAATCTAAGAGGAAGGCATATGGGTGTTCACTATTCTGTTTGTTCCGTTTTTCTCTGTGCTTGAAAGTAGTTGTGATTCAGAGCTTGGGAAAGATCGAGAGGAGAAAGTCTTGTTTTTTTTTTAAAGGTTTTATGTATTTATTCATGAGACACAGAGAGAGAGAGAGAGAGGCGGAGACCCAGGCAGAGGGAGAAGCAGGCTCCATGCAGGGAGCCCGACACGGGACTCGATCCCGGGACCTCGGGGTCACGGCCTGGGCTGGAGGAGGACGCCCCACCGCGGGGCCCCCCAGGTGTCCTGAGAGAAGAAAATTCTTGATGTAAAGTTTCTTGACCGATGTTTCATGGATTCCAGGAGAAAGGTGGGTGGGTGCCAAGGATTAGGAAGCTTCTAAATCTAGGTGTGAGCTTCTGTGCTGTGTGTGTGTTTCACTGTGGGGGAAGGTTCCCTGTTTGTGGCTCTTTCCTGCCTCTCAAATGCTCTATGACTGCTCGTCCCCAAAGTTAGACACTAGTGCTTAAAACTAGAAATAGGGCAGCCCGGGTGGCTCAGCCGTTTAGCGCCTGCCTGCAGCCCAGGTCATGACCCCGGGGTCCCGGGATCGAGTCCCACGTCGGGCTCCCCACAGGGAGCCTGCTTCTCCCTCTGCCTGTGTCTCTGCCTCTCTCTCTGGGTCTCTCATGAATACAGAAATAAAATCTTAAAAAAAATAAAATAAATAAAAATAAAATTGGAGTTAAATCATAAATATGAATTCTGTATGATGATCCCTTTCTATCCTTCACCTCATTTCTTTTCTTTTTTTATTTTTTATTTATTTATGATAGTCACACACACAGAGAGAGAGAGAGGCAGAGACACAGGCAGAGGGAGAAGCAGGCTCCATGCACCGGAAGCCCGACGTGGGATTCGATCCCGGGCCTCCAGGATCGCGCCCTGGGCCAAAGGCAGGCGCTAAACCACTGCGCCACCCAGGGATCCCCTCACCTCATTTCTTGAGCTGTCTTTGCTTTACTAAAGTCCAGTTTGCACGCGAGGTGGTATCAGCTTCGGGTGCACACATAGTGACTCCGCGACCACGGACGTTATGCGCAGCTCGCCAGGGCCGTGTGGTCACCCCGTCGCCGTGCGGCGTCATTGCAGAATCGTGCGCTACGTTCCCTGTGCTGTGCTTTCATCCCTGCGACTTATTTATTTTATAACTGGAAGCTTGTGCCTCTTAAATCCTTCACCTTGTTCCCCCCCCTTTGACACTCCCCCTCGATTTCTCTTAACTAGTTCTTTTCCTAGCATTGTTGAATTCTTAGACGTTTTCGTAAGTTTGAAACGCGGGTTGCCGACGCGGACGAATCTGTTTTCCCTTGCCCTAATTTGAAACCGGAACAAATCTTGTGTCTTTGTAGATTATAAAAATAACATGGGCTCAGTATATGTTACTTATAAAATACAGGAATATGTAAAGAAGGAAATAAGGTTTCCATTAACCCACGCTCCAGAGGTGACCACTATTAATATTTCGGTGCATTTGAGGCTTTTTGTACGTGTGCACTTATGTGCTTATGTGTGAAACAGAACTGAATAAGACTGAATGTGCAGGTTTACGTTATGCAAAAAAATGTTAAATTCCTTTATGTTTTAATGTTTCCTCGGTTTTTATAAATAATTTTTCATAAAGAAAGGATTTTTCCGGTCTTTGTATTAAATGTGGCTGTTCAAATACACATTTTAGATTTTTAGCGAAGACCTCCTTCCCTTCCTCTCCTGAATAACTTGGTGCCCTTAGTAATAGGATTTATGTGAAGTGCCTAGTGTTCCATCGAGTTGCCTCCCTGAGATGGGTAAGAAAAAAAAATGTTAAGTCCATTCTGCTTATTGAGCATGGAACCAGGGCACAGCTAACTCCGACCTGTTGGAGGTCGAGGAGTCGGGGCCCAGGAAGGGCACACCGAGCGGGCGGGCGGAGAGACCCGCAGTGTGACACTTGCCCTCTTCTTGGGACTTTCGGGGGCATTTATGAGGCCGTGGCCACGTTTGGATTTGCACGGTTATTTGTTTACTTATGCTAATGATGCAAAGCCCCAGCAAGTGTCCGCACTTCATCGGCCCAAAACAAATACTAATTCCATCGCATCCTGATGGACAAGAAGCTCTCGGGCCGTCTGTGCATTGAGCGCACGAGCGCACGGGAGCTGGCCCGGAGGCAGACAAGCCTGGTCAGCCCCTGAGCTCAGGGACCTTGCTAGAGGAGCCTCCGGCCTCGATTGCTCACCTGTTCCCATCTTCCTAATGGTCCTAATGGGAACCTAATGGTTCCGGTCTTCCTGGGGAGTCGGAGGATCCCGCGAACCTGCCCCTGTAAGAAGGGCTGACGTGGGCCAGGGGCTGGCATTCGCAGGTGTGTCAGGTGCATCCCATCTGACGTCCCGCTTGGAGCCCACATTTGTGCGCCGGGCCCCGTCCTCATTTTGCAGATGAGGATCCAGGCCCGGAGAAGTGGAATAGCGGGGCCAAGGCCACAACGGTTAGACGAGTGAGTGGGGATTTGGAGCGAGGAAGCCCCGGGCTCTCGGGCATCGGTGCACCGCCCTTCCCGCAGCGTCTCGACGGCCGCCGTGTGCTGACACCCGGGTGGACGCTCGCCGAGTGACGCCACGCGAGGGTCTCCCAGGGCGGCTGGCTGGAGGGCACCGAAGACGGTCCTGTTGGGGCGGAGGAGACGCCCTTGTTTGCAGGGCAGACCTACCATCTGGGCCTGACGTGCCATTCTTTAGGGACAGAAGCTTTAACACCCACGTTTGAATAACCTCTCGGAAGAAGGGCTGATCTGGAGCCGATTTCCGCTGCTCCCTGTTCCCATCAGCTGCGGGGTTGGGCGGCTGCCAGCCCGATGACTCTTCCCCCAGATGCAAGAGGGCGAAGCACGAGGGTGTTACCAGGAACCGAGACCTGGATGGGCTTGCAGGGCTGGGCGCCCGGCCGAGTCACACCCAGGCGGTGGGCGCTTGCCAGCTTCAGGGCGAAGCCCTTGCCCCCGAGAGGCTGGGCAGGGCGGGCGGCTCTTTGCTTGCTGACTCTCTCGTCTCCGGGACAACAGGCTGGAGCAGACTGGTCACCCGTGGGAATGCGCCTCCTGAGTCAGCGGGGCCTGCATGGCCCCGGGGTGCGGCCCGGGTCTCCTGGGGGGCCCCTCGCAGGCGCCTTTGATCACGGAGGACACCGCTGCGCCATCAGGGGCTGAGGGCTGGAGCCGCAGGCCGGAGGCGGCTTGTTCTGAGCCACATTAGGTCCCTGCAAAGTGTCAACTTTTAGGACTTTCCGTTGGGCTGCAGCTGTTGGTATAAAGTGTTTCGGGTACGGACGTTCCAGACTGTTAGTCAATCACGCGTGACCATCGGACAGAGGCCGGAGACGCCGGTTCCAGAATCCATTCCAATTTGCTGCATAGATTGGGACGGTCACTTTCTCCCTTCCAGGCCTCGGTTGCCTCATCTGGAAAATGAAAATCACTCTGCCCTACCTGTACCACCGGGTTGTGCTGAGACCCACGTGACACGGTGACGTCAAAATGGCCACTAAACGGCAGGGAGCTGGTTGGCCTGCAGCTGGGCCTTAGCAGCCCGGCTCCTCCTGGTTGTTCTCCTGCTCAGAGGTGTCTGACCAGCCCAGCCTCGGGGGCGGGTGCGATTTTACTGAGAGAAATGGCTGGATTCTGATCTCCGACAAAAGGGAGGCACACCCCGGGGAGCCCACGCAGCGGGCTGTGGCATCCCGCCACCCCTGCCCCGTCTGGGGGCCTCCCCCCATCTCCACCCTTGGTGGATTAGGCTCTCATTTCATCGGGGGCGGGGAGGGGGGTGAGGGCTTCCCTACCCAGAGCCTCCCAGTCTTCCATGGTGCAGTTAGCGAGCTCTTCCTCGCTGGGGGCTCCCGTTCGCGAGGGGCGCTGCCTGGTGCAGGGCTCCTTGGGATGGTGAAGAGTTGCACCTATGGGAACGGAAGAGGAGCCGGAGGGCCCGGGAGGTCAAAGCCCCCCGACGGTGAGGACCAGAGTACAGCGCGGAGGGAGGAGAGGGGATGACACCGGCCCAATGGCGCCTGTGCTGGACCCAGTCTCCTTCCCAAGGATTTTTGGCAGGAACAATGCAAACTTACGGCCGATTTACGGGGGTGGCCTGCATTCCCGTTCCTTGTGCGTCGGCGTGTAGCCGCTGTTGCACCAGCTCAGGCTCCGGATGGCTGCACAAGGGAAGCCGGCCACGAGGCCCAGTGCCCAGGAGCTCTGCACTCAGGTCCAAGCAGGGCAGGGCCCCAGGACATTGGCGGGGAGAGTGAACATAAAGGGATGTGTCTCTGGAGCATGAGGCTGGTCTTGATGACCTGACGTAGGGGAAGGGAGCCAAGTCCGGAACGTCCCCAGCTTTCCCTCCCTTCCCCTACTCTCCAGGGGAAGGCTTCGGCTCAGTATAAGAAAGAACTTTGTGTAAGTCAGACACCTGGACGTGGCGAAGAAGCAGACACTGGCCAGTCGCAGGAAGGAGCCCGTGGCGGGGACACAGATGGAGACGGGGGTTGCCTTGAATGCTCTCTGCCCAGGTCCCGGAGGCCCTGACGGAGCCCAAGGACGGGCTGCGCAGAGTCAGGACCCCGAGCTACCTGACACCCACTCCGCAGTGCCCGGAGCTCCTCTGTCGTGAAAATACCCTTTAGGGCTGTTGTGCTGGACCTTTCTCAACAGCAATAAGCCTTTGAGGCTGTAAAGTTCCACTTCCCTCTGGTTTTGCTGGGAGGGCAAGATGGCCCACGTCTGTCATCCTGGTTTCTGACTAGCCCCCCTTTTTTTCATGATCCTTATTCCTTCTTTATTCTCAGTCTGTTGCTCTTGGCACAAGAATTTGTGTGGATGTGTTCATAGCAGTCACCCTCTGCCTTGAGAAGCATGTGGAATGTTTTAGGGATATTTTTATGAAGTCTTGGGCCATATTTTTTATGGCTGGAAATTAACCAGAGAACTGCAAAAAAATACAGGCCCGCTTCCTCAGCTTCAGGGCCTGAGGATGAGTCCTTCGCGCCTCCTACTCCCGTGTTCCCGTCTCTGGGCCAGGGGCGCTCCTTGGACCCGATCCTTCTTCTCTGACGGGACGCTGGGGTTCCCTGCAGCTCCATGCTCTTCTTGCCCAGTCTCAGGCCCTCTTCTCACCTCCTAGATCTTGTCATTCTCTTTGACCCCCCTCGCTTCAGTCCTTGCCTCCCCCCCACACCCCGTATTCCTTCCATCAGAAATCCTCGCTTCTGCAGCTGAAGTTACCTGCTCATCACGGAGTTCACACATGCTTTTGTAAGGACGCCAGGAGGTCACGGATACCGGGTGGGGTTGGGGTGTGGGCTTCGTTCGTTCTGCGACGGTGTCAGCCATTCGGGCTGCTGTTCCTCTTGAGAGATGAGCTCCCGGGGTGGTGACCCCCGGGGAGCACCCTTCTGCTCAGCCGTGCTCATAGAGTCTGGGTCCGTTTCCACATTTTAATCACTCTGATCATTCCTTTCAGGCTCCAAAGCAAAGACGTGTTTCCAGTGTGTTTCATTATGAGACTTAAAATGCTAAAGCCCGAGGTAAATGGTTTGAATCTCAAACGTGATTCCGGGGAGTTGTGTTTGTGGTGCTCTGACCCCACGGTAACCGAGCCAGTGTCAGGAGAGGCACCGAGGACAGGAGAACTGGGGTGATGGCTTCCTGCCACCAGGCGCCCAGGGCCGGGCACGGGGACCGCCGCTGGGGCAGTAGGAACTGAATGGGGGGAGGGCTGTAGGGACATTGGGAGGGCCAGCGGGGACGGCCATGGGGCTGAGAAGTGGGGTCTCGGGCACGGGGAAGTACAAGGGTCACCCTCATCTAGGAAGACAGGAACAGCAAGAGGAGCCACACGGGGCCATGAGAGGAGTGCTAGGTGTGGGCCCGGGAGCAGCTGGATGGAGGTGGAGGGCCAGGGGCCGGCAGTGACAGGCAGATGGGAGGTCGGCTCCTCTCCTCTCAGGGCTTCTCACCAGGCACCACGTGCAGGTTGGGGGTGTTGACAGTCTGACCTCGCCCCCCCGTCCTTCTGTAGGGGCCCTGCCCACCGACTCCCTGTGAGATGCTCTGAAAGGTCTGCGTGAGTCTCTACGTTTCTGGCCCCCAAATGAAGGCCCAACAGGACGAGCGAGGGACGGGCCGCAAAAGATGCCGGCGGGAGATTTCACGATGATGTGGATGGGAGCAGCTTGAGTGTCCGTGACGCCAGCAGGATGCGGGTCGGCGCTGCCACCTGCCCCCCGCCCCCGTGACAGGTGCCCGGCTGGCATCCAGGCCATGGCTGACTGGACTCTGCGGTCACCCTCCACCTGCCCCAGCAGAACCCACGCTCTCCGGGGCATCCCCGCAGGACACGCATGCTGCACGCAGGGCAGGAAGGGTGGGGGGGCTCACTGTCCCCTCACCACCAAATGTGGCCCTAGGTGCCAACCGTGGGCCGCCGTCATGCTCCTGCCGCCTGCCGGCTTCCGTGGGCAGGTCCTTGTGCAACCCGTGTCGCCCTCAGGGGCACAGGAAGCTCCTACGGACCCCCCGGCTTCCATCTCCCGGGACGGAGTGGCCTGTGGTCCAGCTTCCCTCCACGTTGGGCCTCAAGGCTTAGAGCTGTGTTCATCTGACTGTTCTAGGTGGTTCTACAGACCCAAGACCTCCCGGTGGCCACAGCCGTGGGAGGAGGCAGAAGGAATGGGGCCAAGGAGCGTAAGCCCCGCGGCCCTCTGAGACCCCGCGTCTGCTAGTGCTTGGTGAGGGCAGGGGCAGGAAGGCCCACGGCCACCCCCGGCTGCTCCCTGCCCCAGGGCCAAGGGACCAATCCGCCCAAGTCCATTCTGATGCCGCCTAGCTGTGTCCCCTAGACTTTGGGGGCCCCGTAGTTCAGGTCAGCCTCACCCCAGTTTGCCCGGAGAGGCCCCGGCTCATATGTAGGCTTGTCCCACCCTGATCCTAACAGACTCCCCCACTTTTACTCCCGGAGGTATCCTGGTGCGGGGATGACATCGTGGAGTCACCCTGACTGTTGTCCACGGGAGACCTCACGGCCCAGCCCCCGGGCATGTCGGAGCCCAAGGGGGGTCACAGTCAGGCTCCTGCCCCTGTAACGTGGTCTCATGTCCCCCGACCCACCCCGGCCCTCTGACTACCTCTGATACCTGCCAGGGGGCCCCGAACCCCCGCCCCTGTGTCCAGGCCGGGACTCAGCCTGCGAGGGGGTGACAAATCCCCGCGCCCCTGAGAGTGAGGACAGGCGCCCCTCCCGGACGCGGGCTCGCGTGGTCTGTGGGGCGGGCCGCTGGTCGAACCCCCGCGACTGAAACAGCCACCTGCCTGCCGTCGGATGCTCTGAAGGAATTTGTGTTAGAGAACATGGAGAAACCATTCTCATTTAGGGAATGAAAGACATAAAAGGAAAAAGGCCAAGTGGGCAAGGCCGGGAACCAAGTCACTGATGAATTGGGGAGATTATAGGATTTATGGAGAAAAATGAAAGAATAAGAAATTTTCTTGAGTCTTTCGAAGGGGCAATTAATGGCCTATAGGATTTGATTTCAACTTTTGTTCGCTTTTTTCTTTCTCTTGGCTACTTTGTGGACAGATTCATCTTTGAAACGTCCGATGCTTGGCTTTCCAAGGTTCTTCGGGCAGAGACTCAAAGTGGAGAAGCGACCACTTCTTAAAAGAAATGCTAAAAAAAAGAAAAAAGAAAAAAAGAAATGGTTTCCTTTTTAATTAACAAAGTAAACGGGGAGAAGAAGCATCTTTAATATTTGCAAAAGCCTCAAAAAAAATTTCACCAGCTAGAGACACAAAAGGAAACGAGTCGTCAGGCCTGGGGAACCTCTCCTCAATTATGGGATGTTTTCAGATTTAAATCCTACATACCTGAGTTTTATCTGTTTGCAGATGTCCCAAACAATAGGGTTTCTGGTTTCTTCATGGATATTTTGTTTAATGTTCTTAAAGAAGTCTGGGATGGGCTCTTAACACCCTGTCTTTTTGTCCAAAAAAAAAAAAAAAAAAGTAAAAGTAAAAGTATTTTGTCTTTAACGTTTTAAAAAATCGCTCAAGTTACAAGAAACTGATATAACACTGTATGTTAATTATACTTGAATTGAAACAAGATCTAATTTAATTTTAAAAAGGATTCCAATTGTAGATCTCAAAAATTAACTGTTCTTTTTTGGATAACCACGTTGGCGTCCCCCCCCCGCCCCCCCCCCCCCCGCATAGCCTTGCTTTGCCTTTTCGTGAGCGTACGCAAGAAGTGTTTTTTCTTGTAATTCTTTTGAAAGTGTAAATTCTGTCTTTAATACTGTCATCTGGGCTTCTGTTGAATGTCTGTGTTTATCGCAGTTTGTTTTTTTTTTTTGTTTTGTTTTTAATTGGCCTAAACACCATTGTTTCTAGCTTATCTGCCTTTCGTAGAGTCTTTGTGATGATTTTCTCTGGTCAAACCAAACCAAACCTAAAATACACAACAAAACCATCCCTGTGTTTCTCAGGAGATACCTGAAGGCATTTCCTCCTGTTTTTTTTTGTTTGTTTGTTTGTTTGTTTTTTCTTTAAATATACCTATTTTCTTGAAATATACCGACACACATTTATATCATATATACACCTAATAGGTGCGTGTATATACGTCCACACTTCATTTCCAACTCTGTTTCGAAGATGCCTCAACCCCATCACGTCCATCTTAACTGAAAAATGAAAGAAATACTCGCACCTGCGCAGGAAATCGAAGCTTGAGTCCACAAGCCCCACCTTGTTTCCTTGATTGTAATTTTAAGAGAGAAGGCCATTTAATTAAAAAAAAAATTCTTCTTTTCTCTCTTTTCTCCGAGGGCCCTGCCCCCACCCCTGCGATTGTCTCCTGGGCCCAGGAAGTTTATATGTCAACAGAAGCCGTAATCAGACCCCTGACCTCCCCTGGGCTTTCAACCCAGTGTTTCCACAGAGGGATTAACCCCAAATACCAACTTGCTCTCAGAGGCAAAATTGTTCCCGAGGCGGGCATCACCAAAGGGTTTTCTTCTCTGGGGCTTTCGCATTCACCCTGCAAATAAGGTCTCCTCAAAGGGAGGCTTAGAGGCCGCCGCCGGGAGCAAATCGCCGGCAGGCTGAGCTCGGGGCTCGCCGGGGCCTGTGGGTCCTCCTCTGCCAGCCGGTGGTCCTTGCCTAGACCCTCGGGGCCCGGGGCTGGGGGGGTGCCGCCTGGTCAACCCGAGTGTGCCTGGGCATGAGCTGCCGCCCAGGGTGGGCCTGGGCCACGGGGGACCTGCCCGGGGCAGCCTGTGGGCAGAGCCCCCGGGGAACGCAGGCCAGTCCTGGCACATGGGTGGCCACCACGGGTGCCAGGATGTCCCTGGGGTGGGGGGGCAGGCCAGGCATCAGGCCGAGGCCCCAGTAGAGCCCCTGGGCCCCCTCGCGGACTGGACGGCGGCTCCGGCTCGCGGCCTGTCCCTCTCCCTCTCCCCGCAGCGCCTTGCCCAGACACAAAGCGTCTTTATCTTAGAGGCCCCGAAACCTCTCCCGTTATGAGGGGCCGAGGAAGCCGCTTAGGGCCCCTGGCAGCTGTGGAAAGTGTGATGCCGCGGGGGCACCCAGACAGAAAATTAAAAATCTAATAAAGTCCTCAGTGTGGGGGCGCTGGCATCAGGACAGCTCTGCCTCTGCAGACACCTAATAAAGAGACATTCCGGGACGCTCCCGCACGAGGGGAGCCCGCGGTCCCGGAGCGCAGTGCCATGGAAACGTCGCAGTCACTCACCCCGCCTGGGGAGGGGGGGGCATCCCTCTCCCCTCGGCTCCCTCGCCAGGAAGATGACAGGGTGCCTGGGACCTAAGGGAAGACAGCGGGGGAGGGAGGGGGGCGGAGGGGCCTATCCAGGAGCCCGGGTGCAAAGCTCGCCCGCATGGGACCAATGAGCAGGGGTCCTAGGCACAAGGGGACGCGACGGTCACCTGGGAGTCACCTTGGGGCGTTGCGCTGGCCCTGGGAGGGCCCGTTCATGGGCAGCAGGGGAAGGGGCTGGGGGGCCGACTCTTGTCTCACCAGCCAGCTCCCCCACCGCAGGTGAGCTCGTTGGGGACCCGAGATTCTCAGGGTGTCGAGGGAGACCTTGGGTTTAAGGGACACTGTCTTCACTCCCGAGTCGGGCTGTGTGTACCTGAAGGGGAAGATGGTGAGTGCTGGCTGCGCGGGGAGCTGGTGGCCGCTGCTGGGAGCTGGTGGCTGCAGGCTTGTCACGGGGGAAAGGCCGGCGGAGCAGCCGCCACGGGACGGGCCGAGTGGGACAAGCCAGCCAGGGCCACATAATGCCACATGATCTCACTCATCTCTGGAACTTTCAGGCTTCAAACTCCCAGTGACCAAGAGCAGACTCCTGGCTGCGGGGGGGATGAGCGGAAAAACCCAGGGAGGGAAGATGTGAACAGAAAGCGCTGGCTTGTCCGGGGCTGGGGGCTCGGGGACGGCGGGGACGGCAGGGCCGCGTGGGGCCGGCACTCCCCGGGACACGCGGGCCTGGAGGGGTCCTGCACCGGCTCCCCGGGCCTCCTCGTGGTGCCCCCCCCGCGGGCGCCTCTGACCCTGGGCTCCGCAGCCTCCGGGGGCGGCATCGGGTGGGAAGCCACCTCTGCGGCCCTTCCCCTGCGCCTGCCCCTTCCCCGCGGCGGCTCCCTGGGCTTGGAAGTTGGCCTCCTGCCTCCCTGTGTCACAAACACTGTTTTTCTTCTGGCTTTTCATGCAGTTGTGGCTTGGCACAGACCGAGCGGCGGCCCCGGGTGTGATGCAGGGGAGGCTGCTGGTTATGCAAGGAGATGGAATATGGGCTTTGAACTTCTTAAGTCCAGAAACTCTCTCTTGGCCTTTTCTGTTACTTGGGGATTTTTTTTTCTTAAAAAAAAAAAAAAAAGAGAGAGAGAGAGAGAGGTTTTCTCCTATGAGAACGGCGTCACCCTTAAGAAAACCGCGGCCACCAGCGTTAGGCATGGGCTGGCTCCCGGGGGGTAAAGCTCTCTGAGGCAACCTGGGAAGTTCTGATTTATTCTGGAAGGATCCAGACTGGCGCTTCTCAAATTTCAAAGAGCCTCAGGATCCCTTGAGGGGCTTGTTAAATCCAGGTCTGATTTCATCCGGTGGGGCAGGGCCTGGGTTTCTGCATTTCCAGCGAGCTCTCGGGAACTGCCGCGACTGCTGGCCTGTGGCCCGTCCTCCAGACCCTCCCCGGGCTCCTGCAAAAAACCCTGGTGGCACAGGCCGGGGGTACCGTAGCTGAGCCCTCCTTAGAGGGCTCTGTGGGGCTCCGGGTCCAGCCGAAGCCCAGAATAAACCCCAAGGGCAAACAGCTGACGTGGAGAGCCCTGTCCCTTGGGAAGGTCAGTGTGCCTGCTGGCTGAGAATCAGTCTCATGCAGGTTTTCCCTTTTGCCTCTTGACACTTGAGTAGTTCCCCCCCCCACCTGTTTCCAGCATTAGGAGAAGAAAAATTGGACAGTGGGGTGAGGAAGAACAATGCATCCATTAGAAAGCTGCATATAGTATTTAAGGAGCCCCATCCTCTGGCTCATTGCATCATATTCCTTAGCAAGTCTAGAGCTAGAGTTTCAGCTAAATAAAGAAATGTAAATCATTTAATGCACCTTTCTTAATTGAGCCGCACACCAGGGGCACCTTCCTAATGGCATTATGGCACCAATTACCTCATTAGGAGAGAAGAGCTGCTTTTATGACAGGTTTTAGAGATTAAAACAGCCGAGGGATGTCCTTCAGGAAGACCTGTTCTGGGCTGAGCTGAGCAATGAGCGGGGCCCGGAAGGGCACATGATGGCTTGGGGACCCAAGGCCGGAGGATGACCCCTGCCCAGTTTGACCCCAGGCCGGAGGACAAGATCTGGATTCACTCATCACGTGTTCACTGCTCACGAATGTAAACCTCAGTAGCTCCCCTGCTTTGGAAGAACTTGGGTTCTAGGGCCCCACCCTGGGATCCTGACCCAGGAGCCAAACCCCACTTGTAATAAGGTCCCTGGGTGGGAAGCTGGCAGATGCTATCTCTTTTGTAGAAATTGTAGAGCGGGTCCCAGCGACTTCACCCAAAACCCAGGTGGGTGTACGCAGTTCCCGCATCCTCTGGGGCTTTCATCCTTCCAAAGGACACGTAAGACCAGGAACACAGCCATTTCTCCTGCTCCCTCCCCGCCTGTCCGGCATGCCTGGGTTGGCCGGGGTGGTCGTGGCGCAGGGCAAACTGGGCGCGACTATTAGTCTGGATGCTTGTTTGCCGTGCGACATCGGGCAGGTCACTGTGCCCTCGGGGCCACGGTTTCTTCAACTCAAAAACGGGAATGGCCAAGTGGGAATCGTAAATCGCGTGGACATGTTATTGATCAAGACGCCGACGGTCTTTTGGCAGCTGAGTTGTCCTCTGTAAAGGGGGGATGTTGCACTCAAGGATTTGGTGAGTCTGAGTAGCAAACGGGCTGCTCTTTCTAGTAGCTTTACATGTTTTCCTTCCCTGTGGTAACAAGAACTTGAACATCCAGATTTTTATGTAAATATTGAATTTATAGCAATGGTTTTGTGGAGCGTTCCAGTTTCCTGGGTTGATGATTAATGTGGTTTTCTCAGAGTGCGTTATGTCTTCCCCTTCTAGTCCTGTTAACTGCACAAAGGTGAAAGGCTGTTGCTGCTTTTCCGTCGTCGATCGACATGGGGGGGGGAGCAGATGCAATCTGGGTTACCCCACAGGGTGGAGGAAGCACAGCTGCCGATAGATGTGTAGGGAGGCAAAATTTAGCTTCAAAATGGAGATTTCCTAATAACTGGAACCACTTCCCTGATCCAAAACCTTCATGGGCCTTACGTTGCTATGACGTCATGCACAGAATTCTTTGCTGGATTTTCCAAGTCTCCATCATCCGGCTTCTGTGGGCTTTGCTAATCCTGCATCTTCCCCACCAGTAGCCCGAATCACGGTTTTTTTTTTTTAATTTTATTTATTTATGATAGTCATACACAGAGAGAGAGAGAGAGAGAGAGAGAGGCAGAGACACAGGCAGAGGGAGAAGCAGGCTCCATGCACCGGGAGCCCGACGTGGGATTCGATCCCGGGTCTTCAGGATCGCGCCCTGGGCCAGAGGCAGGAGCCAAACCGCTGCGCCACCCAGGGATCCCTCGAATCACGGTTTTAATTGACTTTGGTGAGAGTCCCTCTCCAATCCACATTTCCAGCCAGATCCTCTTCTACGTTTCCCACAGCCTCCAAAGCACCTCCCGTGGCCTATCTTACGGTTATTGCAGATTCGATATGTGCTCGTGTCCACCTGTTCAACTTTCCCTTAACCTTGCTCCTCTCCGGTCTCCCTCGTTTCTGTTTGTGGAAGCAGGATCCAGCCCTAGGAACCAAAACTCCTTGTTCTATCATCCGATCTTTTACGAGGACTCGTTGCTTTTTGAAGCATCTCAGAGTCTTAACAGTTACAAGAAATCTTTTCCAGGTCTTTTTTTTTATTTTTTTTTTTTATTTATTTATGATAGTCACAGAGAGAGAGAGAGAGGCAGAGACATAGGCAGAGGGAGAAGCAGGCTCCATGCACCGGAAGCCCGACGTGGGATTCGATCCCGGGTCTCCAGGATCGCGCCCTGGGCCAAAGGCAGGCGCCAAACCTCTGCGCCACCCAGGGATCCCTCTTTTCCAGGTCTTATAGCCCACACCATTTCTTCTTCCTCTAAACCAGCAATGGAAACTTCTCTAGACCTTATGGCTCCGGAGTTTTGCTAAATCTCCCACGTAGAGAGTGACCTCTCTCTCTCTCATATGTCTCTGCATCTGCAGCACATATGCAGGTGGGGTTTATAGACAACCTAGGCCAAGTGTAAATGTGGGTGCGTGATGCCAAAGAAGCTTGCACGTGGCCTGCTTTCATTAAGGAAATACAGCTTCTAGAATGAGCAAAGTTCTAGTCCTGAAGTCCTGATAAACTCTACGCTGAGTGCAACACACCTGAGGTGCTTCCTAACTCAGGGTCGTATTATTATTATTGACACATATTACCTTTCTGAGCAAAGGCATGATCTTCGAGTTTCCTGTTACTATTGCATTTTTATCAATTTTCCTCTGGATCTCTAGGAATTCTTGTTTTATTTATTTTTGTTTTGTATAACGTGGCATAAGAAGGTTCGTGACAATTACGTTTTCTTTCTGAGTTGCTCACTTTGTCAGTATTTATCTAAACTTCACTGAAGCTTTTGCCTTTAAGTTCTACCTGGATGGAAAAATCGTGATCCTGATTTCTTTTTGATGGTGTGTTTATATGAGTGATGTGTTTGCTAGCTTATCTTTCCTTCGTCTGATACTTTCCTTTGTTTGCTCTAGGTGAATAGCATATTGGTAGGTTTAGTTTTTCAAATATAGGAGTTTAAGCCATTTATATTTATTGTCATGGTTACTATGTTAGTTTTTACCTTAGTCAGGTTGCTTATGATTTTGTTTTTTTAAACTACTTTGTGCTCTTTTCTTAAATTTCTTCTTCTTGTTCTTTTTTTTTTTTTTTTTTTTGCTATGTTTGTTTTTCCTTTTTTCTGTAATAGAGACTCTATGGGTCCTATTTTTAAATTCTATTTCAATTGCTTTGATAATTTAAAACATATGTGAGGGAAACTATACTTTTCTAATTACTGATTTTTTTTAAAAAAAATGCTACCTATCAACCGTCTCCTACGTCAGGTTAAGAAACAAACACACTGTTACTTTCCTCTTCTACCCTATTTCACTCAGTTTCTTATTTTATTTATTTAATCTGGGATTCTAGATCTAGGTATTGCTTTTTTTTTCTTAGCATATTGTTTTATAAAAATTTTCAAACTACAGAAAAGTTGGAAGAATTCTAGTGAACACTCATGCAGCATCTCATTTTCACTATTGCTGTTCTACTTTGCTTGCTTTATCGTATATCTATCCATTCGGCCCATCTTTTTAAAAAAAATGCATTTGGAAGTAAATTGAAGATGTCACTGTACATCCCCCTAAATCTTCAGTGCAAATATCATTAAGCAGAGTTTAATTGCTTACAGTGTTTCCCCCTTTGAGGTGAAATTTATGAATAATAAAAGGCACAAAACTTAAGTGTGTATTTGTTGATTTTTTTAAAATGTATTTATTCATGAAAGCCACAGAGAGAGAGAGGCAGAGACACAGGCAGAGGGAGAAGCAGGCTCCATGCAGAGAGCCTGATGCAGGACTCGATCCCCAGACCCCGGGGTCACGCCCTGAGCCGAAGGCAGCTCTCAACCGCTGAGCCACCCGGGGGCCCTCCTACATTTCCTGTAAACATGAATGACAACTTGGATGACTTCAGAATTCTTGACTGGTAACTTTTATACTCAAAACTATACGTATGTCACTATTGTCATCCCATGTTAGTTATAGGACTAAGCAAGCTAGCCCCTGCTTTTTATTTTTTTTCTTGCCTGGGTAATTGTGAAATTCTTCTGTTGTTCCTGAACTTGAATATATCTCATAGTTGAAGTCTTTGAGGTAATTTTGTGGGTACTCAGTGAGGTCTTTTTTATCTGCAAATATGCATGTTTTACTCAGTTATGGTAGAGGTTGGTTGTGGTTCCCCCAATCCATAATCTCCTTACTTATATAATTCTTGATCTTCATATGGGCACATGGCTGCTTGGAATAAAAACTATATTTCCCGGACTCTTTTAATTTTGGTGTTGCATTTCTGTCACAGGAGGCTGATGGATCCTTATGGATAGATGAGCTCAGGAAAGTTTTCTTCTTTAATATTTTTGGTTATTTTGTTTGTTTTATTTATTCTGATTTTGTTCTGTGTCTCTCTTTCCCCAGGAACATCTCTGATCTGTGCTTTCTGTATTAGATGTTCTTTAGGTATGACAATTTTTCTCTCATTATTTCAGTCCCCCTGTCTTTTTCTTCCTCATTCCATGGCAGTTCTTCAAATTTCTTTACCACCGACTTTGACTTTTTGCAGTGCCCATTCTCTTCTTTATTGCTTTAAAAAGAGTTTTTGAGGGGTGCTTGAGTGACTCGGTCAGTTAAACATCTGCTTTCTGCCCAGGTCATGAGCCCAGGGTCCTGGGATCCAGCCCCGTGCCAGGCTCCTTGCTCAGTGGGGAGTCTACTTCTCCTTCTCCTGCTGCTTGCCCTCCTGCTTGTACTCTCTGGCTTTCTCTCTCTCTTAAATAAATAAAAATGTTCAGATCTTTTTATTTTTTAAAGATTTTATTTATTTATTTGAGAGAGAGAGGGAGAGAGAGGGAGCAAACTACAGAGATAGTGACAGAGAGCATGAGCAGGGAGGAGAGGGAGAAGCAGGCTCCCCGCTGAGCAGGGAGGCTGACCCCAGTCTTCATCCCAGGACCCTGGGATCATGACCTGAGCTGAAGGCAGATGTTTAACGGACTAAACCACCCAAGTGCCTCTTCTTTATTGCTTTTAATGAAAATTTTAATTAGCTATAGTTTTTTTTTTAGTGTCTTTTATGCTGTTGTAAATTTTGCCTCCTCTGGGCCAGCACCTTTGTCATTATTGCCTCTGACCCTTAAAAATTCACAATTGCAAGGGGACCAGTCATGCACCCATGCAGGGTGGGGATCTCATAGTGTCCTTGCCATTTACTTCTTATAAGCACTGCTGTTTCTCGGGAGGTGAGATTGTGAGATGCCCCTTCACCTGGACCCACCTGGACCATGTTGGACAGGACGGCACCACACTTTTCACCACATGGAAGGCATATTGTCCTGTATTTATACTCCCTTTCCCTAAAGCTTTTTCTTCTATATTCCTCTCTGGGTTGTTTCAGTGAGGACCTAGTGGAAGAAGTTAAACAGTTAACTCTAATGCTTCTTCACCCAGGAATTTGTAAAAGATATCTTTTAAGGTTTATCATATTGTGGGAGTGTATATTGTAGCCTAGACATTTGTTAAAAACAGCCCTTGGGGCGCCTGGGTGGCTCAGTCGCTTAAGGATCTGCCTTTGGCGCAGGTCATGATCCTGGGGTCTTGGGATCGAGCCCCATGTTGGGCTCCCTGCTTAGCAGAGAGTCTGCTTCTCTCTCTTCCTCTGCTGCCCCTGCTTGTGCTCTCTCTCTGTCTCTCTCTCATTGTCTCTCAAATAAATACATAAAATCTTAAAAAAAAAAAACCAAACAAAAAAAAAAGCTCAGCTCTTGTCTTTTGTGGCAGAGAGGCAGAGAGTGAAGAGCACAGGACTTAGAGTCAGCACATGTATGCATGGGCCCAGACTCAGTTACCTATACGCCATATGGTCCCGGTCATACGCTCTTCGGTTTGCTCATCTGTACAATGAGATTGGGTTGAATGAGATCAAGTATTTGAAAGCATTTTTAAGTTCTTAAAAGCTAGAAAAATGTCAGAAATGGTAGTCTTTCTTCTGGTGTTCTTTCTCTTTTTGCATCTCATAGGCTGGGCCCATGGTGACGAAGCGTATTCAGTAAGTCCTTGTTGGTCAGTTATTTGGAATGAATGTCCAGAAAATGGTGACAAGGGCCTAAGGAGGCAAACAAGAGTGAGAGAATAATTGAACACAGTCTTCTGCCTGTTTTGATATTTATGTATGTACGCTTTCTTTGAGTCTCTCCTGTTTTCTGCCTAGAAAGTGCTGGATTTTAGCAACCACCTTCATACCTTCTTTCTGGTTCCTCCTTCTATCCTTCACTCACCGTTCCCCCGACATTCAAAATTTATTGTAAAAAGGTGTTCTTTTAAAGACTTTTTAAAATAAATGCAATTATCTACAGCTCAGTATCACTTTTAACGTTGTCCCGTGATACTTTCTGGAGGCTGCAAAATATATTTAATTTCCAAACATTCTTGGAAGTCATCCAGTAAATGCAGGCAAGGAGGGAATGGCCAGGGTACAGTGTGCTGGGGGATCGCACCATGACTTGGCTAGTCTCATTTATTATAGGCAATCCAGCAGGTGCGTAAATAACTCCTACTGGGAGGTTTTCCGCTCAGCTTCCCAAAATGGCTCTGTTTCAACATCCAGCGGTGACGCTGTATTCTCAGAATTGGATTAGCTAAGCGCTGGGCAAGGTAAAATCTACTAGAATGATCCAAAGGAAAGGTTTGCTCCTCCATCAACAGCATCCGCATGAAACAGGCTTTTGTGCATTAAAAATGGTAGGATTCATCCTCTAGTTGAAAAATACAGTTGTTTGAAGTTCTTTGAAATGTACAGATAGACACTTCATGTTAGAGAGTTCCATCCTCTACATGTGGTTTCTGAGTGCTCACTACGTGTACGACCCTGCGCTGGGTGCTAGAGAGGATAAAGACATGAGTGAGGCCACACCTTGGCTTTGGGGGTTCACACGCTGGCTGGGAGACAGAGGCAAATATATCATCTTATCACAGGACAGATTTGAGAAATCAGAAATGCAAGCAAAATGCTGTGGAATTAGAAAGAAAAGCTTGGAGGTGCCTCCTGTTAGGAGGAGAATTCAAAGCAGGCATCCTTGTATCCGTTTATTGCACAATTATTGAATGCCAAGCTGGTTTTATGTACTGTACCATGAACACATAGAGGGTCAGTTTTAGTCGTTTAATCATTTACAAAGAATAAAGTTCAACAGGCAGAAAGGGGAAGGGAGGGCATCACAGAGGGCAGGAGTTGAGTTGAGGCCTTGAAGCCCTTGAGGCCTTGGCAAAGCCCAAGGAATGGGGAGGCATCAGGCGTGGCTCTGAGCCAGGGGAAGGGTATGGGGGTTGGGTGAGGGTGGGGGCTAGAGTGAAGGGGAGGCAGAAACGTAGATCAGAGCAAAATTTTGGAGGGCTCTGAATGCCCAGTAGAGGAGCAGTGAATTTTACTCTTAAATCCCATTTTCATAAATGGAGTTATTCTCAGTTTGCCAGGACTGTTCCCTTTGAGGTGTGGCAGTCGGAAGTCCACTGGCTTGGAATCAGACCAATATTTGAATCTGAGCTATTGTCCTTCATCAGTTACGTAACCTTTCATCTGTGAAAACGGGGTTTGTTCAGATTAAGTGAGAAGAGCAGGGGCAGGCAGCAGGGACGTTGCCCACCTCAGTAAAGGCTACCTGCTTCTCCTTCCCTGCCTCCCTCTCCCTCTCCCTCTTCTCCCCTCTTCCCACAGGAGGACTTTGATGAAGAATACATTTCATTAACATCACTGAGTCTCCAGCTTGGTTGCTAAGTTTTTTTCTCAACTTTATCCCAGTGGTTCTCAAACCTGAGTGAGCTTCAGCATCCTCTGGAGGACTTGCTAAAACAAGGTTGTTGGGCCCTGCCCCAGAATTTCTGACTGAGCAGGTCCAGGGTGGAGCCAGACACTTTTCTTTTTTCTTTTCTTTTCTTTTCTTTTCTCTTTTCTTTTCTTTTCTTTTTTTCTTTTCTTTCTTTTTCTTTTCTTTTCTTCTTTTCTTTCTTTTTTCTTTTCTTTCTTTTCTTTTCTTTTTTCTTTTCTTTTCTTTTCTTTTCTTTTCTTTCTTTTTCTTTTCTTTCTCTTTCTTTTCTTTTCTTTTTCTTTTCTTTCTTTTTTCTTTTCTTTTCTTCTTTTCTTTCTTTCTTTTTTCTTTTCTTTTCTTTTCTTTCTTTTCTTTTCTTTTTTATTTTCTTTTCTTTCTTTTTCTTTTCTTTCTTTTTTCTTTTCTTTCTCTTTTCTTTCTTTTCTTTTCTTTTTTCTTTTCTTTTCTTTCCTTCCTTTCTTTTTTTCTTTTTTCTTTTTTTTTTTAGAGAGAGAGTGGTGCGCGTGCTTGTGTGCATGAGCAGGGGGTGAGGGGCAGAGGAAGAGGGAGAGAACCCCAAGAAGACTGCACTGAGCATAGAGCAGAATACGAGGCTCGATCCCAACACCCGAGCCAAAACCAAGAGTTGGATGCCGAACCAGCTGAGCCACCCAGGTACATTTCTACCAAGTTTCCAGGTGCTGCTGATGCTGTTACACCTTGAGGAGCTAGGCTTTATCTGCTTTACCACGAGGCAGACTCTATTGGGTGCTCATCCACCTGCCCCCTTCCTCCCTGCTGAGTTGATCTGTTATCACAGAGAGACTCTTGGCTGTGTCTCTACCTCAGTGCCAGGAGATGTAGGATGACGGGGCTCCATCAGTCATGGCAATGCCAGCTTCCTTGGCCACTGACTAACCTGAAGGTGGGCCGATGCCCCACAGCGTCCAGAGATGCGAGGACGAATGGGCCGAGAAAGACTCACAAGGAGAAGGGCATCCACCCGTTGCCTGTTCTTCCCGAATGTGCACACGTGGGGAAGCTCCAGGAGTCACCTTGTGACCAAGAGAAGATGAGCCCCGTGAGGCAGAGAACCGGCATGGCAACGATGTCAAGACAGAAATACAGAAAGGACCTGGGTGTCCTAAGGCGTCACCGCGGTTCACGCCTCTCACTGCCCACCAGACTCGTTCTTCTGTGGGAGAAAGACACTCTTGCTCGTTGAACGTACCGCAACGATTTGTTGTTACTTGCAGCCAGACACACTCTTAACTGATACAACCTACTACCGTCCTGTGACATTGGGGGCCAAGGTGATGTCGACCCCATATGATCGAGAAGACGCCGAGGCTCAGAAAAATGCAGGTCACCTCTAGCGGGATGGTTTAGATTCCCACTCACACTTCCTGGTTACACGTCGGTGGCTTCCCCAGCGGCCTATAGCGCCAACCGTCCTGACTACACCTTCCGAATAATACATGTGCTCTTCTGTTCTCCCTTCTATTGAGGAAGGAACTGAGAAGCCCCTGTGTGCCCTGAGCCCTCCCTGGACCTCTGCTGTCGGCCTCCTGGCTTCTGATTGTCATCACGAATTATTCAGCCGACTCATTTAGCCCACACTTACCAAGCGGAGTTCATCCGGGTTGGCACCGACTCACGGCTTGGCGCTTCGGAGAAGGTAGACATTATTAAGCACAGGACTCTGTCAGCGGGGTTCAGGGCGCGGAAATAAAATGTGCACAGAGAGGTGAACTATATATAACACGGCAAGCAAGTGCGACAGGAAAAGAGCGGATAGGAAAGCAAAGGGGAGACAGGACGCAGAAGGCCGCGCACGGGGTGGCCCATACCCTGGCTCACTAGAGGTCCGGGGGATCTGGGCTGGACCAAGTCAGTGGCTGTGGGATAAGATACGGAGGAAACTCTTAACTCTGTGCTTGAGGGGCCAACGAACCCACCTCGGGGGGCGGGAGGCTTCTCAGGCAGGTCAAACCCCGTCCCGACGGCATGGGCACCCCCAGCGCCAGATTTGTCAGGATCAACGGCTCTTACAGCCCGCGGCTCATGGGCAAGGCTCGGGTGAAGCGCTCTTCACCCTTGCGGGGACGTGTCCTCCCGGGGGACGGACAGAGCACCGCCGAGTTGTCAGGCGCCTCCGTGGCCGGGTGCCTGCACACCCCCTGCTCAGGGAGCTGGTGAGACGCGTTTCCACGGTGCTGCCTCTTGGGTGACAGCACAGGGGGACCCAAGGGGGCCCAGGGGTGGGGACCGCACAGCGAGAGCTCTCCAGCCCCAGCGACCGTCCCGACGACGTGCGACGTGCTCCCTGCCCGAGTTACGAGCAGCTGAGTTGAATTAAAAAACAGTCCCTCCTTTGCCGCGACCCGGCCTGCCAAATTCTCAGCTGGCGTGAGTTTTTATAGCTCCGTTATAAACCCCAAAAAGTGAGGCGTATAATGGAAACACTGACATAACTCGAACTCCTAGGAGCGGCTTGTGCCGCCCTAATTACCCTTACGTTCCCTGGCCCCGGCCTGGCGCTCCCCTCCCGCGGCCGCCCGGCCTGAGCGTCCAGCGGCCGGAGGTCTGCTGGGAATAATGGGACAGTGTCTGCTGCTGGGAAGCCCCCTGTTCCATACGTAGCGCCCCTCCCTCTCCCCTTCCTTCCCTTGTTCTCCCCCCGCACCGCCTCCCCCAGCAACGCCCTCCCCCCAAAAAAGGCAGAACAGTTCAGTTGGTTGTAAAAATTAATGAGTTCAGATACAGACTTGCCTTATTCCGGTCCAGCTGCGTAACCAGGGCGATTCCGACCAGCATCCTAGACGCTGACATCAGCTCCACACCCCGGTACAATGCTGCTCTGTTTGATCTCAGAAACACATCAGGCTCCTGGGCTTTATGCATCCTGCTTCCTCCCCACGGGGACTCATTCCTTACCCACCGGGAGAGCTCCTCCCGGCTGCTCTCCCCGGGGCCTGGCCGTTCCAGGCGCGGCCACCGCAGCTGACTCGGCTCCTACCAGCCGGACACTTTGATCCCATTCTCCTGGGGCTCTGGGAGGGTCCCCACCCCCAGGCGCTGACAGCCCGGGAGGACGAGGGCGGTAATGACTTCACCACTTAGCACTTGCACGGCCCCTCCCGCCCGCGCGTACATGCCCATGCTCCATGCTCGTGTCGCGGGGGCCGGGACCACCCCGCCTGGAGGAGGGGGCACCCCCACTTCCCGGGTGAGGGCAGGAGAGCTGGGGCGGCAAAACCAGCAATGGGTCACAAGGTCCTTGACCCCTGGGCTCATTCCTTGGACCCGGGGTGTGTAGGTCCTGGTCGGGCAGCAGGCGAGGTCGGCTTAGGCCCCGTTATGAGCAGTACTGGAGGGAAGCTCTACGGACCCGCTTTCCATTGGGCAGAAAGACGGAAGCAGTGACAAGGCCACCGTGGGCTCCTCAAAAAGTATATTACGGTGCTTTTTTTAAAAAAAATTTTATTTTATTTATTTATTCATGAGAGACCCGGAGAGAGGCAGAGACCCAGGCACAGGGAGAAGCAGGCTCCCTGCAAGGAGCCCGATGGGGGACTCGATCCCGGGACCCTGGGTCACGGCCTGAGCCCCCCGGACGCCCCTACTGTGCTGTTCCTAATCCATCGCGAACCCCCTCCCCCCCCCACCCCGCAGAACGCTGCTCCCCTCGAGCTGGTCCACGAATATTTGCTTCCCTGCAGGACCAGACCGATGGTTGCTCGCGGTGGTCCCAGCAGCCCCAACTGTAAGACGGGCCGTCAGCAGGTCCCTAACGAGATCGAGGGAGAAGCTGCCAGAACCACAGCGAAGCTCTTTGGGAATGAAACAGGCATCTGAGGACTCGGTCCTGGAGCTGGGAGCTGTCTAACCGGTTGGGCCGGGAAGAGGAGCCGGGGCCTGCCCTGGTCCTGGGGTCCCACTGCCAGGCTTACAGCGGAAACTACCTCTCACAGCCGAGGCCGGAGGTTGGAACCGGGGACCGGCAAGCCCCTCCCTCGGCCTGGGGGGCGCCCTCCTTGCCCCTTCCTCACCCCGTGGCCTCCTGTTCTCAGCCGCGGAGTCCTGAATCTCTGGGTTTGTGCACGTGTGTCCACGCACATCCGGGCTGCACAGCCACCATGTGAACGGCAGAGACTCCTCTCCCCGTTTTACGGGAGAAGCAGTGGAAACCAGGGGAGGGGTGATGCCTGCTCTCTGCTCCCGGCCCCGTGGAAGTGGCTGTGGGGCCACCTCGGAGTCCTGCGTACATCCTCGCTTGTCCCCACGAATGGCCTCAAAGAGGTTCACTAATCCACCGAAGTCCCAGCTGTGAGCTGGATACTGAGCCGCGTCGATCCGGTGGGTCCGGGGACCCTGATGGGCCAGGCCTCCCGGAGCGTACGTCCTCGGTGGGCGGGCGGGTCGGCACCTGTCCCCTGCTCCCTCTGCGGCGCCGCAGACGGCCTGGCTCCCCTTCATGTTGCTTCGACTCGGGTCTGTCGGCATCTGGCATCTTCCCGGCCATCCTGTGCACCCTGCATGTGCCGCATGTTTAGCTTTTGGAACAGGTGAGCCGCGCGGCCTTGTGGTGCTTTCACGGCTTCGGAGGCAACGTCTTGAGTGACTGCGCAGGTTACACCCCGCTGGGTGCTGAGGGTTTCGGGGGTGGGCAGCCCTGGCTTTGCACCGAGCCGGGGACTGAAGAGCAGAGCATCTCGTGGGGATCCCCGTGGGTCCCGCCCGGAGCTGCAGGGACTGCAAGGTGAGAGCACAGCCCCGAGCAGGGCGAGGCCTCTGTGTCGCTGCTCTTCACCAGCACCCGGGGGGAGGCGTCCCTGTTTCATAGACACAGTGAGTGTCCCCAGGGCACAGGCTCGGGGACACGGGGCAGGAACGGGGGTGGGGGTGGCAGGAAAATCAGAGGCGGTAGACAGAGGGGTCCACTTCTGGATGGAGCGTCCTGCAGGTGCGGCTTTGCAGACACGGAGGGAGACGGGTTGGGGCGCACAGGTGCTCCACGTGGGGCCAACGCTGGGAGCAAAGCACAAGGGTGAGGAGCCACCGGCACGGCTGGGGTGACGACCGGCTGGCCCCCACGGAGGACGGGGTCTCTGCCCCCGGGGTCCCTACACCACATGTCGGGGATCCCGCAGCAGCGTCCCCTCCGCGGTCTCCCTCCACGCCCACAGCAAACCCTGGCAGGACAGACCTGCACGTCCCACCGGACAGACGGACACGCAGAAGAGCAGGAGCTGCCAGGACGGGCTTGGCCGGGCCCCCGGGAACCAGGAGCTGGGGCAGGAGAACACGGGCTCCTCGAGGCCCAGGGGCCGCGGTCCCGACCCTCACCAGGATCGCCGCAGGCCGCCCGGCCTGACCCGGTTTTGCTCACAAACACCCCGATTACCGCGGCTTGAGTCTCCCCGAGGACCCACCCGCCCCGGCACCTCGAGCGCCGTTGGGGTTCCTTGCTCGCCGGCTTCCCCTCTCCTTCTGACTCCGAAGGCTAATGCAATTCGATTTTAGGAAACTGTCCCCCGCGGGACCTTTTCAACAGTTAAAATAAATAAATTAATTAGCAACACTCCCACCAAAGGGGGTTTTCACGGTGGCGCCAAGCTGTCTTCCATTTTGGGTGGATTTCCCCTCTGTGGAGCCGTAATTCCTGCAGGCCCGCTGTCCCGGCCGGCCCAGCCCAGGCGGCCGGGGCTCCTGAAGAATCCCCACCCCACGGGGGACTTCTGCGTCCTCTCAGGTTTACCACCCAGCGGCACAGAGAGGCCTCTCCATCAGTCACTTTCTGACAGATCGGCACAGATTAAATCCCAATCAGGGTGTCCGAGCGCCGGCAAGATGGGGCTGTCGGGAGGGGCCCACCCCGTGGGTCTGAAGACTTTGACCGAATAAACAGAGCCTGGAAGGGCTGGGGAGCTTGCAAGACCGTAAATGATCCCATCTGTGATTCTTGGCTGATTGTTCCTCGGGGGCGGGCCGGAGAGCAGGGGACCAGAAGACAGACTCTCTCTCTCTCTCTGCTTTAAACAAAATATCGTCCCACTTCTAGCATCTTCCCGGTTTGGGGCATTTTCCAAGCGAAAGTTCATTAGGGAGACACGAAAGCACGTTTTGCTAAAATCCATCAAAGAGAGGGGCTCCGTTTCAAAGCACAGAAGAAATACAATAGTGTTGAAGCAAAGTGCATGAAAAAGATCTTATGGGCCCGAGAAGCAAGACAGAAATGGAGACTGGTGACCTGGGTGGGTTTTTTTGGGGGGGAGAGGGAGGGTTTTGGGGGGGAGGGTTGTTTTATTTTTTATTATTATTATTTTTTAAGCCAAACTTTATTTGGGACAAAATAAGTGAGTCTTAGGAAAATTCGTATCTCCTGGACTGTGTCTTATTTACGCAGGGCAGCCTGAACCAAACATTCCGGGATGTTTGTAAATGTTTGGGTTTCCTTTTCCGTATGTCCCCCTGTTGGCACCAAACCCGAAGGACCCAGAATTCCCCAAACATGGTTCCTACCCACAGCGATGACTCGTATGAACACGTATTGATCCAGAGGATATAGGGAAACAGGATTAAGTGCGGATCCCGACCCCAGGGGTTAGGTCTGGCTGGTGAGTGGAGTGTAAACAGGGCCCGGCGGAGCCGCGGAAGCAGGAGCCGCTGGCTGGAGGCCCGGCTGCGGACGGGGTGGCTCCCTGTCTGGCCCCGGCCGCGGGCTCCCCGGGGGGATGTCCCTCTCCGGCCGTCCGGGGTGTCACCCGCCAGGCAGGCTGCACCGTTCAGCGCAGGTAGGAGGATGCTCTGGGGCCGCCGTCCATGCTCCTGTCTTCCAGGATCGTGAATCTCCCCAAAACGCTGCTTTCGAGTAAGGCCCGCGGGCGGGGGCGGGGGGACATAAATGAGGGGCTCTGACTCCGTATCTGCCGTAAGAACTCAGGCCCCAGCCCTGGGTAACCTTGAACCGGCTCCCATTGGGGGGAGGCTGGGACCCTGGAGCAGGCCTCATCGGGCCCCGCTCTCGTCTTGCCCCCGCGGCCCGACTGCAGACGGACCCGAGCATCCGAGCTCCCGGGTTCGCGGTCTCAGGCGGAGAGTCCTCGAGGTCGGGGTGTCACCGAGCGCTGTTGATGCGGCTGGTAGCAGGGCCCCGGGGCCCGTAGGAAGGGTGGTCACCGTTCACCGTCACTGGCTCGGGAACCGGCCACAGGGGTTCGACTCCGGCTGCGTTGGCTCAGTTTCCTCATTTGTCCAGTGAGGACAGTGTCGTGGCCGAGGAGAGCAGCCCTGGGAAGTAAGCGTGGAAACCTGCCCCGGGGGACGGGGCTCCGCTTGCCTGGCACGGGGCAAGCGCCAGATCGACGAGCCAGGGTGTGGCTCCTGCCTCGTCTCACGTGGAACGTCAAAGGCTGAGACGCGTGATTCTCCAGCGGCTCCTTTTGTTCTTGGCCGACGTGAGCGCTCGGACACCTCGGATCTCTCAGCAAGTGGCAAAGCCCGGCGGGATGCTGGGGGGCCGGCCCCGCCCCGTCCTGCGAGGGGTCCTCACTCGGTCCCCAGGCCGGGCAGGGGATGCCGAGTCACGCTTGGGCCGCTCAGGTGACGTGGGAACTGCCGGAGAGGGCGAGTGAGTCGGGGAGAGCGAGACCCAGATGGGGAGATAAGCAGCTGCTGACTCATCCTGCAAGCACCCGGGAGCCCAGGTGAGGCCCCGCTGCGCCGGGCGCCGAGTTTGCAAAGATGAGCACATCTCCGCCTCTGGCCTCAAAAAGAGAAGGGCCGCTTGCTTGCCGGGTGCTGTTCAAGGGTGGCAGGCGTTCAACACAGCTCAGATTTGGGCAGTTTTTGATTTAGGTTATAGAAATCATAAACTTTCAATAGAAAGTTTAAAAATAAAAATAAAAAAATAAAAATAAAAAAAAGAAAGTTTAAAAATAAAAAAATAAAAATAAATAAAAATAAAAGAAAGTTTAAAAATAAAAAAAGAATAGCAGGGATGCCGGGGGTGCTCAGCGGTCGGGCATCGGCCTTCGGCTCAGGGTGTGACCCCGGGTCCCGGGATCGAGTCCCGCGTCGGGTCCCTGCTTGGAGCCTGCTGCTCCCTCTGCCTATGTCTCTGCCTCTCTTTCTGTGTCTCATGAATAAATAAATAAAATCTCAAAAAATATTCATTCACAAGAGGGAGCGAAACAGAGGTGGGGGGGAGGCCGCAGACACCGAGGAGCGGCCCGGGACACGCGGGTGCGGGCCTGACCCGGGGGCAGGTTTCGCCCAGCGAGCGTGTCCTTGCGCTCGCACGTTTCCGACCGGATCCGAGGGTTTCCTGGACTTTTCCACAGGAAGGTATTGGAGCTTCGTAGATACAGAGAGAGGACTGTGTGAGAAGAACCCGTTTCTCTCCGAAAAAAAAAAAAAATTTTAATATCAGGCGATTCGGAGGGAGGGTTCCTGCGCCCCCTGCGTCAGAGAGAAGCGCCACACATTCCGTGTTTCTTGTAGTTTTTTTTTTTTTATTATTATTTTTTGGGTTTTTTTTTTAATTTTTTTTAATTTTTATTTATTTATGATAGTCACACACACACAGAGAAAGAGAGAGAGAGGCAGAGACACAGGCAGAGGGAGAAGCAGGCTCCATACACCGGGAGCCCGACGTGGGACTCGATCCCGGGTCTCCAGGATCGCGCCCTGGGCCAAAGGCAGGCGCCAAACCGCTGCACCACCCAGGGATCCCTTATTATTATTTTTTGGAGACAATTGTGAGGCAGTAATCCTTCCTTATCCTTCTGGGGTTTCACAGGCCGTGGGTCTGGTCTCTGGAAGCTGGTCGCCTCCCTTACTGGCGACACCGCAGCCCGGGGTGGCCCCGCCTTAGCCCCTCGTCCCCCCCCTTTAGCAGTCCAGCTCGTCCTGATGTCCTGGAGGGTGCTCCCAAGCGGGAGGATGGATGAAAAGCCTTCGTCCCCGTCCCTAACCCGACAGGCTGACGTGTTTCCGCTTCTGCTCCTGCGCCGCGGGAGGCTGGAGGTACTGCTCATCCCCTGCAGGACGGGGGCTGTGCCCGCCGCGGCCCCCCAAGCCCTCGTGTCGCCAAGGAACACGGACGTCCCAGAGGGAGGGCGTCCCCCGAAGAGGAGGAGTCCGCAGCGAGCTGGACCCGGGGGTGCCTGCCTGGGTCGAAGCCGCTCCCGGTTCTTGGTCCCCTGAGCCTCTTTTGAGGAGTGTGGCTCGGGGCCACTGCTTTCACCTCAATTAAACCAAGTTTCTCATCATAAAACCAGGGTCATAGACGCCACCATTTTTTGCAACGACAGGTCGTGCGAGGTCAGGGATGGAAATACTGTGGACCCTGAAAAGCGCCTTTTGAGATTAATGGTCTAGTTTTAGGATTTCCTCCGGAACCTTGACCAAAGCCCTGCAGAGGCAGCTCGGGTTACAAGGAGGGCGTCCCAAGAGGTCAGGGGAGAGCGAGCGAGGGCTCCATCCGCCACGCGGGTGTCCCTAACGACGACGTCTTGCTTTTCCACCAGCGGAAGCCGTGCGGCGCATGTCTGCTGGCTGCCTTTGCAGGTTGTAACCTGACTCCCGCCCCGGCAGGTGCAGAACCCACAGGACACAGCCGCAGGGACTCCCGCTACTCGAAGGGCACCGGCACTGGCCACGCGCCGGGGCTGGGGTCTGGGCCCTCCGCCCCCGGGAGGCGGCTGCCTGGGTCTGTTCAGCAGTGTCATGCGTGCCTTGCCAGGGATGTCGGGATGACTCTGTAGTAGGGTTCAGTGTGGCACTTACAACGGGTTCTGGGCCGTCCCACCCCGTGGCCGGTGCCACCCGCCTGGGTCCCCAGGAGCCTCACCTTGTGCACGGCTGGCCTCCGGGGCAGGATCTGTCCACCCAACGGCGGCCGCCAGGACTGGCGCTGTCTCGGGCTCTGCTCCCCGCAGTGGCACAGGGACTGGACATGCCACAGCAGCGGCTCCGGGGCCCGGCCTGCCCGCCGTGCAGGAATGGGGCAGGTGCACACGCAGGCCCTTTGCCTTGGGCCTCCGTCCCGAGGAAGCGGCGAGGGAGGAGACGTGGGAGGCAACTGGGCGCCCTGCAGGACCGAGGCCCGCGCTGGGAGGAGGTTCACTTGCAAAGCCGCAGCCGCCAGCCCACACCTACCACCTACGAGGGGGTGAGCCTCACTCAGAGGGTGGGTCCGGCTCCCGTTTTAGATCCGAAGTAAACTCTCCGGGCCCTGTTGTAGTTGGCGAATAGCAATTCCCAAACCGCAGGCTCCGGAGACACGAGCCAGTGTTCCAGGAGAAGCCACCCGGGAGAGGGGAGGGCAGAGGGAGGACGCCGGCCCGGGCCTGCGTGTGGGGTGACGGCTTCCAGCGGCGTTTAGGGCGCGTTGGTCGGACTCCTGCAAAACCCAGTCCACATCTGCAAATGCACGCGTGGCAGGGAGACTGGCTTGCTCTTTCCAAAGTCAACATGGAGGGAACCAACGGGGTCACGGGGTCCCCTGGAGGTTCTTGGTTCTGGATTTTTCCCCCAGGCTCAGAGAGTCCAGTCTGCCTCGTAGGAGCCTGGGCTTGGATGGCCCTCCAGCGCCCTGGTCGGATTGCTCTCTCTCGGCCAAAACACAGGGTTGGTTGAATTTATACCAGACTTCATCATGAACAGTCATCTTGGCGCGTTGTCTTCCTATTTCCTTTGGAGGGTTTTGGGTCCTGTGAATGACCAGATGGAGAGATGACACCTCGAGGCCCTGGACGCCAGGTGCGCTGACGAAGCCCGTGTGCCCGTGCCAGCAAGCAGAGACAGCTCCTCGAGGATGCACTTGGCAGGGCCTTGGCCGCGTGCGAAGTCCGGGAGGGCCGGCCGACCCCGACAGCCACCTGTTGCACCCCTGGGGCCCCGTGGGAGCGCTCAGACCCGTAGCGCCTCGGGAACGTGCACATGCACACGTGCTGCACCGTGGTGGGCCCCGGAGCTCACAGCAATTAGGAGCTGAGCTCCCGCGTGTTCTGGGCTGATCCTAGAGACCTAGCAAAAGGGACCCTCGAGAAGGAAAAAGAAACCCCACAAGGGCGAGGTTCGGGCTGCCCTCCTCGCCTGCCCATGAGGTGGCTTCTGGGAGACCCGCCTGCTTGGGGAGAGGAGAGGGTCGGGGTTGAAGGTTGGAGCCACGCGCTCCGCCTGCAGGTGGGGCTGGGCCTACCTCCCGGGCACCCCGCCCGCCCGCTCCCGCCCCCCAGCCCAGCCCAGCCCAGGGGCTTATCCCTGCCCCGCTCTCCACCCACCTCCGAAAACCTGCCCCCAGCGCCCGCGGATGCTACTTCAAAGTCCCCTGGGAAAGCCAAGTTGCCAATTAAGCCTCTTTGAGCCCAGTTCTCATTCCTTCCCCACTAATTGAAATGTTACTCCTTTTACTAAACCCATAAACCACCCAAACACAACGGTCTTCCTCATTTGCATTGTAACAATGTCCCTAATGTGCTTCCAAGGGCTTTACAGGGAGGCGAACCTTTTCTCCTCCACCCCTACGAACTGTCAAAAGCAATTCCCAGGCAGAGGCCTTCATTTCCATCCCTATACAGCTGCTCATTAGCTAAGGTGGAAGAAGAAATTCCTTTTATTCCGGATTCATTTCCCAGGATGATAATGTCTTTTTTTTTTTTTTTTTTTTTTTTTTGGTCTCAGGACACTGTTCCCAAACTGGGGCCTTCATTGCTGATAGTAATTGAGTTAATACATATTTACAGCCCAGGAAGGTTAAAGACCGTCTCCCGTAGTTTTATTTGAGACATTTTATTTAACCTGCAATAAAACCATTAACGAGGGGTTCCGTGCTAATCCCGTCTGCCCTCTGTCTTGTCTCTCTTCCTCGGGAAAGAGGCAGCCGGCTTTGGCCCGGGATGGGTGCTCAGGCCCGACCGACGACGGGGGGCCCCGAACCTCACTTCTTCACCCCCAGACCGTCCTCTATTCAGAGGGCAGGGCCTCCTGTTGGTGAAAGCAGATAGCGGGGGCCACGCCGGGCGCCGGGCCAGGCACCCAGCCAAGGCGCGGGCAGGGCTGAAACCCCATCAGGCCCCCGGGCTGCGGTTCGCACCCGTAACCTGAGCCCCCAGCGCCCCGGCGCGGCACCAGGCCCACGCGTCCGGCCGTGCGACAGCCCGACCTCTGGAGTCTGCCCAGGAAAAGAGGCTGGAACCGGGGCAGGAGGGGGAGCAAGGGCTGCGGGCGATGCCAGGGCCAGCGGGGGTTCCAGGCCTCACCCTGGGAGGCCCAGGCCGTGTCCTTCCCGTCACCGACGTGCAGCCGTCTACACCGCACCGGAGGGAAACTGGCTCACAAAATGAAGTGGGCTTGCATCCCAGCCTGCCCGCTGCAGAGCTGCCCCCAGGCGCCCGAAGCAGCCTCCCTCCCTCCCTCTCGTGTCTGCTCCTCTGCTCCAGGCCTCGGCCTCGGGCTGCTTGTCTTTCTGACGGGTCCAAGGGAGCAGGGCCTGGGAGGGGACTAGACTGAGGCAGAGCCATCAGGCGGCTCCCCAGGCGCACGTCCCGCTGCATCTTCCAGCCCCCTTTGCGGGAGGTAGACGTGGATGAGGGGCAGTGGCAAGGGTCTGTCCCTGCCCTGTCCCTGTCGAGCTGCTTGGAGGGGAAGTGGCCCCGGGGGCCAATTTTCAAAGCCAAATGTTACCGGAGGTCCGCGGCCACGTCCCCGTCTGCTCTGCGTGACACGGGACTCAGGGGGCTGTCGGCTTCTAGGATGCTTGTCACTGGGCCGCCCAGGCCGGACCTCGCAGCCCCTGGTGCTGGCTGCCGGGTGGCACGGCCCTTGCAGGGTGACCTGACCGATTCCGCCGGTTCCTCCGTTCCGCGGCAGGTGCCCCCCTGCAGTCGGTGAGCGGACACAGGGCGGTCCCCGTGCACAGGGGGGCAGGGGCTCCGGGACGGCGGGGCCGAGCCCAGGACCCCGGGAGGGGACGCCTTCCCTGGGCTCTAGCGTGGAGCCGTCACACCAGACAGTGCCCTGGGGTCTAGGTCAGACCCTCCTGCTCCACCCACCGTGACTTCTCTTGTCACTCCCCGCGGTGCAGACTCCTCGTGCGCCGTGAGCCCTCTAGGACGGCCACCGGCCCGCCCGATGTCCCGCGGGGACACGGTCTCCACCAGGCGCCCCAAGGCAGGGCCCAGCAGAGCCCTTCCTCCTGAGAAGCCATGGCATGGTGGCACCTGCAGCCTTGGCTCGAGACGGTCAACTGCACGTGGTCCCGGGGCATTGAGGGCCAGCAGGTGTTCTGACTCCTCGGCACAGGGTGCTGCACCCAGGATGTGCCCCGGAGCATCCATAAAGCACAGGAGGCCGAGCATCATGCTCCGACCTCCCGGGCGAGCGCCCGCCGGCCCTGGGTCTGGAAGGCGCCACCTCCTCTAAGGGCCTTTGGCTGTGCCTCCGGGCGGCTCCGACTCCTGACTCCTGCAGGTGCAGGTGCGCGGCGGTGACGGGCGCCCAGCCCCGCAGCTGGCCCCACCGCCCCTCTGGGGAGTTAGCCCCTGGCCGGTGTCATGAAGACGCATTGCTGCTTCCGACGAACACGTGACCACTCGCCAGGCGCCTTTCCCACCCAGTAGCCCCTCCAGGTACTTGAAGAAACGAGGCTTGCAAAGCCCGGATCTGGAAGGAAGAACCGGCGCCCCGGGATGTGTGGAGCCCTGGCCCCGAGCCTCCGTGCTCAGGCGAGAGAAGGAACCTGCTTAACCGACCACTACCCAGGTGCCCCGGTGCTAGTGTCTAGTCACGGACTCGACGTGATTTGCATCCTGTGCTTAGTGCAACGAGGCAGGCCCAGGGGGGTCCCCTCCTCAAGAGCCCGGCCCCTTGTGGGATCTCCGTCTGGCTCTTGTGATCCAGCAGGGGATGTTCAGGAATGAGCCCCTGGGTGGGGGCTGGAGAGGGTGGTGGGTGGGGGCCTGGATCAGGTGGTGGGCGGGGGCAGGATCAGGTGGCTGGTGGGGGCCTGGACGGGTGGTGGGTGGGGGCCTGGATGGGTGGTTGGTGGGGACCTGGATGGGTTGTGGGTGGGGGGTCTGGATCGGGTGGTGGGTGGGGGCCTGATGGATGGTGGTGGGGGCCTGGATGGGTGGTGGGTTGGGGCCTGGATGGTGGGTTGGGACCTGGATTGGTGGTGGGGGCCTGGATGGGTGGTGGTGGGGGGCCTGGATTGGGTGGTGGGTGGGGGACCTGGATCGGGTGGTGGGTGGGGGCCTGGATTGGGTGGTGGGTGGGGGGTCTGGATCGGGTGGGGGGGCAGGATTGGGTGGTGAGTGGGGGCCTGGGTTGGGTGGTGGGTGGGGGTCTGGATCGGGTGGGGGCAGGTTGGTGGTGAGTGGGGCCTGGGTTGGGTGGTGGGTGGGGGCCTGGATGGGTGGTGGTGGGGAACCTGGATGGGTGGTTGGTGGGGGCCTGGATCGGGTGGTGGATGGTGGGTGGGGGCTGGATCCATTGGTGTCAACGATGAAATCTGAAGGATCTGAGACATGGCTCAGTGCTGAGTCCAGGCTGTTGCCCTAAGTGTCTTTGCCTCAGGCCATGGATCTTCTTAGACGATTCATCAGAACCTCCTGTGGCCTGGGAATGAGAAAACCCAAATCAACTGTGGACCACCATTTTGCCATAATCCGCACTTACTCAGCCAGGGTGGGGCTCTGTGCCCTGGGAGAAGGAGCCGGGCCGGGTAATCACTGGTCAGATCTTCTCCTCACAATGGTCTGAGCGGGAGGCTCTCCCCTCAGTGCTACCTCCAAAAGGAACAGGGGATAAACACCCCGTAAGACAGTCGGTCTCGTTTTGTGGACGTGAATTCAATGGCTCGCAGCCCCATTCTACTCATCCTGGCCCCGGCTTAAGTTTTAAAAACTAATTCTCTCTGCATTAATCTGAAAAGATCCTTCAAACAAAAGCTCAACATCTGAGTCTATTTACCGAGTGTGCAGCTGTGTCAATTGGCCAAGACAAAGCGAGGCTTCCTGGTCAGCCCACAATGGGCTGCAGGTAGTCCTGCAAACAGAGAAACACAAGGCAGCGTCCTTTCATGAGCCAGCGACCCTCCTTCCAATAAGGAAGAGTGAGCCGAGGGGTCAAGAGAAAAGGAGCGCTGGCCACCCCCATCCTGAGCACACACACAAGTGGGGACTGAAAGATATGATCTGTAAGCCCATCAATTAGGGCTATTAAAAAGGTAATTAGCCCTCTTCCATGGAAACCAAGGACAGAAATGTGAAAAGGGGGAAATTCATTTCCATGTGGTTACATTTTAATGTGGCCAGGACACTCCAGGAATGAAGCGAGATGCCACCGTGGGCAGCAGCATGGCTTGGTCGGCCCTATAACGGGAAGGTGGGATCAAGACAACTCAAGTGCTATCGTAGCACAAAAATAGTAACTAGTCTGTATTCTCGAAAAGTGTTTTTTTCTGCTATCAGTCAAACACTAGATTCAAATGAGACGGCCAGACTGGGGAGATCTGGGAGCAGCCGGCTCACTCGGCCTCTCGTTTCCTTTCCTGAAGAGACTCATGGCAGGACATGAAATCTCAAAGCGTCAGCAACGGACAATTTGTCCGAAATTGTGGTAGGTGTGAGACTCCGTGTGTCTGTCCCCTCTCTTGTCAAACATGTGTGGGTATTTGGGTGAGAAAACCCAAGAGAGAGAGAAATGAATAGGGGAAATGAATGGCACCTGCACCTGTATGGTGTGCGTGTTTGTGGTGCAGGCTTGCAAGTGAAGGATGATTTAGTTGAGTTCCTTCCGCTTTTCTCCACCACCTCATCCCTTCACGTCCCCTTAGTGCTTTACTGAGATCAAGGTACACGCATGGAGATACACGGATCTTAAGTGTCCCGTGGGTGTAGCACACCCTGTTAATCCACTCAACAGTCAAGACGTCCGGTATCCCCAACACCCCGGAAGTCTTCCGCCCCCACCCCACCCACAACCACCCGCCCAGCAATCACCGTTCTGATTTTTATTACTGCGGATTCATTTTGCCTGTTCCGGCGTTCCATACAACTGATGTCGTAGGCGGCGAATTCTTTTCGTTTGACGTCTTTTACCCAAGATGGTATTTTTGAGGAGCATCTGTGATGTTGGGCGTACCATTCACTCTTTTATTATTATTATATTATATTATATTTTATATTATTAGTATTATTATACAATTATTATTGTAGGTATTTTCACTTGTGCGACTATTACCACCACGTACCCATTCTCGTGTTGATGCACACCTGGGTTGTTTCCAGCCTGAGGCTATTATGAATAAAGCTCCCGTGAACACTCGTGTATAAGACTTTGGGGGGGGGCGTGTAGTTTTACTTCCCCTGGGCGATGACCTAGAATTGCTGAGCCATAGGACAGCGCATTTTTCACCTTATAAGAAAACGCCGAACAGTTTTCTGAAGTGGTTATACCGTGTTGAGCTTCCAAAAGCAATGCAAGAGGGTTTCAATAGTTCCATCTTCTTACATTTGGTGTAGTCCGTCTTTTTGGCATTAGCCGTTCTAGTAGGTGTGGAGTGATAATTTCGTTTTGGCTGTAATTTGCATTTCTCTGGTCACCAGAGATGGCAAATATTTTTTATGGGCTTGTTACCATTTGCATATCTTCTTTCATGAACTTTTCGTTTGAGTCTTTTGCTCATTATCGGTTTTATTCCTTTGTAGGTGTTGTTTATGTATCCTGGACAAAATTCTCTTATAAAACATACAGCAAATATTTCCTCTTGGTCTATGGCTTTCACTTTCATACTCAAGAGGGCACATCTTTTTCGTGAGCTAAAGTTTATTTTTTTCAATGAAGCCCAATTTTTCCTTTTTTTTTTCTTTTATGATTCATGCTTTTTCTGACCTATCTATGAAATCTTTGCCTAACCCAAGCCTGGGAAGACCTTCGTCTATGCTTCCAGCAGCTGTATGATTTTTAGCTTTGTGGTTAACCCTATAATTCATGTCAGTTCATTTTTTTCTGTATGGTGTGAGGTAAGGACTGAGGTTTATTTTTTCTAAGCATTTAGTCAGTAATTCCAGCACCCGTTGAGGAAGGCTCTCCTTCCTCACTGATTGCTCTGATGCTTTTGTTATAGATCAATTGATGGTATACGTGTGGCTCTATTTCTGAACCCTAGTTTTTTGTTTGTTTTGTCTGTGTTTTTGTCATCACTGCTTTGTCTAGATCGCTGTAGATTGTTTTGTTTGTTTTTTTTTTGTTTTTGTTTTTGTTTTGTTTTTTTAGGAGGGGGAGTCAGGGAGAAGAGAAGGGAGAGGAGAGAGAATCTTAACAGGCTCTAGACGTGTAGTCTGACACAGGCTTTGATCTCACAACCCTGAGATCACTACTTGAGCTGAGATCAAGGGTCCGACACGGAACCAACTGAGCCACTCAGGTGCCCTGATTATTGCAGATTTTCAATAAATCTTGAAGTCAGGGATCCCTGGGTGGCGCAGCGGTTTGGCTCCTGCCTTTGGCCCAGGGCGCGATCCTGGAGACCCGGGATCGAGTCCCACATCGGGCTTCTGGTGCATGGAGCCTGCTTCTCCCTCTGCCTGTGTCTCTGCCTCTCTCTCTCTCTCTCTGCTGACTATCATAAATAAATAAAAATTTAAAAATAAATAATCTTGAAGTCAGATACTGTGGGTTCTCCAATCTTGTTCCTTCTTAGAGATGATTTTTGACCTTCCAGTCCTTTGCATTTTTATGTAAGTTTTAGGATCAACTTGTCTATTTTTATAAAAATGTTTGTCGAGGTTTGATTGGGATTTGATTTGATTTGATTCGGTTGAATCTTCGGGATCAACTTCAGGAGAGAGAGAATTGACATCTTAACAATAACAAGCCTTTCAATTAATGAACATGGTGTATCTTTCTGTTTATTTGATTTCCCTTGTTTCTTTATAGTAATATTGTTTACTTTTTAATATAGAGGTCTTGCACATCTTTAGGCAAACTTATTCCTAAATGTTTCATGTATTTTGATGTCATTGTAAGATGGTGTTTTGAAACTTTTATTTTCTAATTGTTTTTAATATATAGAAAGAGAAATAAAAAAGACAGAAATGGAGAGATAAAGGGTTGCTATTTGTATATTTGGCTTGTAGCTTACAATGCTGTCAAATTCTCTAGTCAGTTCTACAAGTGGCTTTCGAGATCCCTTACGATTTTCTATGTACGTACACATGTCATCTACAAATAAACCAAGTTTTACTTCTTTCTTTCCAAACTTTATACTTTTTATTTCACTTTATTGATCTCCAGTACAGTGCTAAACAGAAGTGGTGACAGCTCACACCCTTGCCTCGTTCCCAATTTTAGGAAGTCTTTAATAATCTACTACTAAGTAGGATATGAACTATACATTTCTCAAAGGTTCTTTATCAGATATTTTATTACTAGTTGTCTGAGAGATTTTTAAAATCGTAAATGAATGTTTAATTTTGTCAAATTCCTTTTCTTTATTTTTGAGATGACCCTGTGGTAGTTCCCTATAATTCTGTTGATGTGGTAAATTGAACTGATTGCTTTTTTTTTAATTTTTTAAAATTTATTTATTTATGGTAGTCACAGAGAGAGAGAGAGGAAGAGACATAGGCAGAGGGAGAAGCAGGCTCCATGCACCGGGAGCCCGATATAGGATTCGATCCCGGGTCTCCAGGATCGCGCCCTGGGCCAAAGGCAGGCGCCAAACCGCTGCGCCACCCAGGGATCCCCGAACTGATTGCTTTTTGAATGCTAACTTAACCTTGTAGTCCTGGGATAAACCTTGCTTGGTCATACTGTGTGATTGTTTCTATATAATGCTACACTTAATTTGATGATATCTGGTTAGCAGTTTTGCATCTATGTTTATAAAGGATGTTGATCTGTAGTTGTATTCTCTTGTAATACTTTTGTCAGTGTTACGATGGTGCAACGGTTAGTTTTATGTGTCAACTCTCTGCTGGGCTATAGTATTCAGTTATACAATCAAACACTAATCTAGGTGTTGCTGTGAAAGTATTTTATGGATGTAGCTAACGTTTGCAATCAGTTGACTTTAAAGGAAATTACCCTTGATAATACGGGTGGGCCTCATTCAATCAGTTGAAGACCTTAAGAGCCAAACAGGTTTCCCAGAGAAGGAAACCCTCATCAAGACTAAAGCATCGATTCTTGGCAGTTACCAGCCTCCTGACCTGCCCTAACCAGTTTGGACTTGCCAGGCTCCACTAGTCTATGACCTAAGAGCCTGTTCCTTAAAATAAATCTGTTATGTATCTATCAGAACAAATCTACATATTTATATTTATTTATTATATTTAAGTGCTTTATTTATGAAAATACATATAAAAACCTCAATTTGGGGGCAGCTGGGTGGCTCCATTGGCTGAGCGTCCGACTCTTGATTTCAACTCAGGTCATGGTCTCAGGGTCATGGGATGGGCCCCTGCATCAGGCTCGGGCTCCACTCAGTGGAGTCTGCTTGTCCCTCTCCATCTGCTCCTCCCCTGCCCCAGCCACCAAATAAATAAATAAAATCTATAAAATAGAAGATACAACAAAACAAACCCCCTCAGTCTGGTGGAGGCTTGTGTTGAGGTGTGTTAGGGTGGGTCTATTTCAGTTTTGTGTTTGGGGCATGTTTCTTATTCTGTGGCAAGGTCCCTTCTCTGAAGGCCTGGAACTTCTGGAACCTCACGTGAGTGCAGGAGGTGCTCACCAAGCTGTCTGTTCACGCTGCTTGTCTGGAACTCCGAAGCCTCTCACCCTGAAGGACCTCTGTGTCTCTATTCAAATTTCATCCCCATTGGATGCCTTCTCTGATAGGCCCCGGGGGGAGTCCTGCCTGGGTGTTTGCGGCCTCACTCTCAGCCAAGAGCCCAGAGGCTCTGCCCCCATAAACTTCAGGCGCCCTTCCTGTGTGTCCACCTCCTCGCTGGTGCTTTGCCCTGCGGACTCCAGCTCCTGCATCCTCCAGTTCCAATTTCTCACCTCCTCAGCCGAGCATGTGCATCACCCTCCGCTCGGACTCCACCGCCTGGAGCCGTGCCCTCGCAGGAAGCCAGGTTATGCGTAGGGCCCGCTTCACGTGGTCCCCTTCTGTCAAGGCTCACAGTCCCACTGTCTATTGCTTAATGCCTGAAAAGGGTTGCTTCATATTTCTCATCCTGTTTAATCATTACTTATGGTGGGAAGGCCCATTGGTCACCAGTCTGCTCCATCACAACTCAAAATGCAATCGTACGCATACATACATTTGTCAAACCATCCTCCCAACCGGACATACGTATGTTATCTCCTTCGTTTTTCATGTGCTTAGCATGGGATAGAAATCATATTTTCATGAGTCCAGAGAAATCAGGGAGTGATTCTTACGATACCTATCTTTCAACTTCCTAGAAAAAGGTCAAACAAAACGTGTCATAGTTTCTAAAATTTCAAGCCAGTCCTTACTAGTCCTGTCTAGGCGAGCAATTCCCAAATTATGTTCTGAGACGTGCTACGTCCACAGGAAGTTAAATGGTAACGTGTATATAAAGGGTTCCCCCGTCAAATACTTGGAGGGCAATGTTGTCTCTGATGTGAGTCACACACACATTAGCATAGTAAAGGCTGGACATCCTGTTGAAAAGTTTAATTGACCTAATGGTTCCCAAACTTAATGGATTAAGGAGTGGAACTCCTTCAGCAAATATTGATTAATATTGGAAACGTGCTGTTTAGGTTCATGGAGTATCTGACTTCTTATCTATTTCCCCAGAGTTTTGGAAAAATACTACTCAGAAGGGAACAAGGGAGCTTTTGGGTTTGGCGAGTCAGTCAAAACCAAGGCTGCTAATAGGGTATTTAGACTGAACATTTTTGGTAGAAAATAACCTACAATTGCCTGGTAACCTGTAACCTACAGCTCTCCCGGAGATTACGTGTCTGGGTCTCACATCCTCAACATGCAAACAAGAAGGTATTACAGGAAAGGAGACTTTTTCCTTTAAAGCTGATGGACTCAGATCAGCGTATTTATTTTTTAAAGCCCTAGAAATTCAGAAGTATAATGTTAGCCCATAAAGTCTTACTTTCTAAGATATTTCACATATTGCTGTATTTTTTAGATAATAACCTGCAGGCATAACTCTTGCTAGTCAGTTATAACCCCCCCCCCCCATACATTTGGAATCCTTTTCCAGCTCAAACACCTTTTTAAAACCAAATGACATCACGTCTGTCGGTGTACATTGTTCTATGATGCAGATTGGAACTGCTTCTCCACCTTTCCATAAAGCAGTGGCTGCACAGGTCGTCGTCCTCCTCGCAACAGTAAGGACCTGGAGGATGTGAGCGCAATGAAGCCCCAAAGCCCAGCACCGAGGATGCCGGCTGGGTTTCAGAACCTCTCTCCGGGGGATTGCCTTGCAGCGTCCAGAAGCACGTCCCATAAGCCTGGGGCTCCGGGGTGAGCACATGAGGGGTTTCCTAGCCGCCAAGCGGGCCTGCCCAACTCGTTGCTCTTTGCCCCAGATCCCGACTCGTGGGCAGAGGCAACGTCGACGCCCCATTCATTCCACCCAGCCATTAATTAACTGGGAACTGACTGACCGAGCACCCGTTACATAGCAGGCATTCCAAGGGGGTTGTGTGCAGTCGCAGGCACAACCTGGTCCCGGCCCCCATGGAGTTAGCGTCCTCAGGAGGAGCAGAGAGAAAAGAGATGGTAACGCAAAGGGAATGGTGTTATGTGGGGTGGGTGGGAAGATCTTGCCCGAGAGCTGACAGCCCTGACTCACGTGAGTGCAGGAGGGAGAAACGCCCTGGAAGAGCTTTACCAGCAGAGGGAAGCCCATGTGAGGGCCCTGACACCGGCGCTCTTGATGGGACCCCACGGCCACTAAACACCACATCCTGGATGCGTCAGACTTAGCACGGGACCATCTTCCTGGCTCTTGGTCTCAGAGCCAGACTGGGGCCCCGGAACTCGGATGGCTTAAAGACCTTCCCCAAAGGTCTCGGTGCTGGGCCTTCTCTAGACCAGTCTGATGACCGAGCTCACTTTACAGACAAAGATGTTGCCATCTACAGAGATGACACGGGGTGAAATCACGGGGGTGGGCAGCCCGGGGGGCTCAGCAGTTTAGCGGCGCCTTCAGCCCAGGGCGTGATCCTGGAGACCCGGGGATCGAGTCCCACATCGGGCTCCCTGCATGGAGCCTGCTTCTCCCTCTGCCTCTGTCTCTGCCTCTCTCTCTCTCTCTCTCTCTCTCTCTCTCTGTTGCTCATGAATAAATAAATAAAATCTTAAAAAAAAATCATGGGGGCCAGGGCTGGGGCCCAACCCCACGCTCCCCCTGCTGCTCCCTCCCACCCACTGGCCCTCATCCACCTCCCCTCATCGGCCTGCCCGAGCTTCCTGATTACCAGCTCTATTCCTGCCGTGGTTCTAAGCACTTTACGTACATGAACGCATTTAATTGTCACAATGACCTCATGGGATCGGTGTGCTTGCTATTCCCACCCTGTGTGAGGAAGCGGAGGCCGGAGACGTGGAGTTAACAGGCCCAGGGTCACACAGCTGGCGGATGACGGAGCCAGGCTGTGTCTTCCTGCAGAGTTTATGATCCTGGACTCCCCGCACGGTGCCCCTGCTGACCTGAGCAAGAACTCTGGGCTCTTTCCTTATTGCTGTGATTGACCTGCGTCCCCAGCAAACCTCAGTTCCTAGTCCTGGGCACGTCCCATGACACCGCCGTGTCACGGCTTCATCGTGCAGGCAGCTGGGAGCGCACCTCAGGCCAACAGGAGGCAAATTCAGGCAGCGGAGTCTGTCCCTCTGGCAGCCCCTGCAGTCGGAGGGCGAATCATCTTCTTTGAGAGACGCCAAGTGACTCAGGTTTCCTTCGAGTGATTCTTCAGAGTCGGGCTCCGCGGAGAGTGGGATAAGCTGGTGTGCTTGTCGCACGCTGATGATGAGCTCGGCACGTCCTCTGAGTCCTGCTGCATCCTAGTAACGCATCCCTGGCACTGTTTCCCGGAGGCTGGGAAGGCGGCTCGGCCCATTTATCTCACTGCAGGGGACCCTGAGAGCGGGGCCCGGAGACGAAGATGGTCTGACCTCTGTGTTCTGGGACCATGGATGATTATCACACACAGCAAAACGTGGCCTCACACTCAGCACGCTGGAGGCATCGAGCATCTAGGGGTTCAGGGCACCAGGACCTCTGGGAAGAGCGGGAAGGAACAGGTGGCCTGGGCCTTGATGTCACAGGTACCAACAGGAGAGGGGAACTCGGGGAGGAACCCCTCTGCTCAGGGCTAGGCCCGGCAGGGAAGTTTGGGGGGTGGGGGTACAAGGGTTAGAAAAAGTGTGTGGATGTCGTCGTAGGGTGGCCACCGTGGCGTCACAGGCCAGGGTCCGCGGGGGATCTTTACCGGCCTTGCCCTCAATTCCCAGACCCACAGCACAGGAGGTGCTGCGCCCGAGCCCTGGCAAACAGAAGGGAGTGCGGCTCGCTGACTGCATCAGTCCTTCCAGAGGCTACGTGGTCTTCTCTCCTCGTTATTCCTAATCGATCCAGTAACAGGCTGCCACGGAGGCCAAGGGGGGCATTGGACGGAGGCGGCATCAGGTGGCCCTCACATCCATTCCAGCCCTGAGGTGCTGAGTTTGCCCCCCCAGCAGCCCCAGGTCGGAGCGTGAGCCTCCACGCATCCAAGTTGTGCCCCGCACCGCGATGCTCTGGGATCCACGCGGGTCACAACAGCCCCTCCCAGGATAAGGCCTTTCACACCAGTTCCTGTAGATGAAACAGGGGCAGAGACCTGGAAGCTTCGAAGCCAGCTGTGAAGACGGGGGAGACGTCGCTAAGACTCAGGGGTGCACTGCTCGTCACCAGGTCTGAGTCCACTGTTAAATTTTTAGGAATGTTGTTAGCCGTTTGTTAGCTGGAGCCATTATTGAAATGAAATGAGATGAATTTACGATTAATTAAGTTACATTTTAAAAATGAACAAATGCTCCCAACTCATGATTTCCTCAACACCTGACTGCATTGTACCACTGCCCCTGCGCCCGAGGGTGGTAACGTCCATGAATCTAAGCCCGGGCCAAGATGCCACATGGTGGTGCGTGAGGGTCCGTCTTTTCAGGGTCTGCAATCCACGATGTCGTGTTGCAAGCTTGGAATTAGCGGTGGTGTATTTGTGCCAAGAAAATGAGCAAACACTGGGTTTCAGGGAGTGAGTGATTGTTGACGTCTAGGCTTAAGAAAAAGGTGAAGAAATATTCCTAATTCCAGTTAAATTTAAAAGTGTGTGGTGTCTGTAGCCATTGCAGCGTGGACAGTGCAGCCAGCTGAGGCGTGCTCGTCCAGGCTTCCACACTCTCCCTCATCCACGGAGAAGCCTCTCACGTCACTGGTGAAGGACTGAAGTCCCTGCATATCTTTATTTGTCTTACTTATTGATTTAAACGAAGGTATCAGCCAACACTCATGTCAGAACTACACTTGCTTGTCAACTGCTGTCGTGGAACGGCTGTTTATCGAAGATTTCAGCAGCAATCAACGGATTATGCATTTTGGGAGACTTAACAGGCTACATGAAGTTTACTATAAACAGTATCGTGTGTTAAATTATGTGCTGTGTGTTCTTCATGTCAGTAAAATATATGATAAACCTGTCTACGTACCTATCTATGTAGCCATGTATCTATCATGTATCTATCTATGTATCTATGTATCCATGTATCTATGCATGTATCTATGTATCTATGTATCTATCCATGTATCTATCTATGTATCCATGTATCTATCCATGTATCTATCTATGTATCCATGTATCTATCCATGTATCTATGTATCCATGTATCTCTGTATCCATGTATCTATGTATCCATGTATCTCTGTATCCATGTATCTATGTATCTATCTATGTATCCATGTATCCATGTATCTATGTATCCATGTATCTATGTATCCATGTATCTATGTATCCATGTATCTCTGTATCCATGTATCTATGTATCTATCCATGTATCTATGTATCCATGTATCTATGTATCTATGTATCCATGTATCTATCTATGTATCCATGTATCCATGTATCTATCCATGTATCTATGTATCCATGTATCCATGTATCTATGTATCCATGTATCTATCCATGTATCTATGTATCCATGTATCTATCCATGTATCTATGTATCCATGTATCTATCCATGTATCTATCTATGTATCCATGTATCTATGTATCCATGTATCTATCCATGTATCATGTATCTATCCATGTATCTATGTATCCATGTATCTATGTATCTATGTATCCATGTATCTATCGTATCCATGTATCTATGTATCCATGTATCTATCCATGTATCTATGTATCCATGTATCCATGTATCTATGTATCTATGTATCCATGTATCTATCTATGTATCCATGTATCTATCCATGTATCTATGTATCCATGTATCCATGTATCTATGTATCCATGTATCTATCCATGTATCTATGTATCCATGTATCTATGTATCCATGTATCTATCCATGTATCTATGTATCCATGTATCTATCTATGTATCATGTATCCATGTATCTATCCATGTATCTATCCATGTATCTATGTATCCATGTATCTATCCATGTATCTATGTATCCATGTATCTATCCATGTATCCATGTATCTATCCATGTATCTATGTATCCATGTATCTATGTATCTATGTATCCATGTATCTATGTATCCATGTATCTATCCATGTATCTATGTATCCATGTATCCATGTATCTATGTATCCATGTATCTATCCATGTATCTATGTATCCATGTATCTATGTATCCATGTATCTATGTATCCATGTATCTATGTATCTATCCATGTATCTATCCATGTAACTATCTACGTATCTATGTATCTATCCATGTATCTGTGTAACTATGTATCCATGTATCTATCTATGTAACTATCTATGTAACTATCCATGTGTCTATCTATGTGTCTATGTATGTATCTATCCATGTATCTCTCTATGTATCTATATTTTCCCCAGAGATCCAGTTGTTAAAGCTTCACCAGTACACCATTGACCAGAAGGAAAAAAAAAATTCTCTCCTATAACACAGATCAAATAATCTGTGGAGAACAGGACTGGCTTGATTTGGGTGTAGCCAGTCTCCTGGGAGCTGGTGAAGACCAGGTCACTAAATATGTAGTTGAATGGATAGTAGTTTGCTCCTTTAAACATACGTTTTGGTCAAGAAACTCAAAGATTCTAGTAACACCAGCTCCCCACGCAGCGTCCCAGGATGCTCACAGGAGGTGCATTGCTCTCACCTCTTCGTACTGATCCAGAAGGCCTGGGGTTGGCATTTCCTGAATCCTCCCTCATTCCAACCAACAGCAGCAGACTACTCCCTGGCTCTCAGGTGTGCCAAGCCTGCTCCTGCCTCAGAGCTTTGCACCTGCCCTTCCCTCCACCCGGAACAGTCTATCCCAGACACACATCCTTGCTCTATGCACGTCACCCCCAAACCACCCAATCTAAACATTGCCCCTCTTTCGCTCTCTGTTTTATCTTGTCTTATGTCCCTTGGTGGCTCCTCTCGTACCTGCTGGCAGATGTTTCTTTAATTGTCTAGCTCACCTACTGATCTGTAGGCTCCACAAGGACAGAGATCTCCAGCTGCTTTTCTCATACCAGCACATGGAAAAACGCTTGGCAAGGGGTAGGCTCTTGAGAAGTGTTACTGAAAGAAGGAACGTCTGAACGCTTGGCCCGGGGTCTTGTTTTATGTGGAAGGTTCTGTATCCCCTGTAGCTCTTGCTCCAGGCTGTGAGCCAGAACCATGTGAAGGTGCGTGAGGCTGCCCTAATAAGACACCCCCTACCTAGGAGGGGCAGGGCCTCCCCAGGAGACGGGCCCTGCTTTGCCCAGGACCTGCCCCAGGTAAAGCCCACTGCGTGTGAGGCTTTGGGCCCGGCATGTCATCCAAGTGTGTCCTTATTCCATCGAGTGTTGACAGACAAGTGTCACTGGCCTTCTGTAACCTGCTGTACTTGTTCGGCTTTCCAGAGGATGGACGCCTCACCTCCTGGCTTTGAATTCCACTTCTCTGACCCAGAAGGGATGGAGGAGCAGAAACAACAAAGACGGCTTAGAATTTAGTCTCCCAGCTGTTCAGCAGGATAAATAGACAGATAAGAAGGGTGATAAGAGAAGAAAAAGAAGAGGGGCTGGGCTGGGCGCTCAGGCTGTGGTCCCCACTCCCCGGGGGCTCCCACCTGGTGAGGAGGAGTTGGAGCCTGGCCTTCAGAGCTGCCGCCCCCAGACGCCCCGATGAGGACCCCACAGAGGCCACTCCACCTGCCCCTGACGCCCCTGGGGATCCATGAATCTCAGCAGGTCGTGTCTGGGGACACTCCACCTCTTTCCTAGGAGCAAGACGAGCTCCAGGTGGAATTCCTGCTCCATTTCCTGAGAGTTTTCAGATATTGAATCGGGTTCTGAACAAAATACTAAAAAGACAGGTGGGTGTGGAGGGTATTTCCAGGGGCCCTGTCCCAAAGGAAGCCAGCTGGGATCTATTGGAGCATCTGAGGCTGTTACTGAGCTCAGCGTTCAAACCCCTCACATCTCTCGAGGGGAGACTGAGACCTGCAGAGGGCCTCTCGCGGTTGCTCCAAGAAAGCGCTTTCCTGGGGCAGGAGGAAGCAGCTTGTGGCGGGGGAGTAGCGGGGGCAATGTGATTGGGGGAGGGCTCTGGGAGTGGGGCCTGTAATACTGATCCGGGCCTTGGCCCTGTGCTTCCGGGGCTCACTGTTCCTGGTCCGTAGCGTGGGGACAACGATGGTGCCTGCCCGCCCGGCTGCTGTGGGGCCCACGTGCAGTGACACACGCGATGCGCTTTGGGAGGAGGCTGGGTCAGGACAGCCTTAAGCAAACACTGCATTTCATGCTTGTCATGGTCTCGTCCAGGCCCCCCGCGGCCCCACTGCGAGCCGCTCCTCGAAGTTGGGGTCAGACTCAGGCTGGACATGCGCGGATGGCTGGTCTGCTGTCATTCGTTTCCATCCCAGGAGGTTTCCCTGAGCACCTACCACAGGTGAGAGCACCGGCGCCGCCGACAGACGTGGCCGATGAGAGGAGGAGGCCCTGTTGCTCTTATTTTTTAAAAGAGTCTATTTATTTATTCATGAGAGACACAGAGAGAGGCAGAGACCCAGGCAGAGGGAGAGGCAAGCTCTCTGTGGGGACTCGATGTGGGACTCAATACCAGGACCCGGGGTCACGCCCTGGGCTGGAGGCAGACTCCCCACCACTGAGCCCCCCAGGCACCCCGAGAGGCCCTACCTCTAAAGAGCCATTGGCAAGAGCCCCCCGTCGGGAGGCAGAAGGCATCACCTATGAAGGCAGCTGTTGGTCGCGCCAGCCAGGCCACCTCTGCCAGCTGCCTCAGTTCCCCGCTTGTGTGCGTCCCTCGTGGAAAGGGGAGGACGACCCCTTCCCCACCTCCTGGGGCTCTAACAAGGGTCACAGACCCCGAGCTTCCAGAGCCCTGGACTGCGGTGAAGTGCAGGGACTAGGCGGGGTGACTGCCCTGAGGTCGGGTGCTCCCCGATGCAGGGTGCACGGTGCTGCTGAGACAGGATCCTGGGGGGCTGCTGGGTCCCCAAGCAGAGTGGCCTGAAGCCACATGGCCTGGCCTCGAGTGCCAGCTCCACAGCATGGTGGCAGAGCAACTGGAGCAGGTTTGTAAACAGCGGCAGGAGCTGGGCCTACGAGGAGCCGCCCAGGGCACCCAGTGAAGTGGCCCCATCCTGGGCTGTCCCCGCAGTGGCCCACGGCTTGGGCTAGGCCAGCGCTCCTTGGCCAGAGGGCTGCACGTGGGGACACGGCATCGGTCAGTGCCTCGCGTGGTGGCTGCTCGGGTTTGGGTGACCACTGTCCCCGAGTTCATCTCCTCTGCGCAAACAAGGCCCGAGTTCAGCCCTCGGGCCTGCCGGCCCAGATGCTTTCCGCAAGTTCCCTCTCGTTTGCTCAAAGAGTCACCTGCCAGGCCCTGAGTCACCTGCCACCAGTCTGGCTCCTTCTGCGCCCGGCGTCTGACGCCCGGCTTCTGAGGCCGCCTCTGAGCCGCCAGCCGGCCTGCCCTAGTGGCATAAAGCCTGCCTCCCCAGGGTCCCCGTGGTGGCATCGCTACCCCCGAATGGGCAACACAGCTTCGCAGCCGCAGGCGGGCGTCAAGGAGCGGGCTGTACCAAGGAGGTGCTCACTTAGGAGCTGCCCGGCCCCCTGCTCTGTGCCGGGACTCGGGCAGGAGCTGAGCACTCCTCTGGGGCTTGCCGACCGTCCCGAATGCCAGGACAGTGCCCGGCACGCGTGGGGCTCAGCCCCGTCTCTGCCAAAGACCAACCCGTCCCAAGAGGCGTCCTGCTTCAGGAGCAGGTCTTTGGGCGGCTGCAGGAGGCCGTGCGCCCGGGCTTCCTACCCCACAGTTGTGCCCTCCACACACGCCAGGCCCGAGCTCCCCACACTCTGGGTTTGCTCTTCGGGGCTGGGGTGTCGTTAGTACTGGGGCCCTCGTGGCCTCTTCCCACGCAGCCCTCGATCTCAGGGCACAGTCCTGATCCCACCACTTCTCAGCTCAGGTCCTTAGTCGGCTCCCCGATGCCTGTGAAATTAAGCACAGACTCCTCCCCCGGGCGGGCAAGGCCTTGAGCTGCACCTGACCTAGGCCTTCGAACTCAGGCCCCATCTGTTCCCCGAGACTGCTTTGGTTGCACTTCAGTGACATTGCTCAGTGTTTTCCAGACCTTTTCCATCTTCATCCCCTCCTTCCTTCCTTTTGGGACAAGCTCCCCAGAAACGTGATGTTCAAGGAGCCTTGAAAACCGTAATTCCTCTGCCTGCTGGAATCACTTAGAACTTTTAAGAACTATCTTGAGCTTTCAAGACCCATCTTGAGCATGACTTTGTTTGTAAAATCTCTAACCAGATGAGGTCCCTTCTGCTCTTATCCCCTAGCCTGTGGACCAGCACCCCTCCTTTGTTTTTCTCAACTTTTCCACTGTTTCTGCAACTCCCTCATCCACTCCCACCCCTGCATGACTCAACGTTCTTGGAGGATGAGGACTTTTTAAATTATTTTTAATTATTTTTTTTAATTTTTAATTTTCTAATTTTTTTAAATTGGAGTTCAATTTGCCAACATATAGCAGAACACCCAGTGCTCATCCCGCCAAGTGCCCCCCATTGCCCGTCACCCAGTCACCCCCATCCCCCACCCACCTCCCCTTCCACTACCCCTTGTTCATTTCCCAGAGTTAGGAGTCTCTCATGTTTTGTCACCCTCACTGATATTTCCCACTCATTTTCTCTCCTTTCCCCTTTATTCCCTCTCACTAATTTTTATATTCCCCAAATGAATGAGACCATATAATGTTTGTTCTTCTCCGATTGACTTACATCACTCAGCATCATACCCTCCAGGTCCATCCACATTGAAGTACATGGTGGGTATTTGTCGTTTCTAATGGCTGAGGAATATCCCATTGTATACAGACACCACAGCTTCTTCTTCTTTTTTTTTATAAATTTATTTTGTATTGGTGTTCAATTTGCCAAGCTTTTTTTTATTTTATTTTATTTTTAATTCATTTATTTATGATAGTCACAGAGAGAGAGAGAGAGAGAGAGAGAGGCAGAGACACAGGCAGAGGGAGAAGCAGGCTCCATGCACCGGGAGCCCGATATGGGATTTGATCCCGGGTCTCCAGGATTGCGCCCTGAGCCAAAGGCAAGCGCCAAACTGCTGCGCCACCCAGGGATCCCCGATTTGCCAAACTTCTTTAGGAGGATGAGGACTTGGTCTTCCTTCTCCTTCCTCTCCAGTGCTGCGCACTCGGCGCTCTCTCAGGACACACGTGAATTCGACGACTCCTCCATCGAGTCGCGATTCTGTAAGCTTCCCCTACGCTTCGTAATTCCTGTTTCTAACTTCTTTCTGGGTTGCACGGACCTTACAAAAGGAATGATTTTTGCTGTTATCAAGAGAATCCCGTTTCAGCCTCATTTTGCTTAAGCTGCTGAGGTAAGAAGCCAGCACATCTCAGGTCACTTTACCACGTGACCACTCTTGCTCTAGCTGAACGCTCAACCCGCAAACTGAACGGCTACTGCTTACAAGTCACTGTCCGCGTGGCCGTGCCTCACACACGGATCGGCCAAGTGGAAGTCGCAGGGGGTTTTGTCGCAGATCTAGGAAGGCCATACCTCAGTTTCTCAAATCTGTCCAACCAATCCCTACTCACGGAAAAAAGACGGAGGCTGGGCCATTTGTCCAAACAATGTGATGAGCTAACGTGCGTCCATAGAACCTGAAGGGTCTTCGGAAGGAGGTCCCCGTCTTATCACTAGAGATCGCATTCTTGAACTTGTAAAATAAACTAGTTCATTAGCTTGCCTTTCTGTTCTCCGTGCCTCTAGATATACCTATTTCCAGACATGTTTTCAGGATGCATATGGGGAGGCTGTGGTTAAAGGGTATTTTTTTTTTTTTTTTGCTATGGAATAGAGTCCGCGTCTCTTGACAATGACTTGAAAAAAAGAATAAAATCTATTTTACATTGGCTGAATGTCTTTAATTGGGTCTTGAAGACCAAACAATTCCCTTCAAGACAGCTGGGGCTTTGGGTAGCCCCAAACCAATTAACTCAAATTATATAATTTTCCTCCCACTCCTACCCCCAAAGCTTGACTTGCTTATTTAGTAAAGAGGAGGATTAGCGCAAGCACTAAGGAGTCCATTCTCTGGCTGCTTGGCACAATATGCTGAGCTTCGTCCTGGCCAGCCCAAAGCACCCTGGCTGGGAAGAAAGGAAAAGGAGCTAAAGTCAAGCTGCCTCGTTGGTATGAGTCTCCTCTTTCTTGGGTTACAGTGCAATTCAGCACCAGCATATTACTAGATAACCACGTAGTGGAAAGCATCCGGGCCTTTACGCGGAAACGTGCAATCTCCAGCCCTCCTAACCCTCTGAGAATGTGCGGGAGCTAATTAAGGCAACAAACTCACGAGGTGATCAGAGAAGACCAGAGAAATCTGAATAGTTATGGAGAGATCTGAAGGGGGGTGGGGGTGTGCGTGTGCGTGTGTAAAGGAGCAAAGAGTGAATACTGTGAATACATTCCATTTCCCTTCTCTTCCCGAGCGGTTTGTGAAGGCTGGATAAGCATTGAATTAAAGAATTTTGTAACAATTCCAAGTGGATATTTTCCAAATTAAAAAAAAAAAATCAGTCATTTGAAAAGAGTGGAATGCTACTCTACATTACAGCTGGGTCACAAATATGTTCCGTACACTCTGTTACAGAACTGCTGGACCCTTTTTTTTTCTTTTTTTTTTTTTTTACTATTTTTACATAAAGTACTGCATGTTGTGATGCTTGCAACAAGATACTAAATTCCTGACTTGAGCATTGTGAAATAGAAATGAATTTAAAAGAGTTCCCGTTCTAATGAGAAAGGGTGATTAACCTTGAAGAGGCAAGATCCTTCAGGGAAGCCCTTTATGATGTTTTTTGGCCTTTGGATCCCAACTGCTAAGAGCTGACCTTTGATGTGCCACCGAGAGGAGGCCAGCAGCAGACCCCCACGCCCCGCAAGTGTCTCTTCTGTTCTGAGCATATAAACTCCAGCATTGAATTCACCCTATTTTTGTCTCCCACTTTCTTTCTGAAGGACCCTCCCGTGGATCCCATTGGCTTCTTCCAACTACCAGGATTGGCCAGTTTCATCTAATTGTCTGCCCTGGTGTTCTGGGTCCTAGGAGTCGGCTTTCCCATTTGACTTTGTGTCCACGTGTTGAAAAGGGCAATTAAAAGTTCGCTCGGAAAAAAAAAATAAAAAATAAAAAAATAAAATAAATAAATAAATAAAAGTTCGCTCGGGAGCCCCAAGTTTAGTTCCCGAAGCTCACGGATGAAGCAGCGTGCTGTCTTCCGTTGGTGCCACCATTTCTCTAGGGTTTTCTGAGATCTGTAAATGAAGTTCTGGAGGTTTGTTTATCAGTTTCCTTTAGAAACAACTGAATATCAGTGTAGGACTCAGAGCTGGAGAACACGTCCCTCGGTCCTCGGAGCCCCGGTGCCTCTGACTCCGCCGATGGCCTCCGCCGTGGGGGGATTACGGTTCCAGGACCGGGTATTCAGCGAAGACCTGGGACGTGGTCACCAATGAAACCAAAGAGAATCGGCTTTCAAGTTCAAATTCTGAGACGAACGTTGGCGACTGTGAGGCCCATCATTTTGAAGATAGAGCCTTGGCGCCCCAGAAAGGAAGGTGACCGGCTCAGAGTCACCTGGTTCCTTGGCGGTGCAGGGGGATTAGAACTCATTTCTCCTGAGTCAACTGCAGAGCCGCCCTCCACTACCGGAGCCGACCACTTCTCCCTCATAGAAGCATCTCATTTATTCAAACTTTATAGATGGCTCATGGCAGGGCGGGGCAGCGGGCGGCGGGGGGGGGGGGGGCTGTGATTTACAGGCCGAGGGTTCACGCTGTGCCCCTGGCTGTGCAGATCTGGTCTCGGTGGCCTGGGCTCTAAGGCAGAGAGCAGACAGGCCCCCAGGGCAGCGGGTCCCGGCAGTGTTCAGGCAGGATGTGCGCTCCCTACTGTGACCTTGATGCTTCTGCCTCTCAGATTGGGGCGGGGGGGGGGGGGGGGAGACTGGCGCTTGGCTTCAGGACTCGTCACCAACATCAAGGCAGCGTGCCAGCTTCTGCGGGAAGTATTTTGAAACGGAAAATGTTTGACCACTCCTCCTCCGGCTTTACCTCTATGTGCTGTGTGTAATGATCCAGAGAGAATCAATTGGACACTGCATTTTAAAGATAAGGATTGGGATTTTACTTCTGGGTAACCTGGTGACCCCAATCAATCTCTGTCTTACAAACCCTCTGAAGATGGGATGCTCTCGTCTGCAATTAAGTCCTTGCTTCCAAGAATGCCAACAGATGTTGCAATCCAAACACCTTTATTAACTATTTATCTTCAGATGTGTATCAGCGATCTCTGGGCCAACAGAAACAGGAGACCCCTCCGTAAGCGGGAAAATCGCGCTCTTTCATCCTGGAGCTATTTCACTCTGTAATCCCTTTGAGAAGATAACAAGAGCCGCATTAGGGAGGGGACCACTGATACTTAATTGCTTGAAAAATTTGCCTTTTCTAGAAGCGGTTGCCACCAATCCAGGGAAAATTTTGCTATTAAGTCGTGTCCCCCCCATTAGAGAAAGCATTAGACGGTGGTACGTCGGGCAAGCAGAGGGAGCAGCCAAAGTGGCACTTCCGACGTTTGTGTTGTGCTTTACGACTTGGTGATCCTAGTCCATTCGCCAGACGCTGGCCCTGTCCATAAAGAACGATCCTTGCCACCCACGCGCCTCGCAAGACCGCCACGGGGCCTGTACATGGCGGTGGAGGACTCCTGCTGGGAGTGGATACAAAGCCAGAATGTTCCAGGTAGGACTGTGCATCGTCCCTGGTGCTTGAGCTCATCAAGGTTTTGTTCTGTAACTGACCCCTTGCCTGAGCTGAGGTTATTTTATAGGGAGGAAAATATACTGTCGTGGGGCCAAGGGAACGGCTCCTCCTGGGGTTAAGTCACGGGCTAAGCTGCTGGAGTCCTCAGGGAGTGAAAGTCCTTTGCTTCGAGGGCAGAGGTGACATCGCCGGAAGCTGATGAACTTCAGGCTTCTCGTGGGCACAGGCCCTTCCAAGGGGTTCTCATTGCCATTCGTCTTCATTAAACCCGCAAAAATCAGATATTCTAGCCACGATTGGCTGAGGACAGTATTTCCATTCTGACTTCTCTTCCATCCCACCTACGGGGCTGTCACATGGTGTCGAAGCGGGTCCCCGAGCGATCGCACACTCCAGCTGAGAGGACCTGGCGCTGAGCTACGTCCGTGTGGGGCCTCGTGGGATGTGTCTGCGATGTGCTGCCCCACTTCCGTACGGTGAAGCTATTTCCAGCCTTTCTGATGGAAAGATGACGTCTGGGAACGCTTTCACGACGGTGCCAACTCACCCGCTGTCAGGACACAGAGCTGCACACCAAAGGTCCAATCAATAAAGTAAACGCTGGAGGCCTCTGGGGAATGGAGGAGAAGCAGGGTTTGCCGGGGACGGGGTGACCGGCCGGCCTGTAGAAGGTGTGTCTAGTCACCACGTATACACAATGGGAAATAGAGGGTTGCATTTCGGGGATGCCCAGGAAAAGCCAATTCTCTCCTGCCGGGAATATGCTACATAAAACATTACTTATCATTATAAATGCATGTATGGTTTTCCTTTATTTTTTTTAAAGATTTTATTTATTTATTCATAGAGACAGAGGGGGGGGGCAGAGACACAGGCAGAGGGAGGAGCAGGCTCCATGCAGGGAGCCCAACGTGGGACTCAATCCCGGGTCTCCAGGATCACGCCGTGGGCTGAAGGTGGCGCTGAACCGCTGAGCCACCCGGGCTGCCCTGGTTTTCCTTTAAAAGGAGACTTGTGTGAACTAGAATTCATCACCATTCTGTGTCCGTAGATGTGGACTAGGGCTGCCGTGAAGGGCAAGCACACCCAGAGAGAAATCGTGAGTCTCCCGCACCACGACGTCCAGTGATGATCAACCAACGCCAGCCACGCGTGCTAGAGAAGAGAGTGGATGATCTCTCTATTACATTCCTATTGAACATAATTATGAATTAAGATGCGATCAGAAAGGAGTCAGTCTGGGATCCCTGGGGGGCGCAGCGGTTTGGCGCCTGCCTTTGGCCCAGGGCGCGATCCTGGAGACCCGGGATCGAATCCCACGTCGGGCTCCCGGTGCATGGAGCCTGCTTCTCCCTCGGCCTGTGTCTCTGCCTCTCTCTCTCTCTCTCTCTCTCTCTCTCTCTCTGTGTGTGTGACTGTCATAAATAAATAAAAAAATAAAAAATAAAAAAGAAAGGAGTCAGTAAAAAAGGTAGGCTAAGAAATGTAGATGTACCGTTATGTGATAAGCCGTTGGTTACTAAAAAAAGGCAAAGTTGTCTTTAGGATTTCGAGTGTCTACGGTGTGTCCCAGCTTTCTGCACACATACCCGTGTTGTACCCAATCTTTTATTGATCACCTTTAGCATTCTTTTTCTCATAGAAGGCCCTTAAAAGTCTCCTTGCTTTAGCCCCCACATCATGTGGATCCGTCTGGGGGGTCAGGTGTCTGGCAGCAAAGCTTCATCTTCCATCAAAGATTGATCCTTTAAAGCAGAGGGACCTGGGAGGACAACTGTATGCACGCTCCTCGGTTCCCTCTGCTCTCCCTCTGCTATGTTTAAGGAAATTAAGGCTCTGACATGGAACTCTCCGCCTGGGATCACAGCACCATGAGGGATAAATCCTTGCTTTAAAGGCAGCCCAGGTGGCTCAGCGGCTTAGCGCCGCCTTCGGTCCAGGTCGTGATCCTGGGGACCCAGGATCGAGTCCTGCGTCGGGCTCCCTGCATGGAGCCTGCTTCTCCCTCTGCCTGGGTCTCTGCCACGCTCTCTGTGTGTGTCTCTCATGAATAAATAAATAAAATATATTTTTTTTAAAAAATCCTTGCTTTAAGAAGAATGGGTCCTGGGACCTCGTGGCCACAGGGATCGGGCAAAGGGACTGAGGAGCAGTGGACAGATCCAGGGTCCAGGCTGGACTGCCCCTGGTGCACGTGGGACCTGGGGAAACTACCCTGTCTGGGCCTTGGAAACCCTCCCGCCTGTGCAGGCCTGCAGGAATTAGCTTCCCATATGGGATAGTCCAGGAGGGCCTCCGTGGTGGAGTGACATCCAAGCAGGAACTTGGAGGCAGTAAGGGAGAGTCATGCGGCTCTCCGGGGCTTTCTATGAGGAGAGAACAGCAGCTCCCGAGGCAGGTGCACGCGGCATCCTAGAGGAGCAGCAGCAGACCACCCGCTGGGGCAGAGCGGGAGAAGCAGCCACGAGGTCAGACCCTGACACTGAGCAGAGGCCGCAGGGAGGGCGTTGGCCCCGGGGGCTGGAGAGCCGCTGCAGCCTATGGAGGCTGGAGAGACATAACCTGACGGCTATTCACGGCTCCCAGCCCTGTTGCCGTGTGGAGCAAGGGTCGAGAGCAAGTTAAGCATCCTCTGGAGTCACCTGTGCGTGTCCTGGAAGCAAGGGGCCCGCGAGGAAGGTGCCCGGGATCACCTCCGGGACGAGGCACCAAGCGGGGATATCTGGGAAGAGGCGTAGGACGGCAGAGCTGGCTGGGCCGGATGAACGGGCATCGCGGGGCAGAGACGGGGCAGAGGGGGACGTTATCAACACCACAAAGGCTGTGCTCGTGGACCCGGCGCTGTGAGGTGACCGGCAAGGCGGGCTTTGGCTCTGTGCCCTCGACAAGCCAGCTCCTTCCCGTCCCTCGGGGTCTCCATGGCTAAATGCCGACCCCATTGCTGTCTACGTCGGGGGGACGCCGCAACCAGAGGATGCTTGTGCACCTGGTGAGCCGTGGTGGTCACTCCCTGCGGGCCGTGATCTGAATCGCCACGAAGTTCTGCGGGGCTAATGCTCAGAACTATGGGGGGGGGCGTGAACCCCGGAAATCAGGCTGCAAACGATGCTTGAGGCCGGACAATGAGGAGCGCTGAGTGCCAAGGCGCGGGACACCGAGCAGCAGCACCCCTACCCCGGTGGTTCCGGGAGGGCTTCCCGGACTTGCCTGGTCTGAGAGTCACTTGGGAACAACGGGGTCCCCCAAGCCCCCTAGGCTGGGACGGGGCCCTGGGAACTGGGCCTCAGCAACAGTCCCAGGTGATTCTTAACGCTGCTGCTGCTCAAGAAGCTGTTTTTTTTATTCCCCTAAGTGTGAGATAAGGTTGTCTTCAGCCGCCCAGGACCTGGGTGGGGCCGGGGGGACGGAGAGGGAGCTCTGGGGGCCCCTCCGGAGGCCAGCCGCCCCCCAGGACACGCTGCGCAGGCCGTGGCCGCCTGGCCGCTGACTCATCCTGGCGGCGACACCGGTACGTGTCCTCGGCTGATTCCGGCCTCTTCTCTGAGCAGCAGCGTCTTCCTGCTGGAGAAGAAAAGTGTCGAGGGCCAAGTCGGGCAAATTCTAAAGTCCCTTCTAGCTCCACGTTTATCTATTTATCAAACAGCCTAATCTTTGCAAAGGCGCTGGCGAGGCTGCGGCCCGGCCCGGAGACAGACTTTGCAAACTTTGCCGACAGACTCCGGGCTCTTGGGGTTACGCAAAGGGCACCGGCTCCCCCTGCCATCAAGATAAGAGCGGGAACGTGTCCGAAGGGCCTTTGTCCCTGGAGGTTCGCATGGACCTCTGCACGCACAGACCTCAGCTCTCCGACTTGTCCGATTTAACCCTTACCGCGCTGCAGCGTCTGGGGGCCGCGTGCGGACGGTTCCAGGCAGCGACCACCGACCTCCTGGTGGGCGCTCGGCCTTTCCTCCGCCTGCGACAGCGCCCGGTGCTCTAACGCCTTCCCCGGGAGCCTGCTGAGTCTGTGGCCGGAGAAGCAGAGACAATAGACGCCTTTGATTTTGGATAAATCGCTTAGGGACTCCAGGCCTCAGTTCCTTCATCGGAGAGACTTTCGGTTCCCGGGAAGGAGACTCCCTTCCTCATTGCTACCAAAAGCTGTATTTGGAGTCGACAATTGAGCATTCGGAGGTCATGAGCGAAACCCCCCCCCCCCGTTTCCCCCACCGTATTGCGGGGTGGCCTCACTTCTTAGGGTTAGTTTACAAGATAATAGTTTCATCCTATGTGAGAAGCTGCCTCTCTGCTCACCATAGCTCTATTTTATCTTTAAAAAAAAAAGAGTATTTATTTGAGAGAGAGAGGGCGAGAGCACGTGTGCACACGCGTGGGGGCAGGGCAGGAGGAGGGAGAGAACGCGGAGCAGACTCTGCGGGGAGTGTGGGGGGCGGGATGGGGCTCTAGCGGGTCTCCATGCCGTGGCCCCGACACCATGACCTGAGCTGAACGGCCTCCCCATCGAGGGCATCGCCACGTGCGGGGCCAGCGGACAGGGGGGCGCCTCCCTGATCGGCTCAGCCGAGCGCCGCGTGTCCACCGTCGTCCTGTGGAGCTCAGGCCCCTCTAAGCTGCGTGTTCCTGCCACTTCCAGGGGGAGGTTCCCAGTGATGCCCTGATGCAGTTTCTAAGGGGAAAGGGGGTCGCGTAGCGGTTATTAATTTATGGGCTCATCTCCAGACCTAGGGTGTCGAGGTGAGAACCATTTCTGAGGGGAAAGGCATAAAAAGCTCGAGAAAACATATACCGTGAGGGTGTGGGGTGGGGAGAGCTTGCAGGCAGCTGCCGGCATCTTGGCCGCTGGCCTGGCCAAGAGGTTAGGCCTCGCTCTGGGGAGAACAGCCGCCGGAGGGGGACTGGGGTGCCTGGCTCTGGGGCCCTGATGCTCCTGTGCGGCTGGTCTCCTCGCTCCTCACAGCGCTTCCCAGGAAGCCTCCTTGTAGAGCACCTCTGCCCCCGGCCCTGGGGAAGGCACTGGTCACCCCACAACAGCAGGGCCGACCTCTGTGCACAGCTGTGGGCCGTGGAGCTCCCCTCAGTGCCCTCCCCACTCCGTCCTCCCCTCCTGCCCTCCCCTCAGTGCCCTGAAGCCCCGGCAGGAGCAGGGGCCCCCAGGGTGTCACCCCCGCAGGATGCACGGTCCGTGCGAGGGGAGGCCCCGGGGTGCCCAGAGCGGGAGCCCAGGAGGCAGCGAGGCCGACAGCCTGGGCCCGGCCCTGAGCAGGTGCCGCGTGCAGACTGCGCTGCAGCTAGTTTCCGGCGAGGCCTCCCGCCAAGTCCACCCCGAGTGGCCTCGGCAGCACGAGGAGGCCACGGTGGCAGCTGAGGGTGCTGCGCGGGGGGCGCCCGCTTCCCTCGTGGGGCTGCAGGCCGGCGGAGGGGGAGGGCACGGCGGGCAGCAGGGAGCGGGGCTGCGGTTGGAAGCTTCGGGAGTCTGCAGGGGCCCAGGGAAGCTCCTCGGCAGCCTGAGGCGGGGATGCCTGGTGGGCCCAGAGAGCAGCCGCCCTTTCCCACTGCGGTGCCCACCGCTGCGCCATCGAGTGCCGCAAAGAGCAGCTCCAAGGACAGGACTGGCCCCTGTCCGCTGCCCGGTGGCCCGAGCCACCTGCCGGCCACGGCCCTCGTCAACAGCAGGAGGCCCGCCGTCCTTCTCGGCGCTTCCCCGGCTCCCACCGTGCAGCGGCCTGGGGTGCAGCGGGGTGCAGGCGACAGGGGGGCCACTGCCCGGGGAGCCGCCAGGCCCAGGGACGGCCGATCGGGGTCTTCTGTGAGACCCCGTAAGATTCCCGGGGCCCCTGGCTCCACGCGGACGCAGCCTGCCTGGTAGCCACTTGCGCACAAGCCAGTCCCGGGACGGCCCAGCCCATCCCCACGCGGCCCTTGCACCAGCCTCGCCAGAGGGGCTGAGAACCCGGCGATCGCGGCCCAGAAACCAAGGCCTGCCTCCGTGGTCACGGCCAGCACCGTCCCACAGAGCTGCTCGGGGCACGCGGGGAAACTCGAGGGATTTCCACAGAGGGCTCCCTCCCGGACCGATAGCCTTCCTTCCGTTGCGTATGGAAGCGAGGCCTAGAGGTGCTGCCACCCTGTCACCAGGCGGAGGCTGCAGCCCCCCTGGGAAGGAGAAGGGCCGAGAAGGGCTGTGGAAACGGGCGCGGCCCCTGACCCGACATCTCCCGGGCACCCTCCCCTCGGTGGGCGTAGGTGTAGGCGTAGGCCGAGGCGCATGGGATTTCCTGCCCTTGCCTTGGAGGGACCCAGGCCCCGAACCTGCTGGATGCCAGGTCTGGTCGCTGCAGGAGGTCACAGAGCAGATGCTGGCCTTCAAAGACAATGACTGCTCACACCTTCCTGTTTTGCTTCCTGGGATGTGAGGGAGTAAAAGACTCGCCATGTCACAGTGGACCTGGAAACACCCGTGGGTGGCGTCTGTGTAACCAGCTCTCCTGACAGATGAAGACGTGGAGACCCCACCACCTGAGCATCACCTGAGCAGACACGTGACACGGATGTCGCCCCCGGGCTCGCGGGCTCAGGGCCACGCTCCACGGGTCCACCCGCCCGCGTGCTGCGCTCACCCACTCGCTCACCCCGAGCGCAGGGCCGCCGAGCTCAACAGGGGCTGCTGCGCGGCCCCCGACTGTTTGCCAGATTCTTAAAAAAACAAGCAGACACGCGACCTGCGGCCCCGCAATTCCGCTGCGAGGCCTCTGCCCTGGAGGGATGAAATCGTGCGTGACGCTCGCCTGCCCGTGGCCGTCCACACTACAGCCCGGAGGCCAGCAGGTGAGCGCGGGCCTCACACCAGGGCCTGTGCTCCGCCCGCCCGCCCGGGGAGGCCGCTGCTCACCAGGAGAGCTAAGGAGCGAGCGAGCGCTGGGGCAGCAGCCTGCGGGCCGGAGCACGTGCGGGGGGTGGGGGTGGGGGGGACACAGAGAGGACACGGGGTGTGACGCCCGGACGCGCAGCTCTCAGCAGCACAGACCTGCGGCGACGGAGACACAGCAGCGCTTCCCTCTCCTCCGTGTCTATGGGGGGCGCTGACCAGCGAGGGGCGTGACGGAGATTTTTGGGTTGAGAGAAATGCTCCATGTCCTGGGGCACCCGGGGGGGCTCCGCGGTGGAGCATCCGCCTTCGGCCCAGGGCGTGACCCCGGGTCCCAGGATCGAGTCCCACGTTGGGCCCCTGCACGGAGCCTGCTCCTCCCTCTGCCTGCGTCGCCACCTCTCTCTCTGTGTCTCTCATGAATTAATAAATAAAATCTTAAAAAAAGAAAACAGAAATGTCCTGTGTCTCGATCGGGGGATGGGGCACGAGCGACCCACCAGTCAAACCTGCTCAAACCCTTAGCTCTGACTGGTTCACGGTGTGCAGGTCCCACCTCAGACCGGCCTTCTGCTTGGAACGACCCGTCTGGCCACGACAGGAACGTGTGGGAGCAACCCCGGGTCTGGTTGGAGGATGTCTGAGCCCGACCCCGCCAGGGCCCGTCCGTGCGTGTGTCCGGAGCCCAGAGCGTGCTCTGCCCTGACGTCACTGTGGGGCTGTCGTCAGGCGACCGCGGCCCTAACAGTGGGTTGGGAGAGCCGTTTGCTCTGGGCCCTGCGGCCACATCACAGGTCCCGCACCGCTCTCTGGCTTGCTTCCCCGGCCACAACCCCCTCGCGGGGTCAGCGAGGAATCGTCCCCTCCTCACCCTCACATACCCTTCTGGAGCCTCCCCGGGCCCCGGCTGCCCTTGACATCACTCGAGACTCGTGGGTGAGAAACTCACGCTTTCTGACATTCCGGGACAGCTCCCCTGGGCTATTGCAACACTCCTTTCTTCCTTTTTTTTTTTTTTTAACTACCATTTCTGTTTTCTTCATTTCTCCTGCCAAGATGTCAAATCAGGGTGTCTCCAGATGCCAACATCTGGTATTAAATTGCAAGTCTGGATAATCTTCCAAAACAATGTTTTCCAAGAGCCAGGGAACTTCTTTCGCTCACGTTATTCATCTGTTCAAATTGTATCAAGTCCCTTCATTGATTTCTCTACTGAAATATATCTTTCAACATGTCAAGGCCATCCTGGTTAAGATAGGCCTAAGGCTGGCATCAGGCCACGAGTCGCCTGGAGGACGTGTGATCTGTTGTTTTGTTGTTCTCTTTACTTTCCTCTTCAAAAAAAAAAAAAATCACAAATAAACCCTTCATTGAATAAGCATTGAACGGATTCAGCTCCTCCCTTATTGTGATGTTTGTATTTTCAATGCAAAATGAAGTCTCCAAGATGCCAGACATATGGCCCCCAGATGAAGTCTGGTCGTCCGGCTGTGGGGCTGGAGGTGGTGTGAGAATGTGTCAGCCGCATGCCGCGTGTGTCGGCCAGCTGGGGATGTGCACCCGCGGACGAGAGGACCCGCCGCCCCGAGCTCCCTTCCTCCGGCTCCTCCCAGAGATCTCCATTCCTCTCCCGTGGAGTCAGGAAATGGGGGACACGCAGGCACTCCCGTCTCCAGGGGCCTGGTGTGGAGGCTGGAAGAGACATCTCAGGGAGCCGGGTCCCGGTCACCACCTCCTTCTGCTCCTCCAGAGCCAGTTCACACCCACGTGCCCCATGCCCTGGCTTCCCCGCGACCCGAGGCCACACACCACCAGCTCCCTTGGGGCTGTGTCTGCCATCAGGTGATCCCTGCAGGGCTGGCTCTAGTCTGACAGGTGAGGCTGTGCTCCTCCTGGGAGCGGAGCCATGGGGGTCACCTGCCTGGCAGTTGGGGTCCCCAGAAGGGGCTTCCGTCCCCATTTCCAGCAGGACACACGGAGGAATCCGCACTCTGCGCTAGTGTGGGGTGTGCACTCGGTGGGTGCGCCTCCCTGTCCGGCTCCCTTTCACCCCTTCCTCCCTCCCTGCCTGCTCCCCTCCCTTCTTTCCTGCTTCCCTCCTCTCCTCCCCATCTTCCTTCCTTCCTTCCTGAGCCTCCTGCTGCTTGGCCTGCTCACTGGAGACCTTTCTGCGGCAATAAATTCCTTTTACACTTTAAGCTGTTGCAAAGTGAATCTGGAAGGTGAGTGTGCCTGGCCTGCTGTCTAGACACAACCGCAGCGTGCAGATGGAGCTGGGCCTGCCTGGGATCTCACGTGAGCCCCCCTGGGCCCATCTGGGGCTTCATAAGTCTCCAGGGAGCCCAGCCAAGGGCCCGCAGCCCACCCGAGGGCCTGCAAGCCTCCGTGTGCTCGCTCGGCTGCCTGGGAAGCGCTGAATCGGCAAAATCGGGCGTTGTTAGAAGAGCCGGGGGAGAAACGTGAATTTAAACACACAGCACAAGCCCACCACAAAACAAATGCTGAACAAAAGGTTAATTCCACGGATAAACAGCTCTCAGCGGCGCTTGACGGAGCGTCTGGTTCCCATTCCGCGCTGCCATCCTCCAGATGCTGCCTCGGTTGGCGCGGAGCCGCAGGGCTGCTGGCAGCCCCAAGCGGCAGCTCGCAGGATGGGGCGCCGTCTCCGCAGGCGCTCCCCGGGGCGGCACGTCTCCAGGAGGAGCTGCCTCGACTGCCGTAATGCCTTGCGGGGTCTCGGCGGGTCGGGGGGGGGGGGTCCCACCAGCGTGGGGACAGGGGCGCACCTGATTCTCCACTCCTGCGTCTCGGCTGCGGGGCCGTCGTCCGAACCCCCTCAGTCTGGGGGCGCAGACTCTGGCTCCTGCCCCCTCGGCCTCAGGACGACACGCTCTCCGGGGCACCCACTCCACCTGGTCGGACCCCATCTTCACGAGGGGGCCGCACCCCGCGCTCCCTCCGGGCAAGGACGGGGACTTGCTCATCCTCGTGTCTCCTCCGAGTTCCCAGAGGGAGGTGCGTGGCCGGCTCCCGCTGTCTGTCCGCCCGAGCGCCGCCGAGGACGCGGCGAGGTGAAGGGACCTGGCCGCCCGCCGCCCCGCAGCCGGAGAACAAAGGCCGCCTGCTCGAGAGGTGTCCTCCATCATGTTGAAAACTGTGTCCAATCTCATTGTAGGAAGCAGCAGGTAGCTGTGAAAGGCGGCCGGGGCCCCCGCGGCGACGGCTGTGGCTGCAGGTGAAAGGTCACCTCGCCGGCAAGACTCTGACCCTCAACGTTTTTGTTGGGGGTGTCACAAGGTAGATTAATCAGATTTATGGCATTAAGCTCTGCCAATATCTTTATCCTCCCGGCTCCTGGTCTCCGGCAAAACTCTCTCTCCTACGGGGGAAAATCTCTCCTTTCTGATGAAGGGGGAAAGTGCTTTTTATTTCTTTCTTGCAGTTTTTGGTGCAACGTTGAAATAGTTGGACGCCTCTAGCACCCACAGATAGAGCCCAGGGGCCCTTCCTTCCTAGAAGAGCTCGATGTGGTCTGTTTTTGGGGAGTTAAGGGAGCTTTCCCGGTACTTAAACGCCCGTTAGCCCGGGAACAACGGAGAGGGCAGGGCTGGCCGGTGCTGGGGGCGTCTTGGCTCCTCGGACCGGGGCACCCGGGGAAGGGCGCTAAGGAGAGTGGGGGCCTGGGTGTGGGTCCTGGGGCAGCCCGTCGGAGCCCTGCGTCCCCGGGGCAGGCGGCGGCACGTGAAGGAGCGGAGCCCGCCAGCGCCGGAGGCTTGGAGCCGCGTCCCAGCAGGAGCGCGAGGGCGTCCGCTGATGCCACAGGTGCCTTTCAGGGGCCTCGCGGGGGAGCTCCGATTCCTGCTGCTAGAAATTTGTCTACAAATTTTCCCTCATTCAGAAGTGACGGGATCCAGGAGACGGGGCCTAGATATGATGACTTGATTAAGGCCTGCGCGGGCGCGGCCGGAAGGGAGCGGCTCCCCTCCCATCCCTCGGCAGGACAGACCACGGCCGAGCTCTTGCCCCAGCCCGAGGGGTCAGACTCTGACTCGCTGCTCGGATTTTGACGCGGGTCCCTTGCGGAGGAAGAGGGAGCACCACGTCCCCACATTCATTTGCAGCCCAAGATCAAGCGCCGTCTGTGCCTCGGTGGTGCTTAGTGCGGTCGGGGGTGCTGGGCAGCGAGTGCGAGGTTCCCCAGACGCCGGAGGGAAGTGGCCAGCGGGGTGAGGGGCCCGGACGCAGCGGGAGAAACGTCGCCTTGGACAGGTGCCCACGCTGCAGACCTGAGAGCGGGCACAGAGGCCAGGGCACCCCGAAAGGGCGAGGAGCAGCGCAGGGCAGGCGGGAGGACGCTGGCACGTTCAGGAACGTTCTCCAGCCGCGGGGCTGTGTGAAGGCAAGGGCAGGCCCAGGCGGGGGCGGGGGGGCGGTTCTGGGGCTTCTGGGGCTTTTGCGACAGGGCCGTGACCAGGAGTCAACACGAGGCTGCTTGTGGCCGCAGCACAGCGTCCCCGGGCAAGGGTCCTGGGGTCACGGCTTCCCGCCCATGATGGTTGGCCGGGCGCTGGGCACCCCCGACGGCACGGGCCGGCAGGTGAGACATGGGCAGCACCTTGTGGAGCCCGGGGCCAGGCTGGGAGGCGGCCCCAGGCTGGCGCCCCACGGACAATGGGGGGGACCCCCGGGTTGGTGCTCACCAAACGGTGGGGGGGACCCCAGGCTGGAGCCCCACTGATGGTGGGGACAACCCCAGGCTGATGCCCTGGGGTCTGTGGGGATGGCCCCAGGCTGGTGCCCCGCAGACAGTGGGGGGGACCCCCAGGCTGGTGCCCTGCAGACGGTGGGGGGACCCCCAGGGCAGGGGCCCTGAGGACGGTGTGGAGGACTGCAGGCTGGTGCCCCTGGGGCCAGTGGGGGGACCGCCAGGCAGGTGCCCCGAGGTTTGTGTGGGGGACCCCAGGCTGGTGCCCCGTGGATGATGGGGGTAACCTCAGGCTGGCACCCCAGAGTCAGTGGGGTGACCTCAGGCAGGTGTCCCGCGGGGTGAGGCGGGGGCAGGGCAGGGACCCCCAACGGGCCCTGGGGAGCTGGGGAGCTGTGCATCTGCAGGACGGAGCGACACTGGGGGCGGCGGGGTCAGCGAATGACCGGGACTGGACGGGGGACGGAACACGGGTGAACGGCAGTCAGGCGGCGTCCTGCAGCCTCCTCCACCCCGCCGCCCCCCGGGCCTCGGGGCCTTCCCGCCGGGTCTGGGCCCCCGGACCTGCGGGTGGTGCTCGGGCCCGTGGACCCGCCGGGGAGCCCGGGGTCCCGCTCCTTGCTAGAGCGCCACCTCCTCCAGGCAGCCTTCTGGGCCCCGTCATGACCGTCAGGATCCAGCATCTCGCTGCCACCTCTGGGGTCCGCCCCTGGCCGCCGCGTAAGCGCAGGTGTCCCAGCCTCCGACCTGGTGCGTGTCGCCGTCGGGAACAGACACACTAGCGAGGTGTTTCCCGGTCCAAGACAGAGCATTTTAAGCGGTGGGGCGCGTGGGGTGAGGACGCTGCCTCCCTGGGGCGCGCTGGAGCCGCGTCTGCAGCCGGCGCCTCACCTCCACGCAGAGGGGGCGCGAGGGTGCGTGCTGCTGTGGCCTTTATGTCCGCGTTCAACCCCTCTTCCCCCCCCAACCCCCATCAATTATTGAATGCCTTAAAAAAAAAAAAAAAAAAAACCTCCCCCAGCAGATGTGTGTGAGTTGTTTGATCTTGAGGCTGAATAGGATCGAGAGTATCCGAGACTCCGATTACGGCGTAGAAGAGGGGGAAAGAAATCTTAACAGGAGCTCTGTGAAGGAGGAAGTTCAGCTTTGATCTCACTATTGAATTTTGCTGGTGGGGCGTGTGTTTATATCTATTTCTATTTATCTTTTTAGCTCCAAAATTCCGTGCGGCGGCGGCCGTCCTTTGTGACCCTGCAGAAGGCAGTTTTGTCTGGTGGCGCGCAGGGCGATTGAAGTCATTTAAGGTAAGAATTTAATTTCCCCGGGAAATCAGGAGAGGTCCCTAGCTTAATTTATGGATATCTTCTCCCTTAAAGGATTCTGAAATAATTGGGGCCACTTTATTTCAAGCCAAATGGCAAAAGAGGCCTATTAAAAACCAGAGAGGCCGTGCTTCCAGACGGGGAGGTCCGACTTTATCGTTTTAATTCCTGATTTGCACATCTTCCTCTCTAGAGAAAAGCCAGACCTGAGAAAGTTCCCGACCTCTGCAGCCTGGAAGGACAGAGTTAAGGCATATTTGTCTGTAGTTAGGTTCTCTTCCAAAGTTTCCCGGGAACGGGGCCTCTTCTTTGAAAAAATTCGAAAGTTTTATTTTTTTTTATTTTTATTTTTTAGATTTTATTTATTTATTCATGAGAGACGCAGAGAGAGAGGCAGAGACACAGGCGGAGGGAGAAGCAGGCTCCATGCGGGGAGCCCGACGCGGGACTCGATCCCGGGACCCCGGGGTCACGCCCTGAGCCGAGGCAGACGCCCCACCGCGGAGCCCCCCAGGCGTCCCCACGATAATTTTATTTTTTTAATTTTTTTTCCCCCACAATAATTTTAAAAGTCACGTAAAGATGACTGATCTTCTGACAATCCAGCACGATGACCCTGGGGAGCCACAGAGAAGGTTTTGGTGCGTTCGTGCAGCTTTGTGGGATTGTGGGTTTTTCATGCATTTCGGGCTGAAATCTCACAGTTGACTTTCCTCCTACCCGAGGGCTGCTGAGATGCGGATTCCAGCGTTCCTTGCGCGCACCCCTCAGGGGTTCAGGGCCCACCGCGCGCCAGGCTGTGCCCGCAGGCTTCTAGGATGCTTATCCGCCCCCCAAGGCGTAAGCCGCCGACGGCCCCTCAGTCAGGAACGCAAAATTCTCCTGGGCAGCTCTTCTCAGAATGTGTTTTATTTAGCGTTTTCCCAGGCTTTTCCGGAGCACCAGCCAGACCTGAAGCGGAAGGCGCCCACCGCCGACCTCAGTGCCGCAATTAAACGCCACAGAGACACACAAGCTTTTCCTCGTACCTTCATTTGTGCGGTGACGTATGTGCACGCCGCGTCGCTAAAGCTGTGTTTCTGATGGCGTCTTGTCGAAGCTTTCACGGTTTGATGTGCTGGGGAACGGGATGCCGGGGAAGGCCTCCTTGATGCCGCATTCGGTGCGCACTTTGCAGCTGAGCACGCCTGGCGGCAACGCTGGCTTCGCCAGGTTTTGATCTGTGTTAAGTCACCTAAAATCTTCTTTGCCGAACTCAGGTCTTAAGGTTGTTTCGTGGATCAGATGAGGCGACCTTGAGTGTTAGGAGCATGCCGGTCGCGTGGCAGGTGCTCATGAAACGCTAGCCGGTTTTCCACTTTTTGCACGTTTTTCTAGAGCCTTGACTTGGGTTTTGGTAGCTGGGGTCAGCTTTTATCTTATGGTAGAGGTTGATATAGTCAACATTTGCCTTAAAAACCAAGGTCCTGGGATCCCTGGGTGGCGCAGCAGTTTGGCACCTGCCTTTGGCCCAGGGCGCGATCCTGGAGACCCGGGATCGAATCCCACGTCAGGCTCCTGGTGCATGGAGCCTGCTTCTCCCTCTGCCTGTGTCTCTGCCTCTCTCTCTCTCTCTCTCTCTCTGTGTGTGTGTGACTATCATAAAATAAATAAAAATTAAAAAAAAAAAAACAAGGTCCCTGAGCCGTTACCCGCTGGGGAGGCAGGGCGCACCTGCTGTTGGCTTGTCGGCTTCACGCACTCACACCTGGGAGCCCGACCTGGTTCGGCTTGGAGGAACCATCCGGCACCCATTGCTCGATGCTCTTGGAGTCACCGGCGCGGGAGTCGGCCGACCTTCCACCTGCCAGGGCCCGGGCTGTGGCCGCGCCTCGGCCAACCCGGAGTCTCTCCTGGGAACGTGCACCTTGCGTGGATGGATGGGAGCTCTAGAGAAGCCCTTGATCCCTGCACGGGGATGGCTCTCCAGACTGCCCACCCGGGGCCCGCCTCCGTCCTGGCCGTGCTAGGCCCATTCTTCTGATTCCCGTTCCGTGGTCCCGTGTTTGAGAGCGTGAGACTCCATTTCCCTTGCTTTCGGGTAGAGAATTCTGAGATCGTAGGTCAGTCACCACGTCCACATTTCTAAAGCTCGATTTACGTTACGACTGATCCACAGTGGAATTCTTTAAAGAATCTCCTGTGTTTTGGAACAAAGGCTTTAACAACCGGGTCTTAGCATGGGCTTCCCGTGCCCTTGAGTAGAAGTAGACTTTCCCCTGATCACACGGTGGAGAGTCACCGTACGTGCCGTCGGGGTGGGGGGGTGCTCAGGAGAGGCCGGTGTGTTGCGCCCGTGCCGGAATCGGTGCTTCCTAAACCCCGGGTGCATCGAATCACCTGGACTGCTTGTTGGAAACACTAAGTCTTGGGAACAGCCCCCAACCCCGCTGAGGTTCTTGCTCCGTAGGTCTGGAGCAGGACCCTGGAATCGGCTGGCAGGAGACGCCGACGCTGCTGACCTGTGGGCCACGTTTGGAAGAGCAAGTCTTTAAGTATTACCTTTTCCCCATGCAAGCGAGGCTCTGGGACACAGAAAGGTTTCCCCCTGACTTGTTAAGACGAAAAGACAAGAGACAAGGTAAGAACAGCTTTTCCCTGTGAACTCGAGAGGCACCGGCCGCTCCCTGACCTCGCTGACGAGCTTTGTCCCACTCATCCCTGGGCGGGAGGAGGTGACGGCTGGGGGGGGGGGTGTTCCAAGGCAGGTATCCTCACGAGCCAGCCTGGCACCCCGGGCCTCACGGGCTGCTAACTCAAGGCTACTCAAGGTTTTCGCTGTTTTGTTTTTTTGAAGTAAGTAGTTGCACGACATCTGGAGACAATGCAAGAGACCACAGCTGGGGCCGGGGCGCCGCTGGCCCCGCTCCTCACCGTGTCCTCCTGGGAGCCCCTCACTCCTGCCTCCAGCACCGACAGCCCTCGCTTCCCTCCGCCAGCCAGCCCCTCCCCCTTTGCCCTACCCCAGCTCTGAGCTTGCCTTGCCCTGGATCCTTCCATCATCTTTATCAGGCATCATCCCGACATCTACATACTCCACTTTGGGGCGTTAAAAAGCTAGTTCTGATGCTCCCAACAGCCACTGCTTCTTTGCCCCTCACTGTATCCTAGAGCTTTATCTATCTCGTGTCATCCTTGCAACAACCCTAGGTGAGTATGATTATCCCCGTTTGTACGTTCGAGGAAACAGGGTCGGGGAAGTAACTTGCCTTAGATAAACTACTTATAAAATGGGCCTACCCAGAATTTTTTTTTAAAGATTTTATTTATTTATTCATGAGAGACACAGGGAGGCAGAGACACAGGCAGAGGGAGAAGCAGGCTCCATGCAGGGAGCCCGATGCAGGATTCGATCCCGGGGCCTCTAGGATCGCGCCCTGGGCCAAAGGCAGGCGCCAAACCGCTGAGCCACCCAGGGATTCCCCTTAGGCCCAGAATTTGAACTCTGTGCTCTCTGACTCCAAAACCTATGTCCCAAACCACCGAGCCATTCTAAATTAATTCTCTGTGTGTGCACATGTGAGCGCGTGTGCGTCTAATTCGGCAGCCCGGTCTAATGGAAAGCTCACCTAGGCAGGACCCAAAGGGTCCAGAAGAACATTCTAGTTGTTCTCTTGACCAGGCTCACATCCTGTGGAGCATTTGGAGTGACATTTTTTCCCAGAGAAATCATTCAAGAGGTACTGTTTACCCCTGGGGTGTTGTTCTCCGGGGCTGACATTTCTGGACGCCAGGGGGGGTAGGCCCATTACGGGAAGTGGGAAGCATTTTTTCCTACTTACCAATCAGCGGGGTCTTCCATTCATATCCATGAAACAGACTAGAAATCCCACTGCCACGATGAATAAAGAGCTCATTATTTGTTGTCATCTATTGAAAGTCTGTTTTGTGTGGCCCATGAAGCCGGGTTCTAGAAGGAACCACAGAGGGTTCTGACTGGGGAGGCCTGGTGCACAGGGTGCCCTGGGATGCAGAGTTGGAGGCGCAGGCCCAGCAAGGGAGAGGAGGCCGGGCCCGGGTGGCAGGAAGTGTCCTGGTCCTGGCCATCGGTTAGACTCCTGGCTGAGCCTAAAGGTTGCCACCTGGAAGGGAGATACTGTAGTGAGAGTCTTGGGTAGTGGAAGAGCTTGAGGCCGGATGGGTGTCAGCCCTGCTAAGTGGGTGCCCGGTTCCCCTTGCACAGGAGCCCAGGCAGTGGCTGAGAAGGCGCAGGAAGCATTCGTCCGTCTGTTCATCCGCTCACATTTCCACAGACGCTCGTCTGAGTACCAACTTGGCGTGGAGAATACAGTCACGAGCAGGACACGGGACTTGTGGGCGCAGCTGTTAGGTGAACGGCACAGGAGTGATCTGATTACAGTTGTGACCAGTGCTGTGACGAGGATGAGCGCGGTATCACGAGAGGGCTCATGCTCTGTGGCTACGCGGCGTGCAAGTGCCCCAGCAAAAGGGCAGGAGCTCAAGACCAGCCTCCACGTGCCTGCGGGTCATTTGGACCAGGTGAGACTAAGGCTTTCTGGAGGTTCAAGCCCCAGTCCATGTCATTGCAGAGAGACTCTGCACCCATGCTGAGAAAGGGTGTGGAAGGTTAAGTGATTCCTGGACTTAGAACCAGAAGAGCTGATCCCAGCCAATCCCTATTCCTGTAGCATGGCTTAAGCGAATTCCCTAAATTTTAAGAGATTTAAACTCTTTGAGGCTCAGTTCCCTCATCTGTAAATAGGAGAAACGTTCCTGGGCAGCCTGGGTGGCTCAGCAGTTTAGCACCTGCCTGCAGCCCGGGTGTGTGATCCTGGAGACACGGGATCGAGTCCCGCGTCGGGCTCCCTGCATGGAGTCTGCTTCTCCCTTTGTCTGGGTCTCTGCCTCTCTCTCTGTCTCTCTGTGTCTCTCATGAATAAATAAATAAAATCTTTTTTTTTTTAAAAAAAAAAAAAAAGGAGAAATGTCCCTGCTTGGCCTGCTGTATAGGGTTTGTGAGCAAGCAGGTGAATGGGTTTTGTCAAGTATGAAAAAAAGGGAGATATTTATGATCCGCACACGCATGCACGCACACACACACCCCGAGCTTAATGAGCCCAGGATGTGTAGGGCCAAGCGCAGACTTCAGTGCTAATGAAGCATTGAAAGGGTTGGGTCTGGGGAGATTCCCGTGAGTACTCTTCAGAGGGATGAGTGTCATACAGGGAAGAAGGAAGTGGCCTGGACACAGGAATTCCACAGGCGTGGCGTGTGTGAAGGCAGGTCTTTCAGAGGAAAGAGCCCGAGGGGACACCCAGAGGTATGTTTGACAAGAGTCCAGAGCCTCCGTGGGGGGGAATGAGAGGTGAGGGGAGGTGTAAGAGAGCGAAGGGCTAGCCGGGGAGAGGTCTGGGACTACGTGACCATCTCCCTTTCTTGTTTTTTATGGTTCTAGTTTAGCCAAATCTCACTTAAAACATTGAGATAAAAAAAAAAGATAAAAAAAGATTTAAAAAATAAAAAATAAACAAAACATTGAGATAAATCATGAATTTAGCTCAATTATCATGGAGGTTTATTCATCTTAGACAGGAAGGCCCTTTTATCTACAGCTAAAATGGGAAGAGATCAGGTGGGGTTGGGAATGAATACGGGCCCCTTTTTGAAGAGAAATGAAGTTAGTATCCCTACCTTACACTACGTGAAAGGCGAATTTCAAGTGGGTTAAACATGGGAAAGGTAAAATATAAAACTTTAAGAGAAGCTATGGAGGAAAAGATAAGAGAATATACTTGTGACCTTGGCGTGGAGAAGGACTCTTAAAAAAGAATGTAAAAGCACAAACCTTAGGGCAAGGTACTGATGGATTGGCTACAATAATATTCATGTTTTGTGTTCAGCAAAGGATACATGAGATAAAGATGAAAGCCGGGCAGCAGATGAAGGGAATATCTTTGCAATGCCTGGAGCTAATGCAAGTAAATAGACTAGACAAGGAACTCCCGAAGACCAACAGGAAGACATAAGGAATCCAATGGAAAAATGATCAAAGGCTACATGTAGGCAAGTTACACAAGGGGGAAATTTAAGGCAGCAAGTACACAAAGAGACCCCAACTTCATTGGTAAATAAATGTAAAGTAAAATTACAAAATTGCATTTATGCACATGAAATTTGCAAAAACCCCTGAGAGTATCAGGTCATAAGTACTGGTGAAGGAGGGAGGAAGCAGGCACCCACCAGCATCCCACGTATAGCCATTCCAGGGGCCTTCTTGTACAGTAGGTACCTAAGAAAGCGTGTGACGTCCGGCCAGCTCTCACTCTAGGGCTAAATGCCATAGAAATGCTCACATAAGAGTCTCTTAATCATAGGAAACAAACTGAGGGTCGCTGGAGGAGAGAGGGGTGGGGGGATGGGGTAACTGGGTGATGGGCATAAGGAGGGCATGTGATGTGATGAGTATTATATAAGGCTGAAGAATCATTGAGCTCTGCCTCTGAAATTAATAATACAGTATATGTTAATTAATTGAATTTAAATTTTAAAAAAAGAAAAAGAAATGCTCACATTAGTCCAAATTGTATGCAGCAGCAGGGAGTTGGGGTGATCTCAGAAACCATCTCCAAGGGGATGCATAAATGAAATGAGGTGGGTACGCAGCATGAAATATTATGCAATAATTAGAAACAGGGAACTGGAAGTAAAACACTGACGTGAATAGATTTTGGCAAAATAGGTTTGGGTGAAAGAAAAGAAACAGAATGAGCTATAAAGCCTCATAGCATTCATCTAAATTAAAATCCCATTTCAGAGGATCCTTGGGTGGCTCAGTGGTTTAGCGCCTGCCTTTGGCCCAGGGCGTGATCCTTGGAGTCCCGGGATCGAGTCCCACATCGGGCTCCCGGCATGGAGCCCGCTTCTCCTTCTACCTGTGTCTCTGCCTCTCTCTGTCTATCTATCATGAATGAATAAATAAAATCTTTTAAAAAATAAATAAATAAAATAAAATCCCAATTCATTCATGTCCCAAGATACATAACAAGCCACCAGATGAGGCGGCTCTGTGGCCGCAAGAAGTGGAGATAATGCATCAGTCAGGGTCCAGTCATAAAAACAGGAACCACTGTAGGTGTTTTCAGCAGAGAGGATTTAATACAGGGGGTTGATTATAAGAGGAATTGGAAGGCGAAGAAACGAGAATGAAGGCCCTGAGATACTGTCACTGCGGAGACAACCCATCAAGTCCAAGGCTGGTAGAGCTGGAGGGAGGAGCCGGGATTACCAGACCTGGGAGTTCAAAGGAAGGACCCCCCTGGCCCGTGTGCAGGTGTGAGCTCTGGGGCAGGGCCACCACTCGCGCCGATGGCTGGCGCTGGGGGGCTGAGGGCAGCCGAAGCTGGAGCTGTGCTTCTCCTCTACTGTTGGGGGGCCATGGAGGGCACGGAAAGCTGGGAGGGAGCTCTTTTGTTCCTCCTGCCTTCTTACGGCCAACCAGTGTGTCCCATTGGCAGATTCTGCCAGGGAGCCAATAGGCAAAGAAGTCTTGGAAATGAATTTACAGGTGAAGCCCCAAGACTACAGAGCAAAATATAAGATTATGGGCTTGGGCTCAGAGATAATATGAAATAACTAATGCTATAAGACTAATAAAAACCTGATTAAAAATAGGAGCCTAGTCTCGGACGGCTGGTGGTAACACATATAGGAATTAAGGACATGGGATCCCTGGGTGGCGCAGCGGTTTGGCTCCTGCCTTTGGCCCAGGGCGCAATCCTGGAGACCCGGGATCGAATCCTACGTCGGGCTCCCGGTGCATGGAGCCTGCTTCTCCCTCTGCCTATGTCTCTGCTTCTCTCTCTCTCTGTGACTATCATAAATAAATAAAAAAAAAATAAAAAAATTAAAAAAAAGGAATTAAGGACATGATAAACTCAATTCTATCACTACGTCCAAAAACAAATAGAAAGTAAGTACTCAGGCTGAAGAGTCATGTGACATGGGCCAGTTAGGGGTCTGACTCACCTCGTCACCCTGGCCAAGTCACTCAAACACACACATCTCCACTTTTTTACCTCTGCTAAATCATAGACCTAAATGTAACAGATAAAGCTACAGAAATTTCAGAAGAAAGTCTTAGTGATCTTAGATTTGACAGAGATTTCTTAAATGGGATACAAAAAGCATGAACCATAAAAGTTAAACAAATAATAACTTGGATCTCATCCAAGTCCGAACTTTTCTGTTTAAAAAAAAAAAAAGCTGCTGTTACAAAATCACAAATGCAAGCTGCAAACTGGAACAATGTTTTTGCAGAATGTGCATCTGATAAAGGACTTATATCCAGAATACATAAAGAACTCCCACAATCTCAGTGATAAGGAGACAATGAAAAAAAAAGGGATGAAAGGTTTGAATTGACATTTTTTTTTATTTTTTTGTTTTTGTTTTGTTTTTGTTTTTGTTTTTTTTTTGAATTGACATTTTATCAAAGAAGATGAATGGCAAGTAAGCACATGGAAAAAATGCTCAATATCATTAGTTATCAGAGAAATGCAACATAGAAAAAAAAAGAAATGCAACATAGAATCATAGTGAAATACCTTGAGTCTCCCACTAGAGTGACTAAAATTATAAATATTGGGCAAACCGAGTATTGGCAAGGATGTGGAATTACTTATAACTCTCAAATACTGCTGGTGGGAGTGCATAATGGTGCAATACCTTGGGAAAGGCAGTTTATTTTTTTTTTTTATTTTTATTTTTGTAAGGTAGTTTATTTTTAAAAATAACTAGTTTGGCAGTTTATTTTTAAAAGTCGAACACTTCTCATTTGATCCCGATCGCTCGCGTCCCCAGCTGAGAGAAATGGAAGTATTCAAACATGTGTGCAAGGGTGTTCATAGCAGCTTTGTTTGTAACAGCCAAGAACTGGGGACAACCCAAAGGTCCATCAACAGGATGAGTATGTAAAAAATTGTGGCATAGGGATACAATGGTAAAATATATAGAAATCAAAAAAATGAGTTATCGATACCCCTTAACATGGGTGAACCTCAAATAATCATGCTGAGTAAAGGAGCCGGGGGGAAGAAGGTACATACTGTATGACTCCATTTTTATAAAATTCTAGGGGCGTCTGGCTGGCTTGCTCAGTAGAGTGCAAGACTCTTGATCTTTGGGTTGTGAGTTCAAGCCCCTCGTTGGGTGTAGAGATGACTTAAAATCTTAAAAGAATAAAATAAGATAAATAAAATTCTGGGACATGCAAACTACTCTGGTGACAGAAAGCAGGTCAGCAATTGCTCAGAGACTGTGGGTGGGGTGAAGGAAGAGGCACATGGGTGCTCGTGGGAGTGATGGATGGGTTCACGGTCTTTGTTCTGGTGTCATCCGTGTGCACATATGTCCCAGCTCATCAAGTGGTGTGCTTTAATGCTTTATTATTTTTTTAGGGTTTTATTTATTTGAGAGAGAGAGAGAGAGCACAGTGGGGGAGAAGGGCAGAGGGAGAGGGAGAAGAAGCTTCCTGCTGAGAAGGGAGCCCAATGCAGGACTCGATCCCAGGACCCCAGGGTCAGGACCTGAGCTGAAGGCGGATGCCCAACCACTGAGCCTCCCGGGCGCCCCAAGTCATATGCTTTAAATACATGCAGTTTACCATATGTCAGACCTCAGGGAAACGAGTCACACGCCATGGGTCTACCTCCAGCTTAAGCCACTCAGGCTCACTTACGCTCTGTCTGTGGGAAGAGTGAGTCTCGGCCCTGGCTGCCCTTTGGAAGCTTTGAGAAATACCGATGCTTGGAGCCTACCCTTGGACAACCTGGTTCACTGATGCGGTGGTGGGGCCTGGTCCCTGCCTTCAGGAAGAGCCCCTCGTTACTCGAACGAGTTGAGAAGCGCCGACGGAGTATTCTGTTTAGAAGAAATCCACGAGATACGGGCGAGGAACTCAAAGGCCGATCCCCGGGGCAGAGCAGCTCTGGGCAGGTGGGTTTGTCCCGGGAAGGGGCCTGCAGGAGTGGATGCATCTGGATTTGTGACCTCCTGCGCCCCACAGAGAGGCAAGAGATGAGCAAGCCACAGTTACAGGTTTTGCTCTGGTGGAGGGAGAAGAAATAAGTTGGGGATCAAGTAATAGAACAGGAGACAAGAGGCCCTAGAACTCCGACACGTGGGGTTGGAATTCTTTTCATTCCCGGGAGCGCCATCTTTTTATTGGAGAATATTCACCTCTGCAGAGAACTTCTTGGATTTCGACCTCGGGTAAGGGAAGTTGCACAAGATTCCCTAAGCATGAGTCCATGTATGGGATCCCTGGGTGGCGCAGTGGATTGGCGCCTGCCTTTGGCCCAGGGCGCGATCCTGGAGACCCGGGATCGAATCCCACATCGGGCTCCCGGTGCATGGAGCCTGCTTCTCCCTCTGCCTGTGTCTCTGCCTCTCTCTCTCTCTCTCTCTCTGTGACTATCATAAATAAATAAATAAAAATTAAAAAAAAAAGCAGGAGTCCATGTAACCACCACCCACCCCTATAGTTTTCTGCCAAAAGAGCCCACACCCCAGTGTAAGAGCAGGATTTCCTCCTCAACAGTCTCAATACCCACAAAACTGCTCAACTCAAGTTGGGTCTATTTAGTTCAGTGACTTGACTCAGTTAATTTTTGGAGGGATTACAGTTAAAAATCTAAAAAGGAAATATTGCATTGGCATAAAATCAGTCTTCAGCTTTGTCACCCTAGATGTTTTGGGGAACAAAGTGGGAAAATCAAGCAGTCAGTCCATCTGGTTCCCTTTCCCTAGAAAATATTTTCTCCAAATCGTCTTGCAGAACGGGTGGCGAAATGGCTGTCATGTGGTATAGATCCAGGGAACCGTCAAAGTCCGTCAGGACCAAATGGAAAAAAAAAAAAGAAAAGAAAAAGAAAAATCAAGGAATGTGAAGAATGTTCTGGAAGGAACACGAGTCTTGATTTCATGGAAACGGTTACGTGGTGCTCAGAAGCTGAAAGACCGGCTTCTCTGCGGGTCACCCCTCTGGCGATCTCACTTGTTCACAAGCGTGGACACAAGCTGTGTGGGACGATGACAACCACACTCGCTGCCCTATGTCGAGTGCTTGCTGTTTTCCAGGTGCTCTTCCACGGACTTGGCGGGTATTGAGTTTTCTTTGTTTTGTTTTGTTTTGTTTTTAAGATTTATTTATTTATTTTTAGGGAGAGAGAGAGAACACGAGCAGGAGACGCAGAAGGCGAGGGGGAGAGAATCTCAAGCAGACTCCGCGCTGAGCGTGGAGCCCATCGTGGGGTCCTGACCCTAATCCTGAGGTCATGACCTGAGCTGAAGCCAAAAGCTGGACGCTCGGCTGCCTGCACCCCCCCGGGTGCCCCGTGGGTATCAAGATTTTTTTTTATTTTTTTTTTTATTATTTTATGATAGTCACACACAGAGAGAGAGAGAGAAAGAGGCAGAGACACAGGCAGAGGGAGAAGCAGGCTCCATGCACCGGGAGCCCGACGTGGGACTCGATCCCGGGTCTCCAGGATTGCGCCCTGGGCCAAAGGCAGGCGCCAAACCTCTGCGCCACCCAGGGATCCCGGTATCAAGATTTTTAATTCTCAGCGCTCTGCGAGGGAAGTGTTATTTTTACCACCAATCCTAAGGACAGTGCGATGAGGGGCCGATAATCACCCGGAGTCACAGCGCCGGCACGCGGTTGTGCTGGATCCAGCTCAGTCTTCTTCGGGGCCTGGGAGCCTCGCCTTCCGCGGAGGAAGGAGACGACGGGAGAAACAGCAGTAAGTGTTTACGAAGTGCCAGCTGCTTCACACGTGATTATCTCACTTAACCCCCGCAGCATGTCCTTGGCCCCGTGTTATAGCCCAGGAAGGGCAGCCTTAGGGTTTAATGACCAGCTAGTAGGAGGTCGGGCAACGACTGAACCTTAATTTGACCATAAACCTGTGCTTTTCTTCACCAAACCATGAAATGTCAGAGTCGCGCCCATGCGTGAAAGCCCACGGAAGGGGGAAGCCTCTTGCTTGGGGCGTCATCCTTTGGACAGTTTTAGCAAGTTGGCTGCCTGGTGTCCTTGTGCAAGGCCAGAAAATATGTGGGGTCCAGGAGGAGGAGGGCGGGCAGGTGAGCTGCAGGGGAAGTAAGGTTGATCGGTAATCAACGTCCAAGACAGGAGCGGCTAAGTAAGCGGGGTCTTAGCCACCCAGGTTGGAGTAGAAGCTCGGCGTTAAAAGCTGGGTGCTAGGACCCCCGGGTGGCTCAGCGGTTTGGCGCCTGCCTTCGGCCCAGGGTGTGATCCTGGGGTCCCGGGATCGAGTCCCGCGTCGGGCTCCCTGCGTGGAGCCTGCTTCTCCCTCCTCCTGTGTCTCTGCCTCTCTCTCTCTCTCTCTCTCTCTCTCTCTATGTCTATCATGAATAAATAAATACATAAAAATCAAAAAAAAAAGCACCCAGCTTTTAACACCAAAGTCTTAAAAACACAAAGCACATTTATTTCACTCTAAGGAACTCTTTGCCGTGTGGTGTAAACAACCTGACATCAGTCAAACGATGACGCCAAGATAGTCACAGGGATTAACACGGATCGGGAGGCGGGGCGGCCTTGCAGCCCGGGAGGTCGAGGTCGGAGGCCGGAGGCCCGCTGGGCTTGGCCCAGGCTGCAGGAGGCCGCGCGGGGCCAGCTCTGGGCGTCTCCTTGGCCCGTGGCCACCCTGTCGGGTCTGCAGGCTGCGCGCCAGGTCTTCCTGGCCTTGTGGCCTGGCGAGAGGTCAGCCCCGAGCCTCCCCACCCACCGCCCACACAGAGCACACTCCAGGGGACCAGGAGCTTGTCAGGGCCGCATTGCTGGGCCAAGTCCCTGGAGCCTGGGTGCCACCAGGGTGGACGGCCTCCTCCCGGGGGCACTGAGCAAGCCGCCCTGCCCACTGCTCTCACTGCCACTCGGGAAGGTTGCTTCCTCCTCTGTCACTGCAGCAGGTCCCTCTCCCTCCCCCAGGCTCACCTAGGTCCCTCTCACCGATGCAGGCAAAGTCCTGGAGCACCTCCCAAGGTCCCGGAGCACCTACCAAGGTCCCGGAGCACCTACTGAGATTCTGGAGCACCTACAAAGGTCCCAGAGCACCCACCGAGGTCCCAGAGCACCTACGAAGGGCACCGAGCTTCCATCGCTGCACTAAGCTCCGGACACACGGCACCTGCCTCGCCACCACCATGATCGACTTTGGCAGGATCCTCCCATTTTCTGAGGCGACTCTATGATCCCAAGAGGCTGAGTAACAGGCCCAATGTCTCAGGGCTCAGAGACGGTGGCGTCTCAGGGCTCGCCAGGGCCTGTCGCCACAGTCCCCTGGCCAGGGTCTCCCACGGGTCTGGCCCAGGGCCCCAGGCGCTGAGTCACCCTCACTCAGGGCACCCGAACCTGTTCCTCTCTGGGAACAGGGACAACCCAAATCCCTAAACTGACGAGGCCTTGACTCTGGACTCGGGTAGGCCCGGGATAGGGCTGCTCCCCTCCCCCCCCCAGGGCAGACTGCTGCTCCAGGGGTGGCCCCCAGGGCTCCTCCAGAGCAGGCTGTTCAGAAAGGGGGTGGCCACAGGCTGGGGGAGGGGGAGGCGGGCGAGTGTGAGCCCTGGCTCCTGGGGTCAGTGGCCGCGTGACCCTGTGGCTTGGGCAAGTGTCCTCAGCACCATGACCCTCAGCCCTCGGCCGTGAACGCAGGCGAGGGCTGTGTCCTGCGGTCTCTGCGAGTGCCATGTGACACACCCACGTGTAAAGGCCCCGGGCACGGAGGCCCGGCTCGGCCAGCCCCGGGCCCTCGGCAGCCTCGCTCACACCACGGGGCCGTGCTGGCCTAGCAGGGGGTGCGCAGCAGAGGGGCTGACCTCCGAGACCTTGGGCGAGCGACTGTCTTCTAACTTCCTCGTTTTAAACGGGGCGATTTAGGAAGTTTGGGGGGCTGGGAGCCCAGGGCCCTGTCCTTAAATGGAAATCGGCGTTTGTAAAAAAAAAAAAAAAAAAAAAAAAAAGGAAATCGGCGTTTGTCAAGGGTGTGGAAAATGCCGGAGGTAGGGGCTGTTCTTGCCCCGCGGGGACAGTTCTGCCCTCAGCCAGGGTCTGGGGGAGAGGGCGCGGACTCCTGGACCCCCCGAGTCGGGCGCCCAGGGTGCGGCCGGCAGGGGGCAGAGTCCGCTGCTCTGAAGCTGAGCCCCGGCGGCAGGATGATTCCCGGAGCAGGGGACCGGGCGCGTGTGGCTGGCGGTGTGCCGGGAAGGAAAGGCCCCAGAGCAGGGGAGGCCTCGTCGGGTCACGGAGGATGCAGAGGAGCGTGTCGTGGAGACGGGCCGGCGGGGGCCAGAGCTCCCCGTGTGGGCTCTGACCTGGACCTGCTGCTCCCGCTCCCGGGGCCCCGGGAGCCCACCTGCCCCCAGCACCCGCCTTCTCACGGGGTCAGAAGCTCAGACCAGGGCACCCCGGACTCTTGGTAGCAGGTCAGACCCCAAGCGTGGGTTCAGGCGACTTAGGCCTGAGACGCCGACCCCCTCCCCGGGACTGGACGGTCGGAATTTCTCAGCCCGCCAGGTTGAGAGCCTGTCCTGTCCTGTCACACGTGGCCCACCAAGTGCCGCCACGCCCGAGGCCCCGGCCTCTGGCAACGCACTGTCCAGGGACCCGGGGTCCCTGTCCACCTCCTCGTCCGTAACCGTGCCTCCCTCGGGAGTGTGGACACCGATGAAGGTGCCTGCCAGGTCCCAGGTGCTCCGCAAGTGCTCGTGCTTCCTCCATCAAGCCCGCGGACTTCCTAGGCCCGGAGGCTGCGCTCACGCCAAGGTCTGGAAACCTGCCTCCTACTTCTCGGGCCGCCCTCTCATCCCCAGCGGGTGCCTACAGCGGGTGGCCCTGCCCTCCGTGCTCCCGGCCCCACCCTGCATTCTCACCTGGACCTCGGCCCCCGCCTCAGTCACGCCTCTCCAGGGACCCCTCAGCCCCTCACGGCAGCCACCTTCCAGAGCGGCCTCCCACTCACGAGGGGATCTGGCTCTGGTCCATTCCCATCTCTGGGCCTCCACCTCCCCGTTTCGAAAGGAGGGTGTTGGGCCTGTTTCTCACACGCTGTATTTGTGTGGATGATTGCATCCATCCGTCCACCCATCTGTCCGTCCATCCATCCACCCGTCCATCCATCCAACCATGCATCCAGCCACCCATCCACCCACCCAACCATCTGTCCATCCACCTATTCATCCACCTGCCCATCCACCCATCTGTCCGTCTGTCCATCCATCCACCCATTCGTCCACCCATCCATTTGTCTATCCATCCATCATCCGTCTGTCCATCCATCCATCCATCCGTCTGTCCATCCATCCATCTATCCATCCATCTGTCTATCCATCCATTCGTCCATCTGTCCATCCATCCGTCCATCCATCCATCCATCCATCTGTCCATCCATCCTTCTATCCATCCATCCATCCATCCATCTGTCTACCCATCCATCCATCTGTCCATCTGTCTATCCATCCATCTGTCCATCTGTCTATCCATCCACCATCCATCCATCCGTCCGTCCATCCATCCATCCGTCCATCCATCCATCCGTCCATCCATCCATCCATCCATCCATCCATCCATCCATCTGCCCGTCTGTCCATCTGTCCAACCATTACAAAAACTGACCACTGTCTTAGGGGCTGTGGTAGGACCAGGAGCTGAATGGGTACGACCAAAGTCTCAAATCTCTCACACCACAGCGAAGGAGACAGATTTCTGCCAACAGACTGCACCCTCTCAGGGGCCCGAGCAGAGTGACAGACGAGTCCCTACCCCCTCCCGTGGCTTTGGAGAGAGGAGGGCGCCCAGAAGTTGGTCCTGCTCCCGGCGAGATTCCTCCCATGTCCAGACAATTACTCAATGTCCTGAAATGTGCACCTCCCTGCAGCTCGTCCTGCTGGTCCTCCTGCAGGCAGCACAAAGGTCCTGTTGTGGGCCTGCAGCCCGGGTGGCCCGGAGCCCTTGGGTGACTCACGAGCTTGCCATTTCCTTTGTGTGGCCCCAGGGCCCTCGTGGGAAGCCCAGGGTGTCTGCCATGCGGAGAGGGTGTCACCCCTGGGGAGGGGACCAGCGGTGCACCCTTCATGTGGCAGGGGCTCCCCACCCAGCTCCAGCCCCAGCCGTAGCCCAGCCCCAGCCCCAGCCCAGCCCCAGCCCAGCCCCAGGCCCAGCTCTAGCCCAACCCAGCCCCAGCTCTAGCCCCAGCTCCAGGCCCAGTCCATCCCCAGCCCCAGCCCCAGTTCCAACCCCAGCTCCAGCCCCAGCTCTAGCCCCAGCCCTAGTCTCACCCCTAGCCTCAGCCCTAGCCTCAGCCCTAGCCCCTACCCTTAGCCCCAGCCCCAGCCACTGCCCCAGTCCCAGGTCCAGCCTCAGCTCTAGCCCCAGCCCTAGCCTCACCCCTAGCCTCAGCTCTAGCCCCTACCCTTAGCCCCAGCCCCAGCCCCTGCCCCAGTCCCAGGTCCAGCCCCAACCTGAGCCCCAGCCCTGCCTAGCCCCAGCCCCAGCCCCAGCCCCAGCCCCAGCTCTAGCCTTAGCCCTAGCCCTAGCCCCAGGCCCAGTCCAGCCCCAGCCTCAGCCCCAGCCCCAGGCCCAGTCCAGCCCCAGCCCCAGCCCGGCCCCAAGCCGGACAAGGACGGCGGCTGGTGGCCAGCAAACTGTTTGCAGCCTTTCCTGGGCACGAATCAAAGCGGCCGCCATGGGGGAGGCATGTGTTCCCCATCAGGCATTCCTCCCAGTCCCTTAAACGAACACATATTTATGAAAAGTGAAAATTAACCATGGAAGGGAAGGGCCGGATGGCTTGTGAGGCAACATGGGCTGCCGGCCTCCAGGCGGGTGTTGGGGCTCCACGCAGATGCCCTGGCAGCCTCTTCCCAGGCCCAGGACGGGGAGGGGGGTGGTGGGCTCCTCATGCTCAGGCCCCCAGCCAGGGCTCAGGGGCTCTGCGTCTGGGGCAGGGGCTAGGGGCAGCTAATGAGTGCTGGAGGGAAGAGGCTGGGCTGGGGGCCTGGACGGGCGTCCACGGGGAGCACATATTACCAGTGGCCCCAGGCCACACAGATCCTGAGCCAGGGCTTCCTGCACCCATCCTGATGGGGCTCCTGCTCTGCCCTGGCTTCTCCCTCTGCCCACACACCCTTGTACTCTATTCTCCAGCCACTGTGATCAGCATGTTCTTCCTTCCCCGAGCACGCCTTGTACTTGCTCACCTCCAGGTTTTGCACGAGCTGTTCCTGCTACAAGGAACGCTCCCTCCATTCTCCTCAAGGCATCTGGTTAATCCTTTCCTTCAGGAGCCAGCTCAGGTGACGTGGGCCATAGGAAGCTTCTCCCTGGAGTCTGACGTAGCTGCCTCTCCTCCACGCTCCCCCGAGGACCTTTGCAAAGTGGGTCAGTGCGTTTACCACTCCTTACCCTGTGATTCCTGCTTCTTTACATGAGGGAGGCACTGAAGGAGTGAGCGAATGAGTGAATGAATGAATGAATTAAAGCTTGGGAAAGGAAATTGCTTCACACACCAGTGCCCTGTGGGTGGGCACTAAAACAGACCCTACAGGAAACCTAAGAAAATGGCTCTAACTCGGTCCTTCCTTTTCCAACTTTTAGGCATCTCATGTGAATCTACAGGTGTCATCATGAGGTTAGTACCTGGGATGGACACAGGCCTCTGGCAGGTGCATCTGGCAACAGGATGCAGGGTTAAAGCCAACTTCAATTTATAATTAGGCCATCGAAACAGAAACGTGCGTGGATATAATGATGTTACATCTTAGGCCAGGCCAGCAGGCTCTGCCTGAGGACAACGCGGTCAGCATTGAGAATCATCGTTAGGTTTTGCAAAGCTTTCAGCATCGTTGGTCTCAAGGGATTTAAGTAAGCGGCGGCGGGGTGGGGGGGAGGATAATTTCCGCCTCTGTTTTAGACATGAGCGTACTAACCTTAGGGAGACTGAGTCTTACTTACTATCCCACAGGAGTAAGAAGAAAGAACCCAGGTCGTCCTTCAACCAATCCTCAGAGGCTGGTGCATGTCAATCACCATAAAGATGGAGGCAGTATATGGTTCTTGCCACCGGGGAGCACCCAGAGAGACCCAGGGAGACCCAGGGAGACCCAGGGAGGGCACAAAGAGTCCTACCTCCCTGCTAGAAGTGGGAAGATATTGGAGCCCAGAGCAGTGAGAAGTTTGTTTTGGCTGTGAAGTCGGGAAAGCTTCATAATAGAGGAGACGTTCACACGAGGCCTTGAAGGGTGGGTAAGGTCTCCTAAAGAAGGAAGAAGAGAGTGAAAGGGGAAGCATGACACCGCTGGCTCCCCACCGCCCTCGGCTCTAAGTTGGCCTTTCAGTGTATAAGCCAAAAGGATCACGGGACCAGGTACAGTGGTTTGTAGATGTGAAGGTTTTAGAAGCTCCCACGAAACACTGTCCTCTGGGCCTCCTTGGCCTCCGTGGCAAAGAAGTGACCCTCATATTCTGTGGGCAATGTGGGCAGATGGAGTGTGAATTTGGCGACTATCATCGGTCAAGTAGGAAACTGGGGTGGAGATGGGAAAGAGATGAAAGGGGTCGATGGAGGATTGGGAGATCCTACGGCGGGGCTCATGCACAAGGGAGTGATGGGAAAGGAAGGCAAAAACACAGCCCAAGCACCTTTCTGAGGCATCAGCCTGAATCTGCTTTCCCACATCCTCCCCGTGACTCGGTGAGTAGGCCCCCGGCTCCTTGGATGCTCACTCTGCGTCTCCACTGTCTTCCTTTTCCCTGGTTCTTCATCTCATCAACCCCAGCATCACTGCTGTGACCGGCCGCCGGGAGCACACACCAGAAATACCCGTGTAGGCAGAGCTGCCCACTCCATTCACGTGTCTCTTGGAAAAGAGACACAAATACAAGCAGGAGGTTCTAAGGAAGACTGAGCCAACCTGAAAGTAGCCCTCGGCTCCCATAGGCTCCAGAGACCCATCCAAGGGCACCTCCTGTGAAGGTGCCAGGGAACAGCCAACACTTCGACTTGTAGGTCTACACTGAAGGTATATACACCGTCTCCATATTCACTGCGCTTGTAGACGTTGTTGCACCGGCTCGTGTAGGGAGGCCGGCTTAACCAGTGGCGGTCTTTGGGAGGCAACGCTACCTTCTCCGGAACTGCTTTCTGGCTGGGAAGTCGCATCGGTATCATTTACCAACGCTCCTCATCAGCTCACTGACCCAGAGACGGACACGTGACATTGGGCTATGCTCTGGGCCAAGCCATTTAGCTTCTTTCTTGAACGAATTCGAGCGAAGAGACAGACACTCAAGTCAAGAAGACAGTTGAACGGGAAGATCCTGAGATATCAGGGCAGTAGCGACCGCGCGTGACAAAGCAGAGGTCGTTGGCAAGCCTAAAGGACACGAGAGACAAATAGAGTCTTGCAGAGGGGTCTGGTATGCCGGGGGCGGGGGGCGGGGGGGGGGACAGAGTTGGCACACATCAAGAGTCAGAGACATGAGATCCTGTAGGCCTTGAAGGACACAGAGAAGAGACTTTCCTCTTCCCTCGTGAGGCAGCTGGCGCTACTCCTCTCTTGATCTGGGACGACAGTGACGGTTTCCTCTAACCTTTCGGTAAATCTCTCTTTTCACTTGATATTGTTTGGCAGGGTACCTGGTCCTTGAATTAATCCTGGGGGTTCTTTGGCTCAATCCAATAAACGTTCCATCAACATCTTCCATGAAGCAGGTGCCGGGGGCCTTCTGGGAAAGACTGAAATTCTTCCCTCAAAGAATCCTCAGTCTGGAAATCCATGTCCCTACATCCCTGGAACACGAGGTAGTCTAGTATCAGCACCCTCCAAGAGATGCAGGTGGAGGCTGGAGGGGTAAACTATATAGCTGGGGAGCAGAAGACTCTTGACGCAAGATGCCCACAAGAGTAGGTGGGAATTAATATTGCAAAGAAGACAGATGGAAAGGACAAGGATCAGGGGATCCCTGGGTGGCTCAGTGGTTTGGCGCCTGCCTTTGGCCCAGGGCGTGATCCTGGAGTCCCGGGATCGAGTCCCGCGTCGGGCTCTCGGCATGGAGCCTGCTTCTCCCTCCTCCTGTGTCTCTGCCTCTCTCTCTCTCTATGTCTATCATAAATAATAAATAAATATTTAATTTAAAAAAAAGGAAAGGACAAGGATCAGAAGTCTGGTGGCAGAAAGGGGCAGGACGTACGGCACATGGCAAACAGCATGGCTTGGAAGGACTAGAGGGTTGAGAGCAGTAACGCTGGATGAGTCCGTAACACGGGTTTGTTTGTGATTATGAGGAGCCTCGAATGCCAAAGCAAGCTTGTTATCACGGCATCATGACAGCAGGGAGCACCTCGGGTGTTGCCTCGTCTACGTCAGGTAGTTCGGTGCCCGTGCTTCACACGGGGGCACCGCGACGGCTGCAGCCTGAGGACGCATCCGACGTATGGTCAGTTCAGTGGTAAAGACGCAGGACTAGTCTGTCTTTAACCACTCTCAGTTCTTTCCAGAAGGGCCACTCGCTACCAGGAAGGGTTTAGTCATAGGGAGCCAGGCCTAGAAATTTTGCAGTGAATCATCTGAAATAGACTGTGAGGTTGAGGAGCATCAGCCGCCACACTTTGGACCTCCGGACACCCAGTCTGTGGGTGGGTGTGCTGGTCCCCGTCCAGACGAGAACATTGAAGCTCTCGGCCAAGTTCTCCAGGCCCTACAGCTGTAGGGGGGGAGGCAGGGGTGCAGCCCGGGGGCTACGGCGGTGCGCGTCCGGCCCCTTTCGGGCGTCCTTTAAGGCCTGACAGGCCTGCCTTCAAGTAGGTGTCAGTCATTCATGGAAGGATTTCAAGATGACCTTTACTTAAGTTAATGCCGGATGGCGGAAGCGGGTGGGTGGACGGGACAGATGGTCACAGCGGAGCTTCACTGCGTGAATTCAGCAAAGCCCTAAACCGCGCACCCCAGGAGTCTGCGGAGACATTTGGCAAAAATGGTTATGTCTTTTTAAATAATCCAAGGGCTCAACTTATAATAAGCCTCGAGCGAGTCCCCGAACTCAAAAGCCTTCATCTTTCAAGGCCTCTCGAGACCACCACACAGTGCTTCCGGCTCCCGGGAGCAGGTGCCATCGCGCCCGTGAATAATCGTCAGGAAGCACGCGGGGGGAGGGGGAGGGAGGGAGGAGCGCGCTGGCACAGGGCCTGGCGGGGGACACCACCAGACACCTCGGGGGCCCTGCTCACCTGGAGGGCTCCCCGTGTCAGATGCGGGGCACGTCGGCGGCTCGGGGTGCCGGGAGCCCCAGGTGGGGGTCGGGTTGGGGAGCGGAGGGGGCACGAGAGGCCTGAATGGACTGGTGGTGGACGGGGGGACAGGCCAACAGAGCCGGGTGGACGGAGCAGCCGAGGCGGAGAGCTCCCGCCCGTGTCTGAGCAGAAGCGTCCTCAGCTGCCCTGGGATCCCACGGGACGCTGAGTGAAGCTCTGGTTCTAGGGGCCCGGACCTGTCACCCCGTCCTCCGGGGATCGTCACGGGCATCCCCAGGAGACTCTGGTGATGAGGTTTCCCCCTGGGACATTCCCTGTGGATTGAGAGGCGTGTCCAAGACAATCCCTACTGCCCCCGGGCAGCTCGGGGCCGGGTTTCTCAGGGGCTGACCCATCTTCCCTGTGCCAAGCCCCCAGACCTCGTGGTCTCTCTCCACGGGGCCATTTCCTGGGCCTGTTCATCCCCAGGCAGGCAGGCTGTGGGTGCTCAGCCCTGCAAAGTCCTACAGGTAACGGACCCGAGCAACTCCCTCCGGCCCCGCCGCTTGGGCAAGAACAAGGCAACATCGTGTCTGTCCATGTGGGTATCCAAGTGGGACAGGGCCCCTCTCTGGAGGCCACGGCCAGAGGCCAGGGCAAAACCACTTCCAGGTCCCGGGTCCCAGATCACGCAGGATGGTTTATACAAGGAGGAAGCTTCGAGGGCTTAAAGGACCTGAAGCACGTGTAACTCTCCAGCAGCCGCGCGTGTGCCTTCCCTTGAGGAGGGTCCCAGTGGCCTGCCCGGAAGGCGAGCCAGATCCCCCGTGGATCCTTGTTCTGCAGGCATCTGGAGGAGACGCGGCTTTCCCGGCAGAGAAAGCCACGTGAGCGTCTCCGTGGGGACCTCCCCACGTCCCGGGCTCTGATGGGGCAGGTGCAGGCCGGGGACACAAGATGGGCTGGGGCGGAAACACTGATTCTGTGCAAGCTTCCCCGTGCCGTGTGAACGGGACACTTCCCCATCCCCTAGTCCTGGCTCCCCTGGCAGAGCCTCGGGAGTCACAGCCGGGCAGGGACCGGGTTCCAGCAGCGGTCGGTGGGCCCGTTCACCGGGGGAGACCCCACTCACCCCCGCGGCAGCCACCTGGCTGCGGGAGGAACCAGGCCCCACGTCAGGTGCCGGCGGGTCGCAGGGCCGTCCCTCCCCGCCGCTGGGTGCAGAGGCGACTGCGCGACACGGCCCGAGCCCACGAACGGAGCGGCTGGTAGAGGTCGGTCCATGGCAGACGCGGGGCTCGGAAGTGAAGAAGACACAGTCCCAGGTCTCAGGAGGCTGCAGGCCAGCCAGGGCGACAGCCGTGCAGGTGTCTGCCCGGGAGACTCTGAGAGGTGACGGGAGAGGTTCCAGGACATGGCGGGCAGGCTCCGGCCGGGCAGGGAAAGCTTCCCAGGGGCTGGCACTTGGCTGGCTGGGGATGAATGGGGCCCGCGGGGTGGGGACACTGGGGGGGCCGCCAGGGACACGCCCCGGGGCATTCAGGGAACTGGGGTGACCAAGCCGAGGGCTCGGAAAGGGGCCGGCAGGAGGTGAGGCCTGGGGAAAAAGCAGGGCCCAGGCTGGGCGAGGTGGGGGGCTGTCCGTCGTGGTGAGGGGCTCGCAGGGCAGGGCGAGGAGGGCAGGGGAGGGAGGGCAGGGAGGCAGGGGCGGCCATCAGAGGACCCACGGGATTTGCAGGTGGAGGAAACAGGTAGAAGGTTCTGCAATAAAACAGGTGAGGCTCGAGGTTGACCAACGTCAGGGGAGGAAAGAGAGAGTCAAGGACAGGATCAAAAGTTATTTCGGGGGCGCCTGGGGGCTCAGCCGGTTCAGCGTCTGCCTTGGGCTCAGGTCAGGATCCCGGGTCCTGGGATCCGCCCTCATCGGGCTCCCTGCTCCCCGGGGAGCCTGCATCTCCGTCTGCCTCTGCGCCTCCTCCTGCTTGGACTCGCTCTCTCTCTCTCCCCCTCTCTCGCTCTCTCTTGCTCTCAAATAAATAAAATATTTTTTAAAAGATATTTCAGAAAAGGCAAATACCAGATTTCTTGGCCCCTGGGAGAGGGAGAACTTAAAGATTCCCAAATACGTGCAGATCCCCAAGTCAGACGCCGGCTGGGGGACGGAGGTGCTGGTGGTCCCCCGCTCGGGCTCTGGAGCCACGGGGCCACCCTCCAACGTTGGGTTTTCAGTTTCCTAGGTGGGAAATGGACCGACACCCGTGTGCCTCAGTTTCCTCCTCTGTAAAAGGGAATGGACGATGGCGCAATCCACCTGGTGGCCGTCGCTGACGGCCTAACACCTTGTGGTATCAGCATCCCCCAGAGTCCTGGAGGCCCCATGACTCGGAGTTTAAACAGGGTGCGCCGCGAAGAAGGGGGTGCCTGGTACTACTTTGCCCGCGAGGGTGGGGCTCCCTGCCCACGTCTCCTCTCCACATATGGTAACGCATGTGGTGAATCTGCTAAGTGAGAAAAATCTTCTTTGCCAAAAAAAAAAAAAAAGCCTTTTTTGAAAATGAGGGGGGGTCTAAGAAAGTGTTGTTTCTTGTGCAGAAAATGGAAGTTTTACAGAAGGGAATCGCTGCCAGAATGGTATTGGAGAATTTGAGATTTCACCAAAAAAAGAAAAAAAAAGATCCTGCAAATCATCTTTTGCATTGACTGTATTGTAAATCTTTTTTAATACTTTATTTATTCATGAGAAAGAGAGAGAGAGAAGCAGAGACCCAGGCAGAGGGAGAAGCAGGCTCCATGCAGGGAGCCCCATGCGGGACTCGATTCCAGGACCCCGGGGTCACGCCCTGAGCCAACAGCAGATGCTCAACCGCTGAGCCACCAGGCGTCCCAATGTGCGCACATTTCTGATGGGATTTTCCTGAAAGTCGAGCTGCTGGGTCCTAAGACTTAGGCGTAGCTTCACCTTGAGCAAACAGCCTTCCAGAGAACTCCCAGTGGTCTACGCTTCCACCAGCAGGGCCCAAGAATTCCCGCCTTGCTCCATGCGCATCCAGACCCGGTTTTGCCGATCTTTTTTATGTTTGGGGACTTAATGAGGTTTGAAGGGCATCTGGACCCATACCTGGAGGACGCTGTGCTTCCCTGATCGGTGTCAGGTCTGAAGAGCGGTTAATATTTGTAAATTAGCACAACGAGTTGCTTTTTCAGGGGAAAACCCATAAATATGCTTTAATGGGCAAAAGATTATTCGAAATCCCTGAACGGAGTTACAGAAGCAGGCTCATGGGGGTGGGCCGCTAGTGCTGCAAGGTGGAGAGGTCCGGAGATGAAATGGCATTTCAGGAAAGTGTTGGAGATGGAGAGGGAGGTGAGGAGGGAGAGCATCAAGGTGCACTGAGGTAGGGTCAGAGCCCTGGGGCAGCAGCTCTGGGAAAAAGTCGAAGATTTTGGAACCATATATAATATATATATATATTGTGTATATATATATCATGTGTGTATATATATATGATTCCATTGGCTTTAAAAATGTATGTGATACTATTATACTATTATAATAGCACTATTACATTGTTCTTTTTCACAATTAGTCTTTTTCCCTCAAAATATTGATCTGCCTTCTTAATTTGAATTACCACGTGCATTTATAGCATGTATTTATTTGCATTTGAGCTTCACATTCACCTATCCATTCCCATGTCGGGGGATGTTGGTAAACACCACTGAAACAATCTTTTTTTTTTTTTTTTTTTGGTTGATATTTTTTTAGGACGTAAAATTGAGCTGAAGCAAATATGGCAATTTTGGATGTTGACTGCAAGAACGTCTGCTCTGTTATTTTCTGCACATTTCCACGTATTTGAAATGCTGCATGATGTGGACCTGTTTTAGTATCTAATATTAACCGAAACGGGGCACAAGGAGAAGGGATCGCCTGAATGGGCAGATCCCAGCGTCCTGTTGACTGGACTGACCAAAGAGCCCATGAAAAGAACGGAGACCCGGCCCCCGAGGCTGTAGGCCTGGGGGCAGCTTTGCAGAGGCCTCACGCCGCCCCTCCCGGGCACTGAAGGCGGCAACGTGGTACCGCTCTGGAAGTAGATCCAGAGTGGGATCCGATCCCAGGGCTCACGGGATCCGATCCCCCAGGGCTCACGGAATGAGAGCCTCGGCCAGCCGTCGGGTTCTCGGTCTCTTCCCTGGGAAAAGTCAGGAAATTGAATCTGTCGGGAGGAGCTGTTAGGAACGTAAACGCGATCGTGTTCGTCCCACGCACTTACACCGTGGGGGGTTGATGAGGGAACCAGAACCCCCACGAGCGATACAGAAGAAAGGATCTGTCACAGGGACTTGGCCAGCCCCGTTGGTTGTGGTGGACGTCGGACAAGCGACAGTCTGAAAGGGGGCGGGAGGATCACAGCAAAGTCACCCACCGGGGACGGCAGGCGGCCCTGGTACCCGAGTCGCGGGAGGCGCTGCATTTGATGGTGGCCTGAGGCTCCCACGGGTCAGCAGCAAAGGCAGTTGGGAAGAAAGATCGGACGTAAAGCAAAAAAGAGCAAGGACAAGTGAACTTAGGAGGACAGAACTCGCTCGTGATGGTCGGCTCAGGTCTCATGGTGACTGGGTGGCCCCTGGAAGGCTTTCGGTCTATCAGACCCGACAGCCAGGGAGACGCTGTCTTCGAGGGGGAAGCGGAGCACGGCACAGCCCCGCGCGCGATCCCGGCCTCTGTTCTACGACTTCCCCCCAAAGTCCAAAGGCTCCGCCGAGCTTCCTCCTGCGCCTTGGACGCCTCGAGCACGGATGGACCTGCCGGGTCACGCGCTCCGTTCGGGCGGCGGAGCGAGCTCCTGGCAGGCCGGCTCTGGTGCTAAGTCTCCTTTCGTGGGCCCTGCTCGAAAGCGGCCGCCTTCGGGGTGACTGGGCGCGGCGAAGGAGCTTGCCTCCCGGCGCTCGGTGCCCGGGCATCCTGCCATTGCCCCGGGGGCCGGCGACCAGGTGCTGCGACTTCTCCTCCACCTTGGATGGAGAACCCCAACGCGTCCCGCTCGGGGGGCTTGGAGAGATTCTGCCAAAATAGCTGGCCCCTCCGGTGTCTTGGTGGGACTCGGCTTCCTGCGCCGGCTTGCATCCTCCTTACCAAGGTATTCAGAGGCGCTGCTGTCTCCTGCCCACCAGGGCCAGCTAGCGTGATGTCGCCCCAAGAGCAGGCCTGCTTGGCGTCCCGCGGGACGGAGAGGCTGGCGAGGCCCCGGCGCTGGACGCTGACGGGGTGACCGGCCCTTGGGCAGGACAGCGAAGGTGTATTTCTAGGCTGTCAGCTGGGAGCACACGGCTCCTGCTGCCCTTTATTAAGAGGTACAGAGGGGGGGAAATTGCCAGATCAATAGCTTCCAGACACTGTTGATTTTCTTCAGGAAACAAAACCACATCTGGAAAAGGAGCTCAGTTGGAGTTACCACCTATTAAGTTCATGATAATCCAGTTTTATCCTCCAAGATCCGCTCATCAGGCCAAATAACAAGTCGAATGGGACTCACCCCCCCACCCCCCACCCCCCGCCCCCCGCCCCCGCCGCCTGCAGCTTTCAGGTCCGTGACGACGGTGCCGTGAATTCCGACACTCCAGGAAGGCGGTGTTTTTTGTTTTTTGTTTTTTGTTTTTAATTTAAGCTCCTCGGTAGAGATGACTCTGGTAGTGCCTTGCTCCCGACCTTCCCCACCACCGTAGCCCTTACTCTGCAAAAGAGGCAAACAGCACGGAGAGTTTACCAGTTTCGGAAGATGCGTGTCCCTGAATGATCGGTTCTGGAGCTGAGGGAATGAGCCCACGGCCGCGAGACGGACCTGCGCCAAAATCCCACGCATCCCTTCGTGAGCCCCTCTTCCGTCCGTGGACCACGGCGGCATTTTCAACCCCTTAAAGTCAGTGTCAGCTCGGAGAACATGCCCAGGAACGCTGACAAGTGTGGTAATGCCCCCTTCCCCGAGACCAACTCACACCCTCTTGGTACTTTTGGAGAAAGCCAGAAAAAATTACTGACCGTATACGTTAGGGGCCGAGATGGCCTGTCTCGCTCGTGCGGACGGCCGAAGCACCCAGGACCGGCTCAAGTCTGGGAATCGGCTGAGGGGACGGCGACTCTCTACCGCGACCGAGTCGTCGCCAGAGTCGCCAGACCTGGAGCTCGCAGCCGCTGTCAGTCAAAGAAAGCTCGACGGGGCCGCCCATCGGTCGCGCTTTTCAGGACACCGGGAGCCGTTAGCCAAGCAGAGGGCTCTGTGCAGGCCGACGCGTGCCGCCCAACGCTTCGCTCCGTGTCCACAGCAGCCGCCTCGACTCTGGTGACTCGGCGTCTTACACCCGGTCTCTGCCACCTGGGCACCGTCATCGCCATGAATCTGCAGGGCCTGCTTCGCCGGCAGCCACACCGCGAGACTCGTCGTGTGCGGTTATTAGACTGGCTGCCCTCCCTGCTGCACCGCACAAGGCCTTGGTGAGCGGCGCGGCCTCCGGACCCTCCTGGGGACGTAATTAGAAGCCATGACACGTCTCCCTCACAGCTCTGATCTCCTTAAGCCTTTGGCTCTCCCCCTTTATGTTTTAACAAGCAGGTTCTAGTATTTCCATCCTGCTAGGTGTCAGCCCCGCCACTGGACGTAGGATTGGTCTCAACAAGCCGAGCGTTAGAGCCCCTCCGAGCTGCTCGGAGTAACGTACCGAAGGCAGAATCCGCTCCGTGCGCGTGCCTGACCCAGCGTTATGTTCCCTCCGTTCAACGTCCACAAGATCCATTTCCAAACGAGCTCCCCTGTGAGCATAAATTGGCAAAACGTGGCAGTTCTTTGGTTTGTCTATGACACCTTCCCACCACCCGGAGCCTGCCAATAGCCTGGGTGCGGGGCTAGAGGCCGCGAGAGTGGTGGGGACAGGTCCCGAGGAGAAGCGGAGGAGTCCTGCCCTGCGGGGCCCCTCAGGCCCTTGGGCCTGGTTCAGGTCCAGCGACAGTTTCTGCAGAAGAGGGGAGGCCGAGCTCTTCATTTAGGGAGGAGGAGCTGCCACTCCTGGCAAAGGGGGCTCCGCAGAACTCCGAGTTGGACGCGCCGCGCCTCATCCGCATCTTCCCACGACCCAGTCTTCGGGGTCCCACATCTTCCCAGTCGATACGCCGACTGCCACGGAAGAGGCTCTGTGGGGTCGTGACTTCAATACGCATTATTCAGCCCAAGATTAGACCGCGAATTTGATTTCAAGAAATCTTGGCCCTGTAGCCATAGGAGCTGTGGGTTTTCCTTCCCCAGACCTTGAGCTGGAGACTTGCAAGCCTAAGATCATAATTCTCTTTCTCCAAGCTCTCCAGCCCACCCCGAAGCCACCCAGCGACCCCTGTTGCCTCCTTTATTTTCACTCAAGTGTCCCATGGCAGCGACCACCTGGTCGTCCAAAGCCTTGCTTCCTGTAGGCCCCGCGGGTACCGTGGGGACGACCTACGGAGCCGTGTTGCCTCTGCACCCCGGGGACGGCCAGCCCTGCTCACCGGGATTGGGCTCCACGTAATCATGGGAGAAGCTGTGGAAGGGAAGTTCTGGAAAAGGAAAGTCATAACCAGGGATGACCAAGGGCGACTTGCCTCTGTGTGTCCTGGTGGTTCTGAGGTTGGTGCAGGGCAGCCAGTCGGGAAGACGAGCTGCGTGTGACTCGGGCCGGAGCGAGGACGCCCTGGGCCCCACGCCCGCCTCTCCCCGCACCTGACCCTGGCAATGCGGGCGGCCTGCGGGCGACGCTCGTCAGCCACGTGGACCTGCACACGCACCTGACCCAGGGGCTGCAGGACGGGCTCCCCTCCACCAGCGGGCACGCGAGCGGAGCAGTGGGCGAGCCGGGGAGCCACCGACGGTCCCACACGGCCCTTCAGCCGCAGTGACAGCCGCTCCCCCGCCCGCCCGCCCGCCCGCCCGATCTCACGCCAGCTTCTCCTACTCGGAAGGAGGCCCGTGCAAAGGAGGGAAGGCGAGGCAACGGTTCAGGCTTAGCTAGTCGGGCGCACGCAAGATCACCGCAGCCGTCAAGCTTCGGTAGCTTTTGTGTACGAATCTCTGCCTCCAACCAAAGATCGCGACTTCGAGGGGGACCCCCGGGGGGGGCGGGGGGGCGAGGGGAGCTGTCTCGAAACGTGAATCCGGCAAAATCAAGACCGTGCGTGAGATTTGACTCATGAAATCGGGATCCAGGAAGCCGCAGGGGAGGGCAGGCTTTGCTCCGGAACGTTCGTGGCTTTGACAAGCGGCAACAACCCGCCATATGCTCTTAGGGGGCATTTCTCGCTCGGGAGGTGCTTGCACATCCGCTGCGTCATCCTGAGCCGCCCGACCGTCTACCTCCTTCGCTTATTCACAAGCCGCGAGGCGGGTCCCGTGCCAGGCTCCGTCCTCGGCGTGTTACACTTGTCGCCCCGGATGCGGCATCTCGCTCGTGTGTCGCTGTATCTGTGACAACGTCACCGCCGCTGTTTTACATGCGAGGAAGTGACGGCTGTGACTCCGGGGACACGGAGGCCAGCAAGACCCGGCCCTCGCTCTCCGGAGCACTCTTGGCAAACTTCCTCCGGAAAGGGGCAAATAGGGACTGGTTTAGGCTCAGTGATCCCCACGGTCTGTGGCACGGCCGTGGGGCTCTGCGACCGCAGGGAAGCGCCGCTCCCGGGGGTCCCTGTGCTCCCGGGGCACATGGCACCTGCGAGGCCCAGCGGGCTGACCCCCCAGGCGCAGTGAGGACAGACAGAGGGGGAGCACGAGAGGCCCCGACTCGGGGGGCGCACAGAGGGCCGCGGGGGGAGGCGCGGGGGATGGGGGTGACACCACCTGGTGGGGGACTGACCCTAAACGTGAAAGAAACAGACCACGAGCTGGCAAGGATGTGCTGAGGCTTCCACGCAGCCTTCCGGACTCGTGACCCCCGTGGGTCTGCACGCCCAGGTCCCTGCCGTCCAGGCCTGGGGAGGGGGCTGCGGGGCAGCGACAGCCTGACTCCTCGGGGTGGGCCGGCCTCCGAGTCGGAGTCATCCCTGTGAGGGAGCCCGCGGGCTGGGGGTCACGGCGCTGATGCCCCCCGTACCAGTCCCCCGGGGCCCCCTTCTCCCTGGCAGCCAAGCAGCGGGGGCCTGGGTGGTGGCGCCCTGGCCAACACCTCCCCGCCAGCCACCCTCAGCCTCTGACTCGGGGACGGGAAATGACACTCCTCAGTGAGCAGCTCAGCCCCCCACCCCCGACCCACTGGAGACCCCTGGGCAACACCCTCAGCCCCCCACAACCTGGAGACCCCCTAGGGCAGCACCCTCAGCCCCCCCCACCTGGAGACCCCCTAGGGCAGCACCCTCAGCCCCCCCCACCCAGAGACCCCTTGGGCAGCACCCTCAGCTCCCCCAACTGGGAGACCCCCTAGGGCAGCACCCTCAGCCCCCCCCACCCGGAGACCCCCTAGGGCAGCACCCTCAGCCCCCCCCACCCGGAGACCCCCTAGGGCAGCACCCTCAGCCCCTCCACCCCCCCCAGGTGGAGTCACCCCTATGACTGGCTGGTGGGAGGAGGCCGGCGTCAGCTGGTTCAGGGGGCAGCTCCCTAAAGATAGGAGCAGGGTCCGAGGGCCTGGGGAGATGGGTCTGACGGGTGCGGATGCCCCCCACCCCCGACCACCTGACCTTGATCCCCTGACCCCCGTTGACCTGGCTTCGTCACTGGAACAGGGGGTGATGCCCCCGTCATGCAGCCGCCGGGGCCCTCGGGTGAGAACGTCGTGCAAGCACCAACCCACACCCGGTAGGTTCAAGGCAGCCTGAGGGGCCACAGTGGGGTGGGCCGAGCCCGAGGTTTACCCTCCGCTCACTCGCACGTCTCCTGCGAAGCGCTTCCTGGGCACGACACGAGTCCCCGGAATCCCACAAACACCGGGATGCGGCCTCGGTGGATCCGTCTGCGCGAGCCCCCTGACGTTGGACTCGATGAAGAAGGAACATCTATTAACACCAAAGGCTTTTATCTGGAGGAGGAAGCAGTTGTAGGATTCTTCTGCTTCGTCGCTTTGTGCGTACAAGAGCGACTTAGGCCAAAAGGGCCCCCAGCCCAGAGTTGCTTCCATTTGAAGCTGAAGGGAGTCTTGCTTTTAAACGCCCACGTGAACGCTTTCACGGACGGCGGGTGGCGGTGGGCGGGCGGGCGGGGGGGACTTTCCGTTTTCAACCCCTGGCTTGCCGCCTGCTTAACGCTCATGACCCAGAGGAGGGTGTTGGAAGCGGGCGGCCTCCGCAGAATAAAAGCGTCTGAATTTGCGGGCAGAGGACGTGCAGCTTCTTTCTCTCGGGGCCGATGGAAGGGATCCCGGGAGACCAGCGAAGCAAGAAATTACCAGCGCCGTGTCCGCCCGGCGCCTCGGTGGCCTCGGTGCCCGCGGTGCCAGGCCCCTGCCCTCACGGCCCGGGCCGGCGGGGCGCGGCAGCTGCACCCCGGGGAAGCGGGAAGTGTGCTGAGCCCAGACACAGAGAAAGCCGCCGCTCTGGAGGGCCCAGCAGGTGGGGGAGCCCCTGTGCACAGCGCCGCTCTTCTGACCCCGAGCACACACAATAGGGCTTCCTCGGGAGGGAGGTTTATTTTCTTCCTCCTCCAGGGCTTCTCCTTGGCCCGTGGGATTTATTCAGAGCTGCCTCTCTGTGTGCGAGGGGTCTTGGCCGTTGGTTTTCTTTCCTCTGGGAACCCCCGGGTCCTTGCATTGTGTGCCCTGTCCCTGTTGGAAGGCTGAGTCAGCCTGCCTTGCACTTTGCAGCCTCCATGGCGCCCTCTGCATTGAGGGGGCTCCGTGGGGGACAGGGCACCTTGACGGCCCCGTCTCAGCCCTGCGCGCCCCCCCTGGGGACACCGGAGGGACGTAGCTTTCAGAAGACACGGTGTCTGTAAGACGCTGGCGGGAGCTGCTCAGGCCAGATGACCCTTAGAGCTCCTCGCCAGCTCTGATATTCTAAGACCCGAAAATGGTGTGTGGTCCCCAAACAGGGCCACTTGGGGAGGCGCGGACGGGACGGAAGCCTTGCGTGACTCGGGGGAGACGTTCGAGCCGCCTTCAGGACCCTCGGAAGATAGACATGAAGAAGGGAGGCTCGCCTTAGCCCTGCGGCCTCCGAGGCTGACGTTTTGGCTGGAATTTTATCACGGGACGGGAGGGCACGTTTCATACGGAAAAGGAACCCCAATTCGGCGGCTGGGGCCCCGGGGTCGAGTCTGAAGACCTGGGCCGTCTGCGTGGTCCTGGCTGGCGTGCGACCTCCCCCGGCAGAACCCCGGTGTCCTCATGGGTCACGCGGTGGTCACGAGACCGGGCTTGCCTCGTCATCAGGCTTCCGCGAGGCTCGAATAGGACACAGAAAAATGCTTGTGAATTCTGAAATTCTACGGGTTTAATCTTATCGTGTAGCCCTGAAATGTGTGCAACCAAACGACTTTAAAGCAGTGGCTGATAAGGCCTCAGGGGTCGCACCGACCTGATCCCCAGGGATGATCATTGGGCTCCCTGGAAGCACAGAATAAGGGTGTGCGGGGGACCGACGAGCCACGATGCAGCCCAGTGGGGCTTCCCAGCGGAGCGTCGCTTTCCTCTTGCTTTTTTTCCTTCTGCTCGTGAAACTAGTACGTGCTCACTGTTTGAGACCCGCACAATATGGAAAGCTCAAAGAAGACAATTTTATCATTTTTTTTATTTTTTAAAGAAGAAAAATTTAAAACATCTCCCATGACTGCTACGCGGCTGTGTCCACTGCTAAATCTTGATGACCAGCTTTCCTGTCTTTTTTTCCATGCAGGTAATTGGAATTTTTTTCCCGATTTTTTTTTCCCCAGATTTTCTCCAATTTCCAATTCCAATTTTTTCCGAACGTGATTGGAATTTTTACGCACATTAGTTTTTCCCTTTGTTTGTTACGCACGTCGCCGTTAAAATTCCTCAAGCGGTGGTCGCAGCGCGTGTGGCGGCCCGCGGCACGGCCACCTTGCACACCGAGGTCCTGTCTCGCTTTGCGGTGCTGTAAACGCAGAGTCGGACGCCCCACACCCTGCACCCGGTGCTGTGAGCGCGGCCCCAGCACTAAGCAAAAGCTCCCGGTAGATTTCTCCAGATGATCTCAGCCGCTTGCTCATACTCGAGTGCCCTGGCCTTCGGACGGAGACGCACAAATGTTTGCTCCAAATGTTGGAGGTTTACCCAATGACTTGTGTGGTACGTGGCACAGAATATGATGAGTGGTTGAGGCCCAGGGCACCCGGGGGGCTCAGGGCTGAAGCATCTCCTTGGGCTCAGGCCATGACCCCGGGGTCCCGGGTTCGAGTCCCACCTCAGGCTCCTTGCAGGGAGCCTGCTCCTCCCTCTGCCTGGGTCTCTGCCTCTCTCGCTGTGTCTCATGAATAAATAAATAAATAAAATCTGAAAAAAAAAAACAAAACACAAAACATTTGAGGCCCGAAGCCCTATTGAAAGTATTTTGTTTAAACGTTTATCTCTTCAGTACGTATTTGTTTTTATCCTGTGTCGTTCCCAGTGATTCTTAAGGTCTCTAAGTTCCACTTGTCTTTCCTGGTTTAAGTTTCAGATTAGACGTGTGGCCGCTGGTCCCCAAGGTGGTCTCCCAACCACCTCCCGCGTCCAGGTCCTGAGAATTTCCTCCGGAGGCCACGGGCCCGGCCCCATGGTGCGCCTGTGGGCACCGCTCGCAGCCGAGATGATGCTGCCTGACTTGCCGTAGGTCGCGGCAGCCGTGCGGCTGTGGCCCGGCTCCCTGGGAACACCCGCTTGCAAGAAGGCGGGCTGTGCTGCGGAGGTCGGGCTGCGAGGACTCCTGAACTACCACACGGAGAGGGCTGCCCAGCCAGGCCCCAGTCTTTCGGCCGCCTCCCCGGAGGCAGCAGGCCGAGGGGGCGAACAAGCCATCTTGGACACCCCGCCTGGACGCGTCTTCAGATGATCCCAGCCCTGCCTTCCACCTGCCCGCAGCCGGACCCCCAAGAACCACACAGCAGCCGGACCCAGTCCTCCCGTGGGCTCCGCGAGGCGTGAAGAATACAAGACCAAGAGGACTCAAGCCTCCTCGCCTTCAGGGAGCCCTGGCCTACGGCGAGGACGGAGGCATGAGGCCGTGACCTGGCGGGACCCAACGCAGGAAGCATGAGGCTCACGGTGGACTGGCCGCTCCGTCAGGGGCGGGGCGGGGTCTCCTGAAAGGCTGACCTTTGTTTGCACCTTGGAAATGCCCAGGAGCTTCCCCCTTGACATGGGGAAGAGGAGCAGCCCATGGAGGGAGCCTCGTGTGGGAAAAGTGGAGTGTGTCCTGGCTGGAGAAGAGCACGTGCTAGAACCAGGGGAGCAGCAGGTCCTGACACGACAGCCCTATTCGCAGGTCATAAGACAGAAATGGGGAAATGAGGGACCCAGAAAGGACTCTCAGCAGGAGACTTACACGGTGGGATCTGCTCCTGGAGGCTCTGGCTTCCTCCTTTCATCCGGCAAATGCCCACTGAGGCCGGGCCTGTTCCTTGAGCCAGGGATGCTCTAGAGCAGCGACGTCCCGGAGAAACGCAGCGCGAGCCACGCAGGCGAGCTCCCGTTTCTAGCCGTAGGATTTAAAACGGGAAAGAGTAACGGCTGGAATTAATTTTGTGACGAAATATTGTATTGGACCCAACAGTTCCAAAGTAGTATCATTTCAACAGGTGATCGATGTAAAAAGTCACTGAGATAGTGGACATCATTTGACTCGGAGGTGTTGAAGCTGGTGCGTGTTTCAGGCTAAGTCGTCTGAGCTCAGGCTACCTACACGGTGGCTGGGGGCCGCTGTCCCGGGCAGGGCAGGCCTGGGCGCAGGGGGCACGGAGGAGGGTGAGGCAGGTGAGGTCTGCGCCCTCAGCAGCTCCTGCGCAGGGGTGAGGGGTGGAGACGCAGAGGGAGCCAGTAAGAAAGTAAATCAGCGTCGCTTGAAACGGTGGGAAGCAGCACAAAAGGAAGAAACGAGTGGCGTGAAAACATTAGGGCCCGTGGTGGGGGCTGTGTTCTGACACCTGGGTCACGAGGTGGTGGCGGGTGCGGAGGGCGCGGAGGGCTGTGGGCCAGGGCCTGTGATGGCCTGGTGGGTGCTGCCGGGGAGGGGGCTGCTGCCCCAGCAGAGGCTGCCGCTGGGGACTGGGGACCAGCCAGCAGGGGTGCGGGGGGAGGCGGGGACCAGACAACAGGGGGGAGGGGGGAGGCGGGGACCAGACAACAGGGGGGAGGGGGAGGCAGGGTGAGCCAGCAGGGGTGAGGGTGGAGGCGGGGCCAGTCAGCAGGGGTGAGGGTGGAGGCGGGGCCAGTCAGCAGGGGGGAGGGTGGAGGCGGGGCCAGCCGGCAGGGGTGAGGGCGGAGGCCGGGCAGGTGCAGACTGGGACCCGCCAGCCTGGGCCGTGGGACATCTCTTGGACATCTCGGGCCGGTAAGCAGCCGGGACTTGCCTGCTGTCCCCGAGCCCCGGGCGTCGCGGTCCGACCTCACGACTTCAGTTAATGAAATCTCAGTGGTGTGAATGGACTAAAAGCCGCTGAATCGTACCCTTGGAAATGCTGAGGGTGGTGAGTATTACGTTAGATGGCTTTTATCTAAAAAATAACTGAAACATTGCTGGTGAACGTCCCCTAACTCTGGAGCCCGTGTGGCTGGAGCTCGCGTGTCCCCGGGGGGCGGGTGGGGAGGGCACAGAGCCTGCAGACCCTGCCGTCCTCGCTGTCCTCCTCTTCCTCCTGGGGTGGGGGTGGGGGTCAGGGTCCTGTGTCTCTGGCCTCAGGGTGGGGAGCCTGTGGCCCCTCCAGCGCGGCTGCCCCTCTAGAAAGGGGAGTCCGTTCCCGGTGTCACATTGGCCCCTCCCATTGCCGAGCACCCCGAGCCCGGCGCCCTGCTGGCCGTCACCCCATCCCTGTCAGTGACCCGGCTGCTTCCCGTGGCCGCTGCCGGGCAGCCCTGAGGCCCCCGCGGCCGTGCTCGCTCCACTCGCTCGGGAGCAGCAGGATCGCAGCCCCGTGTGCAGGGGTGTCGCCTCCTGCAGGTGCAGCCCCCCAGCCCTTCCTAACGTCTATCAGTGCCAGCCAGTCCCGCGAAGGGCCCGTAAGAGGTGGGCAGCGTCTACGCTCACACGGGCCCCTTTCCCTCAGGGGACGTGTGTTGAGCGGTCCCCAGAATTCTCTTGCCAGGTGGGGGGTGGTGTCAGCCTAGGCCTGCAGGTGAAGCCCCGCAGGCAGGTGGCCGGAGGCGGGGGTGCCCGTCCTCCTTGCCCGGAGGCACACCGAGGAATACCCCACCCCACTTGGCCTCACGCGTGGGTGCAGCACCTTCCTTCCCCACAGGGCAGAGGATGCCCTCCCACACCCCCTCGTCAGTCTTTCTTTTCTTTTTTTTTTTTTTAAGATTTTATTTATTTATTCATGAGAGATGCAGAGAGAGAGAGAGGCAGAGACACGGGGAGAGGGAGAAGGGAGCCCGATGTGGAACTCGATCCCGGGACCCCAGGGTCACGGCCTGGGCCAAAGGCAGACAGACACTCAACCCCTGAGTCTCCATGGGGCCCCAAAGGTTTATTTTTAAAATACCGGTGCTGGGCGTCCCCCACAGACCCGGCCCCGTTGCCCTGTGGAGCTCTGGCTCTCGGGGTCTCAGAGCCGCCGGCCGGCCGCCCCGTGGGTCAGGCTCGGGAAGCACATGCGCAGCTACTGGCCTCCCTCTGGCCGGGGAGCCTTGCACCGGGCCGCAGCTCAGTCCGCTCGGCACCTGCTTACGGAGCTGGGCATGGGAGCGGGGAGGAGGGGGGCAGCCACACTGAGTCACTGTCACCCTGGGAGGGTGAAAGAGTGGAGGTTGACTGGGGATCACTGGGAGGGACGGGTCCCAGGCCTAGGGTGGGCGTGTGAGCGAGAGCGAGAGCGAACAAGAGAGGGAAGGCGCCCAGGAGGCAGCTGCAGGCTTACACGACACGGGGGACCCAGCGTCTGGGCCGAGTTCCCGACCCGGTGCAGTAGGTCGGCCTCACGGGGTGACGGTTGGAAGGAAGTCGCCGTCACAGGGTGGACGGGACTCGGAAGCCCAGACGGCAAAGCAGGACATGGCTCCGTTCTCAGCAGGACTGCCGGGGTCGGCCTGGCCCCTCGCTGGTGGCCCGAGCTCTGCAGGGTCCCCAGCACAGACTTTGACCCCTGTGCCAGCCACCCCCCGGCCGCGGCCCGGTCCTGAGCGTGAGCCCAGAGTGGCCACCAGCTGGGTGGCCAAGCCGAGTGGATGACTCCTCGGGGGGGACCTGGGTGGAAAATTCGGGGGTTCTGCTCAGATTAAAGCAGCGTCCACCCGCGCTAGGGTCGACCTAGGGGCGGGGCCAGTGGGGAGGAGAGAGGCAGGGCCCTGGCCCCCCGCAGCCTGGATCTGACCCGACCGCACGCTTCGGCCTTACCCGCGGGATTCCTCAGGGGTAAGAGCCTGAAACCCCGCAGTTAGTTACGGGCAAGCGTCCTCGTGGAGCCAAGGCCGTGAACGCCCTCCGTCCCCCAGCCGGGCGACAGCCGCTGGAGGCTCCCAGCCTCCCGGGCTCCCCCTCAGCTCCCCTCTGTGCTTCTCGCCCCCAAACTCGGCGTCTGCAGGTGCCAGCGAGGCTGCCCCGCATGAGCCCCAAGCTGCCCGGGGCCGGCCCCCCAAGGCTCTGCTTTCTCCTACTCTGGCCGGAACCCAGAACCCAGCCCGGAGGAGTGGGAGGACGAGCCACCGGGAGCAAGGCTGGGACCTTCCCGCTGAAGGACGTGGGACAGGACTCAGTAGGGAGCCCGTACTGCCCCAGCCCCGGCCTGCAGCCCCCCCCCCGCCCCCCCGTAGAGCCTGCTGCTGCTCAGCTTCTAAAAGCAGAATTGCATCATGGCCCACGGGGCAACGAAGTCCTCTGCTCCCAGACCCACATGTGAAAGCCTTTTCTAAATAATGTCGCTCGGCTCTGCGGGTTCGGGAATGTGGACGCTGAGGCCCAGAGAGAAGTGACTCGCCTGAGGTCACCGAGGCCGTGAGACAGGTGCGGTCGGTGGAAGGAGCACTGTCCCGGGGGCACCTAGGCCTGGGACCCATCCAGACTCTGCTGTGCGACCTTGGGCAACCTCGCTAACCCTCCCTGTTCTCACCTGTAAAGTGGGGTGAAGATGCCCCCCAGCAGGCTATGGGGGGGGGCTGCGTGCAAAACACACGCGGAAAGCCTGACACGAAACGGGCGCTCGTCATCCTGGGGGTAGGATCGGACTCCACGTGACAGCCTCTAAGCGTGTGGCCCTTACACGAGAGGTAGAGAGACTCAGGCAAAGGCCGGGTTGGCGACACCGGCCTCCCTGGGCGCCTGGGGAAGTTGCACCCTCGGGAGCGTCTCCACGGCTCTGCAAAGAATCCTCCTTCTTGTCTTGCGTGTCGTGGGCCACGGTGGCCGCCGTCCCAGCCCGGGGAAAGCTTCTCAATGACCCACCCCGAAACCTCCATCACCCACGGAGAGGCGGACCCGGGATCGACCGCTAATCTTGCACTCATTCATTCATTCATTCATTCAACAAATACTTGAGCCCCTGCTCCATGCCAGACCCTGTTCCACGGCCTGGGAACCCAGCAGCGAACAAGGGAAATCCCTCGCTTCCCGGAGCTTGCATCCCAGGGGATTCTAAGAAGTCGAAGGAAAAAGCAGCTACGGGGCTGCTGAGCTGCAGGTCAGGGGGCTCTTGCCTTCGCCTGCGACCCTCTCCCCGCACCCCTGCGCCCCTACTGTCTCTGTTTCCTCCTGCGCTTCCCTGGTTCCCGCTCCCTAAGCTGCTCCTTGTTTTTTGTTTTTTGTTTTTTTTTTAAGATTTTATTTATTTGCTCATGAGACGCACAGAGAGAGAGACACAGACCCAGGCAGAGGGAGAAGCAGGCTCCACGCAGGACTCGATCCCGGGACCCTGGGGTCACGCCCTGGGCCGAAGCCGGTGCTCAACCGCTGAGCCACCCGCGTCCCTAAGCCGCGCCTTTTAACCACAGAAAATCAAAGCGAAGTAACCTTTGTGTTACTTTGTGTCAGCGAATGTGATACTTTGTGGCAGAAACGGTAACATTTTCTGAATCTCTTCTCCAACACGCACCTCTGGCGCCTGACGCTGATTAAAGGCAGCGGCTTCGGCCTGCAGAGTTAGAGCCCGGGGGGGGGGGGGGGGCTCCTTTCCCAGCCCCGCGGGCCTCCGAGGCCTCCTCCCCTCCGCCCCCAGGTTTTGGGGCGCGACCTGCATTGCACACAGGGCACCCCCGGCCCCACCTCCTTTATCTCTGGACTCTGGCTGTGAAAAGCAAGAGGAGAGAAGCAGGTTTGTTTAGTGGGAGCTCTTTTCTGAGGCCAACAGGGAGAACAGGACAGAGGAGAGGAGGCTGCGTTTGGGGTCAATGTTTAACCCGCTAGATTAATGAATGCTAGAAGGAGGAAGCAGCCGGAGTAAAGACGCCAGAAAAAATGTCTCCCTGGGGTTCAAAAGCCAAGATCCACGACCTGTGGTTAAAGTGTCCTCAGAGGCTGGCGGTCACCCGCTCCCCCCAATGGCGCTGCCCCCCAGGACCGCCCTGGCTCTGCCCCGCTGCCCGCAGCCCCGGGTCGGGACCCCCATGCCGACGCCCCAGGGCCGCCCGTGCCCCATTAGGTTCCGGGCCCTGCCCCTGAGCCCCCTGCTCCTCTCCCGGGAACCGCCTCCGTCCCCGCAGGCCCTCGGCCGGCAGCACCGCACCAGAGCGTTGGGCCGCGACAACCTCTGGCCCGTGTGAACCCACCGCCTCTGCCCTGACTCGCACGAGCTTTGGCAATTTGCTGGTCCCGCCTGTGCTCCCTCCCTGGCTGCTGAGATGACCGCTGGCCTGAAACTTCTCCTGTAAAGGGCTGAGCACAGAGTAGCCGAGGCGCGGGGGTCACACGCTGGCACCCCCCGCCGCGCCGCAGGAGCAGCCCTGAGCACTGTGCGAGCGCCTCGGCCGCGTCCCAACACGACTGCATTGACAAGAGCAGGTCGTGAACGGCACGGACCGGAGGCTGCGGGACCCGGGTGCTCTCCGGAGCTTTGCGGGCACAATTGTCCTCTAACCCTGCTTTATTTCACAGAGAGGAAATCAGACTCAGGGAAGTTCCTCCGCCACCGAGTAGGTCGGTGGCAGGGCCGGAGCAGAGGCTGAGTCTCCTGGGCTGGTCCACGGTAGGCCTCGGTGCTTCCCATGCCAAAGCACAAGCTGTTTTTGGCATGTGGGGCCCCGCTGGGGTGCAGGGAGCTGGGAGGGGAGGGGAGGGGGCAGGGGGCAGGGGAGGGCCCCAGACTGAGTTAGATGAGATGGCGGCACTCCCAGAAGGGGCGCAGCAGGCGGGCAGAGGCTATTACTCTGTTGGCTTCGAAGCTGGGGAAACCGCACCTGGGAGAGGCAAGTCCCCGCGTGTTCCATGCCACGACCTCACGCTTCCCATCCGCACACGCTGACCTCCGTTTCCCCCGGACTGTGCTGCAGGAGGAAGGCCCCACCCGCGTGTGCGCTGCTGCGTGTCTGAGCGGTCCACCACAGGGGGCTCCTCCCGGGAGAGCGGCTCCTGGGCCCGTCTTCCGTGGCTGCCTCGACACGGCCGTGTATTGTCAGGCTGCTGCGACAGGCTTCGCTCCAGACAACCTCGCGTCAACCCGGGACTGGAGGTCCCTTGGCCTGAAGACCCAGAAGCTTTATGATATGAATCTGCTTTCCCCTTTGCCCACCCCCAGCCCAGCACCCGCCTCTGCTCTGCAGCAGGGAGAGGCCGTGGATGAGGTCCAGTGAGGCCAAGTGACACTTCCTTCGCTGGGGATCTCAGGTCCCACCTGGGGGGATCATTTTCTCCACTCTCCACGCCCTGCAGGGACCCCACTGCAGGACCCCGGCCACGGGGTTCTGGAACAACAGGACTTCCCCATCACAACTGCGGCCACGATGACTTCCAGGAGTGAGACAGTGCGCCTGGTCCACAGTCACTGAGCTCCAAGGAGCAGCCCCGGTCTCTCTGTTGGGATAGGACTCTGTCATAGGCAAATGTGTAGGGAAAAAATGAAACCTGGGAATCGGTTTGCTACGGGGGATTTTCTTGTCGGGTGAGGAAGTAAGGTTTTCAGAAGTGGCTTTACCATGAGCCTGGATTAGGGAGCCAGACTGGCTCCAGAGAGTCCATGGCGGAGGCCTCCCCCATGAAAGGATGTGAAATTCATGGTCAGCTCACATATTCTGGCTGCAGGATCAGCTCAAGATGATCCCTACCTGGAGTCATGGGCCCTCCGGCGAGTTCTGGAGGCTACTGAGGGTCTGGATACAGGGCCCTGCATACAGCCAGAAGCCCTAGCCCTCCTCATACGCCCTAAGATGAACTATGCTGGTTGCAATCTGAGTTCTCTGGCCACTATGTTGTTGCCCACTCTTCCCATCCACACCCCCTGTATTCCTGTCAAATTCAGCCGCGGCAACTCCAGACTGGTCCTTGCCTTTGAGCACCTACCTTTGCTGAGCATGCCACCCTCTGCTTTGAAAGCTCATCCCTTCTCTGGATTGCTCCCATTAATCCTTCAGCCTCCAAATCATAAGGTTCTTACGATCCCTTTCTTTGTATTTCCATTATCTGTGCCCCGCGATGCCCTGCTAGACAGTGCCATTCTTTAGGGCAGGGACTCTACCCAATTCATCACGATATCCCCATTTCCTCCTGTGATGTTTAGTGTAACTATTGAAGGGGCGAGCAGATGAATGAGCACATGACCTTGGAAGGATTGGTAGTCAGTGGGACAGGTAAACAGTCGACCCCATAAAGTATGGTGGCTGTGACTTTACTTGGAAATAGGGCCTTTGAGGATACAATTGAGTTAAAGGTCTTGAGATGAGATCATCCTGGATTTGGAGTAGTCCCTAAATTCTTATAAGAGATAGGAAAAAAAAAATAAGACACAGAGATGCACAGAGGGGAAGGCCGTTTAAAGACAAAGGCTGGGGTTGGAATGATACATCGATAAGCCAAGGAACATCAAGAATTGTCAGAAGCTATGAGAAAAGCATGGGATGGATTTTCTCTCAGAGCATCCAGAAGGAACCAACCCTGTTGACATCTTGATTTCAGGCTTCTGACCTCCAGAACTGTGAGTGAACAACTTTATGTTTTTTTAAGCCATCAGTTTGCGGTGGTTTGTTATGGCAGCCCTAGACAACACAAAGAGGGAAAATGTCCCAACTAATTTTGTGAGGTCAGAATTACTCTGATACAAACCCAGGTGAGGAAATTACAAGAAAAGAAACTATAGACCAGTATCTCTTATGATGTAGAAATCCTCAATAAAATACTAGCAGGTCAAATCCAGCAACATATAAAAAAATCGTATGCCGTGATCAAGTGTGACTTATCCCAGGAATGCAAGGTTGGTTTACAGTGCCAAAAACAATAATGTAATGTATCCTATAAATAGTCTTTAAAAATACATAAATTATTTCAGTATACACAGAAAAAACATTCAACAAAATCCAACACCCCACCATTCATGATCAAACACTCAGGGATAGAAGGGGGCTTCCTAAACCTCATAAAAGTATCTATAAAACAAAAATAAATACACACCAAAAAAAATTAAAAACCACCTTACAGCTAACATTACCCTTTTTTTAATATCTTTTATTGGAGTTCGATTTGCCAACATATAACATAACACCCAGGGCTCATCCCATCAAATGCCCCCCTCAGTGCCTGTCACCCAGTCACCCACACCCCCCACCCACCTCCCCTTCCACCTCCTTGTTCCTTTCCCAGAGTTAGGAGTCTCTCATGTTCTGTCTCCCTTTCTGATATTTCCCACTCATTTTCTCTCCTTTCCCCTGTGATCCCTTTCACTACTTCTTATATTCCTTGTATGAGTGAGACCATATAATATTTGTCCTTCTCCAATTGACTTACTTCACTCAGCATAATGCCCTCCAGTTCCATCCACGTCGAAGCAAATGGTGGGTATTTGTCGTTTCTAATGGCTGAGGAATATTCCATTGTATACAGAGACCACAGCTTCTCTATCCATCATCTGTCGATGGACACCGAGGCTCCTTCCACAGTGTGGCTGTTGTGGACATTGCTGCTATCAACATCGGGGTGCAGGTATCCCAGCGTTTCATTGCATCTGTATCTTTGGGGTAAATCTGCAGCACTGCAATTGCTGGGTGGTAGGGCAGGTCTATTTTTTACTCTTTGAGGAACCTCCACACAATGAGATCTCACCTCACACCAGTGAGAATGGTGAAAATTAACAAGACAGGAAACAACAGATGTTGGAGAGGACATGGAGAAAGGGGCACCCTCTTGCACTGTTGGTGGGAATATGAACTGGTGCAACCACTCTGGAAAACCGTGCGGAGGTTCCTCAGAGAGTTAACATTACCCTTAATGGTGAAAGAATGATTGTTTTCCTCCAAGATAAGGAAGAAGACAAGGATATCCGCTCTTGCCACTTCTATTCAGCATCATACTAGAGATCCTAGCCAGGGCAGTCAGGCAGGAAAACAAAATTAAAGGCACTGAGATTGGAGATATTTGCAGATGATATGATTTTGCATATGAAAAACTTAAAGAAATCACTAAAAAGCTATTAGAACTAATGGAGTACAGCAAAATGAAATTTAAAAAACAATTTAATTAGGAGCACCTGAGTGGCTCTGTTGTTTAAGTACCTGCCTTTGGTTCAGGTCATGATCCTGGAGTCTCAGGATAAAGCATCAAGCCCTGCATCGGGCTCCTTCTGCTCCTCCCCGCGCTCGTGTTCACTCTCTCTTACTCTCACCTTCAAATAAATAAATAAATAAATAAATAAATAAATAAATAAATAAATAAAATCTTTAAAAAAACAATTTAATTATAACTCTATCAGTAATAATAATATATGTAGGAATAAATTTAATAAAAGAAATGCAAAACTTAAAAAAAAAGAAATCCAAAACTTATATTCTGTTACTTAAAAAATCATTGCTGCTCTCAAAAAAAAAAAATTGTCGAAAGTAGTTAAGAGTAAATAAATGGAAAGATAGCCCATGTTCATGGAGCAGAAGACTTACTATTGTTGAGATGATAATACTCCCCAAAATGATTTACAGATTCAGTGCACTCCTTCAAAATCCCAGCTCGATTCTTTGCAGAAGTTGATAAGCTGATCCCAAATTTGAGGGACTTGGAGTAGTTAAGATAATCTTGGAAAAGGAAGATAGTAGAGGACTCACATTTCCTGATTTCAAAAATTACCACAAAACTACAGGAATCAAGACTGTGTGGCTCTGGTATAAGGACAGACTCACAGATCACAGGAATAGAATTGAGAGTCCAGAAATAAACCCCCACATTTACGGTCAGTTGATTTTTTTTCCCTCACAGATGCCCAAACAATTCCATGAGGAAAGAATAATATTTTCAATAAATGGTGCTGGAACTGGATATCCTCATGTAAATGAAGAAACTGAACCCATTTCTCGTACCATACTCCAAATGGATCCAAGTCTTAAATGTAAAGTGAAAAGTATAAAACTGGGGATCCCTGGGTGGCTCAGTGGTTTAGTGTCTGCTTTTGGCCCAGGGCGCGATCCTGGAGTCCTGGGATCGAGTCCCGCATCAGGCTCCTGGCATGGAGCCTTCCTCTCCCTCTGCCTGTGTCTCTGCCTCTCTATGTCTATGATGAATAAATAAAATCTTAAAAAAAAAAGTATAAAACTCTGAGAAGAAAACATCAGGGTAAATCTTCATGACCTTGGATTAGGCAATGGTTCCTTAGATACGACACCAAAAGCCCTCACAACAAAAGAAAAAGAAGATCAAGTTGGACTTCATCGACATTGAAAATATTTGTACCCCAAAGGACACCATCAAAAACGGAAAAATATAACCAAAAGAATGGGAGAAAATTTTAACGATTCAAATATCTGTATGGGATTTGTATCTAGAATATATAAAGAACCCTTAAAGCTCAATAATAAAAGAAGGCAAATAACATAATTTAGAAATGGGCTAAAGATCTGCATGTTTCTCCAAAGACTGTCTACAATTGCCAATAAGCACACAAAAAGATGAATAATTAGCCATCAGGAAATGCAAAGATGCTTTTTTTGTTCTATAAAGATTCATAAGTAACCTCTACACCCAACAGGGGTCACAAACCTACAGCCCCAAGATGGAGAGTGGCAGGTTCTACCAATTGAGCCCAGCAGGCGCCCTGTGGATGCGTCCTTATGGCCACTAGAGCGGCCGTAGTAAAGGACTGATAGCGGCAGGTGCTGGTGAGGATGTGGAGGAACTGGGCTTGCCGTCCCCTCCTTGTAGGAAAGTACTGGAACCACCATGTTGAAAAATAGTCTGGAAATTCCTCTGAATGTTTAAACACAGTTACCACAGCACCTAAAACATTCTCTGTCTCGGGATGCGCCCCAGAGAGATGAGAACACACGGCCATACGGAGATGGGCACGCAGGAGTCCACGCAGCTCCTCCGGCGTAGGCAGGAAGCAGAGACATCCCGAACATCCATCCACCGAGGGGCAGATCCAACACGCGGCATTCTTGTCCTTTGGGGTATTTTTTCAGCAACAGAGGCGGCGAGCGTCATGACACATGTTACAACACGGATGAGAATATTGCGCCAAGGAAAAGAAGCTGATCGCAGAAGGACGCGTATTATATTTATGTGATATTCTATTTACATAAAATTCCAGAATAGGCAAATCTATAGGGATGGAACATAGATTAGTGGGGAAGGGGGGCAGTAAGGGCATCACCCGTAAAGGGTAGAGGGTTGGGGGGCGGTTAGGAGAATATTCTAAATTGGATTGTCGTGGTGGTTGCCCGACTCTGAGAATGTACTAAAAACCATTCAACGGCACATTAGAAATGGGTCAACTGTGTGATGTGTGCATTATATTTCGATAAAGTGTACTGCAATATTATAAGGTAGAGATAGAGATACAGAGAGAGAGAGAGATAGAGAGAGATAGAGATAGAGAGAGAGATAGAGATAGAGAGATAGAGAGATAGAGAGATAGAGATAGAGATATAGACTAGAACTAAACACCCTAAGTGCGAGGCGGGTGGTTGGTGATCTATATTTCCTACTTTGGACTCTGCTACAGTAACCAAATTTTCATCATCACACATAGTTTACTTTTTCTTGTTATCAACATGAAAATTAAGATCATAAAAATCAATAAGCATGAGGCTGGATGATCCTCTCCCTGTCCTGCCCCCCACACCCCCCCAGCTAGGCTCCCCCTTCCCCTCCCCTCCCCTCCCCGCGGGTCGGGCCCTCTGTGTGTCCATGTGTCCGTGTGGGGGACGGGGGACAAGTCCCCTCACCGCAGGCCGGGCCCCCTGTGTCTCCATCTCCCTGCGGGGACAAGCCCCGTCACGCAGCCCCCCTGCAGGCAGCAGGGTCGGCCTGTGCTTCCTCCCGCCTCCTTTCCGTGAGTGCCGGGGTCAGGTTGTGAGGCTTTCATCCGCAACGAGCCCCCTCCCGTGACTTCTGGGGTGGGGGTGCATCAGGCCGGCAGAGGGGCAGGCCCAGGAGTCTGGGCAACGCTAACCAGGCTGCAGAGGCCCTCCGGCAGCCCCGCTCTCCTGGCCGGCCCTGGCTCCCTGGTCACCAGAGCTGGGACCCCGGGGCCCCTGCTGCGGGGACCTAGGGCCTGACGGGCCACACTCCTGGGCCAGGCCCCTGCGGTGGGCTCCCTGGACGGCAGGCAGGAGGCAGAGGAGCTGGCACCTGCGGGCGGCAGGAGCCGAGGGGTCCTGCGACCCAGAACCCCGAGCAGGAGACTCGGCCGATTAAGAGATCCTGGGGCAAGGGACACACAAGAGCGACACACGCTCAGAGCAGACAAAAGAGGCAGCGGGGCTCGGAAAGCCGGCTGTGGTTCTCTGTGAGCAGCTGGGATCCCTGACTCGGGCGCTGCCCCCGCTCCCTCTGCACCCGCCCGGCCAGCGGGAGAGGCCAGAGTCTGCAGGGGCTGCACAGGGCCCTGGCCGGCTGTGAGACCTTGGACAGGACAGGGGCCTCCCTGAGCCTCAGCTTTCTGGCTTGCACACGGAGACCTGCCCACCTCCGGGTGTGGTAAGGGTCAAATGGTGAGAGGGTTGGCCACGCGCCGCGCATGCAGGGACACCAGACAAAATCACCATCCCTGACCCAACACGACTTGCTCACTAGCTTTTAGACCCTACTCTCAGGGGCGCCGGGGGCTCAGCGGTGGAGCATCCGTCTCCGGCTCAGGGCATCACCCCAGGGTCCTGGGATCGAGTCCTGCATCGGGTCCCCGCAGGGAGCCTGCTTCTCCCTCTGCCTGGGTCTCTGCCTCTCTCTGTGTGTCTCGTGGATAAATAAATACAATCTTTTAAAAAATAACCAAAGCCTACCCCCAGAAACCAACTTCCCGTGTGTACACCTAGTCCTGAGTGATGTCACCGTACCCCGAGCCTTAGATGGGGTGTGGGAGCTCAGAAGAGACAAAGAAGAACCAGACACATGGTGACCACATTTCCCTCACCCGAGAAAGCGTGTATGCGTGTGTATGTGTGTGCCCAGGCACACGGACAGATGCACCCGCACGTGCACAGGCTCACATGCACACACGGGCCCGGCTGCATTTACCCCCTGCTCAAGATGGGGACGTGGAAGTCGGGCCTGGAGGGTATGTAAGTCCCTTTTAAAAGGTACCATGTAGGGATCCCTGGGTGGCGCAGCGGTTTGGCACCTGCCTTCGGCCCGGGGCGCGATCCTGGAGACCCGGGATCGAGTCCCGCGTCGGGCTCCCGGTGCATGGAGCCTGCTTCTCTCTCTGCTTCTCTCTCTGCCTGTGTCTCTGCCTCTCTCTCTCTCTCTGTGTGACTATCATAAATAAATAAAAATTTAAAAAAAAATAAATAAAAGGTACCATGTAGGGGTCCCTGGGTGGCTCAGCGGCTTGGCACCTGCCTTCGGCCCGGGGCGCGATCCTGGAGTCCCGGGATCGAGTCCCGCGTCAGGCTCCCTGCATGGAGCCTGCTTCTCCCTCCTCCTGTGTCTCTGCCTCTCTGTCTCTATCATAAATAAATAAATAAATAAATAAATAAATAAATAAATAAATCTTTAAAAAAAATAAAATAAAAGGTACCATGTGACTGTCTTGAAAAGGCAGCTCTGGGTGCTCGCCATCGAGGAAGTGTGCTCCCGCCCGCGCCGCCGTCACCCTGATGATTCCCGTATCCGAATTCCCTGAACGGATCCTTGGGAAAGTCAAGTTGCAGAAAAGCACAGCTGTCACCCTGAAACGCCAACTGCTGTGTCCTGGAGACACGGCTGGACCCCGAGGATCTCTTCCCCGCCGTCCTGCCTCCTTCAGGTCACGTCCATGCAGCGACGGCCTGGACGGTGACAGCTCCCCAGGTGCAGGGTGTCAGAGCTCACGGGCGCCTGCGCAGTCGTCACCCACCTGCTCTTTCCAGAGGCCTGCGGCGGGGGGGGGGGGGCAGGCAGGCCCCGTCCTCGGTCCAACGGGAGGCAGAGCCACGGCACCGGCCGGCCGGGGTCTTGCCCTGGGTCGCACACCTCACACCTCACGGCGTTGAGCGCGGTCTTCTGACCCACACCGGGTTTTCTTCCCCGAGCACCGCGCCTCTTGCAAGCCCTGTGCCGACCGCAGCCCCGTCCCCCGGGCTGTTTGGCGTCACTACCGTGACCTTCCCTAAACAGAGTCAACGGCTTCAAGGTTTGCTCTCTGTTCCTCTGAGAACACAGACATGCGTTAAAGGGGAACCTGAGTCCGGACAGTCATGTGGTGTAGACGTGAGTGTTTGTTTCCCTGTGATAGTGTCGCTTCCTCCGGAAAATTCCAAGCAATACATCCGTTTCCAGCCCTGGGAAACTCTCAACTGCGGACCATGTGTCTGAGTCCTGTGTGGTCAAAAGAGGGATGTTCCGAATGTCCACAACTTATTTCCATGTTAAAATAATTCCACGCTCGGCTGAACTCCACTTACACACAAGTGTGCACCTGTTAAAATAGGTCATTTTTCACTGTTGATCTTCCGGATTCCATGGACGTGTGTGGGAACCCCAGACGAATGTAACCTCAATGTCACAAAAGGGCATTTTTCTCTGCTGAGCAATCCTGGCCGGCGCAGACCCCGGGGTCCCTCGCGCCCCCAGATCCGCGACACCGAGGAACGGCCCCTTCTGGCGAGAGACCGGGCTGGGTGGGATCAGACCTTGGTATCCAAGAAACCACATGGGCTCTGTGTCCTACAACCGTGTTGCAGTTTGTGAGGTCCCTGGAGACCTTTTCCTCTGGCCCCCGGCAGAACACACTCAGTGCCTGGCCCCAGGGCCCCAGAAAGCTGAAAGCGGGGGGGGGAGGGGGAAGGAAAAGAAAAGAGGAGAAAAAACATGTTCAGGGCAAGGAGCTCCGGCATCTGAGGTTCCGTGACTCTTGCAGAAGTGGAGGTCGCAAAACTTTTAGGGCTACAGAGTAAATGCGTAAAAAGGCAAATGCAGAGGGTTTTATCCCGGCGCAGAGAGGTTTTTTTTTGCTTCTTCAGATCTGGAGAGCTTCCAGAAACCCCAGTGCCCTCCGTCAGTACGGGGCTGCCGTGTGGGGCCTTCGGGACCCTCAGGCGCGAGGCCTTCGGGGACATGGGGGGTCGATGCCGGGGGCCCCGTCGCCACGGCCGGCCTCTGGGCCAGGACTTGGCCCCCCGGGAGTCGTGGGCGCCTGCCATGGGGTGCTAGCCCTCCGGGCAGTTTATTTCGAGGAAAAAGTCAAGGCCGGGGGCCCAGAGCAGGGGGTGGACTGGTGGCCTTGGAGCCCACGTCCCCGGGAGCGCACTCACCCGCTCGGGGCGGACGGTGATACACGTGCATCCCAATCCAAGACTGGGTTCTGCAAACCGGTTTATTTAAACTCATTTTTTTCCCTCCTGAGACGTGCTTCAGGAAGGAGATCAAGAAGGCAAGATGTGGGGCGGGGGGGGGAGGTCCGTGCAGCTTCTGACTCCGGGGTTTGGCTCAAGTTGTGATCTCAGTGTCGTGGGCCCGAGCCCGGGTGGAGCTGTTCGCTCAGAGTGGGGTCTGCTTGGGCCTGTCTCCCCCGCCCCGGGGTCTTCCCACCTTCCTTCCACCACCCCGGGGTGATCGTGCGGGTGACAGGAGCTGGGCCTTGTGAACCCTCGCGGGCCGGCTGCACGGACGGAGCGTGGGACTGCGGTCTCCTCCCGTGTCCAGCGCGCTCTCGGCACTGCCCCAGCACGCGGCCCTGCCCACGACGGTCGTGCTGCCGGCGGCTGGCGGGGCGGCTGCGGAGGCCGAGTGGTCACGCTGTGGTCCCGTGTGTCCCTGGAGGTCAGGAGCACAGCCGGGTGACCCGGGCCTGCCTCTCGCATGGGGTCCCTGCCTCCCATGAGGGGCGCCGTAGAGACATGGACCCGCGTGGGAAATGCCCATCTCCGCTCTGTAGGGCTGGGGAGGTGGCGGGGGGGGGGGATCCAGCGCCGTGCCAGGACGGGAGGGGGCAGCGACCCAGGGAGAGGCTCTGCAGTTCCACGCCAGCCAACAGGTCGGAGCAAGAAAGCAGCGAGCAAGGCCCAGCGGACGCCGGCAGCAGGACACGCAAAGGCCCCGGGGCCGATGGAGGCAGTCCCGTCCGTGGGCCGTCAGGCGGCGGGGACCAAGGCCCCAGGGCCAGGCCACTGGAGCTCGCACTCGGAACCAAACAGGAAATGACGGGTTGGCCACGGTGGGGAGGACCTGACATCCTTGGGGACATAAACTGGCCCCAGCGCTATGGAAGACCACGTGGCTTTTCCTCAAAAACTTAAAAATAGAAACACCCGCACACCTGTACTCGCGGGTCCAAGCCAGAGGAGCGGCCAGGAGGTCCCCGCCCCAGGAAGGACGCGGCCCTGGCACCTGCCGCAGCCTCCGGGACCTCGCGTCGGAGACACAAGCCAGTCGTAAAAGGACAAACCACGCGATCCCACTCGCACGGGGACCTGGAGAAGCCAAACCCGGCGGGACAGAGCGTGTCGCACTCGCCAACGCGGATTTCAGATCAAAGAATTCTCAAAAGCGTTTCGTCGGATCTCGGTTACCTGTTCCAAGTCACCTGTGCCGAAGAGCCTGCCGGGACGTCCCCGGGATTCCACTCCGCCCGCAGGTCCGTTCACGGAGAGTTGTTCCTTCTGCGGGACGGTATCGGGATTCCCAACCCGGGCCGGGCCGCGTCTCCCCGTTTGCTGAGGTCTCCCTAAATTTCTCAGCCACCGCTTCACGGTGTTCAGAGTCCAGGCCTTCAATATCTTAGATAAATTTATTCCCAGGAATTTTTATGCCGCTATGAATGCAATTTGTGGGGTTTTATTTTTGGATTTTATTTTTTGCTGTAGCATAGGAAACACGGCGGACCTCTGCCCCGTGGCCCGTATCCTCCGACCTTACTGACCTCCCGCGCTGCTTCTAACGGGGCTTCGCGGGCGCCTTAGGATTCCCCACTTACTGTTTACCTTGTTCACAAAAAGACAGGTTTGCTTCCTTCTTTCCAACAGAGACGCCTTCTTTGTTGCTTTTCTTTTCATACCTTATTGCACCGCTGGGGACCTCCGGCACGATGTTGAATGGGGCTGGGAAGCAAACTTGAAAATGGAACTATTGGACTCCACGAAGGTCACCCGCGGCCGCTGGGAGCTCAGTTTCGATAGAACAGCAGGGGCATTAATTCACGGGCTCTCGGGAAGGACCGCGGGGCTGAGGACGCAGTCCCTGGGCTCCAGGGGTCCCCACAGGGTAACCCGGGGGAGGGGGTTCCCGCCACACCTGTCCCGCCTCTGGTACCGCCCCTAACGCCAGCCCAGGCCCTCACCTCCAGACTTCAATGCCCCGTCCTCCTCCTCCTCCTCTCGCTCTCCCTCCCCTCCCCTGCATCCTCCTCCTCTCCTCTCCTCTCCTCCCCCGCATCCTCCCCTCCTCCTCTCGCTCTCCCTCCTCCTCCCCCACTCCTCCTCTCCTCTCGCTCTCCTCCCCCCCAGCATCCTCCACCCTCCTCCTCTCGCTCTCCCTCCTCCCTCTCCCTCAACTATTCTCCTTTTACAGTGAAAACCAGATGGTGTTACTCCTCTGCCCCAAACCCTCCAACCGCTTCTCCTGCCCAGTGGAGGCAGTGTCGGCCCTGGAGCTCGGCTCTGCAGTCTGTGTACCATGGTCCCACCCCCTCCCCGGCTTCATCTCCGGCCACGCTCCCCGTCTTCGCTGTCTCCGGCACACGCAGCTTCCTCCCGTTCTAGGATTTTGCACCGTTGCTGCTCAAACTGGAGTCGTGCGACCCGAGGGATTGTCAGAAACACAGAATGTCGGGCTCCCCCCTAGACCTGCTGAACCGGAATCTGCATTTAACAGGATCCCCGCGGGCTCCTATGCACACAGCCTTGCCTCCCCAAGTGTGGGCCCGCGATCCCACTTCTGCGCGTTTATCCAAAGGAAAGGAAATCGCTGTCTCCAGGAGACGTATCTGCATCGCCATGTTCACTGCAGCCTTTGCAAAAGCCAAGTCAGGGAAGCAGCCGCACTGCCCCCCAACGGATCGTGGATAAAGAAAACGTGACCTATCGACCTCACATGTGACGTGCGATACATACACCCCCATCGCACGATGCGTGTCTCACATACACGATGGAAAATGGTGGCATCTGCATATATGAAAATTATCCGACCTTTAAAAAAAGCTGGAAATCCTGACCTTTTCTGCAACATGAGTCAACCCAGAGGGCATTAAGCTACGTGAAATAAGTCGGGCAGAGAAATACGAACACTGTAACGTTGTCTTACCCGGGGAATCTAAAAAGACGGGACGCGTCGGCACAGACGGTAAATGGGTAGCTACTGGGGGTGGAGTGGACGGGGGACGGTCACAGGTGGCACAACCTTCCACTTTAAGAGGAATAAGTCCTGAGAACCTGCCGCACAGCTCACGGTGCTGAGTAAACCTTCAAAGTTCTCACCACACACGTAAAAGATAATAAAACCAAAAGGTCCCCGTGTGAGCTCACGGATGTGCTGACCACCCCTACCGTGGCAGCCGTACGCAGGGTGCACCCGTATCCAACCATCACATCGTACACCTTGAACTCACACAATGTCGTACGCCAATTTTGCATCAATAAAGCTGGAAAAAAGAAGCGCTTTACACATATATAAAGAGTCGCATGGGCCGCCTGGGTGGCTCGGTCAGTTCAGCGTCTGGCTTCAGCTCGGGTCATGATCTCGGGGTCGAGATGGAGCCCTGCGTCGGGCTTCGTGCTGAGCAGGGACCTGCTTAGGGTTCTTGCTCTCCCTCCGCTCCCCCCCCCCCCAGAAGTGTGGTCTGGGAACCAGCAGCGTCGGCATCGTCTGGAAGCTTTTTATTAAAAATGGCAAATCCAAGACCCCAACCCAGACCTACGGAGCCGGAATCTGCATTTTTAACAAGACATCCAGGAGATGTTTCTGTACGTTAAAGTTTGAGAGGCCTCGCCTTGCACCATTAAAAATAATAATAATAAATAAAAAATAAAAAAATAAAAATAAACGAAAACCTTCCCAAAACAGGATTCAACCTGTCTCTGGTGAAGAACTTTGGTTTCTGCGTGTGTGTCAATAAAGGAACGTTGAAAACTTAGTAAGAGAAAATGGAAAGACTTGTCCATAGAACCAGTTAACCAGCGGGGAATAAAATCTGATTAAAGAGGAGAAGGGACTTCAGATCCTCAAAAGCATAAAACGAGGAGGCTGGGGAGGCGCCGGCCAGCTCTGCGGCCATCGGTCGGCCTTCTGCCGTCGGACTGACAGCTCCCTCCTTTGGAACATGGCCCTTGGCTGTCCTCACCGTCACTCCCTTCTCCGCGGGCCGCTCCCTCCCCACAGTCACGCACACACCAGATCAGTAAACTCAGCGGAAAAACTCCCCGAACGCAGGCTCTGCAGGCAGAGGTGGAGGTGGCAGCTGCACGGGGTCGGGGTCGGGCCTGCCATCCTGGGCGCACAGCGTGACTCATCCCTGGGAACAAGGACGCGAGGACGGCAACCTGGCCCCGCTGTGGGGAAAAGCACCCAGTCAGCGCACCCGGCCTCCCGTGAGCCCAGGTCTTTGCAGGTGGGGCGAGCGCCAGGCGGGGACGCGGCCCTGCCCACCCACGTGTCCCTGGGGGAGTGACCAGGGGACCCCCCCGCCCCCCACGGCTTGGGGGAGCGGCCGGGCTCCTGGGTCAGGTGTCCATGCTGCACCTGCTTCCCTGCGTGGGCGGGCGACAGGCCACCCGGCGGCACATCCCAGCCTCAGGGCAGCTGGGGCCGGGCCCGGCCTGGAGCAACCAGATCGGAGCCTCTGGGGCCGGGGCTTGGGCGCTGGTTCTGTTCTAAAGATTCCTCGGTGATGTCGGTGAGAGCCCAGGGCGGAGAAGGAGGGTCAGGCAGGGAGACGCGCAGCCGCAGACCTCCCCACCTGGTCGGGAGGCTGGACACCGTTCGGGCCAAACCCTGTTTCAGTCCTGAGGAGTCTGGGTGCGTGGGACACATCCCGCGTGTCCTAGTTTGCGTCCGACATCGTTTCCGCAGCGTGTACAAAAGCAGGTTTCAGGCTCCCCTGGAGGCCTTAGGCCTGGAGGACGGGGTTGTTTGCTGCGAGGGCGTGAACGCAACGAGCCCGGCCCCGGGACTGAATCACCCCGTGCAGGGGCAGACCCGTCCCACCTGAGCCCCGGGCCCCGGCCGGATGAGGCGGCGTCAGGCAGAGGCAGGCCCACGCGTCCCGCTCGCGCACCCCCCTGCCTGGCTGAGCACCCCCCACCCGGGCCACCTTAGTCTGGAAGCGCACCCAAGGGCCCGACAGTCTGCAGGGCCCCAGCCCAGGGGCGGGAGTCCCAGAGGTCAGGGCCACCAGGAGCCCACGCTCCCTGTTCTAGACCCTGGTTTCCTGCCCCAACACCACCAGCCGCTTCCGGGGCCTGTACACGCCTGTTCCCCCGTCTGTCCCCCGTCTGTCCCCCCGTCTGTCCCCTCCAGGCAGCTCACATCCAGCGGGTACACCCCCGGGCCCGGGCACACCAGGGAACTCGACTTCCGTTGGGCTGCGGAGGTGTGGGCAGGGCTGCTGCTGGGGAGGAGGGGAGGGCGGCCGGGGCTCTGCCCCTCGCTCTACCCCGGGGCCGGCCACCCACCGGCCACCCACCGCCTTCACCGGCTCCCCATCCACGTGAGGAGCAGGCTGGGGACAAGCAGGCCCGGGCCGCCGGGGCCACTGTGACGCTGGGGTCTCTGGCGTGTCCCTGGCCTGCAGCCCACGGGGGGGGTGCCCCTCCCGGTCTCCGCGAGGGCTCGTGGGGCGGCCGAGCCGCGTGGGCTCCGAGCAGGAGGCAGGAGAGGCCCTCACAGCTGCCAGAATGGCTACGGATAGAAACGCGCCGAAGCACAAGTGTCGGCGAGGACGCGGGGAATGGCGAGCCCGCGCCCCGCGTGGGAGGGGACACGCGCGGGCTCCTCAGCGTCAGCACTAGGACTGCCGCGGGTCCCGCAGACACGCCGCCGGTTGTTTGCCCCCAGACACAGGGACGCTAGTTCAAGGAGCCACGTGCACCCCCTGTGTTCACGGCGGGACACCCCACATGTGGCGCAGCCGCGTCCAGGACAGGTGGGCGGGCAGGGACGTGAGGCACATCACGCGGCCGCAGAAAGGCCGATCTGGCCGCCTGCGGGCCGCGGAGGGCTGGAGGGCAGTGGGCCCCGAGGGTCACCCGGAGGCACCCACCGGCGGTTTTCGCTCCTGTGGGGGGTTTAGGACAGAGCACGCGGGTGAAGGGAAATGGGGGGGACAGAATCTTGAGCACGGAGAGCAGTGCGGCGGCTCCAGACAGGAGGGACGGCGGCGGGGAGCGGGCAGGGGGCTGCACAGCCGTGACCCACAGCTCGGGTGGACTCCCCGGCCCCGACTCCCCGGGCAGCCCGCGGGCAGGTACGTTCCCCTGCAGGTGACCTGGGCCCAGCAGCCAGTGGAGCCGAGCGGCCGTCCCAGCCCATAGGTCGCAGGGACCCCTCTGGGCAGAGCCCCCAGCAGGCGGGACCCTGGTGGGCGCCTGTGACCCTCGGCCCCAGCGCCCACCTCCAGGGGGGCCCCGCTCCGCTCATCTGCGTGGCGCCCGGTCGTGCGTGAGCTCCTTCCCGCACCCTCATCTGTCGGCCTCAGCAGGCGTCAGGGCGCCACTGAGGCCAAGGACAAATCAAGGACATAGGCCAGGCTCAGGGGCTCAGGAGCCCCGGCACGTGCCCCTGGGAGGGGGATAAGATGGGATCTGCTCTGCTTGCCCCCAGGGACCCAGGCGCCTGCGGAGGGATGTCCCGGGAAGTCACCAGCTGGTCCTGAAGGGCCGGAGGCTGCAAGGGAGGGAAGGAGGGAGGGAGGGAGGCCGGACACAGGCTGGACAGGCCCGGCGGGCCCCCGGGTTGTGGCCGAGCTGAGCCTGCCTGTCCGCGGCCTCTGCCCACCCTGCCTGCAGGCACCGAAGTCGCGGTAAGGAGGTGCGCGTGGACCCAACCCGATGCGGCCCCATGCTCCGGAGAAACACAGGCCCCTCCTGCCTCTGCCTCGCCCCAAACACACTCCAGCACCTCCACCCGCAGCACCCGGCTGGGGCCTTGACTGGAGCGCACCTGCCGCTGGCTCTGGGCCAACCCGAACCGGATCCCGGGTCCTGCAAGCCCGGGGCGGGGTCCTCAAGCAGCGCCCCACCCCAGGGAGGCTCAGAAGGAGCAGGCAACGGGGAGTCCCTCCTGCCCACACACTGACTCCAGGTGACCAGCGTGCCCCGTGCAGCCGGACGGCCACAGCTGAACCCCTCGATGGCTCCTTGCAGGGCCCCACCTTGCAGCAGCTCAAAGACTGCCTGCGTCCACCTAATGCAGCAGCCTGGGCACACGGGGAGCCCTGGGGGAGTCCCCCGAGGGCAGGAAGGGGTCCCGGAGGGCAGGAAGGGGTCCCCGAGGGGCAGGGAGGGTCCTGAGGGCAGGGGGCTCCCAAGGGCAGGAAGGGCTCCCCGAGGGCAGGAAGGGCTCCCCGAGGGCAGGAAGGGGTCCCCAAGGGGAGGTAGAGAGGGGGCGGGAAGGGGAGCCGCACAGGGCAGCGTCCTTGGGGGCCTGCGGGGGGCCTGGGGCGCTGTGGGCATGGTGGGGATGGTGGGGGGTGAGGGGGGCTGGCGGCGGGGGTGGGGGGCCTGGGCGCCCCGGGAACGGTGGGCTGCCTTGCGGTGGCCCAGGGCGCAGGGAGCAGGCCCTCGGAGCGACCCGGGGCTCTGGCTTCAGGAGGCGCTGACGGAGAAGACACCGCCCGCGGGACACCGCCCCCGCACACACCTGCCATTCTGGGGACGTCGCGGGCCACCCGTGGGCCGGGCCAGCGGGGCTCCTGGGGCTGCCCCGGCCAGCTCGCACCGGTCTTGGCCTGCAGGGCCCGGGACGCCCAGGGAGATGGGAAGCAGAGGACATGGGGGGGGGGGGAATGCGCGGCGCCCACCTGCGACCCCGACCGACCGCGACCGACCCCGACCGACCCCGACCTCGGGGGCAGGCCCATGGAAAGTCACGGAGCCCTGAGTACGGCTCCCGGCCGCCGTGGACCTCGCCCCCCGGCTCCACGTGCAGCAGACACCGCACACCCGGCCCGAGCCTGTCCCCACCGAGCCACCGGGCGGGGCACAGCAGGGGCACCAGCCGCCCGCACCCATCTTGCCCGCGGTCACGCTCGGCCTCTGCAGAGGCTCCAGGCGGGGAGCCCCCACGTCCAGCCACGATCCTGAGTGACGCTCCGCGGGCGGGAAAGCTTCGTGGGGAAGGAAGCAGGTCCCCCGAGGTTTGAGGGATGACGGGAGGGGCGTCCGCAGGGCCCGGTGGTGGAGCACCTGCCTCCGGCCCAGGCTGTGACCCCGGGGTCCCAGGATCGAGTCCCGCGGCAGGTCCCCGCGGGGAGCCTGCTCCTCCCTCCGCCCGCGTCTCCGCCTCTCTCCGGGCCTCATGGAGACATGAATCCAATCTGGAAAAGAAAAGGTGACGGGAGGCTCTCGGGGGCGGCACCCAGGCTCGGAGCAGGGCCCCGCTGTCCCCCCGAAAGGCAGACTGATGCTGGTGGCGTGACCTTACTTGGGACAAGCGTCCTTGCAGCTGGGATCAGGCCAAGAGGACGTCATTACGGGGGGTGGCGTCCTTATAAGAAGAAGAAAAATCCGGCCGTAGAGACACACAGGGAGATACGCCGACGGAGACACACGTAGAGACCTGGGTGACGCCGGGGGTGGCCGTCGCTGCGGGAAAGGAGGAGGGAGGCCTCCACCGCTCTCCTTCGAGCGCCCAAGGGAGCCGAGCCTGTAGACACCCGAACCTCCGACGTCGGCCTCCGGACTGGGACACGACACGTTTCTGGGGTTTTCAGCCACGCAGCTTGCGGGAACTCGTTCTGGAAGCCGTCGGAGATCGATGCCCGGGCACGGGGCCACCCTGAGCCCTGCGCGTGGGCAGCCTGGAAAGCCCCCGGCTTCCAGACGGTTCTCGGGGGCCTAGCGGGGTGAGCTGAAGACGCTCCTGCGCACTGGCCACGCCACGGCTCCTGCAGATCCCCTCGGTACCTGCCCGCACCCCGTAACACACTATGCTCCCTGGTTTTCATGTCTTCCCCCCCTTCTTTTTGTTTTTCTTTTTTTAATTCAGAAAGATTCTCTCAATAATCATAGAATCATATTGTGTCGGTTTGCTAGTGCCAAGGGCCCTCATCAGCTCTCCTTTTTTTTTTTTTAATTTTATTTATTTTTTCATGAGAGACACACAGAGAGGCAGAGACCCAGGCAGAGGGAGAGGCAGGCTCCCTGCAGGGAGCCCGACGCGGGACTCGATCCCGGGACCCCGGGGTCACACGCTGGGCTGGAGGTGGACGTTCCACCACTGAGCCCCCCAGGGAGCCCCAGCTCTCCTGAGTCACCCTGCTTTCCTGGAGATTTCTAGAATTAGGTTGCTCGCACCGTTTGAAAAATGATGACTGGCCCCTGTAGACGCAGGCGAGTGGGAGACCGGCTCCGAGCCCCGCACCGCCGAGCGACCCTCCCCGGCCCGTCTAGGGCCCGCGCGCCTCTCCGCTTCCCGTGAACCTGCAACAGGACAGCACCCCCCCCACCGCGTGTCCGTGGGGCTGACGGGGAATCGGCGTGGAACAGGACTCCCGGGAGGCCGCGGCCAGGGAGAGGCTGGGCTCGGGAGCGTCAGGAAGACCGAGTCGGTTCAGTACGTCGTGGTGAGAGACCCGGACGGGGCGGAGCACGCAGCCCACTGTGCGGCACCGGCTGAGGCCCCGCCGCGGCCACGCTCCACGGGCAGGGAGGCACGTGACAGCCTCGGGGCACTTGCTCCAGGTCACTCGGCAGGCGGCAGCCCCAGGACCATGCGTCTCTATCCGCGGCGCGAGACCACTTCGTGCTCGGGCTGTGTCCCCTGGAGGCGGGCCCCTACGGCACCCACAGCTGTTCGTGGGGAGCCGAAGCCTGAAGTCCCCGAGGCCGTCGACGGCCCGGGCCCTGCTCGTCCTACCTTGCTTGAGCTTTCCGAGGGTTGACCTTGTTCTTGAAGATTCTTCCCCCCTCGCCGTCCACGTCATGCCGGGCTAGTGGTTCTTCCGCCCCGTTGGATGCTCTCTGCTGTTGGCCTTCTCTGTGGAGCTCCTGTAGCATCTCACCCTCCGCCCTATAAACCATCTTTAGGAAAACGTCACCTGCCTTCAGTTATCTCGATTACCTTCCTGGTCAGGTTGTGCTCATGTGTTCCTTGCTGATTCTCAAATCTCTGTGTTCAGTATCGACCCCCTTTCTGAGCCCCAGACCTAGGAACCAAGTGATCCGGGGACCGTCCCCCACCCCCGAGGATCCCACGAAGGCCTCAGAGTTACCATGTGCACATATGATCTCCTGTCTTTGTTCTCCACCCCAGGGAGTGGTGCCCTAAACCCCCTTGTTGGCCGCAGCACCCCTCCTCTTCACCCTCCCCGCTGTGGTCAGATTTAGTTAGATTCTCCTCTCTCGACCTCCCAAATGTCTCTCAAACATGCCGACATCAGCCATCCTCAGCCAGCACCTTGGGTCTGTCCCGTGTCCGCTCTATCTCAAAGGATTTGGTTGTTTTTATTTTGAACCAGTTCTTTAAGAGATCTTATCTATTTATTTGAGAAAGAGAGAGAGAGAGAGAGCCCAAGCAGGGGGGCAGCTGGCAGAGGGAGAAGCGGGCTCCGGGCTGAGCAAAGAGCCCCATGTGGGGCTGATCCCAGGACCCTGAGGTCATGACCCCAGCCGAAGGCAGGTGCTTAGCTGACTGAGCCACCCAGGTGGCCCTATTTTCAACTAATTTTAAGGTTACAGAAGAGTTGCAAGGACCGTACAGAGAGCTCGTGTACATCCCCCAACCCCCTCACGGGAGCATCGTGCCTATCCACAGTCATCAAAACTAAGAAGTCAACAGTGTGTACAAACGATGGTCATGGCCTCTGTGACAGACACACCTGGCTCCTATAGCTTGCCTCCCCAGAATCTTTTTTATCTCCTTTTTTTTTTTTAATTTAGCCAGACGTGGAAATGTGTCCGTCCTCAGAAGATGGAGTAAAACAGATCTTCCCTCATTGTGACGAAGTCCCACCCATCTATCAGCAGCATCTATATGCCCTGCGTATCTATCATCTGACTGCCCTGAATCTAGGTGAGGCGGTCCTCCCAGATCTCACCCCATACCTTGCTCTTTCTCTGGAGTCGCTGGGTGGTGACTGCCAGCCTCGCGAGACCCCCGAGGAAGCGGTGCTGGTTGCCTGCTGCGTTTCTGGCAGGCACTCAGAAATTATTTGTGATTTGGGTGACGGAGGCTAGACCACCGCCGCTGGAGCTACGGGACTGCAGTTGGCAACCAGAATGGCATCACCCAGAAATTGAAGGGCTTGAACAACTGGGGACCCAAAGTCTTCGATGACACAGAGGCCTGTCCCTCGCCGACGGACCCGTGTCACTTCCACTCTCACTCTGACCACCTGTTGATGGAGGGTCGGGCCAAGCTTGGTTTCAGCGGCTCCTTGAATGTCCCGTCCAGAAGAATATCTGAACACGGTGGTTCCCAGACCCGGTTGGATGACTCGGGAGCTCCAGGGCCGGGGCCCGGCGACCTGCCTGTGTGATAAGCGTGGTAGGGGACGCATCACACACGGGAACCTGGTTCCAGTCCAAGAACTGGCATTGAGGAGCCCCCGCTGCGGGAGGCCGGTCGGTTTGTTTGATAGACGGTATCGGACAAGCTGGTCACAAAGGCCCCTTCGAGCTTTGACTTCTCTGATAGATAATTCTTTTCCTTAAATTTCAAAGTAAGCTGGCCGAATCTGAATGGTAGGATATACGTCATGGATATCTGTGTTATACACCTAAAATATGTCTTTTATTTATTTTTTGTTTTTTTTTAAATATGCCTTTTATAAAGTCATCCATGATAGGAAATGTCTCCATTGTCTTAATCTTCAACATTTTTATTCTAAACCCCCCTTTTACAACGCTAACCTCGGAGATCTTTTTTTTTTTTTAACATTGGAGATCTTGATTTGAGGGATCCTGCAGCAGTGCTGCCTTAGGATCTGACCGGTAGATTACATGCGCTTGGATCTTCATTTAGCTCTGCAATCGTAGTCAGTCTGCAGCCTGGCCTTTTGGGCACTGGCTAGCCTCTACTTCTACATATAGCATTTACTGACTTTTATTATTGGAATATAGTACAGGTTTTCAGTCCAAAATAGGTTAGTCCTAATGTTCACGCCTCCCCAAAATTATATATCTCTGTCTAAGGAAGCCAAATTGCAGTAGATTTTTCCACTCTTTAAAATACCTAATATTCCGTAATGGTTTGGCTGGTTACTGGATGGAAACAGAAATACCATATGTCAGAACCCCACCTAACCCCTGCTCTCCCTCCCATTGTAGACAAAGAGAATGAAGTGAGGTTCAGGAGCAACGTGGGCAGCCCTCGCCATGAGGTCGCAGAGCCAGAGCCCGTGCGTGCAGATTGGAAGAGCAGCGAGGCCGCAAAGGCCAAGTGACCGCCTCAGTGTTCCTGCACCTTGAAGGAAGGCGACGTCGCTTGGAAGTCTGCATGTCTTCAACTCAAGGCCCGCTGGCCGAGTGCAAGCTGGGGTCAGGCACGTGGCCAGGCATGGCGGGAGGCGAATGCATAAGCTGTTACAGGCAAGGAGCTTGCAGTCCTGTGGGAAGAATGTTCTGGGCGTTCTAAAGAACTCGGTATCACACAAAACAATGATAAAAATTTTATGAATTCTCAGGTTAATTTGAATCCTTCAAAGGAAAAGAACACTGGATGTTCAGCAGTTGGCCAGGCGGTGGGGAATGAGTTCATGGTCTGTGCAGCACATTCCTCACCCCCTTCTTCACCACTGAGTATTCATTTCCAACAAATATTTAAGAAACAAGCCTTCGGGGCTCAGCAGATGTGCATGAAATTGTTTGGTCACCATTTTTTCCAGGCTGTGGCTACGACACTTGTTCTCTACCGCTGGGCTCTAGGGAAAGAACCATGACTTTCTAAACTCATTTCCACATCCCTGCTTCCTATCCTGTGACTGGAGGTGAAACGGGCCACCCACTGAACAGCTGAAGTTCTGCTCACGTCGCTGGATAACAAAGGGAAAGGAGACCTTTTCTGACATTTTGGTTTTGGGGGCTCCAGTTTGGGAACTTGCTGCCAACACATTCACCAGAGCTGTGACAAATCCCTTTCTACCTTCCTTCCTCCTTTCCATCTTGCCTTTCTGTTAATATATATTGAGCATAACGTATGTACAAGGCCCTGTGCCGAGCTCTGGGTTAGCTGACTCAGAAGAGAGATGCAACAGAGTGACTGCTGACGGAGGTGCGCATAGAGTATCTGGGAAGTGCCTGGGTTACCTCTGCTTTGGTCCACTAATGTCTTCATGAGCAATCGCTATGCTGTGTGAGAGACACCGAGGTAAAGTAGAATGAATTCCCGTTTGGACGCACTCACAGTCTAGTCCTGACACTTACATCGTGGTGTCTATGTTTTTTTTTTTTTTATGATAGTCACAGAGAGAGAGAGAGAGAGAGAGGCAGAGACACAGGCAGAGGGAGAAGCAGGCTCCATGCACCTGGAGCCCGACGTGGGATTCGATCCTGGGTCACCAGGATCGCGCCCTGGGCCAAAGGCAGGCGCCAAACCGCTGCGCCACCCGGGGATCCCCATCGTGGTGTCTATGACACAAGACAGATAATGCTGAAAGATGTAAAGGCGGAGGGCCCACCCACTCATCCATCCATCCATCCATCCATCCATCCAACAAATATTTATAAATCCATCCGTTATAAGCCAGCTCTATCCTAAGCCCTGGGGATGCTGTGCACTCATCAAAACCAGCATGTGAACCACAAAAAAAGAACATTAATAAACAGAGTTAATTCTAATAGTGAAAAGTTCTACAAAAGGAATAAGTTGCGACTAAAAAGTGCCCCAGATAACGAGGTCATGGAAGGCCTTCCTGAGGCAGGGACACCCGAGCTGAGGCCAGGGGGGTATATGGAGGAGCCAGACACGTGATTATTTGGGTGAATAATCTCAGGTAAAGGGAATCGCAAATGCAAAAGTCCTGAGGTAGGAATCAGTTTACTGAGTTCAGATAACAGAGCGGTGTGACTGCAGAGTAGCTGGGGGGCAGGGGGCAAAGCCAGAGATTGGAGATTGGAGATTGGAGATTAGAGAGTAGCATCGCCCATATCGTGGGCCCTCTCGGAGATCCTAAGAAGTTTGGGTTTTATTTAAGTACATCAAAATACCTTTGAGAACTTTATATTGGGAGGGACATATTGTGACTTATGCTTTGAAAAGCTTGTCCTGAACCGGTTTCTCAGTGATTAATACGGTAAGTATACAAAAAAGCAAACAGTAAAGATATAGATCCAAAGAACACATAATTGATATTTATAGAACACTCTCTACCCAATAAGTGTAAAATACACATCCTTTTCAGTTGCAAATAGAACACTAAGGTCAAACATTTGTTGAGCTATTAAATAAATCTCAATACATTCAAGCGCCTGAAATCCTGTAGACTGTGTTCTCTGAACCAAAGGAACCAAACTGGAAATCAATCAAAATAAGATGATCTAGAAAATTCCACCAAATATTTAGAAATTAAATGGCACACTTCTAAGTAACACGAGTCAACAGGGAAATTACAAGGAACACTGGATAATCTTGAACTCACTGATAATGAAACCATATAAAAATTTATGGTACACAACTAAAGCAATGCTTAGAGGATAAGTCATAGTTTAATCACCTATATTAAAAAGGAAGAAACATTTAAAAATCAATGAAAATAAATAAATTAATTAATTAATTAAATCAATGACAAAAGTTTCTACCTTGAAAAGCTAGGGATCCCTGGGTGGCGCAGCGGTTTGGCGCCTGCCTTTGGCCCAGGGCACGATCCTGGAGACACGGGATCAAATCCCACATCAGGCTCCTGGTGCATGGAGCCTGCTTCTCCCTCTACCTATGTCTCTGTCTCTCTCTCTCTCTCTCTCTCTCTGTGACTATAATAAATAAATAAAAATTAAAAAAAAGAAAAGCTAGAAAAAGAACACATTAAATCTGACCTAGAAGAAAAGAGATCATATACATAAGAGTAGAAAACAATAGGGGATCCCTGGGTGGCGCAGCGGTTTGGCACCTGCCTTTGGCCCAGGGCGCGATACTGGAGACCCGGGATCGAATCCCACATCGGGCTCCCAGTGCGTGGAGCCTGCTTCTCCCTCTGCCTGTGTCTCTGCCTCTCTCTCTCTCTCTCTGTGACTATCATAAATGAATAGAAAATTTAAAAAAAAAAAAAAAAAGAGTAGAAAACAATGAAAGGAAACATGTACCCCACATGGAGACAATTGACAAAGTGAGAAGTTGGTTCTTTGAAAAGACTAATAAAATGTATAAATCTTTGTTGAAATTAATCAAGAGAAAAAGAGAGTAAACACTAATGACCAATTTCAAGGATGGAAGGGGAAATATTTTATATATATATATATAAAAGATAATAAGGAATATTATAAACCTTATGTTAACAAAGTCAATAATTTAGATGAAGCGAACAAATTCTCTGAAAACATAACTTCCTAAAGCTGACGCATGATGAAACTGAAAATCTGAATAGCCCAACGTCTATTAAAAATATTGGATTCATAATCTTAGTCAAAACATTTCCACAAAGAAAATTCCAGGCCCCGATGGTTTCACTGGTGAGCTCTATCAAGTATTCACGGAATTAACAGTACCAATTATACGCAGACTCTTTTACAAAAATTGACGTGAAAGCTCCATTTCTTAATTCGTTTTATGGGGCTAACATAATCTTCCTAGGAAAACCCAACAAAGACATTGACGAAAAGGACTATATCATCCCTGCACCCCATGTAAAAACATGGAGGCTCCTAGAGGGGTGACACGGCTCGCCCCGAATCTCAGGATTTGGAGGGGGCCGGGCCCACATTTCCAACCCAGACTCCTTCTCCGCCACACTGTCTCCTAGAAAGCAGCCCCTTTGGTGTCCAAAACTCACACGGTTTAGGCAATAGTTTAAGGATCCCAGGGCCAGAAGCTGAGACCTGAGGTCCCTCCTCCCCTGAAGGGCTTCCTGGTGGCGCTGTACCCACGGGGCCTGTTTCAGAGTCTTCGCTATGAATCTTCCTATTTATAATGAACAGCTGTGCAAGGCCCAAGATATACGTGTGGTTAGAGAAAAGCCAAAAGCCAGAAACAGAAAACCTCTTCCACATCCCATCTGGTTTTGTCATTTGGGCCAATAATCCTGTCTAGTGCATTATGTATTGCTTTGGGGAATAGATACGACGTGGAGGCAACGCTGCGAGTTTCGGCAGGAGCGCGCGCCGCTGCCCGGGAAGTGGTGGCCGAGCGACGGCCAGAGCCACTCACTTCCCACGTACCAGGAGGCCCGAGGATCCGAATGGAAGCGTGGGGGCTGTGGATTGATACTCAATCGGTGACGCGTCTTATATTTCGCCTACTGGCAGACCTTGGGTGAGCTGCCTCGGTTCCCCCGTGACCCCGCAGCTTGGGTGGCCCCGGGTGGGAGCGGAGGAGCAGGCCAGGCCGCCGGGTGCAACGTGGGAGCTGTCTCGGTGTCTGTCGCGATGGTGGGGACTCTTCACGCCGGAGGGCAGGCCTTGGAAGGGCTTCCCCTCTCAGCCTCGACACCTAATATTGCCACCGTGTCTGGCTGAGCCGACCTCCTGCGTATCCCTCGATTCCCATCCCTGTTCCCACCTGCCCTGGTCCCGGGCTTCCCGTCAGCTGCAGGGCCTCCTGGCGTTTCCCCGCCGCCAGGCTTTCACGGGACCACTACGAGTCGTATCTGTTGGTGGCTTTGGGTTGAGCCGGAACCTCATCAGGGGTCTCCCTCAACTCCAGCCCCGGCGGGCGTCGTTAATTTCTCAGATTCGAACTCTCCCACCCCAACTCCCGGTCCTGCCCTCGCTCGTGCCCCGCAGTCTTCCCGTCCCAGCTAAGGACGGCTCCATGCATCCAGCTGCACGGGCTCTCCCCGGCCTGCCGGCACCTAACCCAGCCAGCAACCCCGCTCTTTCTCGGCACCAGGAGTCCGGAAGCCTCACGGCGCGCCTCCTCTTTCACCACCCCGAACCAGATCCCCTGAGGCCCACTGGGATTACCGCGAAGCCTTCCTTCCTGGGCCCTCCGCCTTCTCCCTCACCCGCTGTTATTTCCAAACAGCAGTCGGAGCAACGCTGCTCAGACCCCGAAGCCAGTGGGCAAACTCCTGCAGGCAAACGCCGCCGGCCCCACTTTGCTCAGAGTGGGAGCAAAATCTATCACAACATTCTGGAAAATCCTACTCTCTCTGGCGCCTGGTAGGATCGCCCAACACCGTGCGTAGTCCTCCTCCTCCGGTGCTCCCCGCGCTCCGGCCGCACGGCCCCATCTGTGCTCCAGGCAGGCTGGTCCCCAGAACCGCGTGCCTGACACTCCTCACGCCTGGGGCCTGCTCCCCGACACCTGCACGGCCCACCGCCTGTTTCTTCAGGCTCCTAACCCCTGGGGCCTTCCCTCAGCACCCCTTTCTCTGACTTCTCTGACCTTTTCCAGCTTTCCTTGCTTTTCTTTGACAGAGCGCATATAAACTCGGATGTGGGACCTGCTTATCTACCCGCTTATTATGCATAGTCTGCATTCTCAGATAGAATATAAGCTCCGTGAAGGCGGAACTTTGTTTATTTTACTCGTTGCTGGATCCCCAGTGCCGGCCACATACGAGGTTCTCAATAAATATTGATCAAACGTGGGAATGAAGGAATGTGCTTCTGGAGCCTCATCTTCCAGAGACTCCCGCTCACACTGAACGCTAGCTTTTAATAATAATACGGATGATGGTGGTGGTGGTGATAGTGATGATAATAAGCATTTTTGGAAAAACTCTGTGATACACAACAGAGATTACAAACAGAGATAACTATTGATTGTCAACACACTTATGTATAAGACGTATCGATTAAAACAAGCACATGGGGGATCCCTGGGTGGCTCAGCGGCTTGGCGCCTGCCTTTGGCCCAGGGCGCGATCCTGGAGTCCCGGGATTGGGTCCCGCATCAGGCTCCCGGCATGGAGCCTGCTTCTCCCTCTACCTGTGTCTCTGCCTCTCCCTCTCTCTGTGTCTATCATAAATAAATAAATCTTTAAAAAATAAATAAATAAATAAAAATAAAACAAGCACACGCAGAAAGAATAGCGCCAAAGCATGTGCTAAATACATCAGTGAAGAAAGTGCTCGTTGGATTCCGAGTTCTGTGCGTTTACAGCAGCAACGGCTCCCTGGTCTCAGCGACATCCCAACGGTAATGTCACAGACAAGAAACCAGATGTTGGGTTTATTGTCCAAAACTGCAGTGATGCGGGTGGGGCTGTGTTTGGCCATCATCCCCTCAAGATCCTAGCTATTAAATGTTCTGATTATTTGGCAAGAATGGGAAGCATTCCTGGGAGCTGTACAGCACCCATGTGGACCCCTCACTAAAAGAGACATCACTCAGGCACAGAGGCATCACCCAGGCCCAAGATACTTCCGGGGAAAGGAAATAGCTAAGTCTCCTCGGTGTGGTTGGACTCCCCCTGTATCTGGGATTGCCAGATGCTCCAGGACACAGGTGCATGGGATGGTCCCATTTCCCGGGGCCTCGTCCTAGTTCAGGCTATGTTGGGACATCTCACGAAATCAAGATGTTTCTCCCTGATCATAGCTCCTTTAATGTCCCTCATAAACGTGGATTTTCTATCTGTAGACGACCTACATTCGATTCATCTGCTCCACCCCATCACCCCATACGCCTCACGGATGGCTAAACAAGTCAGGGAGTCACTCTCCTTAGAGCCAGGCAAGCCAAGCCCTCGAATACTCCCAATTGGCCACATTTGCCTTTTAGCATCTTCCACGCCTTCAATATTTTCTCTCCCTCACCCTCACCCTCCGATCTAGTGGTTGTCAAACGTGGGCCTGCATAGAATCTCCTGGAGGGCTCCGTGAAGCACAGCTTCCTGGGACCCGCCTCCATAGCTTCTGACTCATTGGCTGTGGGGTGGGGCTGGAGACTTTACAGTCCTCTCACGTTCCCAAGTACTGCTGCTGCTGCTGGTCCTAGGGCTGTGCTCTGAGACCCCCTGCTTCACTCCCCCACCTCTTCTCTCCATCTCCTCTCCATTCTCCCGGGCACTGCTTTCACTTGGGCCCTCGTGGATTTCTAAATTTTGAGAATGTGGACAGATTTTATTTATGCTTATTTTATTTATTTATTTATTTATTTATTTATTTATTTATTTATTTTACGTGGACAGATTTTTTTAAAATTTTTTTTTAGTTTTTTAAAATTTTTTTTAAATTTTTATTTATTTATGATAGTCAGAGAGAGAGAGAGAGAGAGAGAGAGAGGGAGGCAGAGACACAGGCAGAGGGAGAAGCAGGCTCCATGCACCGGGAGCCCGACGTGGGATTCGATCCCGGGTCTTCAGGATCGCGCCCTGGGCCAAAGGCAGGCGCTAAACGCTGCGCCACCCAGGGATCCCACGTGGACAGATTTTAATCAAATTAATAATGTCTCAGGGAAGTAAAGTAAGGAGCTCAAAGTCCCACAGCTAGAAGCTGTAGAGCCAGGATCCAACCTCAGGTCCCTCAGATTCCATACAGCACAGTACAGTGGCTCAATTCCCTGCCCTGCTAGGAGGCCCTGATGCCTACAGAGAGACAGGCCTGGCCCGGTGAAAAGGCCCAGAACAAGTCAGGGGAGGGTCAAGCCCAAGGACCTAGGTCTCCTGACTCCCAAAGCGTCTCTTCTTCCCACTTCCATCCAGCTACTCTAATGAGCACCTGCCGTGGACCAAACATGAGATTGTCCCTTCGTTTGCGTGAGCCCATGAGCATGTCTTCTGCGTAGCAGTCTCGTCCCAACCACAGCAGTGACAGCAATAGTCCTCATGAGTGGAAGTTCCCAGTCTAGAGGAGGAAGTGGACATTAGTCAAATAACTACACGCAAATTAAAGCTGAACTGTCAGGGGATCCCTGGGTGACTCAGCGGTTTAGCGCCTACCTTTGGCCCAGGGGGCGATCCTGGAGTCCCGGGATTGAGTCCTACATCAGGCTCCCGGCATGGAGCCTGCTTCTCCCTCCTCCTGTGTCTCTGCCTCTCTCTCTCTCTCTCTCTCTCATAAATAAATAAATAAATAAATAAATAAATAAATAAATAAATAAATAAATAAAGCTGAACTGTCTCCAGGGCTGTAGAGGAGGAGCTCATGGTGCTCCGAGTCATGTAAATGGGGAATTTGATGTGGACGAGAGTGTAAAGGAGATTTTCCTGGGTAAGTAACAAGGAGGTTTCTACCCAAAGGGGAATCAGGTAAAGAGGGGAAGACAAGGTATTTGGTGAAGGGAGCAGCATGTATAAAGGGCCTGTTGTAGGAGGGATCCTGGTGATTACAGGCAATTAAAAAAAAAAAAGATAATGCGGCTACAGCAAGGGGAACTGAGGCCAGAGAGGTAGGCGATGCCAGCCTCACAAAACCCAATAGAGCCGACTAAGAGGTTTTGACTTTTAATAACAATAGGAATCCACCGTGGGGTTTTGGGCAGGGGCGACGGCATAATCAGATTTGCTCTCTTGAAAGATCCAGGTTGTTTTCATGTGAAGAAGGCAAAGGTAAATGCAGGTTCTGTGACTACACAGTATATCCAGCTGGAGCCAGAGTATGGCAACCGCAGTGGAAGAAAGCAGGGCCAGGATGGAATCTCAAATCTGTGGAAACTGGACAGGCTGACCCCTTGGAGCGATCCACCCAGGACGCCGTAGTAAATTGTGAAAGCCCCCCAGGCAGAAAAGTCAATTGCAAGTTCAGGTGTTTTCAAACGAGGCACATATGGCCACTCGGCCATTATGAATCCAAATTCATCTTATCTAACTTTCCCAGAATTCTTGTGCCCTAATAAGAAATTGGAATGTGGGCGCCTGGGGGGCTCAGTGGGTTAAGCGTCTGCCTTCGGCTCGGGTCCTGATCCCGGGTCCTGGGCCCCAGCCCCACGTCGGGCTCCCTGCTCAGCGGCGAGCCTGCTTCTCCCGCTCCCCCTGCTTGTGCTCTCTCGCTCTTTCTGACAAATACATAAATAAAATATCCTTTTTAAAAAAAAGTTGAAACATGTTCTGCTGTTAGGTGATGAGCTCGGGGAACACATTTCGACTAAATGCCTCTCTCCAACAGCTTGCACTTTGGGTCCGTCTGCAGAGTTCCCCATTTGAAAAGCCCAGATTTACCCAGATGCCCCTTTTCCAGATAGGAGAGGCTTCTAGATACCCTGCACTCCCCTGATGAGCAACCAATTTCCTCAGCAAGCCCTGGCGATCTTGTCTCTGCCTCTCACAGAGGAGACGTCAGGGTGATATGTCATCTGTGTTTGGCTTCGGTCTGAATTCTGGGAAGTGTTGCCATTTCCCTTCCTGAACATTCGCTTTGAAGATAAAGAGAGGATGTGCATCTCCCCCAAGAAGCTCCCAGGGCGTTCCTGCCTGCCAGCCGTCCCCCAGCCCCGGGGAATTCCGTCGGACAAACACGAGCCAGACTAACGACCCACAGGTGACTGGACTCGGATGAGGTGTTGCCCAAGGAAAAGCCCTTTGTAGCATCCCTTCCCCTCTGATGCCCAGGCAAAGACTGCGGGAGGGTGACTTGCTTTTACTGATACCCACCCGCCATGTAAGTAGATTTCAAGATCACGCTCGAGAATACCGGGGCACAATAAAACCCGGTCGCCCGGCGTCGGGGTTCAGGGTCTGGCTTTGCCACCGAGAAGCTCTGACCTTGGACAAAGTTCTTTGTTTCTCCGGCTTTTGAGGTCATAACTGGAAAGTGGAAGAGCCGAATCAAAGTCATAGTTACCAACCTTCCCAACTGTATTTTCAATCTTTTTTATTAGATCCTTATTGCTCTAGGCCTCCGTGTTTGAGAGATTTTTGACTTCTAAACACACTGAACTTATTAAGCAGGCTTTATTTTATTTCTCCTTTCTATTCATCAAAGCACACACCAGAGGCTCTGATCAACAGGGCTGGTTGATATTATTCTGGCCAAATAAAACCTCACTGTAAGGACATGTGGTTTTTTATAGGATGTTTGAAATTTTGAAAATAGGTTGCAAATCCCTACTGCAATTCTCATAGACCCCTAAAACCTCTAAGGGTCTCAAATGGAGGAAAGAACCAGAACGAAACATCTTTAGAGAAGCCATCTAGGTCCGGGGTTATGAAGCTTAGGCCACCTAACTCTTTCCGGGCCCGCGGTGGGCACCCAGCACACGCCGCTGAGCGCTGGGGCAGGTTAACCAGCTCGCGATGACCGAGCCCTCGGAAACATTTCCACGTACCGTCTCCGTCTGTCGTTTAATCCTCTCAGCAACCCTGGAAGGGAGAGAATGTCTGTCCTTTCCCAGTTTTTACCCAGATCCACAGCCACGTTCTGGTGGGACCACCGGGCATCCCAACTTGGAGAGACGTGCAACCTCCCAGTCCACCTCCTCGCTGCATAGACAAGCCCTCGGGCTCGAAAAGAGGACGCTCCTGCTCGCCATCACCCAAGTGGACGTCAGGCTTGACCACTTCCCCTTTGGGACCCTACGCAGCTCCCTCTGGCCGTCTCTTCACCTCCACCCTAACTCCTCCTCCATCCTGCGGAGGCCTGCCCTGCCCCCTAAAAGTCAGCATTATCGCCAATGGGCTGGGTGGTATCGGCAAGTCACATCCCCAGCTGGGGTTCCCATCAGTCAGGTGGGAAGGTTTCACTCGGTGGCCCTGGCAGCGTAGGCACGTTTCCCGCTGAGGGCCCCTCTCCTCTCTTCCCATTCTCAAGGCTGGGCCCTCTGTCAGCACGGGGGCCACAGCTCTTCTCTTTCCCAAATACCCCTGGAATCACAGCTCCTGCATCTTCCTGAGTCCAGAGGCCCAAGGGGCTATCCTTAGCCTCCTGACTCTGGCCCTGAGCCTCAGTATCTCTGCACACTGGAACCACAAACTTGTGGAGAAGCATACGGCGCCAGGGTTAATGAGCACCCGCTGCCCCGGGCCCGCCTGTGGTTCTCTGGCCTGAGAAACCGGACAACGCGGAACCATCCTTTCACACGACGCCTGAGCCACGCTGCTCAGGTATGGAACCGCGAGAGACGTTGCATCTCCACCTCTTTTAGAACGGGGAGGGCTCCTTCACAACAAGGGGTCCACTGTTACCCCTGCCATCTGCGGCCACTTGTCAGATGCAGACGTCTAGGCCCCCCCAACGCCCGGATGTAAGGTTGTGACCAAGGGCGTGCAGGATAGTCATGCTCAGGTCCTGAGCTGAGGGTCGTGAGACGGAGCCCTGCGTAGGCTCAGCACTCGGTGCGGAGTCTGCTTGACTATCTCCCGGTCCCTCTGCACCCACCCCCCAAAAAATAAATAAATAAATAAATAAATAAATAAATAAATAAATAAATAAATCTTTTAAAAAATACAAAAAAAAGAAGAAGAAGAACGCGGAGGACAATAAATGACAGATGCTTTGGGTGCCTTGGTGCAAAGCCTTCCTTTCTCCCTCAGAGGAGAGCCTGGCAAGGGACCCACTGGGACAATGGCTTCTCCTTATTAATCTTATTATCAATGACAAGGCCTGTGCATTCCTCTCCTATTTGCACAATAGCTCGGTCGCTCACAAACCTGGCATCGGCGAGAGACCCGTGGCGGCGCCGCCACAGCACTGGCTTCCAGAGATAAGGGCCACGGCTGCATTTCTGGAAGAGCGACAGGAAAACCTGTTAGCCAGGTATCTCCGCTTAATATAAAGCACCCCCGGGCACGCGGCTGCACATGCACGCGACACGCACACATGCTGCCCTGTGCCCCTGGTTATTGGTGCCCGCGACACATTCTTTAATGCAGGGAAAAAATATCCCGAGGCTGCTTTCCTGGGACAGACCCTTCCCTTCTTACCTGCTTTGCGGGGTCGTGCTGAGCGAGGTCCGGGGTCTGGGGTCAGGGACACGGGGGCGGGCTCCTGGCTGTGACTCTGACGCACTGCTCAGCCCGGGGCGCGGCTCCGTCTCCCGGGACAGTGAATGGAAATGCCGCGGCCTTGTTCACGCCGTGCCGTGGGCGCTGGGAGGGTGGAGGCTCGGGGGCTCCTGCAAGCCGCGAAGCGCGGCTCCAACGGGCGTCGGGAACACAGCTTGTTGCTCCGGGGGTCTTCGGGAAGCTCGTGTAGCTGAGCCAGGTCAGGCGGCTGAGCCCACACCCCTGTCCCCTCAGTCACGGCAGCGCCCCCACGCCCGCTGCCCAAAGTCCTCCACACTCATCTGTGACCTTCCAAGGACGGGCCAGGCCCCCAGCCACGATGCTCAACAAACTGACAGACCATTGCTGTCCCCCCGAGAATGCCCACCCGCCACCCCCGCGGTCCCTGCACAACAGAAGCCCCCGTCCTCCCAGGCATGACCCTGACGCCACAACCTCCGGGGACTCTGCCGCTCGCTCTCCTGCCGTCTCCCAACAGGAGGGGTGTCCTCTCCTCGGCATCCACTTCATCGGTCCCCTTAGTGGGGCTGCTCTGTGCATGAAAGCGCGTTAGCGACACGTTCCGTGTCCCCTTACCCCAGCAGGAGTCGCCCGAGACCGAGCCCCGGCCATGCGGTGCCCAGGCCCGCCCTCACCCCAGCGCCCGCACAGTTCGCAGCCGGCCGGGGTGAACGGACGCGCTCCTGCCTCCAAATACAAAAATCGCCATCGAGGCGGCCCCGGCAGCTCACCCTCTTCCCTCCGGGCTTCGGCTGGATCCAGAAGGCCGCCTGTGAACGCAGAGCGCCTGAGCACGTCCGCGAGCGAAGGCGCCGAACGGGGGGTCACCTGGCACGTGGGGCGCCACGACGCATGGGCTGGCACTTGACGACCGAAGGGCCGCGACGTCCAGGACGTACCTTAAAAGAAGGAGCCACAGGGAATGTCCCAGAGGGTCATGGTAGCCTTGGGCCTGCTCCTCTAGGACAGGCAGGCACGTCCCCTCCAGGGGACGGTGGGGAGCGGCCGGGCCGGGGGCTGAGGGCGCCGGGCCGGAGGGATGCTCCTCGGCCCAGCCCCGGGGCCGCCGGGCACGCAGCCAGTCGGAGAAGGTCCCGGAGGCCCGCGCCCCGTCCTCCCGGGAAGCACGGCGGCCTCGGCGGCCCTCACCCCTCGGGCCCAGGAGGATGTGCGGTTTTCCCACCTCCCTCCCCAGGGCCTCGGCCATTTCCCACGGGTTTCTAACAAAAGGCCTCGGGGTTTCCCTGAACATTAGTCAACTTGACAGTGACACGTCTTTGGCCAAGACGAGGTTCCCTGATGACACTTGTGGAAGAGGAGCCCCGAGCAACAGGGAGGGCTGCCAGAGCTCACGAGCCGGTCGGGCCTGCATGCGGGGTCCCACCCCCCCCATGTCACGCGCAGGGGACCCAAAGCTCCTCACCTGGCTGTTTTGCCTTTTGGAGGCTCTGCCCTCCCACAGAGAAACTGAGGTGCCGCCTTTGAAGCAGGGCCCTGGGGTTGTGTATTGGCGGCCCCCCGGGGCCCGGAGGCCAGCCCGGTCAGCAGGGGTGGGAGACAGGCAGGACGGCCCTCCCGCCCCCACCGCCCAGCACACAGCCCCTCCCTCGGGAGCAGGTGGTGAGATGCTGGGGGGCCTCGGCCCTCGGGGGCAGGAAGGAAGGGGTCCCAGGGCGTCTTGCTCTTTTTCTGCCTGCGGGTGAGTGTGTATTGAGACGGCGGGTGTGCACCCCCGTCGCCCCGCCGTGTGGGAGGGCAGGTCCACACCGAGGATCCCTGCAGGAAAAGGCCAGGCCCCGCCGCCTGGGCCCCAGAGGTCGGCCTGGGATGCCCCCGCCCCCGTGCCTGTCTGCTTCTCCTCGTCCCTGGCAGCCGGAGCGGGGCTGGCAGCAGCGGCGAGCGGTGACACGGCCGGATTCCAGAGCACAGCAGACCCCAGCCCGCGGCCCGGGGCCAGAGACACGCGTGGCCGGCGGGGGTGGTGCACACTGCAGCCTGCGGGGGACGGGGGAGGCCCACTGGACCCCCTGCAGCCCTGGCTGGCCCAGCGCCGCCTCCCTGACCCCCCCAGCCCCCCATCTGCTAAATGAGGGTGAGGACGTCGGGATCCTTGCAAGGCCACCGGCGCCCGGTGCCCACCGAGGAGTCAGCGGGGGTTTCTCGGGCACTGTCCGACCGGCGCCCTGCATTCTGGGTGTCTAAGCAGAATAGGGACGCGGCGGGGGTTGCCTCCCCACCCGTGCGCTGCGCAGCCCCATCCTCTGGGTCCCGGCTGGAGGGGAGGGCGGCAGGTGGCCACCAGCCGGGAGGACGCATCCGTCCCGCGGTCCCTTACTGCCCCCTATAGGCCTCGGGGCCGTCGCGTCCCGGAGCCACCTGCACCCGCACCCACTTGGCTCCCTCGCAGGGGCAGGGCCCCGGGCTTCAGCAGCTCGCGGTTCAAACTGGCCACTGGTTTGCGGGGACCGTGTGTCCTCAGTCCGCTGTCCTAAAACTCGGACTCAAAGCACCGACATCAGGGCCACGAGCGTTTGGGGGCGAGCACCTGGAGGGCGCCGGCGGGCGGGTCACATGGCGAGAACTGCAGGCTTCTGCTCCCCCCCGCCCCCCGGGGGCACCGGGCCTGGGCGCTCACTCCTCGGGGAGTCAGCGGGAATCGGGCGTTTTGTTGGGTAGTAACAGGGTCCATCCCCCTGGGGGCTTCCGCAACGGGTCAGGATCCAGGCCTCCTTCTAGGGTTTTCCTCCGTCCTTGCTAGAGCAGGACTTCCTCAGGGGCCTCCCAACCCAACACGAGCACCCAGGTGGTGGCCAGCAGCTCTGCACCCCGCGAGCAGGAGGGGAAGGCCCTGCGCCCCCTCCTCGCCGAGTCAGCCCCTGGAAGCCCTACGCAATCCCTGTGCTGCGTCCCCGCGCCGCCCCAAGAGTGGGGTGGTCACCGAGGAGAAAGGGGAGGAGGGATCCCAGGCCAGCAGGCACTGGCCCCATGCGCTGGGCCCTGGGCCCCTGCCTCCGTCGCGGCTCACCCGGGTGCCCCCCGCCCCCAGCCAAGGGAGCTGCTCACCTCGGCACACAGGCCGCGCTCCTGCCGGGCCGCTGGGAGAGAGGCAGGGGACGGTCTCCGAGGACGAGGCCGGCAGGTGGAAGCCCAGGCCTCTCAGTGCCCCCCCCCGGCCCCCAGCTCTCTGCCCAGGCCCCTGGCTGGTGGCCCTGCCCGCAGCCCTGTTCCCCTGCGCCAGGCCGGGCCCCGGCGGCAACCCCGGTGGGCTGGGCGAGGAGCGGCGGCCGTGCCCCTCGGCTCTCCTGGCCTCCCACGAGCCCGGGTCCTCGGGCCTGGAGAGGGGCTCGTCCTGGGGCGCCTGCTGAACGCCCGCTCCCCCCTCAGGAGCCTCGGGCCGTCTTACCCCCAGCCGGGAAGGCCCCTGGAGGCCACGGGGCCCAGAAAGGTGGTTGTTTAGTTGGGACAGATGTGCAGGGAGCGGGTGTGCAGGGAGCGGGTGTGCAGCGAGCGGGGCCTGGCCTCGCTCCTGGGGGTGCTTGCCTTGCTCCCTCCAGCCCCCCCAGCTGCCTCCTCTCTGGGTCTCCATCGCCACCACCACCATCCCGGGCCCCCCCGCCCCCCCCACCTCCTCCGGGTCCCGTCCCCCCCCTTCCCCGCCCTCCCAAAGCCTTTCCCCAGCCGGTGAGGGCAGAATTCCCCTTTAAGACGGGGTTTCCAGGACGGTGTCCGAGGCAGGGCCCACCTCCTTGGGAATGCGAGGGAGACGAGCAATCAGCTTCAGCTGGTTAAGAACCATTTGTCTCGAATGCTCTGAAGCTACGTCTGTCTCAGATCCGCTCCCCCGTATAACTCGGTTATTGCCCGTTTATCACGGGAGGTTTCTAGACGCCCGGGCTCTGCAGATGGCCCCCGGCCCCAGAGGCCAGAGACTTCCATTTCTCATAACATACTCAGGCGAAGACAGAGCGTCGTTCTCAGCACTTGGCTCGTTAGTATTTTCCTTTTTTAACGTATTTTGTTGTGCTGCTGAAGGCTCGGCACCCGGTGCCTCGGAGCACCTAAAATCCTAACAGCAGGTTGAAGCGCCGCGGCTCTGCAGTCAGGGAGGCTCGTCCCGCGCGGGCTTGGGAGGACAGGCAGGTGCCAGTCCTGCTCTCAGCTCAAGGCAGAAGCCGAGGCACGTGGCACGACGGCGTCACCCCGGCCGCCCGAACCATTGCGGAGAAAACTCAGCCGAGAGTCTTTTCTCTCAGGAGCTGAGCTCGGACGCCCCAGAGCGCAGAAGCAGAGTAGCTGAGATGGAGCGGCAGCTCGGCTGGAATACGTAATTTCATTTCCTGGATGATTATTCTCCCTATGAAGCAGGGTCACGTCTCCCAGAGATCCGTGCCAAGTCTCCTGAATTCCTGGAAGAGCTTCATGGGAAACGCGGACAAGAGGGTTGGCACAGAAACGCCCCCTTATCCACGCGCGGCGTCTTTAACAGGCCTTGACCGCCGGTGCCATCGGCATCAGGTCTTAGGTGTGCCAGGTAGGGGCCGGGTTTGAACGCTGGTGTGACAGAGCGGGGGGGGGGTGTAGCCCCCCAGCTCATAAACCGGAAGATATGAACGCTCAGGAACAAGAAAGAAGAGGCGTGGGGCAGTGCATGTGGTGTGCTGGCATTTGTACTTTTTAAAAGGGAAAAAAATAGGGTTGCTTGCGTGGCTCAGTCGCTTAAGCACCTGCCTTCGGCTCAGCTCCTGGGATCCCCCCGCATCGGGCTCCCCGCTCTGCGGCCAGTCTCATTTTTCCCTCTGCCTCCGCCGTGGCTCTCTTGTGCTCTCTCTCTCTCAAATAAATAATTTTTTTTTAATGGAGAAAGGTGTATGAATACACACATACAGATTTACCTGCCTCAAACGTGTGATGGGGATATCTGGTGATGCAGGTTCCTAGGAAAGGGATACTAGGTGGTGGGGTGAGTGGTAGGACGGAGAAGTTTCACTATGTCTTTTGTAACTTTTGAATTATTTTATTTATTTTTATTTATTTATTTTATTTTATTTATTTTATTATTTTATTTATTTTATTTTACTTATTTTATTTTTTTAGCTTTTGAGTTTTAAACCATGAGAATGTGTTACCTATCCCTAAAAAAATAAGCACCATCTCCCCCAAAGCCCACTGCAACATCCCCCGAGGGGTTCAGAGGCCCAGGGTTGGAGCAGCAGGAGAGGAGAGGACCGTCTCAGCCACGCCAGCTGCTGGTGGTGGTGTCCACCCACCCCACGGCGGGTTCCTCCTGCCACCCTGAGCACCCCAAGGGACCCAGGCCCGGGGCCTCAAGGCTCTTGTCATTTCTTCAAGCAAGAAAAGGAGCCACGGCAGCCACCAGCGGCTTCCCCAGCGAAGCCACAAGGACGCCCGTATCCCCGTCTGGAAAGCCTCCTTGCAGGGACGCAGATCTACCAGAGGGTGTTCCAGAAGCCGGCCGGGTGGACGGGGACCGGGATGCGCGTGCTGGAAGGGGCAGTTGAAGACCCCAGCACGTAGCGGGGGGCCACAGGGCTTGCAGAGCCAGCACCCCGGCCTCCAGCCGTCTGAGGGAAACCGAAGAGGGTGGGAGGAGCGAGCCAAGCGCATGAGTGTGAGCCGACGGCACTTACAACTGTACCCCCGGGGTTCCTGCTCGTGAAACACCACAGGCCAAGCGTCTCCCACTTACTAGGTGCCCTGCAGGGCCTTCCGGGCCCCACCGCCCCGCATATATCTCCGACCCAAGCCAATCCAGGTGTCCTGAGTGGCCCAGTGGGGAAAGCAGCCGGGAAGGGCACTTGGGCTGCCTTAGGGGAGACGCTGCCCTCCAGCTGCTTGAGGACGGGCGTGGGCAGGAGGGCTTTAGGGGAAGACACTGAAGCTGCAGGGGCGGGGGGGGGGGGGGGGGGGCCTGAGCAGAGCAGGGCACTTCCCCGGCCCTGCCGCAGGCCCCTCCGCAGCCCCCCAGCCCCCCAGCCAGCTGCTCCCCCGAGAGGCCCAATTAGGAAGGCATCGGCGGGGCTCTGCGCCTGGCACCGCCGCATTGTTCACATTCCTGAGCTTGAGGCGGCGGTGCCTGTGTCCTACCTGCGTCCTGGGACCCAGACCAACGGGGCTCCTCCCCTTCCACTTCGAAACTGCAGCTCCCAGGATCCGCGCCAGGCCCTGGGGCGGACGGCGGGGGACACAGCAGCCCCTAAGCAGGGCTCTTAATTGTGTGCTGGGTGCCCGGGGCTCCTGGGCAGAGGCTGCTGTGGGCTCGGGGATGTCAGGACGGGGGCTGGCCCTGGCCTGGGGCCCAGGGGTGGGGGGTGATGCAGACTCAGGCAGGTCCTTGTCCCACCGGGTGCTGCAGTGGGTGCCACAGGCAGCAGGTGGCTCCTCCGACAGGGCGCCCGCTGGGGCGAGGTTGCAGGGGGTTTGGGGCCGAGTCAGGGCTGAGAGCGGGTGGACATGGCTTCGGGCCTGCGTGTCCTGCTGCTGTCCGGGGCTCCCACAGTGGAAGCACTGCCCCCCCCACCATTACACCCCCACCACCAAGCACTGCCCTCCCACCCCCACCCCTACCCCCCCCAAGCACTACCCCCCCACCCCTACACCCCCCCACCAAGCACTGCCCTCCCACCCCCACCCCTACACCCCCCACCAAGCACTGCCCTCCCACCACCACCCCCCTACATCCCCCACCAAGCACTGCCCTCCCACCCCCACCCCTACACCCCCCACCAAGCACTGTCCTCCCCCCACCCCCCTACACCCCCCACCAAGCACTGCCCTCCCACCCCCACCCCTACACCCCCCACCAAGCACTGCCCTCCCACCCCCACCCCCCACCAAGCACTGCCCTCCACCCCACCCCCACCACCTCACCACCCCCCACCAAGCACTGCCCTCCCACCCCCACCACCCCCACCAAGCACTGCCCTCCCCCCACCCCCACCCCTACACCCCCCACCAAGCACTGCCCTCCCACCCCCACCCCTACACCCCCCACCAAGCACTGCCCTCCCCCCTCCCCCCACCCAGACGCCGCTGCGGGGGGCCCGGCTGCAGGGGCCGCGTGGCCCGGGGCTGAGCCTGGAGGGCGGCGCGCCCAGACCCCCCACGGCCCGGCCCCCCTTCCTCGCCCGCTTCCCCTCCAGGGCCGCGGCTGGGGAAACTCATCCAAGTTCCAGGCAGTAAATTTAAGGCCTTGGCCGCCCTCCCGCGGATGACGCCCCCGCGGTCCCCGGAGGGAGGGAGGGGGAAGGGGGAGGGAGGGGGAGGGGAGGCCGTCCAAGGGCCGCGGGCGCCACCTGCTGGCGGGACCGAGGAGCGGGGGGAGGGTCCGCCGAGGGGAGGGCACGACCCGGGGTTCAGGGATCCGCGGACGCCAGACTGGGAGCAAGGGGTGCGGCAGAGTCTGCGCCTGGCCTGCGCCGTCCTTCCGCCTGACCACCCGCAGGGCGAGGGGGGGTGGGGGGGCATGGGGGATGGAGGGAGGATGGAGGGGGGATGAGGGATGGAGGGGGGATGGGGGGATGGAGGGGGATGGAGGGATGGAGGGATGGAGGGAGGATGGAGGGGGGATGGAGGGGGCATGGGGGGATGGACCGGGATGGGGGATAGAGGGGGATGGGGGATGGAGGTGGGATGGAGGGAGGATGCAGGGGGGATGCAGGGGGGATGGGGGGATGGGGGCGGGGGGGGGGGCTCGCGTGCTTGCCCCTGCCCCACCGCGCGGTCTCCGGAGGAGGAGAGGAAATACGAGCATCAGGCCCCGTGCGTGGAATCCCCCAGGAGGCTCCAGAGTCCTGCCCACGGCCGCAGCCCAGGGGGTGACGGGGGTGACGGGGGGGGTGATGGGGGGGGAGTGTGGGGGGGTGAGGGCCCGCAGGACAGCGGCAGGGGCGGGGCCCAAGGACCCTGCAGGTGCCTCGGCCCCTCCTCACCATTTGCAGAACAGAATCCACGACTCCAGGGAGGAAAGAGCACAAGAGGTACCAGATTAGGTCACTTGAGGCCTCCCCCCAGTCCTGCGGACCCCGCGCCGCCCTGCCCCGCCCTGAGGGAGGAGCTGCGGGGAGGACCTGAGGGGAAGAGCTGCGGGAGGAGCTGAGGGGAAGAGCTGCGGAGAGGAGCTGCAGGGAGGAGCTGCAGGGAGGATCTGCCTGGAGGAGCTGCCCGGAAGAGCTGCAAGGAGGAGCTGCGGGGAGGAGCTGCGGGAGGAGCTGCAAGGAGGAGCTGCAGGGAGGAGCTGCAAGGAAGAGCTGCAGGAGGAGCTGCGGGGAGGAGCTGCCGGGAAGAGCTGCAAGGAGGAGCTGCAGGAGGAGCTGCCGGGAAGAGCTGCAAGGAGGAGCTGCGGGAGGAGCTGCGGGGAGGAGCTGCTGGGAAGAGCTGCAAGGAGGAGCTGTGGGGAGGAGCTGAGGGGAAGAGCTGCAGGGAGGAGCTGCGGGAGGAGCTGAGGGGAAGAACTGTGGGGAGGACCTGCCTGGAGGAGCTGCGGGAGGAGCTGCAAGGAGGAGCTGCTGGGAAGAGCTGCGGGGAGGAGCTGCAGGGAGGACCTGCCTGGAGGAGCTGCCCGGAAGAGCTGCAAGGAGGAGCTGCGAGGAGGAGCTGAGGGGAAGAGCTGCGAGGAGGAGCTGCAGGAGGAGCTGAGGGGAAGAACTGCGGGGAGGACCTGCCTGGAGGAGCTGCCCGGAAGAGCTGCAAGGAGGAGCTGCGGGGAGGACCTGAGGGGAGGAGCTGCGGGGAGGAGCTTAGTGGAGGGGCTGCGGGGAGGAGCTGGGGGGAGGACCTTCTAGGAGGAGCTGCAGGGAAGATCCCGAGGGTCCCGGCGCCGCAGCTCCCTGCCCCGCCCGGCGCTAGCCCACCCCTGCTGTTTGCCCTCCTGAAGGAATTCCCTAACCCGCACACCGTGAGAGATTTATTATTTCCTGCGGCTCCCTTAGTGGGAAAATGTGGCTTCCCTGTTCCAGACCCAGAACCACACTGGGACCCCGCACTCCAGCGGCAGGAGGCCCCCCGGGCGGCAGTCGCAGGACCCCAGCCCCCTAGGCCGGGTGGGGGGCCGTGGGGACACCACTCCCCCCACCCCCCAGAGGTGCTGGAGGAACCAGGTCAGGAAGCTCCTTCTGCAATGGGAAGAGCCACCCAAGGCCTTATTCCTCTCCTGGCGCCACCACCTCTCCCAGCCTGTCCTCCAGAATCTGGGAGGGCTCAGGGCTCGGCCCCGGTCCTTGGCCCACTGTGAGGAAAATCCCCCCAAACAGCTCAGCCTGACATCCCGCAGGCAGCGCCTCCTTTCCGCCTGGGGAGTAAGTCCCAAGGCCCTACAGGGCTCCCAGACCCTTAGGCTGGACCCGTCCCTTCTGGAACACTGCGCTCCCTGCGGCGTCCCCCCCACCCCTGCGCTGGACGGCGGCCCCCCGCCCTCCTGGCCTGGTCCTGCGGCCACCACCTGCCCCCCACCCGCAGGCCCTGCTTCCTTCCACCTCATACGCTCTTTCTTCCACCTCCAAACATCGAAATATTTTGTTTTCCAAAGGCCTATGTCCAAGGTCACCTTCTTCGGGAAGCCCTCAGGGATCTCCCTTCAAAGGCAACAGACTCGCCCTTGACCTCCCAGTGGGTGCCTGGTCCGCACTGGGTCCCGGAGACTGCGCCCAAGGACCTTGGGGTGGGGGCGGCGGCTCCTCTCCCCTCTTCCTCACTCCCTCCTTCCCCGGCTGCAGTGACCGGGCGCTGTCGCCGCAGCAAGGATGCTCTTGGAGGAATTTGTCAGACGACCCAGTGTTTTGGCCCTTCCAGCCTCTGTACCTTCCTCAGGACAAACTAACCTGCAGGAGCAACGTTCTTCAGAGAGAACAAACTTGTCACCACGGTCCCCCTTCGCAGGAGCGGGCATGGCCCGGGGCTCTGGTGTGCAGGACGCCGCGGCGCTGTGGCCTCGCCCGCTCCAGACTCGGGATCAGCGGGGAGGCCTCATCCCAGAGCAGACGACCTGCGCGGAGAAGAAGGGGACCTGAACCCTCCACATCCCTACCCGGAGAGCTCCAGAGGGACGTCCCACGGCCTGCACCCTCCATGGGCGATGCAGAGGGCAGGCGTCCTCCCAGCCCCGGTCCAGAGACGGGAATCGGAGCGTCCAGGCCTGGCTTTGCGGCGGGCAGCGCTCGGCCTCAGGCCAGGCCCTGCCCCGTCTGCAGTGTGGGCCGGCCCGGGGCCCTGTGGTGCCTCTGCAGGACCAGCACCCTGCAGTCACAAGGACGCACGTCAGGCAAGCGGCCCTTCATTCGTGCGCCTTCACGCATTTTGTCTCCAAAATCCAGTCATCCAGGGTGTGCAGATGCCAGTCTCGGTTATGCAGAGTGTTCGCTAAGAACCTCCAGGCCCTACATCATTTATCTCCTGACCCTCGAGATTATTGATAGTTGCCGTTTCATACGTGTGAAAAGCGAGATGCGAAAACAACACACGTACTCAGAGCCAAGATTTCATTTCCCTAAAATAATTCCTGTTGTTTTTTTATTCTGATTCGAAGGGTGATACATATTCATTAAAAGTAGATGTTGCAAGTACAGAAGAAAACCAAAATCCCCTAGAGCCCTGCCCCCGCTCGAGGAGCTCTATGAACCCTTTGGTATAGTTCCTTCTAGACCTTTGTCTAGACACATTTATGAATATTCTTTTTGCAAAACTAGTGTCATGTGAGAGATGCTATTGAGAAATCCTGGATTTGGGTCACCTGGGGGGCTCAGTGGTCAGGCATCTGCCTTCAGCTCAGGCTGTGACCCCGGGGTCCCGGGATCGAGTCCCGCGTCGGGCTCCCTGCATGGAGCCTGCTTCTCCCTCTGCCTGGGTCTCTGCCTCTCTCTGTGTCTCTCATGAATAAATAAATAAAATCTTAAAAAAAAAAAAAGAAATCCTAGATTTTTGCCTAACAAAACACCGTGAGCCGACAATATTTCCGTGCCTACAATGCTCTATGATGTTCTTTTTTTTAGTAGGTTCCCTGCCCTACGTGGAACAACGTGGGACAAGAAGTCACCACCTCGAGATCAAGGGTGGCGGGCTGCACCGAGTGGGCCAGCCAGGCGCCCCCAGGGTGCTATTAGTAACGGTGTCATAGTACCCCACGGGGGGGGGGGGGCATGTACTGTATTTTACTGAACCAACCCTTTATGGCCTCATAAATACCTTTACATGCATTTGTGTGAGTTGCCTCCTTAGGTTATATGCTTCAAAAGAGAATTAGAAAGAAATTCCCAGTGATAATGGACTTTCTGAACATTTCCGATATTTCGGACCTGCTGTCCTTCGCTGACACCCTCGCTGGGGCCCGGTGGCCCAGCCTGCCTCGGGCATTCCCGGCTTGCTGAGTGACGGGATGTCAAAACCGCAAGGACCCGAGGCATGAAGACTTGCAGGTCGTTCAACAGATGGGACACGGGGGTCCGGAAAGGGCAAGTGCCTCTCCCTAGTTCCCAATGGGGGCTGGCAGCAGAGCGGGAGCAGGGGCCCGCTCCCTGCCCGGCGAGCTGCTCCGCGTCCCCCTGCCTCCCTGATCCGGAACCTGGACCCCAAAGTACCGCAACCGGGGGTTTACACGTGTTTGCAGCACCCCTGGGCGTCTGCCGAGTTGGCATTTACACCTGAGAAAGGTCGGGGCTAAATGTCCGCGTTAAATGTAAACATCATCGGCGGGGATGCCACCCGTCCTTTATCGCCACAAGCAGAAATGCTCTCCCACGGAAAAAATGTCTCTTTTTTTTTTTTTTTTTAGGGGTAAGATTGAGATGTTGAAAACAGCTGCACAGGCTGAGCCTCCTATAAACTGGATCTTTTTCAGGGAACTGTTACCAAGTGGCTTCAAGACTTGGGCATTTGGAAACCCTCATTAAAGTGAAAGACAGGGGCGCCTGGCTGCCCCGGTGGGTGGGGCCGGCGACTCTTGATCTCAGGGTTGTGGGTTCGAGCCCGGTGTTTGCCGTGGAAATTACTTAAAAATAAAATCTTTGAATAAATGAATCAATGGGTGAGGGAATGAATGAAGCCCAGGGCGGGAGCCGCAAGCTACCTCTTGGCCGCGGCCGCCTGGCACCTGAGCCCCCGTAGCCACGCCCGTCGCCCCTCGCAGGTGGATTCCCCGCAGCCCTGAGAAAGCCTGCGCTGGGGAAGGGCGCGGCAGGGGAGGCCCCGCGTATGCTAACGAGGCACTAAATTAGTGCATTACACGCCTCATTTAGCACAACTGGGCAAAATCTAAAAGTCCTAATAAATTTTCCTTCTGGGGTCAAGAATCATAAAAGGATTGATGATCGACCATTAATTAGCAGAGAAATTAAAGCCTGACGGCTGCTGTTCTTTCCCTCCCTGCTCTCAAATGGCACAATTTGTTCAAAAACGCTTTTTGCAAAGCAAACTCTCCCCGATGGGGCGCAAACAGGCGGAATCAGCCCGGAGAGCGGCCTCCTTCCTCGGCGGCCTTCAGAGCGGCGGCGGGCCCCAGGGTCGCCCGGGCACCTTGTCAAGGGAGACGGGCCCTTGCCTCCTCTCCTTCCTTACTTCCCGTCTGGCCAGCGTTGGCGTCAGATGGAGGCCCCGCGGCTCAGCCTCCAGGACGCCGCGTCTTCTCTGCCCTCGCACTGTCCGTCCCTCTGAGGGGCCGGGTGGCGCCCGAACTCCGCCGGGTGCGGCAGAGCAGGTCAATCCCGTAAGAAGGGAAGCCGTGGAAGCTTCCGTGGGAGCTGGCCCGTGGTGACCCCGAGGACAGGGCTCCAACCGTCCTCTGGGCCTCTTCCTTCCCTTCCTTTTCTGAACATGCGTTTATGCCTGACAGAGCCGAGAGTGCGGCTCCGTTCGCTTCCCAGCCGCAGATCCTGAGCCTCTGGAACTCTCTGTGCCGTCGCTGCTCTCCCAGCCGGTGCCCTCGCGGGCCCTCGGGGTGCACAGCGGGCCACCTGGTTAGGAAAGGGAAGTGCCCTTCAGCGACACCACAAAGGCCACCTGGCAGGTGCTAAGTCTCCCCAGGCCCTGACGCCCGAGAGGGGCAGGTGCGTGTCCCCGGAGCCAGAGGGCCCGGCCGCAGCCTGAGGCTCTCCCTCCCACTGGATCTCCCAGGAGGCCGCAAACCCATTTAAACAAAAGCCTGCAGGGAGGCTCAGCTCGCTGAAGCCCGTGTGCTTGGGTCATGGCTCCGGAGGTATAAATACACCCAGATGTTTTCCACTTTTCCCTTGTATCTAATCAGCAGAACAACCGGGGCCCCCCCAGCCCCCGCAGGGACACGCAGAGATTCTAATTAAAAGGGGTCTCCTTTGCTCCCCTAATAGCTCTCAGCCCTGGGGAGCCCGGAGCATCTGGTCAACAAGAGACTGTCGAAGGCTCCCCGTGAGGTGACTGCAGGGAGCCGAGGGGTGGAAGGGGGAGCTGGGGGGGTCTGGGGCGGGTGCTGGGGGGGGACACGGAGCCTCCTGTCCGTCCAACCAGCAGCCACTGCCCAGGTGCGCCAGGTGCGGGTCTCTCCCTCCAGCCTCCACCGCCCACTGGGATCGCCAGCGGCCCCCGCGCAACCTCACCGCGCCTTGAACCATCTTCCCCCTCGGTCCCGGCTCAGAACCTGGTCCTGGGTCATCCTTGCGTCTAGAATCCGGAGCGAGGCTACGATCCTCTGGCTCTGGGCTCATCTCCCCCCGGGGCCTGCGCCCGGCATCCCGCCGCCTGCTCCTTGTTCTCCCAACGCAGCACCCGCCCTTCTTGCCCTGCTTTCTACATGCAAAGCAGCTTCCGTGGTTTGGTCTGGAAACAACCCAGTGGCCCCTCAAAAACAAATCAAGTGGCCTCCTCTCAGATCGATGGAGTTCGATGTCAACGTTTCGCGTCCTCCCAACCGTCCCTGAGGGTCCCCACTCTGCAGCACGGGGCCCGGCAGGACAAGAGGCCCGTCCAGGCCAGCCGGCCGCTGGAACCTCCCCCCTGCCCCCAGCACAGGCCTAGACGGGGTCCCCGAGTCCGGCCAAGGAACACCCCGGCCTAGCCTGCATGTGGGCAGGAGACCATCCCGGGGCCCCACCTCAGGCCGATTAACCGCAGGCTCTGGGAGGAGGCCCAGGCCTGAGTGGCTCTGAGCTCCCAACGTGCAGTCAAGACTGAAGATCACGACTTCAGTCCAAAACAGCAAAGCCCTTGCAATCCACCTTTGAACCCTCCAGAACACAACCAAAGCAGTCTTTCCGGGCGGTTCTGTGAAGGTCGGCTGGGCTGCCGCAGCCCCCCGCTGCTTGGAGGATGAACCGAGCCAGCGCCGGTGGCTTCTCACTACGCAAACCGCCGGCTCCGCGGTCACAGGAAGGTCGCGGGGACATTAAGGAAAGCTCTTTGGCCACCGCACGGGAACAGACTGGGATGGAAGCTCACGACCCCCCACCCCCGCCCGTGGGCCGCCCCCCTGGTGGTGCTTTCGTCATCCCTAACATGGGTTTAGCCGCGATTCCGGCCTCGCCGTCCATTACGGGAGCCCCCTGTGACCCGCAGGGATGATGGCACTTGTTCCCCTCGGCGCTGGAGGGTGCACTTCGGGGACTCAGGGCCCCGGCTCATTCGTCCTGCGCCCTTACGCGAGACCCGTGTGGGGCTCAGGCCCTGCCCCGGGTGCGCACTGAGCACCTGAACGAACCGACGAGGGGAAGAGTGAGCTCGCAAATGAGTGGGCAAGCGACGGAATGGGGGACGGACGCTGGCCTCCTGGGCCGCCGGGTCCCCGCACCAAAGCTCTGCAGGGCAGAGACAGAGCCTGTCCCCTCCCCGGCCTCCCGCCTGCGGCTGACAGGACCCACACGTGGAGCGACTTGGCGAGAGGCAAACATCTGGGCGCCAGAAGCACCGTTGACAAACCTCCCTGGACCTGCGCCCGACGCGCAGGACATGTGCGGAGCCTGCGGTTCCCGCGCCGTCCTCACGCCCTTCCCTCTGCACCGCGGCGTCCCTGGGCGGGGGCTGGCCACGGCCCGACGACACGGACGGGGGTCGGGGCAACGGAGCACGACGGGGTGGGGCCTCCCCAGCCACTCCAGGCCCTCGATCAAGGTGGCCCCCAGCCGGAGACCAGCCCCCACGGCCCGGGCCAGGGTCCCCTTCGTCCTGGGCTTGGAACCCAAAGACCCATCCCCAGTCCAGGGCCACGGGTCGTCTTCCACGCGGCCACGGTTCAAATCCGCTTTTGTCAAAAGGAGCTACTAACTCCAGGGTCACAGGCTGTGACAAGAGTGGCAAAGAGATCTTTCTGGAAACTCCTAGCATGATGCCTGGCTTTATTTATTTACTTAATCTATTTATTTATAGGATTTTATTTATTTATTCAAGAGAAACACAGAGAGAGGCGGAGACGCAGGCAGAGGGAGAAGCAGGCTCCATGCAGGGAGCCCGACGCGGGACGCGATCGCGGGACCCGGGGTCACGCCCTGAGCCACCCTGGGGCCCCGAGGCCTGGCTGTAAACATCCATTCGTTAGTTCTTCAACAAAATTGGTTCATGGTGACTTTCCAGGTCCCGGACACTGCTCCAGGACACAAGACCCTCAGGAAGTCCTCCCTCCCTCCTTCCTCTCTTCCTGCTTTTGCTCCCAGTGGGAGGGGGCCTGGGGCTGAGGTTTAAGTGGTTTAAGCGTAAAGGCAGAACCAAAGGGACCATCGGTGTTTTCCCCCAGAGACCTGGTCTCCCAGCACCCGGCGGGGGAGCGAGCCGAGGGGGAGCCCCGCACACAGGAGCCCCGAAGCCGCTGCACCACACCGCGGGGGGACCAGGGCCCTGCAGGGCTGCGGAAGGGCCCACCCAGGTCCTGCTGCAGTTGGAGGAGCCCAGGCCGCAGGACACGGGCCGTGGGGTGTGCGGGCTGCAGGGTGTGGGGTGTTTGGGCTGTGGGTGTGGGGTGTGGGGACTGTGGGGTGTGGGGTGTGCAGGGCCGTGGGGTGTGGTGTGTGTGGGCTGCGGGGTGCAGGGTGTGTGGGCCGCAGGGTCCGTGCCCCCTCCGGAGCCCGGGGACCCCCACCCCCGGCACAGCCCCCAAGGCGCCCGGCAGCCCCCCGGTGTCCCGGCACCCACAAGCACGGGCAGGACGTGTGGGCCCTGCAAATAGACTGTCGCTTGGGGTCCGCGGCACCCAGCTCCGTGGCGCCCAGTCACCCCCCACGCCACCACGTTTCCACAGCAACACCCCCCCACGGGCATCCAGGGGGCAGCTTCCTGGACACGGAGGCAAACCCAGCGCTGCACCGGCGGCCCCACGGCCCCAGCCTCGGCTTGTGTTTGGGACAATGGCCCGGGGCTGTGACGGCACTAATTAGGGCACCAGGGGGACGTGCACAGCGTTTGCACAAAGAATTAAGGCCGGGCCGCGGGGCTGGAATTTGTCAACACAACCGACATGCTCTTTCCTGGAGACCCTCGAGCTGAAGGAGCCCAGAGGACCCGATTTCAAGTGTCCGGCTGGGGATGGGGGGGGGGGACGGTGCAAACCAACAGCCAGCTCCGCGCCACACAGGGGGCTAAATGGGGGGCCCCTCTGACCCCGAGCAGTCACCCCTCCACGGGCCTGCACCCATGGGCATCCGGGGAGGGGGTGGCCCCCCCACCTCAGCATCAGAAGCCTTCGGGGGGCTGTGCTGGGAGGGAGGGAGCCCGAGAGCCAGTCCCGAGAGCCGGAGCCACCGCCAGCCCCCAGCACCAGCACCGCCGTCACCACCAGCACCAGCACCAGCCCCACCAGCCCCACCCCAGCACCGCCGCTGCCGTCGCAATCAAGGACAGGGACAACCCGGGAGGCAGGGGCTCGGTGCTGCCACGTCCTCACATACTGAGGCTCTAGAGGGAGATGGGGCACCGTGTCAGGAACCCAGTCTTTCCAACCGCCGACAGCTGGGCCCAGGCACCCGCCCTGCCACCCTGTGTCCCCGTGGGCCGCCCCGCGTGTCCCAGGGCAGGGCTGCAGGAGAAGCGGAGACCCGGGCGGGGCTTCGATGGGCGCTCGGCCTCCCGCCTCCGGGCCTCCACCGGCTTCCCCGCGACTTAGGCAAGTCCTCAGCCCGGCTTTGCCTCCCGAGCTTCGCCGGCCGCCGGGCTCCGGGGCGAGGGCAGCGCTCGGGCCGCGGCTGGACTCTGTTCTCAGGCACCGCCCCCCGCGCCCTCCGCGGCCCGGCCTGGCTCTGCTTTTCCCTTTTCTTCCCGTTCTGCTCGTCCTTTCAGGGTAGATCCTCCTTTGATGCAGCGGCAGGAACCTCGATGATCGTTTGTTTTCTGATTTTCAGGAGCCATAAGGAAAGCCTCTCGTTTTCCTTCATATCGAGACGCTCTTAAACACATATGAATTAGACCGATCAAATCATTCCCTTCCCTGGGATCCACGCTTCGAAGCGATGATCTCTTATGGGATTAAAAAACTCTATTTACACGGTTAAAATACACACTTCATATCCATTTGAGACGTGGCGAATATTAATTTCACTAATACGTACTGACTTCTCTACGTCGCTGTCGCACTGCATGACTCCTAATTTGTTGGAATTTCTACAGGGGCTGCAAGACTGTGATAAGGACTTAAAATATGTAATCAAATTTATTTTTTTCCTTCCATTTAATAAAACTTAAAAGAACAGCACTTTTAAGTTCAAAAGCAACCAGTTAGCTCACTCAATGACTTTTCATTTAATTTTTTAATAAATGTCTCTCTGGGGCACCTGGGTGGCTCAGGGCGTGACGCCGGGGTCCCGGGATCGAGTCCCGCGTTGGGCTCCCCGCATGGAGCCTGCTTCTCCCTCGGCCTGTGTCTCCGCCTCTCTCTGTGTGTCTCATGAATAAATAAAATCTTTAAAAAAATAACAATAAAAATTTTTTTTAAAATGTCCTGTGACACAACGACGATATGAATGTTTCAATAAACTACGTTGGTTTAAATGACCGATATTAAACCTTATAAAAATCACTACCCGTTCTTACTCTTTTAATGATACCTTTTATAGTTAAATCAAACTTTTCTTCATTTTCACCCTGCCGAGACTTGGTTTCAGCCCCGAAGAGAGATCGATGTGTGACTGTGTGGTTCACTCCCCTCGATGATTAACACACGTGGAAAGTGCCGGTTTTCTTTTCTTTTTTTTCTTTCTTTCTTTTTTTTTTTTTTTTGAAAGTGCTGGTTTTCAACCCTGTGTTCATTGAACTGATGACAATTGTCATCTCTCCAGGCGCCGGCCCCTCACATCGTCAGTCGTCTGCTTTTGAGCTTGGCCAAACGACTGAGTGAGCTCCCGTTTATTTTTCGTTCCGGGGGGGGGGGGTGGAGGTCTCTGCGTCCCGCTGCCCGGCCCCTCTCCCTCTGCTGCCACCGAGGGACCAGCAGGAAGGTCACCGCCTGAGGTCCCATCAAATTGCAGGCCCCACGAGTCCTCGGGCCCGAAGTTCTAGGAGACCCTCCCGAGCACAGGACGCATCAACTTAAAAAAAAAAAAAATCACACGGTGAAGTTGGGGCCAAATGCTTAGGAAAGGGGTTGTCCGCTGACTTGCTCAGGACTGGGGTCGAGGTCATGAATTTGCGGGTCCCAGCAGCCTCGCCTCAGAGCGTGGGTGGGGGGGTGCTGGGGCAGGGCCCAACCTCGGGCTGGGAAGCCCTGAATGCTACCTCTTGGCGCCTCTTCCTCCAATAGCCGGGCAAGGTCTTGGCGGATCACAAGTCTCTTTACAGACAGGGAAACTGAGGCCGCAGGGGCTGTACCTGCCCACGTTCATGTGGCGAGTGAGACGGGAGCCAGGTGCGCGGGCTCCACGGCAAGGTGGCCTTGGCCTTGGGAACGACTGGGTCAGCGGCATCGCGGGCAGCGCTGGGTCCCTGTGCTGTGGTCTCCGCGCGGGGACCGCGATGGGGGTCACGGCCCACGGGGCTTACTGGGCCGCGCTACCCACCTTGGCCTCGGAGCAGCCCGCGGGCCAGGCAGAGAGCTCCGGGGTCAGGTGAGTAAAGGATGTGTGGCCCCGGGCAGGGGTGCAGTGGCCTCCTCCTTCACGACCAAGTAACACCTGCCCCGTGACTCCTCCCCAGCGTGGGGCTCGGCGCCGGCGGGGGCTGCACCAGGGTCAGGGCCAGGTCGAGGCGGGGAGGAGGGCAGCGCAGCCGCCACAGCTCACAGCAAAGCGTCCGGGGAGACCCGGGGGCCCCCAGCCCCATCCCCTGGGTGCAGCTCAGAGCCAGGACACCGTGCCCCGTCCCGCCCCGCTCCCGCAGCACAAGGGGCCGGTAGGTGGGCGACCTTGGGCCCCTGACAGGTGTAAGTGGGGCGCCCCGCGCTCCCGGGTCCCGTCCCTGCGGAGGAGGAGTCCTTGGGGCGGAGGCCGGGTCCTCTCTCTCGGAGCCCCAGGCTGAGGCTCACGGGCAGAGGGAAGCTGCCCAGCGTGGGGGGCCCGGGCCGGGGCCGGGGTGCAGGCTGGCTGCGTCCCTGGTCCCGGTTTCATTTCAGTCCCTACAACTCACCTTTCTGACTTGTCTGATCCCCAAAACGTAGGTCCTGTTATTACCTCCATCCTACACATGAGTGAACTGAAGCACGGAGGAGTCGAGACCCCTGCCCGTCACCCGGGGAGCGGCCAAGGCCGAGCAGAGGCTTCCGGCCCGGGCAGCCCGGTTCCCAATCAGCTGCGCAAAAAGCCATGTGTCGGACGTGGGAAGAACCACAGCGGTGACAGAGGACGCCCCACGAGGAGGCCTCCGCGGGGCTCCGCGGTGGGGCGTCGGCCTCCAGCCCAAGTCAAAGAGATTTTGTCATTTTGGTGGTTTTTATTAGTTTTTATTGAAACATTGGCTAAAGAGCTCTCGGGGCTGAGGGTGCGCAGAGACTCTGGCCCTAAAGCTGCTTCTTGTGTCCCTGCCCCAGCACGGGGGGGGGGGGGGTCACCTGCCTCCTTCCCCACCGGGCTCCTTGCCACCGCCCGCGAGCCTGGTCCTCACGGGGCCTCCAGGGCGCCACCCGCGCAGAGCCGAGCGGGCCCGGCCGTGCTCACCGTGGCCCCAGCTGAGGGCGCGGGCCCGCTGCAGCTCCTCCCGCGCCAACCAGGCGCCCGTGGGCCGGGGAGCCGGCGACAGGGGAGGGCACCTAGGCCCCGGTGGCCGTGAGACCCGCCTCGCCGCGCGCTTTGCCGCCTTTGCCCTGAAGGACAGGTGAGAGAACGAAGAAGAAATGAAACACGGGGACCCCAGGTGACCCCGCTGGGGAGCCTGAAAAGGGGACAGAAGGTCGCACAGGAGATGGCCGGGTGGCCCGCCGTCGCAGGGGACCTCAGGGCTGCGGGACCTGCAGGGTGAGTGACACCACGTGGCTGTCCCCCCCGAGCCCGGGGCCCAGCCTGACCCCTGGAGCCCCGGCTCCCCCGCAGGGCCCCGCCCGCCCGGTTCTCTGCACACCCCACCCCGGGTGACATCAGCAAGGCTGGGCCCGGCTGTGACCTCACTGAAGGTGTTGCCCCCTGCTCGGCAGCTGGGACTGTTCTCACCCCGCAGAGGCCTCCGGGGTGCACCCCACTGAGCCCCAAGGGGGCCGCACCATCCACTCCGGGGCCACCGGGCATCGAGGTCAGTGGTCCCAGCGGCCCCAGGCTGCACTTTGGGGAACCTGAGCTGCCCACAGCCCGGCAGCCTCAAGACGCTGCACCCAGCACGAAGTCACTTCCAGTCGCCCAGAGCCAGCGGGATGCCGGACGGTCCCTGACCCCCTCTGGGCCCTGCCGCGGCGCTTTGAGCTCTTCCTGTGGCTCCTCTGAGTCGGCGTCGGATCAACGTTAGCTGTTTGGGGGGCACCGGGGGGAGCTCAGGGTTAAGCGGCTGCCTGCAGCTCAGGTCACGATCCCGGGGTCCTGGGAGCCTGCTGCTCCCTCTGCCTGGGTCACCGCCCTCTCTGGGTGTCTCAGGAATAAATACATAAAACCTTTAAAACAAAACCGAACGCACACGCCGAGCGCTCCATCGGGAAGAAGCCCTCCCCGGAGCAGGCCGCCGCGAGCAGGCCGACAGCGCGTGGGTCTTTGGGACGAGAGCCCGAAGCCGCCGAAGCCCCGACGCAGCCTTAGGGCACATGCACCCCCGGTCCCCGTGGGCAGGGTCCTTCAGTCGGTTCTGCAGGGACAGCTCCGTTTTCAGGGGAAAAGTAGCCCTTGACAGTCACCTCTGGCCGCGTCCCTGTGGCCTGTCGACCAGACACTGCAGCTATTCAGGAACTAATCCTTTCTCTGGCTCAATTCCTTAAGTTCCTCTGCATCCTTTTTGGCTGAATCCCAGAGGACTCGGTTTACTCGGGGACTCACTCACCCGTCCACTCGCTCGAGGAGCGCTCACTCCCGGGCTCCCGTAAGCCAGCCCCTTCCTGGGGCCTGGCCCGGCCTCGAGGAGGAGCTCACGGTGCATGACAGCGGGGGGCGGGGGGGGGGCGCTGGAGATAGCCCCAGTGTCTGTGTGGTCACAGGCGGCCTGGGGGCACCGAAGTACGGGGCGGGGGGTGACAGCACGAGTGGCAGGTGCACTGACTCACCCCGAGCACGTGCCGTCTAAGCTGCGACATTGCGAGGACACGTGGTGCCCACCGGCTTCAGGCACGTGTCCTCTTTCCGCCAACCTGGAGACGGGGACCTTGGGAGGAAGAGGTGAGGGCCACGGGGCCACGGCTTCCGTGCTCCGGCCCCACGCTCATCCCCCAGGTGGAGGAGCCGCGGGGGCTGAGCTCCCAGGCCGAGAAGGTACAGCCGCCTCTCGGGTCACCGAGCACCTTGGCCTGTTTGCGGTGACGCCCCGTGGGCGACCAGCCAGCCCAGCCTGAAGGCCCGCGGCGAGGGTCGCGGCGGCAGGGCGGGAGCGGAACGGGGAGGCCACGGGCCCCGCGGCGCCGAGTGGGGGCGCCCTGAGGATTCACCCCGGGAAAGCCCCCCGCGACCTAGATTTAGGCCCAGATCTGAAGCTAAGCGCGAAGCAGACACGGACTCACTGTGGCGGAGAAAGAGGGACAAGCCTGGCCGGCCCCGAAAGATCTTTCCACGGGGTAACTGCCTTCAAGAACAAAGTCCGACGCCCTTCAGAGGACGACGCCGTGGTCCGGGCTCCTTACGTCACTCTACTCGTCCTGGGGAGCGGCCATCAAACATGAGCAAACGGAAATAAATAAATAAATAAATAAATAAATAAATAAATAAATAAATAAATATTTTTTTTTAAAAAATGAGCAAACAGGGATCCCTGGGCAGCCCAGCTGTTTAGCACCTGCCTTTGGCCCAGGGCGTGACCCTGGGGTCCCAGGATCGAGTCCCGCGTCGGGCTCCCAGCATGGAGCCTGCTCCTCCCTCTGCCTGGGTCTCTGCCTCTCTCTCTCTCTCTCTCTCTCTCTCTCTGTGTGTCTCTCATGAATGAATAAATAAAATTAAAAAAAAAAAAAAAAGACACAACAAAGTGACCTGAATTCCTACAGGGGGTGGGTGGTTGCCGGGGAGGTTGTGGCGAGGTGAGCCGGGTTGGCAGGGGTCAAGGCACGCAGCTCCAGCCATAGAACACATCCGTCCCAGGGACGTAAGGTGCGGCGTGGTGACTGGGGTGACGCTACTGCCGTGCGCGTTTGAGAGCCGCCCTGGGGCGCCCAAGAGGCTCAATCAATTGAGCGCCCGACTCTTGATTTCAGCTCAGGTCACGACCTCGGGGTCATCAGATCCAGCCCTGCGTCGGGCTCTGCACTGGGACCCTGATCCCCTTCACCGGGCCGGGATCCCGGACGGGCAGCATTGCCCTGCAGCCGGCTTCCCCCAGCTCGTCCAGAAGCCCGCGGGGATCCGGCTGCCCTGCCCCCGACTCTGGCCTGTGGCCCCACGATCAGCTGTGAGGACCCCAGGGAGGCTCAGTGGTCGAGCATCTGCCTCCAGCCCAGGGCGTGACCCTGGGGTCCTGGGATCAAGTCCCCATCAGGTCCCTGCATGGAGCCTGCTGCTCCCTCCGCCTGCATCTCTCTCTCTCTCTCTCTCTCTCTCTCTCTTTCTCTCTCTCTCTCCTCACATCCACTGTGAGAAGGCAAGGCTGGTGGGGGGCAGAGGCGCTCGGGGGGGCCCCGAGCTGCTTATTAAGCACTTGATGTCAGCAAGCGCGTCCCCGGGGACCTGGGAGCCACAGCGCCGCGCAGATAATGAAGATCTATTGCGTCCGCGGGAAAAGCTCGATGGTTGGAGCCCCGCGCCCGTGGCCCCCCTGCCGCCGGCCTCCTCTTCATTAGCTGGGACGAGGCTCGCAGGGATCTTATTTTCTCCCTCATTGTGGGAAAAGACATCGACTGGCCTAGAAGCCCCGAGCCCCTGCCTCGGGCAGAGCCGGCCTGGGCGGACGTGGCCAGGCCTCCAGCTCAGGCCTGCCCTCCGCAACCGGGGTCCCGGGGCCGGGCCTCTGCTCCCGCGCTTGCTTCACCCTGAAGGCCCGCAGCAAAGAGGAGACGCCCAGGCCTCCCGGTGCGGCCGAGGTCCAGGCGCCCGTCGGGGGGTGCAGGGTCCAGGCTCATCCTGGCCAACAGGCCTCCCTGCTGACCGGGCTCCCTGGGCCCTGGGGTGAGGGAAAGCGCTGCCAAGGCCCCTGCTCATCTCCAGCAAACGTTTCTCGAAGCCTCCCCGGCCGCGTCCCTCCCTGCCTGCCCAGGCCTCGCTGCCCAGTGCGTCCACGCCAGTGCCCCCCGGCGTGTCGCTGGGGGCCCCTGCCTGCACCCCGCTTTCGGTGCTCATCCCACTCTTGGCCTGGCCACCCCCACCTCCAGCCCCACCTGCACCCAAAGCCACAGATCGATGCCACGAGGCCGCGAGCGCCCCCGGGGCTGGCTGTCACGGGCGCGAAGTGCCCACGTCCCCTCGCGGCAGAATGGTGACCTTGCAGGAATGTCAGGAGGAGCTTTCCTCTTGGACGCGGTGAACCACCTCACCGGAGGCACAGGCCCACCCGGGGCAACGAGCCACACACCTGCCCCTGGGGCGCCCACACCCTCCAGGGGAGCAGGAACAAGACAGAGGTGATGTGGGGTGAGGCAAGCCCAGCAGCAGTGCGGCTGCCACCCAGGGGTGGCCCCCACCACTCGGCCGGGACCCCTTCCACCCGTGTCAAGGCGCACGTGCACAGCAGGGGGCTGGCACCCGGGGCCCAGAGGCCGCGTGACACTTGCCACTGGGAGGACAGAAAGAAAAGAGTCCAACATCTACATATTTTTGTTTGATGATGAAATAGAGCATTTAAGTGTGATTAACATGAACGATGCCATCCCCCGCGTGCTGTCGTGAGACAGCCGTAACCTGGCAGGTCCACGGAAAACTCATTTGTTCCATCCCTCCCAGCTACCAGGAGGTGTAGTTCACATGGGCCCAGTCAGGGGGATTTAGCAATTATTTTACATAGTAGATGGTAAACAGCCATAAAGACCCCACGCGTTATCTCATGGCAAGGCCTTAAAAATGAGGCACGTGTTTTTTTTTTTTTTTTTATTATTTTAGTCATTCTAAACTTTTCCTTTTCTGTAGGAGGGAGAATGGAAGCAACACACCCCCCCCACTAGATATTTCCAAAATACACACAACCCATCCCTTCAAAAAAGAAAGAATAAAAGGTGATATTTAACAACGAGTGACAACACGACTACTTTCAGAAAGGAGGTCATGCTGTGGCATTTCTGGCAAGTGGCTAGAAAGTTTGGAAGTTCCTCCCGCAAGAGAGCGTCCAGATGCTGCGGGTAAACTACTCCACGCACACTGTTAGGTTCAGAAATGAGCTGACTTGACAGTAAGGGAAACGGCCAGGAGCCCGGACAGAAGGGCAGGGAGTGCTGAGTCTGCAGCTCCCGAGCGCTGGTCATCCCTGGAGGGAATCCGGGTTCCCGTGCTCCTGCACCCCGTGAGACCACGCAGCCTGAGAGCGCTGGGGAATTGCTAGCGGCCCCCACGTCAAGTGGGAAGCCTTAGGGTATGGGCTCCGTAGAAAGCTGGACTGGAAATAACCACCCGTTGGTCAAAAGAATATGAAGATGAAGCTTATCTGCAGGAAGGGGCTAAATCTGCGCTCTCTGTGTTGAGAGCTGGAAGCCCCAAGCAGAAGAATCAACTTTAAAATGGCCCAGGAGGGATCCCTGGGTGGCGCAGCGGTTTGGCGCCTGCCTTTGGCCCAGGGCGCGATCCTGGAGACCCGGGATCGAATCCCACGTCGGGCTCCGGGTGCATGGAGCCTGCTTCTCCCTCTGCCTGTGTCTCTGCCTCTCTCTCTCTCTCTCTCTCTGTGATGACTATCATAAATAAATAAAAAATTAAAAAAATTAAAAAAAAATAAAATGGCCCAGGGGTTACAGCATCCCAGGGCCACCTGGCGGAAGCCAATGCGTATCCTTCTGTGAGGATGCACTTATAAGCCAGATGTCATGTGTCCCCACAGAAAAACCCAGCTGGACATGGGATTGTGGGAGCCCACAACCCCAAAACCGAAAACAAAAGGAAACAGCCGCTCTAAACAAAAACCAAAAGAAACAACAAACAGCCTCATTAACGCCCGAGGACTTCATATATATGGATTAAGTGACACAGAATAAAAAAATCGGTACGTTTTTGGGAAATTAAAGGAAATGCTTTAGGGAATAAATGAGGGGATCAAAAAACATGAGCAAAGAACAAAATACTCTCAAAAAGGCCCAGGCATTTGTGGCAAACGACCCAGTAGAATTCTAAACATGAGAAAATAGAATTATTGTAGTCAAAAATTAAGTGGATGAGGAAAAAAAAAAAAACAACCTAGATGGCCATTAAACATTAAATTGGGCACAGCCAAAGAATCTGTGAACTGGGAAGTTGATCCAAAGAAATACGAAGAATACGTATATTTGGAGTCAACAGAAAGACGGAGGTCTAAAAGAAAACAATTGTCAACCCAGGATTGTAAACTCAACGAAAAACCTGATTCAAGAAAAAGGAAAAAATACATTTTCAGATGAATAAAACTTGAGAAATTTTGCCATAAACAGAATTACTAAAGTTACTAAAGGATTTTCTAAAAAAAGAAAAAAAGAAAAAATTATTTTAGAAGGATGAAAACATTCCTGCCGGGAAGTTCCCGAGCTTCAAGAAGGAAAGATTTTCCATGTAGAATGAAGATTCCTTTAATAGTTCCTAATTGCTAACAATTTACACACAAATTTATGTTTCTTTGGAACTTAAATGCAGTGCTACTATTTGAAAAATAAATGTTAGACGTTAAAGACTTTTTTTGTCACTTATCCACATTAAAAGGTTAGACTCATTTTTTTAATTTTTTAGACTTTTTTTTAAAAAGGAGGAAAACAAGTAAAAAAGAAGTAATAGCATGTTAAGGTTATTTAAAAATAAATGTTTGCTTGGAAGTACAAACATACAGACTGGGAAGGAAGGGAGAAATAAAACTGTCTTTGTTCACAAATGATACGATTATCCTTGTAGAAAATCCAAAAGAACTGACAAAAACAAACAAACCAGCAAACAAAAACAACCGCCAAACCGAAAACAATGCGTGGAACTAATAAGCCATGGTAGCAATTGCAGTAAACGAGGGTGACACAGCCAAGAGCTTTTCTGTATACCATAAAAATGAAATACTTGCGTATAAATCTAACGCAAAACGTACAAGATATAAATGAAGAAAAGTGCAAAACCTGACAAAAGAAATCAAAAAGAGGGCAGCCCTGGTGGTGCAGTGGTTTAGCTCCTGCCTTGGGCCCAGGGCATGACCCCCGGGGTCCTGGGATCGAGTCCCACGTGGGGGTCCCTGCATGGAGCCTGCTTCTCCCTCTGCCTGTGTCTCTGCCTTCTCTCTCTCTCTGTGTGTGTCTCTCATGAATAAATAAAAATGTTTAAAAGAAAAAAAAAGAATAAAATCGTTAAAAAAAAAAGAAATCAAAGGGAAACTAAATAAACGGAGAGATATTTTATGTCTGTGAATAAGGAGACTCAAAATCATCAACATGCCAGTTTCTTCCCAATGTGATTCAATGCGACCTCAATCGAAGTCCCAGAAAATTATTTTGTGGCTACGAACACGCCGATTCTAAAGTTTACATGAAGGGGCAAATTATGGCTGCACAACATTGAAGGAGGAGAGCAAATTCAGAGGATTGGTATTGCCTGGCTGCAAGACCTACTGTAAAGCTATCGTAATCAAGACAGAGTGGTATTGATGAAAAAACGGACAAAGAGATCAATGGAACAAATAGAGAGCCCAGAAACCGGCCCCCATAAATACAGTCAAGTGATCTGGGACAGAGGAGCGAAGACAATATGATGAAGAAAAGATCATGTTTTCCACAAATGATGTTAGAGCCGCTGGGCATCCACATGCAAAAAAAAAAAAAAAAAAAGGATCTAGACCCAGACTTTACATCGTTTACAAACATTAACCCAAAGTGGACCAGAAACCTAAAAGTAAAAGGCAAAAGTCCTAGGAGATAACAGGAGAAACTCTAAACGACCTTGGGTTTGGTGGTGATCTCCAGGATGCGGCAACAGAGGCGCGATCCACGAAACAAAGGATCGATGAGCTGGACTTCATTAAGATTAAAGGCTTCTGCTCTGCAAGAGACGGAGAATATAAGCCACAGACTAAAAAATAAATAATAAATAAATAAATAAGCCACAGACTAGCAGAAAAATATTTACAAAGGACACCTCTGATAAAGAACTGGCGTCCAAAATACACGAAGAATCCTGAAAACTCAACAATAAGAAAATGAGCAACTCGATTCAAAAATGGGCGAAAGGTCTGAACAGACATGTCACCGAAGAGGCAATACAGATGGCAAATAAGGAAACGAAAAGAGAGTCAAGGCCGCGAGTCATCGGGGAAATGCGAATGAAAACAACGGGATGCCACGTCGGTCGCGTCTCCTGAACCGGTGAAGATCAAAAACGCTGACAACGCCAAATGCTGGCGAGGAGGTGGAGCGACGGGGACGCTCACTCTCTGCTGGCGGGAATGCAAAGCGGCGACGCCACCTTGGAAGACAGTTGGGTAGTTTCTCGGAAAGAGGAGCGTCGCCTCACCTCACAGGCCACCGATCGCACTCCTGGGTGTTTTGCCAAATAAGTTAAAAAGTCACGTTCACACACACACCCGCACAGTGATGTTCACAGCGGCCCTATTCGTGACTGCGAGAAATCGGAAGTGACCAAGAGACCTTGCCGCAGGCGAACCCCTCAACTGTCATACGGCCAACCGCGTGCGAACGGTTGCTGCCCACGGAGGAGAAGTGAGCCTTTGAGGTATAGGAAGACCTGATGGAAACTTCGGGGCAAATCGCTAAGTGACGGAAGCCCGACCGTCTGATTCCGACTGTGCCATTCCGGGAAACGCAAGACTGTGACGACAGTAAGCAGACGAGGGGGCCTTGGGGGAGGGGGGGAGCGGCGCACAGGTGGGGCACTGAGACGGCCTAGGGCGGCGGACGAGATCTGTAGGACCCTGGGATGGTGCACGCGTGACGCTCTGGGTTTTTCCACATCCATCGTCCTGACGGCACAAGAAGTGACCACGAAGCTAAGGACTTCAGCTCACAAGAAGGAAGTCACCAGCGTGACAACCTGGGCCTAAGGTAGGGGAGGCGGTTGTGCAAGGCGGGAGTTCACAGCAGGGTCCCTGGGATGATCTCTCTGTACCTTCCACCCAGCTGTTCTGTAAACTTCAAACTGCCCTAAAAAATAAATTATGTGTAAAAACCTAATAGAGGGGCACCCGGGGGGCTCCGTGGTGGGGGGTCTGCTTCCGGCCCAGGGCGTGACCCCGGGGTCCCAGGATCAAGTCCCACATCGGGTCCCTGCAGGCAGCCTGCTGCTCCCTCTGCTGGGTCTCCGGCTCTCTCTGTGTGTCTCACAGAGAAACAAATAAAATCTTAAAAAAATTAAAAGCTGCCAGAACGACTGAATTCAGCAAGCTACGGGACACGAGGCCAACATTCAGAAAGCGGCCGCACCGGTCTCCCCGCAGTGCACAGCCCGCCGGGAGGCTGCGGCTGCCCCGGCCCCGGCACCCCACCCCACCCCACACCCCCGCTCAGGTGCACCCCGCTGCCCTGCCCCCCCGGTGCACCCCGCTGCCAAGCCCACCCCCCAGGTGCACCCCACTGCCCTGGCCCCCCCGCCCAGGTGCACCCCGATGCCCTGCCCCCCCAGGTGCACCCTGCTGCCCAGGCCCACCCCCAGGTCCACCCCGCTGCCCAGGCCCCCAAGGTGCACCCCGCTGCCCTGCCCCCCCAGGTGCACCCCGCTGCCAAGACTGTCCCCCAGGTGCACCCCACTGCCCTGGCCCCCCCGCCCAGGTGCACCCCGCTGCCCTGCCCCCCCAGGTGCACCCTGCTGCCCAGGCCCACCCCCAGGTCCACCCCGCTGCCCAGGCCCCCAAGGTGCACCCCGCTGCCCTGCCCCCCCAGGTGCACCCCGCTGCCAAGACTGCCCCCCAGGTGCACCCCACTGCCCTGGCCCCCCCGCCCAGGTGCACCCCGATGCCCTGCCCCCCCAGGTGCACCCTGCTGCCCAGGCCCACCCCCAGGTCCACCCCGCTGCCCAGGCTCCCCAGGTGCACCCCGCTGCCCTGGCTCCCCAGGTGCACCCCGCTGCCAGGACTGCCCCCCAGGTGCACCCCACTGCCCTGGCCCCCCCGCCCAGGTGCACCCCGCTGCCCTGCCCCCCCAGGTGCACCCTGCTGCCCAGGCCCACCCCCAGGTCCACCCCGCTGCCCAGGCTCCCCAGGTGCACCCCGCTGCCCTGCCTCCCCAGGTGCACCCCGCTGCCAGGACTGCCCCCCAGGTGCACCCCACTGCCCTGGCCCCCCCGCCCAGGTGCACCCCGCTGCCCTGCCCCCCCAGGTGCACCCTGCTGCCCAGGCCTGCGCCCCGCGCCCCACTCAGTGCCTGGGAAATGGAGGCCGTGTCGCCATCACGCGCTGCTGTGACCACTCGGCCAAATGTCGGGACCGCATTGGCGGTGAGCGCGGCTACTGTCCCGGTGGGGGGACGAGCAGCGGCTGCGCCCGGCAGCTGGAGCGAGCCCCGCCCGGCCCCCTCGGGCCACCCCACCCCGCGTGTCCCCTGGTCGCGCATCCCCCGCCTTGGGCCGCACCGTCTGGGTCTGGGAAACGCGAGAGTCGCAGGGGCTCGTGAGACATTTGAAGAGCCCACGGATCAAAGGCTCCTGCGGTGACAAGTGGTTAAAGAAACGCTCCCGCTCGGCTCCGCAGGACCGAACCCTGCCGAGATGTGGAGAAAAGGACCCGCAGAAGAGGACTTTCTTCTTTTCACATTTTTACCAAATGACCTAGAATTCTTGGTGAAACTTAACGATCGCAGAGGAGCAACTCCCTGGTCCCACACGCTGAGGGAGGAAGGGTGCGGGGCAGGGCCGGGTGGGGGGGACAAGCCCCCGAGCTTACAGGTTTGCTCCACCTGTTCCAGCTGGGGGGGGCGGGGGTGTGGGGACACTTGACCCCCACGTATCTGCCCAACAAAGCGGGAGGGAAGGGCTTCCTGCCGCCCTTTGTCATCGGGCCGGCCAAGCCTGGCTAATGGGACCTGTCACCTGGGCCTTTCCAGGTCAGAAACGAAAAACAGCAATTAACTCCTCCGGCGGCCAGCAGGCCCTGCGGGGCCGGGAGCTAAATCATTAGAGACGCGGATCTTTTCGGTGATAAATTGTGCAGGCGCGTGAAACCCGCTGCTGGCCATTAATCTGGGCTAATCAGGTTGAAAGCTCGGTTGTTTTATTTAGTAATTAACGGGTTATGTGAAAAAACATGATCCACGGCCTGGGGCGGGAGTGGGAGAGGGGGGTCTGGGGGGGGCGGCGGTCGGAGGTGAGGAGGGGCTGGGGGTGGGAGGGTGAGGGGCCGGGGGTGAGGGTCAGGGGGTGGGGGACAGGGGGTGAGGGAGTGGGGGCCAAGGGTGGGGACAGGGGGTGAAGGGCAGGCGGTGAGGGGGGCGGGGGGGGCAGGGGAAGGGGTGAGGAGGTGAGGGCCCGGGGGCCGGGAAGGGGCGGCAGGTTCTCCGGGCCCCCTTGGCAGCCAGTGAAAAACGAGCGTGGGCCGAGGGCCCGGCCGAGAAAGCCCTCCTGCCAGCAGCCCACGGCTTGCTGCCCCCCCAACCCCCCCACCTCCCCGCACCCCCACCACCACCCCACCCACCCCCGCCAAGCCCGAGGTCTCCCGGGGCTGCGGCTGTGCTGGACGGAGGGCTGCCCGGAGGCGGCACCTTTGCAGAGGTGCACCCAGGTCAGGGCAGGCTTAGGGTTTGGGACACGGGGCCCTGGGCTCCAGGCTCGGCACCCTGATGCCCGGGGGCGGCCCCGGCCGCAGACAGGTGGACCCGGGGCCCGGGGGATGCAGAGCTGGCTGGGCCCACGTGGGAGCTGGACGCCCTGTGCTGCCCGCCCCCCCACCACCCCCACCTGCCCGTGTCCCCCTCCCGCCCCCCTCGCGGCCCGCGGGCCTGCTCCCATATCCGGGCCCCTTCCACGCGGGCGCTGAGGCTGCAGTGGCCGCTGCGCAAGGCCGCCCTCGCCCGGCCCCTGGTCTCCCACGCAGCCCAGCAGGTGATCCTCCTAAACATCTAAGATTCTTGGGATGCTCTGGATCCTTTAAAGATAAAATCAGGGGCACCTGGTGGCTCCGCAGTGGAGCGCCCGCCGCTGGCCCAGGCCCGTGACCCGGGTCCCAGGATCGAGTCCCCTGTCGGGCTCCCCGCATGGAGCCTGCGTCTCCCTCTGCCGGGGCCTCTGCCCCCCACCCCGGCTCTCATGAATAAATAGATAAAACCTTTTAAAAAATACGAAGATGAGAGCGGCGTGCTGCCGGGGCCGCGGGGTCGGCAGCCTCCTCTCCAGCAGCTCCCCGCGCTCACCCTGAGGCCAACCGCCTCCCCTGCACTGACGTGCCCCCCGTCCCCCGCCCACGAGCACCTGCTCCCCTGGTCTCAGGTCCAGGGACTGCCGCCCCCGGAAGCTGGCTGAGGGGCCTCCCAGGCGGCGCCCCAACCCTGCGCCCTCGGGCGCCCCCACGCTGTGGCCACTCTGTGGGCTGTGGCTCCCCGAGCCCTCGGAAGGTGAGGACCCCGTCCCCGGGCGGCTCAGGGCGCGTGTCCAGCCCTGGTGGGCTCCTGCGCGTGGTCGCTGCCCCACGCTGGCGGGTGGAGGGCGGCTGATCAGGGAGCTCCCGGGCCTCTCCTCCGTCACGCACACGCACCCCCCCCCACGCTGGGCACGGCGCAGCCCTCAGCAAAGTCAGGCGTCCCTGAGCCCCGACACAGCAGGGTCGCAGCTCGGACACGTCCTCGGAGGCGGAAGGGACATTGCAAAGGCTGAGCCTGGACTGGCAGCATCTTCGCCAGGTTGGGCCCAGGCTGCATGACCCCCGTGCCCGCATGTCCTCCTGTGTGCCTGTGGGCCCCTCGCAGCGCCGCCTCCGTGCAGCTCTGTGGGCGTCACGCGTGGCAGCCCCCCAGGGGCGGGTGGCTGATTCTCGCTGCCGTGACCACGGCTCAAGCCCATGTCCGCTTGACCCCTCTGGTGACAGGGAGCTCAGCACCTTCAGGGCTGCTGGGCACTGGGCCAACCGTCGCTGTGCAACAAGTGCAAAGGCCCCGGGGCACGTGGACGTGTCCAAGGACGGGCTGACGTCCCACATACGTCCAGCCACCAGATGTATGCCAACTCGGCTTGCCCGGCCCACCCCGCAGGTGCTCCGGGACCGGCAGCAGACACCGGCCCCCCGCCTGGGTGACTGGGTCCCAGGGCGAGGTCCCTGCTCGTCACCTGGCAGCTGCCCACCATCCAGCCGCGGGGCCGGCTGGTCCGAGACCTTGGCCAACGAGACTCTCTGGCTTCCGGAGCCGTTTAGGTTGGTGTGAACGCAGCCGGGATCTGGAACTAGCGCCCGAGATCCTGTTGTGTAAGGGGGGGGGACAGAGCCAGAGGCCCCGCCGGCAGGGAGCCCATGCGGGGCTCAACCCCAGGACCCTGGGCCCATGACCAGGACCGAAGGCAGACGCTCGAGCCCCCGGCGCCCTGCTCTGATTCCTCCGATGGACAACAGGAAGCCCACGAACCAGGGCCCCCGGTCACCCTGTCAGGCCACCCCGAGCCCCCCGGAGCCCCCCGCTCCCCTCCCCTGTGCACCTGCCGCCCGCATGTGCAGGGGAGTCGGATCTGGCAGGTGCTGTTAGGTGGGCGCCGCAGCTCCCTCCCGGGACATGTCCACGGGCTGCGGCGCCTGCAGGCCACCCCGTACCCCTTAGTTCATCAGGAAACAGGCCGTGGGCCTACCCCCATCTTGCAGGTGAGGGACGGAGCCCCCGCGGGGGGTGGGGGGCTGGCGGGTCTCTGCCTCCCGGCTCCTTAGAGAATGTCCTCGCTGCCCACCTGGCCCGGGAGCGTCCTCACTGCCTCCTGCCTTTGCGCTGGGCCCCTTGTGCTGCGCCCTCACGCCGTGGCGGGGGGGGCGGGCTCCGCAGGACACAAAGGCCCTGGAGGGCCAGGGAGCCGGCAAGCACAGCCGAGGGGTGCACAACCCGCGCAGCCCAGGGGCCGAGTGCGAGGCTCGGGCTGAGGACGGCGGCGGGGGTTGTGCGTGCTGGGCAGCCGAGCTCTGGGGGGGCCGTGGTCCCCGCGGCTCCGAAAGGGCCTGGCAGGTCCTGGTGCCGCTTCCTTCGGCAGAGGGTGCCCACGACCCGGGCGTGGCTCCTTGGGCTCAGGCCGTGACCCCGGGTCCTGGGATCGAGTCCCCGCACGGAGCCTGCTTCTCCCTCTTCTGCTCCCCCTGCTTGTGCTCTCTCGCTCTCTCTCAAATACATAAAACCTCAAAAAAAAAAAAAAAGATAACAGAAAATGCTGTTGGAAGTTAACAGGGACATGCCCTGAGCCTTGATCCTCGGGCATTTGGGTCCCCTGTGGACACAGGAGCTGGACACAGGAGCTTCGCGCTGCTCCGCGCACAGGGACGGGGTGGGGGCACGGGGTGGGGGCACGGGGTGGGGGCACGGGGTGGGGGCAGCCCACAGTGTCCGTGGACCCCACTGGGTGCACCCCAGCTCCCAGCCCGTGCGGCTCCCTGGGGACCCCACTGTCCCCCCCCGGCGGGCCTGGTTCCTTGGGGAGCCCGTCCCCGGGGAAGGAGTGGGAGACTTCAGCCATGGAGCTGGACTTTTGTGTTACTACAACTGGGTTTTGTTCGGGAGTTTTGTCTTTTTTCAAAAACCTCCATACAGAGAACCCGAAGAGAGTCCCCGCCTTCGAGCCACGGCCACCCCGGCTCCTTTTATCCCGTCAGTCAGGGGAGAAAAAAGTAAAAGAGAGGAAAGAAAGGGACGAAAGGAAAAGGCAGGCCCTAGAGCCGCTCTCCGTCCCCCCGACCTGTGGGGTTGTCGCTCGTGGGGCCCACCCTCCCCCGGGAACCCTCCTCTCTGCACAGGTCTCCCGCCCTGGCTGCTCCCAGGGACAGGCCTGTTCCCAGCGACGGAGCCTGAGTGGCCCAGGTGGCCCTGCTCCCGCCTGGAGAAGCTTCCAGAAGCCACTGGCATCCCGGGTGCTTGTGAGGCTGCAGAGGCCGCCAAGCATTAGGCCCCGAACAGCCGGACAGGACGCGGTTTGCTCAGGTCGGGGTTTGTCCTATTGAGGATCCATCTGAGGCTCCATCAGGATCATGTGCTTTCAAGATCCTTTACTATTTTCTATTTTTAAGACCTAAACTTTTGATTTATATGATAGAAAATTTAAGAGCTTGAAGGGTCCGTATGTAAAATCACAGTTTCCCTGGTGCTGAGGGCGGGAGGGCAGCATCGGGGAAGGGGCCACACTGAGGGGAGGGGAGAGTGGCTACCAGTTCTCCTGGAGCCCAGAGGGCGGGTAGGGGAAGCGTGGGGAGAGGAGGGCCCATGGGGGGGAGCTTGGGGAGAGGAGGGCCCATGGGGGGGAGTGGGGAGAGGAGGGCATGAGGGGGAGAGGAGGGCCCATGGGGGGTGTGGGGAGAGGAGGGCATGGGGGGGAGAGGAGGGCCCATGGGGGGGGAGTATGGGGAGAGGAGGGCCCGTGGGGGGTAGCGTGGGGAGAGGAGGGCCCATGGGGGTGTGGGGAGGAGGGCCTGTGGGGGGGAGTGGGGAGAGAAGCCCCCTCCCAGGGACCAGGGAAAGCCCTGAGGTGACCTGCGGTAAGCCAAGCCCCTGTGCCGTGAGCACGACAGGTGACAGGCTGCGACGGGGTAAGGCGATCCTGGGGGGGGCACCACGAGCAGGTGAGCAGAGCCCCAGGCCACGTGCCAGGCTGTGGAACAGCGAGGGGAGAGAGGAGAGCACACCCCAAGCCCACCTGCCCACTCCCAAGGGGCGGGGCCTCCACACGTGACCTGGGGGGGACGAGCAGCAGCATCCATGCCGCCCACAGGGGCCAGGTGTCACCCCAGGGCACCCCTTCCAGGCAGGTGGCTGCTGGGGCCTGTCCATCCCCCACACCCACCCAGCAATTGTAGGAAGGGCATCGCAGCAACGTCATCCCCGACACGTGGCCCCTGGAAGGTGCTGGTAAACCTGACGTGGGAGGAGTGGGCCTGACGCACAGCACAGCGCCTGCCTGAGAGGAGAGCACGTTTTGGGGTTTTTAGAATTTTATTTATTTATTCATGAGAGACCCAGAGAGAGAGGCAGAGACACAGGCAGAGGGAGAAGCAGGCTCCCTGCAGGGAGCCTGACCTGGGACTCGATCCCAGGACCCCGGGGTCACAGCCTGGGCCAGAGGTGGATGCTCCACTGCTGAGCCCCCCCCCCAGGCGCCCCTGTTCCACATTCCGTTCTGTAGACCCGTATATCCACCTGGTATCATTCTCAGTGGCTGGCCGGTGACATTTCCTGCAGTGTAGACCTGCTGCTGACGAGCCCTTTCGGCGTTATATGTCTCAAGAAGTCTTTACTTCTCCTTCCTTTTTGGAGATATCTTCGCTGGGTATAGAATTCCAAGTTGGTTTTGTTTTCCAGGACTTTAATGATGCTCCTGCAGCATCTCCTGACTTGCGTTGTTTTCCACGGGCAGCGTGCGTGTCCTTCTTGTTCCTTTTTTATATACTGTGCCTTTTTCTTTCCGGTTGCCTTCCCCCCTCCCTTTTCACCACTGTTTTCAAGCTATTCAATTAGGATATGCCTTGTACTTCTCTTCACATTTTTGTGCTGGGGGTTTGTTGAACTTCTTGGATCTGGGGGTGTATTTTTTTTTAAGTAAATGTACAAGGACTTCAGCTATTGCTCCCTCGGTGTTTCCCTGAGCACCCTCTCCTCTCCTTCTATGACCCAATTACCTGTATCAGGCCACTTGGAGCCATCCTGCAACTCGTTGATTGATTATTTTTTTCTTGTTCCCTTTTTATCTCGTTTTGGCCCTCACTTGGTGTTCTGATGCAATGTCATCAAATTCCCTAATCTCGTCTGTAGTCACCAGCCTGCTCTTCATCGCATCCAGAGTATTGTTCACATCAGCCCCAGGATGAGGGGAACTGGGGGCAGCAGATGAAGAGCCTGGCACCTGTGTCTGGAGGAAGCAGCAGAGGTGTCAGGGAAGAGGTGGCATTTGAGATCAGCCTCAAGCGATGGGGAGTAAGAGTATTTCAGGAAGAAATGGGCACAAAGGGAAAAAGGAGCGTTCATCACCGGCAGAGGCCAGCAGCCAGCCGAGCGCAGAGGCCAGGGAGGCTCCTGCTGGCAGGCATAGCAGCGGCCTGGAGTAGGGCGGCAGGACGGGCCATGGCGGGCGTGGAGTGAGGAGAGCATTGAGCGGCAGGACGACTCTGTTCCATTTTTAGAGGGAAAAGCATTAGGCTGGGATTGCAATAAAAGTCCTGCCGTATCACAACCAAGTAAGGACAGCGGAATCCCTAACGGGTGGAGTCACAGAAGCCTTGCGTCAGTCGTTGCTCCCGGCGTAGTCAGCTCCCGCATCGGAACCAGGAGGGGTGAGCCCGTCCTCACAGTCCCGTCTGCTTCATCTCTAAGGTCTCTTTCTCCTCTGCACATGCACGACTCCGTGGGTCCACATGATGTTAGTGGCGACGGGAGCCGTGCATCGTGTGTGCGCAGGAGAGGGACGTGCTGTCAAGGACAGGATTCCTGGAGCAGCGTGGACAGGCCTGGTGAGGAGGTTCCCATGATCCTCATGCACAGGGGGACTTCGAGGGAAGGTGCCACAGGCACAGGTGAGACTGCTTTCCGCACTCCCGCAGGGCACGGCGATGGAGACGCGGTGGCTCAAGCGCTGCAAGCAGCAGGGCGACTTTCAGAAGGTCTGTTTTGCCGTCACACTTCAGGGGCTGACTAGGCCCCAGGGCGTTGCAGGGAAACCGAGGCTGACGGCCGGGCCCTCGTGACCCACCCAAGCCCTCCAAGCTCTACAGCTCTAGCAAGAGCTGCGGCGGTCGTGGGTGCTGGCTCTTACTCCGTCCCAGACGACGCTGTGACCTAAGGAGTCTCGGTTTCTTCATCTATGAGACACTAAGAAAAACGCCAAACACAAAGATTTTTCGTAAAATTTATGTATAATTAGCATGTAATTAACAACAGGCACTTCATCAATATCCCAGCAGATTTTCAAAAAAATTTTAAGGGCCCCTGGGTGGCTCAGCTCAGGGCATGACCCCGGGGTCCCGGGATCGAGTTCCACGTCGGGCCCCCTGCTCGGAGCCTGCTTCTTCCTCTGCCTGTGTCTCTGCCTCTCTCTGCGTCTCTCATGAATAAATAAATAAAATCTTGAAAAAAAAATCAAAACGAAGAGGTACAGCTAATATGTTGATAAAGGAGATAAAATGGAGTCACAAAATACATTGAGTTATTTCAAAAGGAGAAAAAAGGGGAACAAAACGTCAATCAGACAAGTAGAAAGTATCCAGAGGATGGACATAAAGGGACGAGAGGACAGGTGTGAGCCCGACTCACACTCAGGGAACGCGCGCTGAGGCCTGAACTCAGAGGCGGTGCCTGAACAGCTGTGCCAGCCTTCCAGCCCCAGAGGCGTCCGGGTGACACGGACACCGAGTACCTGTCACTGTTCCTCTAATTGTTCTGTGACTTTGAAGTCATCTAAAAATTACTATTTAAATACAGTTTAAGAATATGATCCTTGTGGGGCACCTGCGGGGCCGTGGGTGGAGTGCCTGCCGTGGGCTCAGGCCGTGATCCCAGGGTCCGGGGACCCAGCGCCTCCTTGGGCTCCCTGCTCCCCGGGGGTCTGCTCCCCCCCATGCTCAAGCTCCTCTCTCCCTCTCTCTCATCTGTGCATGCGCGCTTCCAATCTCTTTGTCAAAGAAATAAAATCTAAAAAAAGAGAGAGAATATAATATTTGTAATTATTAAAAAAAAAAACTATAAAGGGGATCCCTGGGTGGCTCAGCAGTTTAGTGCCGCCTTCGGCCCAGGGCCTGATCCTGGGGTCCTGGGATCGAGTCCCACGTCGGGCTCCCTGCATGGAGCCTGCTTCTCCCTCTGCCTGTGTCTCTGCCCCCGCCCCTCTCATTAATAAATAAATAAATAAATAAATAAATAAATAAATAAATAAATCTTTTTAAAAATAAATAAATAAAATAAAATAAATAAAAAAATAAGAAACCCAATAAATATTGTTTGACAACCCCCGTGAGGCATCTCTCCCCACCGTGCTGTAGGCCTGGGCAGCTGTCAGCGGGCTCAAGGCCAGCAGGGTTGTGCTGGGGGGGCTGCGCTCGAGGGGGCGGGGTCCGCGCTGGGGGGGCGGTGCTTGGGGTCTGTGCTCCAGGGGCCTGTGCTCCGGGGTGCTGTGCTCTGGGGGTCATGCTCGGGGGCATGGGGTCTGTGCTTGGGGTGCAGGTGTGTGGGGGTGCAGGTGGGGGTCCAGGTGCGTGGGGGTGGGGGTGGGTGCAGGTGGGAGTGTGGCTCTGGGTGGGGGTACAGGTGCAGGTGCAGGTGCAGGTGCGGGTCCAAGCCAAGGCCCAGAGAGCTCTCCTAACGGGAGCCGTCATTTCTGTTGTGTGTGTCCATCCGTCTGTCCCTTGACGTGACACCCCGGGTCCTCCGCAGCATCCTAGCACCCCAGGACTGGCCAGGGCCGCCTGCAGAGAGCCCAGCCACACGCCCTCCACCCCTGCCGGGTGAGTCCCCTCTGCTCCGGGCCTGTGTCCCGCCGCTGACTGCGACTCCCAGCAGGTGACCTGTCGTCCACTTTAGGCTCCCGCCACGCCCTCCCCATGTGTGTTAGGGACGCAGGGGCACTGGGCTATCGCAGAGGGAGCGCGCCCAGCGGAGCTTCCCCGCCCATCTCTGTCTGTCTGTCCCCAAGGGTCTCCAGGCGGGACAGTGAACCAGACTCAGGGCGGAGAGTCAGGTGCAGCGTGCGGAGGGACCCCCTGGGACGTGTCCTCTCGTGTTTCTGGACCAAGTCACGGCAGGAGCAGGTGCAGGGAGGCAGCGTGCACAGGGATGGGACGTCTCCGCCTCGCATGCCACCCTCGTGGACGCTCCCCCCGCGGTCGCCCTGCCGCCGTCACACTCAGGACAGGATAGTGGAACCAGGGGCCATGGTGACCCCGGGACACTGAGACCCACTCTTCCCTTCACCGGCGTCCCCCTCGTGCCAAGCAGGGCAGGGCCTCACGTGGGTGACGGCACAGCCGGCCTCGAGCCGGCCCAGGTCTCGCTCGTGTTCCCCAGGCGGCCTCGGGGTGCTGGGCCCGGGCAGGTGCCTGAGCCGCAGCCTGTGGGGTGTGGGGTCTGCGTGGACGTGCGGGGCCGGGGGTGCGGGTCCCTACACACCTACCGGGTCATCTTTAAGAAAATCAAACTGGGGGATGCCTGGTGGCCCAGTGCTGGAGCATCTGCCCTCGGCCCAGGCCGTGACCCCAGGTCCTGGGATCGAGTCCCCCGTCGGGCTCCCTGCGTGGAGCCTGCGTCTCCCTCTGCCTGGGTCTCTGCCTCTCTCTGGGTCTCTCATAAATAAATAAATAAAACCTTAAAAAAAAAATCGAACTGAAAAGACGGGGAGGGAGGCGCGGAGTCCGAAGCCATGCGGGGCCCTCATGGGGCGCACCCCATCCCCCCGCGTCCCCGCTGTCCCCAGGCGGTGCTGCAGGGCCGGCGCCCGCGGGTGTGGGCAGAGCAAACACGGCTCCGAGCCCCGAGCCCCGAGCCCCGAGCCCCGGCCGCCTGTGTACACAGGGACTTAGGCCGCCGGCCGCACTTCACGGTGACAAAGGCGACAAGGCCACCATCTCGTAACTGTCAACAGCCCCGCCGCGCTCGAGTCTTTGGTCCAATATTTGCGGAGCCGGAGGAGCCGCGTCTACTCTGCCGTGTTGACTTAGATTCTCCACTGGCCGCGCGGGGTCCCTGAGGTCCCCGGGTCCCGGGCCGCTCGGCTGCGGGGCCTCCAGGCCAGGGGAGAAACCTGCTCGGTGGCCCGCGTAGACGCGGCCAGTAGGCCTGGGGGGCTGCGGGGACCTGAGGCTCCAAGTTCACAGCCTTGAAGTTTTCGGGAAATGGCAACTAGGAGGGGGCTTGTTCCCCCCGAAGTTTTCTCGCCGCGGAGTTAAGGTCCGCAGATGCCAACCGCGCCGGCCCGCTGGGGTTTCCTGCCCCCCAGGAACTTCTGAGTGAGACACCGTCAGCAGGCGCAGGGAGGGGGCCAGGGGACAGCGGGTCAGGGGCGGCCCGGGGCCGCCTCCCACCTCGCGGCCCAGGGTGGGCAGGCCGAGCCCCCGCCGCCCGCCTTCCCTTTTCATTGCTGGGACAAGCTCCCGCCGCCCGCGCCCTCGCGGAACAATGCACACATGTTCCGGAGAATTCCGTCCGGCCTAATCCGGGCCGGGAAGAAAAGGGCTTTTCTTCTTCTTGTCAAAGGGGGTCTCCGATGCTAAGATACCATTTTGTGTCCCGAGTCATGTCACGGGACTTCTGCCTCGGCCTCGCTGCGGGCCCTTTACAAATGAAAGACGCAGCCCGGCTCCACCTCGGGGCCAGCGCCCCCAGCCCGCCCGCTCGGAAATAAAGGGGGTCGCCGGGAAGCAGGAAGAGCTCCCCGCTCCCACTGTTCCTTTCTCAGGCCGCGACCCCGGCTTTCTGGACTATTTGCCCAAAGGATGAGTGGGGAGGGCCGAGCCTCACCTGCTGATCCCCAGGGTCATGAATATTCTTATAATCCCCTGGAAAGAGGCTCCTTTCAGCCCGGGAGCCACCCTCCTGCCTGCCTGCCTGCCTGCGGCCTGGGGGCTGGGGGCTGGGGGCTGGGGTCCGGCCGCACGCTCCCCTCCCTTCCTCCTTTGCCCCCCTCCTCCCCTCCTCCCGGTTCCCCATCCCTCCGCCTCCCCTCCTCCCCTCTTCCCCTCTTCCCCTCCTCCCCTCCTCCCGTCTCATCCCTTCTCCCCAACCCTCTTCCCCTCTCCCCATCCCTCCTCCCGGCTCCCCTCTCCTCCTGCCCTGCCCTCCCCTCCCCTCCCCCCTCCACTGCCTCCTGGCCGCCTTCCTGCTCCAGGCCCTGGGGTGCGGCTCCTGGAGGCCCGGGTCTTCTTCATAAGGCACTGTCCGCCGCTCCCTCCCTGCCCTCATCCCTCTCGAGGGACAAATCACAGGACACACAACGCGCCCCTAGGCACATTAGGAGGAGCTGGTGCAGAGAGAGGCCCCCTACAGCGCAGCCGAGGCGCTTACCGTGCTTCCCCCTCACTGGGACCAAGGGGGTGCAGGTAGCTTGGACCCCGGCCAGGTTCACAGAGGCCAAGGTGCTGAGCCTGAGGTGGAAGCAGGGGGGGGTACCCGACCCCAGCAGACGTGAGCGGCTGGTGACAGGGACAGGTGGCGGCCGTGTGGAGTGCGGCTGAGCTGAGCCTGACACTGGGCTCCCAGCAGCCGTGGGAGGGGGGCGACAGGGGGCGACGGGGTCCCAGGTCGGGCGGGCCAGGCCGCCCGTGCTCAGGGGACGCGCCGCGGGGGTGACACCCTCCACCAGCAGTGGGTCCCCAACTAACAAAACCTGCCGTGCGCTGCCTGCACAGGCCGAGCCGAGTCTTAGGGCATCCCTGAGTGTCGCCCCCGGGGCCCGGGTGCGGGTGCCACCGCCTTCCGACGCTTGTCCGCACCGACACCCCCGCGACATCCGCCTGGACACGCGGCCATTCTCCGGGCGCTGCGCTGCCCCAGCGCTTTTAGACGAAGGGTCTGTGGGTTGGGCCGTGAGCTCCCGGGGTTCGAGGTCCTGGGACCACCCAGCGCCCTGGGGGTCTCCTTTCCGGGCGGCCCGGGGGCTGATATTTGGCACCTAGTAGGGCGCTCGGGGGGCTGTATTCGAGCCTGAAGCGGAGAACTGTTTAAAATCTGTGCTCCTTAACCCGGGGGCTCCGCGGTGGGGCGTCTGCCCTGGGCCCAGGCCGCCACCCTGAGGTCCCGGGATCGAGTCCTACATCGGGCCCCGCAGGGAGCCTGCTGCTCCCTCTGCCTGGGTCTCCCCCTCCCCTCTCTCTCTGTCATGAATAAATAAATACAATCTTTAAAAAAAAATAATAAAAAGAGCGACTCTCCCCAGAGCCTCAGCCGTCCTGCGAGGAACGGTCCCTGGCAGGCTCGTCTCGTTCGTTGTCCAGGTCCTTAAGGTGTAAGTGGCGAGAGCGGCGCAGACCCAGCAGAGCCCCCGCGTGCCCGGGACGCCCCGTGGGCCGCGCTGCCCCCCCGGGAAGGTGCCACCTCGGGTCACCAGGGTCACCAGGCAAGCGGCGTGTCCCTCCCAGGACGGGCGTCGTGCTCGGGGTCGCACAGGCCGGCCCGGGAACCTCCTCCCTGCCACACGCGCCGCGAGCAAGACGCGCACTTGTCGCTGGAGGCGGCTTCGTGAAACTAAAGCATCAATAAAATACTACAAATTACTGAAATAAATGATGCGATGATGCGCGCTTGCTACGTTACCAAACCAGTTTTTAGGGGAAAAAACCAGCTTTTTCTTTTTTCCTAAGCTGTGGGTGCGAGGCGGATGCCCGGGAGGCCCGGGGTGCCACCGCCCTGAGTCGCTCCCGCAGCGTCACCCCCCACGATCCTGCACAACCCGCGACCCCGACGTGGTGAGGAGGGCCAAGAACCGTGAGTATTGTCGGGAAACCACGGGGACCTCGTGAGCGCCCACGAGGGGGCCCTTGGATGACGAAGTCCAGACCAAAGATGAAAGGGACTTTCCAGGTCAGAGCAAATCCCGATTACGGGCCCAGGTCTTTGCCAGTTGAAGTGCAAGCCAGGTGCTTGCACCAGGTGGCAGTGACACACTCACACTCGCAGACGCACCGTGTGGACATGAACAATTTGCTCATTTAAATGGTCTTTCTGGATTCGTGAGGCGCTGGGCGCTGTCGGGAGGTAGGGAGCCGGGGGTCCTGCCCTCGGGGACCTCCCAGGGCCCGCAGCAGGGGCTCCGGGCTCACGCGGGTGCAGCTGGGGCCTGAGGAAGGACCCACGGGCGCTGCCTCGGGGAGGAGGGGCCGGGGGGGGTCCCCGGGGACAGGGGGCGGGCGCTCACCCGGGCTCTGAGCTGGGGTTTGCTCCGGGGACACGTGCAGACTGTGGGGTCAGCAAGCGCCCAGCGCTGCCCTGAGCCGCGGGGTGGCCACGCCGCAAGCCGCAAGTCCCCGCCACCCGCCCGGTGCCCTCCCCGGAGGCCAACCAGTGGGGAGTGCACCCACGCACCTGTGTCCTGGGCGCCCGGTGGCCTCCCCGACGGTCCGGGCCTGCGTGCGCCCTGCGAGCCGGGGGCCTGCGCGCCTGCCCCACCTGCCCCACCTGCCCGCGCCTGGCCGCAGCCCTGCTCACCTGCAGCTCCCAAGGGCCGCCACTCTCTTCTTCTTTTAAAGATTTTATGTATTTACTCCGGGGAGACCCAGGGAGAAGCGAAGACGCAGCAGAGGGAGAAGCGGGCGCCCCGCGGGGACCCGATGGGGACTCAAGCCTGGACCCCGGGGTCGTGCCCTGGGCCGGGGCAGGGTCCACCAAGGCCCAGGCTGCGGGGCTTCCGTCCTCGGGGGCACCAGCCCCGGGCACGACGTGTGCAGGTGCGGCTGTGCCAGTGTCCACACAGACCTCCTGCACACCGCCCAGCTCCTCCTCCTCCGGGCCACCTGGACCTGGCTACAGACCCGGGCCCCCGCCGGCCCGCGGCTTCCCCTCAGGCTAGGGACCCTTTACTCGGTGACCCGACGGCACTGAAGCTGACCACGCAGAACGGCGGCGGGACCGCTGGGCTGGCCCTTCCTCGGTGACTCCACGCGGAATGTGCTCCGCAGGCTCGGGGTTCAGTTAAAACGCGTCGGATCGGCCTACGTTCACCAGCGTGACTTCCAGAGCTTGAGAAAGTCAAATGGTTAGAACAAAAGACTTTCATAGACGTCCGTGCATGTTGCCGGTCAGGCCTTCCTCCCAGATGGCTTCTCCGAGCGGGTGAAGTGTGTCCTTGTGAGTGTAGACGCTTGGCGTGAGGGGGCTGCCGCTCGGGACAGGGGAGTGCGGCCGGCGGGGCTGCAGGCGGGCGCCCACGCGGTGACACCTGCTGCTTCCCCGGCTCCACGCAGACTCGGGTGGGGGGACCCCTGTGAGTGGCGCCGCAGGCTGCAGAGTGGCTTTGTCCACCCTCGGGACCTGCAGCCGCGCTCTGCCCAGAGGCCCTTGGCAGGGCCGCGCCTCGGGTGTGCAGGCTGCGGGGTGGGGGGCGCCTCAGGTCACACCCAGGGCTCGCGGGAGCCGCCGGGCCGCCAGCTAGCGGGGGTGGGGGACTCCGACGCACACCCTGTTTAACCTGCGCTTTTCAAGAGAGAAGAGGGATGGGGGCAGAGGGGGAGAGAAGCTCAAGCAGACGTGGCGCTGAGCCCGATGGGGCGGCTGCATCCCAGGACCCTGAGGTCATGACCTGAGCACAAGCTGAGAGCCAGAAGCTCAGCCGACTGAGCCACCCCCGGTGCCCCAAGATTTGTTTTTAATCAGCTGCTAACATTCAAAAGTAGGGAGGTTTTAAATGCACATCTAGATCCCCAGCTTCTTTTACAAACTGCGCGACTTTGGAGGTCCTGGGTTTGTGGCCTTGGACGGTCTAGGAACAGAAGCACTAGGGCCGCCCCGTGGTCAGCAGGGGGACGCCCGAGCCCCCGAGGGCGCCTGAAGCTGCAGGCCGTACCCGCCCCCCAGGTCCCACTTCCCCCCCCACCGACACCTACACCGATGATGGAGTTAACGGCAACGACCAGTAACGAACTAGAACCATCCCACACGGTGCCCTAGTGGGAGCTGCTGGGCGCGGCCTGTCCCTCACCGCGCTCACCCTCCCGCGCCGCGGGGAAGCACCGGAGCGGCAGAGGGGCTGTGGCGCAGCGTCAGGGTCACTGGCCTGATGGCACCCCGGGGCGACCGTGTGCTCCCAGCGGAGGCTGCCCTTGGGTCCCCGGGGCCCCGGAGCCCAGCCCTGCCTCGGACTCCGCGACCGGCGGCTGGAAGTCGGCCGCTGACCGAGCCGGTCGGTTCTGCCCTCCGCCCGCTTTCCTCCTTTGGCAAAACATGAGCTGTCATCGTTCTGAGACCAAACTCCCTGCCCGACAAAGTGAGGCCGGAGGAGCCTCGACCGCTGGGCGTCACGGCCACCTGAGACCTCTGGGGGAGCCCAAGATCGTTAGAGGACCGAGAGGTTCAGCGGCCCGAGTCAGACCGATGGGTCAAAATTAAGCGCAACTGGCGGAAACCCAGAGGCACTGACAGGAGGGCGCACGGGGTTTCGAGGGCCAGGTCCTGGTGCCCGACGTTGGTTACGGGAGCAGCGGGAAAACAAAGCACGTGCCGCCCAGTGGCTCCCGGGAGTTCCTCGTGCACAAACGTCAAGGACGGGAGGTGCCGCTGATGTGCAACAAATCTTACTCTGCTCAGTGTCTCCTCCAAGCACCGCAAGCCACTGCGGAAAGAGCAGCCCCGTCGGCCATCAGAGTCACCAATCCCAATGCCAGGCTGCGTAGCGAAGAAAACGAGTAGACAGCTTATGTGCGGGTCAGAGTTGTGTTAATAAAACCATAAAGCTACCAAAAAAAAAAAAAAGTGAAGCTGAGGGCAAAAAAGATGCTCTGCAAACCCCTCCGCACTCTAGTGGAAGCCTCCGCGGGCGCCGGCTTGGACGGCCCCCGAGTGTCGCCTCCGGTTGCCCAGGTGACCCAGCGGCGGGCGTGAACGACTGTGCTGCTCATGATTCGATGGTACAGGTAAGAACAAGGGCCACGCTCGCCCACAGAACCACTGATGTGGTAGACGCGGGAAGAGCTCGCTTCCACGGCCAGACGGCAAACGTGCGCATGTGCCGCCTTCGCATCTGCTCTGGGAACTTCCCGGTCCACACTCGCATCGAGCGGCGTCGAGGAGGCTGGGGCAGCGAGCCACGCCCGGCCCGCTGGGGCTTTCCGCTCCGCCGGCGTCGGACAAAGTCACCATGAACTCCCCAACCTGCCCGAAACCATCCAACACAAAGGATCCCCAAATGTCCTCCTCTCCCCCTACAAGCCTGCAAACAAATGGTACAGGGATGAGGTCAGGGAGGGATCCCCGCCCACCAGGGCCTGGGAATTCATTTACCTACCTCGGAGCCCGCGGGGACGGGGACGGGGACGGGGACGGGGACGGGGAGGCGAGGGGCAGATCTGACCGGCCTTTGCCAGCCCTCGCGTCTTTGTGGCGCCCGCACAATAGAGGAGCACGAACTGAGCAGCCCGCGCGCCGCGCCGAGGACCCGCTCTTTGCAAATGCTAATGGCATTGTGGCTCCTGTCGCCCGACGCAGAGGGATGTCGATCTTCACACGAACCAGAACAGGCCCATTGTACACAGGTTTGTGGCCGACGTGCGGTGTCTGCACATCAAAGGCCCAGCCCGTGGCAGGGCACCCAGGCAGCCAGCTGCACCCGGGGTGCCCGGCGGGGTGCCCGGCGCCTCACCCGCCGCCTCACGGTCCCGCTTCGGCCACGCGAGTACAACCGGCAAGGCCGAGAGTGCGCCCGGAGTTCCCGGGGGCCGCGGCTGGGCGTGCGAACCCGGGGCGTCTGCTGGTGCTGAGAGCCCCCTCCCGGGCGGCAGGGGAGCGGGCGGTCGACTGGCTCGGGAGGGGGGCCCAAGGGAACATCGATTCCACGCTCGACTGCTGGGAAACTAGGGAGGCAAGAAAATTCAATGAACTGTATGAGGTTCTGCAAAGTGAGTCGAGACTGCAGAAGCTTCTGCCAAGAGCCTAAGTTTATTGGAAACAAAAAGGGAGTCAAAATTTGGGGAAATATTCGATGAAGGTCTTACAAACGGGGGTAGAAACACTTGTGGATCTGAGCGGTTGGGCTAACCCAAACCTTTTCGAGAATCCACTAGGTTGGGTGGGAAAATTAACGAGAGTAACGAGTTGAGGAAACCCACGAAGTCGTCATCTCTGCTCCTGCCGCTGGGGGCCTGGGGCAGACGCGGGGCTGCAGCTCGCCCTGGGCCGCAGGGACCGTCGCGGAGGCCCGTGCCCAGGGGTGCCGCAGCCCCTCAGCTCATCGCCTCGCAAGCGAGCTCCGTCCTCTCGGACTCGCGACAGACGGCGGATCCTGCAAACCGCACACAGGTTCGTAACCAGACTTGCTTTCCAACTTAGACTCCGCTACCCACTAGGGTGACCTTGGGCAGGTGACCTTGGGCAAGTGCCGTGACTTCCGGGCCAATTTCCCCACCGACGAAATGGCAGTAACGCTGCCTGTGGCAGGGAGCGCAACCACCAGTCATGCTGGCGCCTTCGTGCTAGATTCAGGTTTTCCTAACTTCAAGACTTAACCCCCCCCAATTCCAGGAGCTCAACCTTTGGCAAGACCGATCCCAAAAGGGCTTCGGGGGCTTCTGGAGGGTCCCAGAGCACCGGGGCCGGCGACCGCTGTGAGCTCGGCCTGCGAAGCCCTTGGACGGGCCCTGGGGATGGCGTCCCCTCGTCCCCCCGGCCTAGCGGGGTGCGAGCTGCCACCGAGGCACAGCCGGGCTGCGGCGGGTGCGGGTCCTGCTCACCCGGGCCCTGCAGACAAAGGCGGTTCTTGGCAGGGAAACGGGGAGCACTCGCTGTGCTAAGGGCGCGTGGCCACCCCCACAGGGCATCTGGAGGCGAGAGGCTGGGGACTCCTCCGGGAGCAGTGAAGGAACGTGCGCCTTCCTGGGGGCTGGAGCGACGGAGCGGGCTGCGGCCTGGGCTGCAGGACAGACGGGGTGTGTGTGTGTGTGTGTGTGTGTGTGGCAGGTGTAGGGCCGCAGCACAGACTGGTGGCAGGTGTAGGGCCGCGGGACCGACAGGGGCGGCACAGACGGGGGGCGGCAGGGGTAGGGCCGCGGCGCAGGCCTCTGCTGGCCCTGGACCTCCAGGCCACCTTACTGGGTGGCCTCCGACGGTAGGAGGCGGTCGAGGTTCTACTCCTGCGAAGTACCTTTTGCAGAAAAGCGGACTTTGTTCTAGTGGGCACATCCCGCGGTACTCGTGAAAGCCGAGGACAAGGGAGGGAACCGGGGCGGGGGGTCAGGCCAGCCCGGGCACTGCTGCCCCCCGAGGCCTTGGCCTGATCCTCAGAAAACCTGGGGCGCAGCCGCGGGGTTCGTGCGTGGCAGCTCGGGCCTCCCCAGCCTCCGGTCGGTGCCAGGCCCGGGCCGCCAGGGTGAAACCGTCCATTCCGGGCCGCTGCTGACCCCAGGTGACAAGGGCCTTCCGCTTCGGGCCGCCGTGACGGGAGGCGGTGGCCGGGCCCTCACTGGGGCTCAGGGCCTGTGGGTCTCTAAAACCGAGTTTTTTACATTTTCTCAGACAGCAGGATAGGAACCAGGCTAACACCTGGATTCATCAGTTCAAAGCGACGACGAACTCTGGACCACGAAGGAAGAATGGAAGCGCACGGCTGTAAGGACGGTGGAGGGACTCCCTGCCCAGTGGCCGGACACACGAGCTCGACGCCGGTCCTGCGAAGTGAGCGGGCTCGTCTGCAGTGATCGTACACGCGCGTGTTCAAGCTACGGACTCAACTCTAGCATCTCAAGGTACTTCTTTAACCTGACGATGTTCTTTTCTCTTGCCCTTACTCTATGGAACTGTCCTCTTGAGCGTAAAGGTCACTCACGTTTAAACTGTCCTGAGACTGTGCTGCTTCCTCATCTTTGACAGTTTCTGCGGTGCTCACCTTAGCTCTTAAATTTTCTACATCCATCAGCTTAGCTTAGTACGTGCACAGCGTGGCCGTTTTACTTCTTACAAACTGAGTGTGTTTATTTTAAAACATTTTGGAATAGGGCAGCCCGGGTGGCTCAGCGGTTTAGCGCCACCTTCAGCCCAGGGCGTGATCCTGGAGACCCGGGACTGAGTCCCGCGTCGCGCTCCCTGCGTGGAGCCTGCTTCTCCCTCTGCCTGGGGTCTCTGCCTCTCTCTCTCTCTGTGTGTGTCTCATGAATAAATAATAAATAGAATCTTTAAAAAAAATTTTGGAATACAATTAAACAATACATCTGTGAATTTTTCATATACCTGAAGCTAATTTAATATTACGTGTCAACTATATTCAAATTAAAAAATAAAGAATGAGTAATTTTTAAAAAGATTTTAATACTTCAATTGGAAGTGTGAGAAGGAAACAAATCACTATTGAATCGATAGAAAGTAAATTCTTCAAACTTTTTTGATACATGAAGATTTTTTTTAAAGGATTTTATTTATTCATGAGACAGACAGAGAGAGGCAGAGACCCGGGCAGAGGGAGAAGCAGGCTCCCTGCAGGGAGCCCGACGTGGGACTTGATCCCGGGACCCTGGGGTCACAGCCCTGAGCCGGAGGCGGACGCTCAACCGCTGAGCCACCCAGGAGCCCCATTACATGAAGATTTTGACCTTGAAGTGTACAAAGGATAAAAAATTAAAGTAAAACTACTATTTGAGCCTCACACTGTGACTGGCCTGTTAACTCTGTCAAGTGTGTCTCAGGTTGATGAGACTGAAACATTCTTCCCCAAAAACCTTCCAAAGGAAAAAAAAACAAAACAAAAACAAACAAAACCTTCCAAAGGAATTCAAAGTACTGTCTCTTGACATTTACTCACCCGAAATAAAGCACATCCAGCTATGAGGTGCCACCTAGTGAAGCAATCACGACCTTGAACCTTTCCCTAGTTTTGACTTCAGCCAACCACAGCAGTCCTGGAGAAGGCACAGCACACCTATGCGCTGCTGCCTTATTTTACACATCGAACGATGAACAGACAATAAGTATCATTTAGTCGCAAAGTTCTGGGGGAAAACAGTGAGAAAAGGGAGTTCACAATTAAGTGGTAGATGAAAGTAAGGGATCCTCAAGGGTCTTTCCCATTCTGAGACTCAGGTATGACTTTGCAGTAGGCCTCCCGTACGGATGAACGCGCTAGCATCATCAATGAAAATGATGGCCGTGGCAGCAAAATCCAATTAAAAGACATTTTTAATATATTTTATCAAAGAAAATAGCAAAATGTTTTGACAAGTATCAAGACACGAAAAAAGACAGCAGTGTCTGACCATGGATTACAAGTGTGAGATGTGAAGCATGTGAAGTGTAAGGACCCAGAAGAGCCACGTTAGGCGGCCTGTGAGGCCACGGATTTGGTGGCACCGTGAGATCACGTGAGGACCCTGTGCGCACAGGTCTCTCCTCTCCTCTCACCCCCTCATTAATACAAAGAGAAGTTAAAAGATGCTCTCCAATGTAGAATCGGGACGTGATTTAAATATCTTTAATTGCTCATCTACACAAATGACCTTAATTAAGCACAGGCAAAATATAAATTGCAGTGACGTCTACGCGGAGTGTGAAGGTTTCAAGAAATAATACAAAGTTCATTCACAGTGCACAAGTAAACACGAGGTTGAATTTTAGGTATTTAAACACACAGCCATGATCATTCAAAACTAAGTGTATTTGTAAGCGCGTCTCTGTACTCCTGAAGTACCTGAAACTACGGCAAACACCAGCGTGGAGAAGCATTATTTTGATCCCTCTTACAGGAAAACTAAAATACCGTATTTCTTTCTGCAGATAAATACATCCGAAATATACAATTATTAAGTAGTTAAGGAATTCACCTCTTAAGCCTATGCTCTGAACCTTTATCACGGGTGAATTTCCCAAATTATACGGTGAGGAAGCACCACTCTGCAATGTTCCCTACTCATTTTACACACTCCTTTGCATTTGGAGGCCACGCCGCTGGTGGGAAGGGGCCCCCTGGAGTAAAGCCTGAAAAACGGAGGGAACACAAAGAGGAGTCGACGAAGCCACCAGGAAAGGCGGACGGCTCACCTGCAGCTGGGGCTCCGCGGCCCCGTGAAGCAGCAGGGCGGCCTGTGTGCTACTGTGCATTGCCCACCAGGACTGAGCTCGGACACTCCTACTCTGTGTGTGGCTGTTCGTCTTCCATACGGAGCTCTCCTCGCTCTGTTCTTGGCAAATTCTGCCACGAGAAACAAAGGATTCCTGCTCGAGTTAGTACTTGACTCCCGTACGTTGAATTTCTGAAGTGATTTGTTTAAATTCGAATCACTTGTAATTTTTTGAACTATAGACACAACACACCGGGTTTACCGTTGAGAATCTGAATTTTATTTTTTTCTTTTAATAACATGTTATCAACCTAACATTCAAGGAAAAAAAATAAAAAAGCATGCTTAGAATGAGATCAGCTAAAAAGGAGAAAAAAAATACGTAGTCCATGATAGAAAGAAGTCCTATTACTGCGGGGGAGGAGGTGGTGTCTGGACTCTTACACGGGATTTTTAATCACATTAACTTTTACCATCTATTTGTACGTTTAAGTTACAAACACTGACCTCGAAATGAAGACCCTCCCATCCCCGTTTCTTAGATTTATACAAAGAGATGTGAAAAAAGTACTGACGTAACATCAGCCTTTTGCTTGGGAAACATCTACAGACATACAGCTGAGGGTATTTTTCCTATCCACAGCACAAATAAACATGGTCCTATTTCTTTAGAAATAGATTTATAGTTGTAAGTCGTTGTGTTTTACAACTATAAAAATATTAATAATTGCACGGTGCCTGCTTCCGTGAGGGGTAGTTGCCACCAAGCAGCACTGGTTAGAGGAGTTAACCAGTGAGGTCATCTCCAAATTCGGCACAGGACGCTGGGCGGCTCTGCTCCCTTTCTGTTCACCCATCAGCCCTAGGGCTGAAAGACATGAAATGTCTTTGGCTACTTATCGGCCACAGAACGATGTGGGTGTGGGCTGCTGACAGCCGTGTGCAGCTCGATCTACCTTTCTTCTCAGACAGTATAAAACAAATATTCACCAGATTCTGAATTTATGAAATAACTTTGTGATATCCTTCCGACTTTGCATATTGTCATCAGACCTTGAAAGGAATCACAGTGAAGAATACATTGATGCTGAATTTAAAAAAAAAAAAAAAAAAGTGGGGTGGCAAGGGAACTGTTACCCACCATAATTCTAAAAAAAGCTGTAAAATTAACTATAAAATAAAAACTGTCACACAATGGGCCTTTTTATTAGAATAATAAAGGCTTAATGAAATGGCAACAAACAGCAGAGATGAGAAAGACCATCTAAGTAAAAAATGGCATATTTCTGTGCCTTAAAGTCCTTTAGCCAATAAAAAAAAAAGTTATTTGTATGAAACACAAGAAAACACTGTGAAGGGACTGTAACTGAATAGCAATGAACCAAATCTTAGGTTTTTCTTTTTTACACCTTCAGCCAAGAGGGAGGTGGTCAACATTATTCTGTTGAAATAAGTTCTATTTAAAAAGAGTCTTGTAGCAGAAAGTAGTCTCGTTCTCGCTTTTCCCGATGCCCACCTGAAATGCTTGACCACCGTCTACATGAAATCAGTCAGCGGATGGTTCTTTGTCTTCCTTATCCTGTGTCACAATCCAGTAGCTGTCAACAGGCTCAGAAAACCCCGCGAGTTAACAGAAAACCCGGCTTGCCTATACAACATTCAAAATGAACGAATCTGAAATGGGTGCAGAAAGGACAACAGGGCCAACGGAAGCGAACAAGGAAGCGCTGCTGACTTCACCTCGAAGGCAGCGAGCGCTCTCAGCTGTCACTGGAGGCGGGACCTCTCTCACTGGACATGGAGCTGTGATCGTCCAAATTGACTTATTTGAGGTGCTCTGCTCTTAGCTAGTCCTCTTTTCACATGATAAATGTACACTGAATTTTCATCACCAGCTTCTGCACATAGAACGTTACAGATACAGACAACAACTCCGCGGGCTACCATCATCTTATATACAACTGATAGCTTTTCACAACACCTGGCATTTTCTCCCTGGAAAAAAACGGACACTGAGTAACATCCCCTCATGAATTAGTTGAACGAGTGCCACCACAAATGAGACAAGCAGGAGAGCAAGTTTCTTATCTTCAAGGACTGACCCTAACGGCCACACCACCTGTATTATCTCAATTTGTCACTTCAACACAGTAAAATAGGATTTTAATGCCATTTCCACTGTTCTTGCATTCGAAAGGCAACTGATGGTTAAAGTGCCTCGAACACGCATAATTTTTTTTTTATCCCATGACTTTATTTTATGTTTAGAAAGGTGAAATAGAAGGAAAAAAGGCAGGACAAGAGACTTTGGAGTTTTCTTTCTTCACATGTATGCTGAGGTGATATATTATGAGTAGGATTCTGTAAAAATAAACACATTTGATAAATTAAGGCATGAGGAGACATATGCAAACTTTCTAAATTTTATTACTGCATGATCCTAAAAATACTGAAGCTTAACTGCCTGTCTGCTAGTCTTATTAAATTCAAAGTATCACCTACTATAACAAAAGAATGATATTACTAACATGATGTATGAACCAAAAAATACCGTAATTCATTTTTTTATGGAAAAAATTTAAAAACATATGAAAATCAACCAGCAGAAGGAATCTGTATATGGCTGTGCTGGGTATATAATCATCAGCAATTATCGGAATGAATTACGTGTAACTCTCAGGCGGAGGAACTCCACACATGTTAAAACTATTACTAAGAAACTATCCTTAAAGTGCCTGGTACCTTTTATAAAATGGTCAGCATGAAGCAAGGCGACTACTAGTTTGCCACATTTATTCTTTTCAATGGATCCGCAAGGTATAAAACATATCATGTGTCCAACAACACGCAGATAATTCTAACAGTTCCCAGGGTTATACATCCCAAGGCTTGGGAAGGGCTGTAGAATCTAAAGACATGTAAGGAACGAAGTTGGGATGGTTTCCCCATAGATGATTAATCATCACAACTCAGCTCTGGGGCCTGCCCTGGCCTCCACCTGAGACACACAGTCTGGCAGGAAAAGGCATGTTCCCAGGAGCGACGATAACACTAAGATGTCACACTGACCAGCTAGGGAAGTGACACTGGCCACTGTGTAAAACACTGGCTTGCTTTAGGCTTCCCCATTTTATTAAAGACAGAAAGGCAGCTTATATCTTTTAATGGGTTTCTGTGATTTTCATGAATGTCCCCCTACCCCCACCTGTCCCGAACCACACTTATAAACAAAATTATCAAGAGAACTTTGGTACTGAAGAGGAGAATTTCCAAATCAAAAAGGCTCTCAAAATGTTTATTTCTCACATTAATCATTGATAATGATTATGACAACGAGGAAGATATCATAACAACCTTATGGCTTTAACAGAAAATTTTCATACACGAAGTTGTATAAAGCAGTTATGAACACAGGCACTGAACAGCAATGAATTAGTTTGGGGCTGTGTTAAAGATGATTGATATTTAGTCTCTAGATACGTTCTGCATCCATCCACAGTAGCAGGTGTACTTCGCTTCCCGGAGAGGAAACAAAGTGACAAAGCATTACTGGAAAGCTTGCTAACTCCTTCCTCTCTCCTTCATCCCTAGAGTAAGCTGTTCTGAGGGATAAGGGTCTGAGCTGTGCTTCCTTTTCTAGCTTGCTTTCTCAAGTATACTGTCCTCCAGTGGAGGAAGACCGATAGTTTGGGTGAAGAGCCTCTTTTGAAATGAATGCAGCTGGGGAGGCGGCCTGCAGGGTGAGGCTCACAGATAAAGTGATGAATTAAATATTCTAAATACACAGTAATGTCTTAATTATAGCATTTTCCCTTTCTCAACTTTTTCAATAAAAAGCAAAAGACTTACTAATTAGAATTCTTTAGCAATAATTAGGAGGTTGCTATGCTACTAAGGCAAGTCTTTAAATATGTAATACTTTACTTGGAACATGCTTCCAACGCCAGACTAGAGAACTACACTAAGAGTCCACGCGTTCAGAAGAGTACCACATTCTAAGGCTATCTGAGTAATTTTAAATGGGAGAAATGTTTTTAAATATAAGAGAATAAGATTAAGAACAACTGTTAGGATTATTAATCAAGCCAAATAAATGCTTTGCAATTTAACACACACGTAATTATCCACTGAACGTGAACAATGAGGAATAAAATAATAAGAGCTACAGTTCAATTCTTTACATGCAGAAAACTGACGAGCCACATGCGTATTATGAAACAGCTTAGCTTTGTTTACCTTTGTTCTGTCCAAAATGAGTTCTAGAGAATATTTTTAGTTCAGCCAGAGGCAATCAAGTATTGAAAAGGAACATTACACATATGAAATGTAGAATTAGTTTCAGAGATTCCTTGCCATTAAAATGATTTAATTACATTAAAATTGCTATTAAGGAATAAGCAAGATATAGTCAGATACAATGATAAACTATAATAATAAGTTAAAAAATATAAATTTTGCATCTAGTCAGTACCAATGCAGGAAGAGGACTTTGACTTATTACCATTTATTTTTCCTGATGAAGAGCTTCAATAAAAGCATCAAGTTTTTCTTGAATTTCTCTAACTTTCTCTGTGGAATAAAAAAGATAACAAATTAGTTAAAAGTGAATTTATTTCTCAAAGACAATACAAATCTAGAAGATAATTATTCAATAAATGGTCTGGGATACTCTATTTGGGAAAAGGGGAAAAAATTACTTTAGCACAACACACCATCTGATATCCAAAAAAGGTTCAAATGGATTGTAGTAGTAGCTCTTAACAATTTTTTGGAAAGGGAAGGACTATGGGGTTGGTGACAGACTCTTCTGAGAATGTTTTAAGAGTTATGGAATCTACGTAGAGAAATGTATGTATAAAAACATATGTAACTGCTTAAAGAATTTTAAGGAGTTTTCTGATTCTCTGGAGTCCAACCAAGGACTCAGCAATATCTGGAACAGAAGAAAATATAAAATAAAATAATGGAACTATTTTTAAAAATTAAAAGAGAATACAGGTGAGCATTTAATAGGCCTTAGACTGGAAAGAGACTTTCTAGGATAAATGGGAAAAGTTATAAAGGATAAGATTACCAGTATGACCACATTAAATCATATACTTTATATGTCAAAATGTCCTAAATTTAAAAGATAAAAGAAATTGTAGGAAATACTTGCAACAAACATGAAAAGGGAAAAACACTTTAAAAATACATACAAAAAATGTACTTTTCTAGCTATAAATTAATAAAGTTTAAAAACACCACAGGTACTGGAGAAAGACTTAGATTATTTTATCTGAGTTTATATTTTCATGTTTACAGACTCCCAAATAAAATCTATACCTTCTCTCTGAAAGATTTCCTTCACAGGAAAATAAACTAGTCACAGTACACGTCAACCTCTGAATGTCAAAAAAAAAAAAAAGAAAGTAAGTCATGATTTATTCTACTTCATCGCTAATTTAATCATGCAGCTCCTCCTTTAAAATATAGCTTGTGGTAAGCCCAGTAACAAATATTTTTTGCCTGTTTAACATAATTCTTAGCAATTAAAGTGAAGTGACTGGTTCAAAACTATTGGTCTAGAGGCAAAACTGTAAAGCATTCTGCTTTGAATCTGGAAAAATCATTGTAATATTTTATTTATTTGTTTGTTTGTTTGTTTATTCATGCATTTGAGTGGGAGGAGAGGCAAAGTGAGGAGAGAATCTCAAGCAGACTCTGCTGAGCATGGAGCCCTACGTGGGCTCATCTCCTGACCCTCAGCTCATGATCTGAGCTGAAAGTTCAGGTTTCAGACACTCAAGTGATTGAGCCACTCAGGCACCTCAGCACTTCTATCTTTTATATTTAAAAATAATCTGCAAATTGAAGACATAAACATTTCTATAAGTGACACAGCAGTTGTGATGAACAGCCAATGAAAGGAAGAACTATCCTCTTTATGAATTCTTATTAGCAGTGCAGGAACTCAACAAAGCCTATAAGGCTGCATATCAAGAACACAGTGTCTTCATCTTTTTTTTTTTTTTTTTTTTTTTGCCAGTAATTTAACACTTCTACCTCTTGGTATTAGTCTGAGACTATCACAAAATCAATAGAGAAAAAAAAAACCCTACTGCTTTTTAATCAAACTATTTACTGAGCAAATATGAGAATAGTTATCGCAGAGGTGGCAATAATTCCTTAATTGCAAAAGTAAACTGGAGAAATGGTAAAAAATAATCCCAGCCCATCTCTTGGAAGTTTAGTCTGTACTATCTGTAAAAGAACAGTCAAACCCGTAAACTACATCCTTTCTCAAAATAAGGCCACATTCTTATTTTTAAAATTAATTCATCTAGTTGCTTAGAAATAGCTTCACCTATTTCCTTCAGTGCATTTTAGAGTTCCACATAGTGCAGTTCATCAGCTGAAGAATTTTTTTTTTTTTAAAGGGGAGGGAGAGTAGGAGAGGAATATATGGCCTCACAGAAATTTGGAAATGAACAGGGTATTTAAAAAATCATCTGGCTTAAACAGCACAATGCATGAAAATCTGAAACAGGTGTTTGAAAGCCTTGGAAACCCCTTTAAACATTTCACTAAGAACTATTTCTCCTTGGGAAACCTGTACTGTATGAAGAGAGGAAATCTGATTCTATTTGCTCCATGATCTGAGTACAATCAGGCAGCTGCAGGGCCAGCTCCATCCATCCTTTGCCCTGTCACTGACCTCCATCCATAGCTGGACAATCTGTGAGCGGGCGGTACAGTAGCATCACTCACGAGACACTGTTCAGAGCAAGATCTGTTTGTATTGAAAGAGACCAAGGGCTACTCTAATGCAGGTGTCTAACTGTGGAGTCCGAATCAAATTCAAATTCTTCTAAAATTAAAGATAGGCAATTTTTTTCCCAAACGAAAGCAAACAGACTTATCTAATTACTTTAATAAGAAAACCACAGAATAAAATTGTCAAATTTTGCTTTTAAAAAGCTGTTTTTACTAAATATTTTACAATTAGAGTATCAGGACACCATGCCACCGTATTCTGAAACCTCAAGAATGACACAAAGGGTATTTACTTAAGTAAGTCACTGGGAAGTAATGGCGGGGGAGCAGGGAGAGGAGGAGAGGAGAGGGAAGAGGTAAATGTTAAAGGAAAAAAGGGTAATTGTGGTAAGTGTATCCTTTATAAATTTAAAAATTCATTTCTTGCCCCTTCATTTTATACAGTCACTCAAGGGAGTAATATGGGCACAGAGATGCCCTCTTGCCTTTGAGAAGAACTCCTTAGTCACCTCCTACCTACTTCATTCTAAGTCTATGAAGTGTCTACTCTGGGATGATTTTAAATCCCGTGTTTCAAAAAAAAAAAAAAAATCCCATGTTTCATTTGGTCCTCATACGACCCTGAAAGTGTCACGCTCAAAGACGAGGACACGAAGCCTGGAGAGTTATTAGCTCTGGAACATGCTTCTGATTCAGAAACGTATTAAATTTGCTACCATATATAGACTCTAAATGGTAACAAAACAAATGCTATTATTTCAAGTGTATTTCAAGTGTTGTTTTAAGTTTTACCTTTAATGGGACATAAGATATGTTGTGCTAAAAGTTTGGGAATGGAATAGTTACCAAGTACTCTCCTAAGTAGTTCTGAGCCTAGGAAGGACTAAAAAACATACAATACATATTACCTCTTGAGAAGACTACATCTATACACATTTGAAGAGATCCATGCAAAACCATACAAAAGTATGAAGCTGAACAAAGAAAGTCCAGCATCTTCAATGTCTACAACGTCAGACTCAATATACACACTCAACAGATACTTGATAAATGGTAAGCGAAGTTCCCAGAAATACAGCACAGAAAATAAAGGCTATAGGTTATCGAGAAAGAAAACATCACTTGACAGGCTTCCTGGGTGTTATGCCAGTGACCAAGAGGGCAGAAGCCAGGAGCTAAGAACCAGAGCCAGCCTGGGCACAGGAGGCAGCGTACACACTGACAATGAAGATCAGGGACAGCTGCTGGGTCACCCGAACCACACAAGCAACACTGAACAGAGAATACTCAGATCTCACGATACAATACCAGGGGAAAGAGAAACTTCAATTTAATTATTACACTTATTAAGACTAAAATATGCTGACCTTGTGCGTGTACGCACATACACAGAGCTTTAGAAAGTAGACTATTTCATTCTTTGCAAAGAAGCTATATTACAAATAATAGCATTATTTCTCATATTTGAATTCACTCATTTTAAATTCTAAATTTTCAGCACTTCTTATATACTAACTATGCCACCTGACTACGTACAGAAAGTAAGAGTTATCCATAAAAACAGGGTTAAGTGTGAGCAACTAAAACTTTCTACTTTCTGATCCTTCCAAATTAATGTCCCAGTATTAGTGTTCTCAAGTCCCAAGATCTTACTGTATTTAACTATTTTGCTATTATAAATTTCCCATGGAAATGTGTGCACAGATTAGCATGGCTAATTACAAAACAAACTCCTTTTTCTATTAAATATTTGCATTTAATATTTATAGCTAGAGAGTTCTTATAAAATTTTAGATTAACTTGATAAATTAAACCAACTCAGGAAGGGATTAACAGACCGCTATTTCTGTTTGAACTGCCATTTCGGTTCTGAAATAGGCAATTCTACATGTAGTGAATATGGAGTCTACTTTCCATTTATCCAATGTTTACTTAAAAGATGAACTATTTCAAACATCAATTCATTGTACTTCTTGATTGAGTCATGAATATTCCCATAATCCCCACCTCATAAACCGTTCATCTCAGTGAATGAAGTTCCTTCTCTTTTTTCTTTTCTTCAGATGACTTGACACCCATTCATGTTTTGGGTCCCTTTATCTCCACATGAAATGATACTGCTACTCTCAGTTTCTTTTTGAATCTTCTGATACTTGCTCTAAAAGTCTCAAATTTGGACTAATCTGTAATTAGGTTTTGAATACACTGTGAATACCAAAAGGCCAAACCTGGGAGAAGGTTCACTTCAGTGGTTAATAACAGTTTAGAACAGGAACAAAGAACCACACACAAAACACTACCACATGCACTGAAATAAATCTTTTACAACTTCTGAGGTTTTCGGAGAAAGCACAAAGACACGACCTGCAAGCTTACTAAGGCAGTGTACTTTAAGTAAACCACACATCCAAAGATCAAAATGTACCTTAACAGAACTGTTTTATAACATGCTGCATACATATTTTGTACCAAGTTTCAAGACACCCTGTAGGTGAGATTTTGCTGTAAAAAAGCTGACCACTAAAGGACTGAAAATTAAAAGAACAATTTTTAACATGTGATATATGTTGCTCCTAAAAAGGCCTGCCTTTTATTAGGCAATTATACAGTAAGTGCTCATTAGAAGTTCAGTATTTAGAGGAATTATCTAGAGTACTGGGAAACAAGGAAAGAAAACAAACAAAAAAGGTGAACAAGAGACCAGGTTTAAGATTCTCAAAGGTATAGTCAAAAAGATTTAGATTTAGCACAAGTCAAAATTGTGCACCTTTTACATCGATGAGAGGAAAAACCAGAGAGATAGTCAAAGGCGTATAGCTAAATCTGACACTTCCCTGAATCTTGGCACTATAGTTTTTTTTACCTACAAATAGACATGAATATTTTAAACACTCATTAATGAAGACAAACAGAATACTTCTGCTTCTTCCAGAAAAAGGAGGCATCATTTCCTGTGTCCTGGAAAGCTATTTGAGACTAAGATGGTAATTTCAAAGCTAGGCGGGGTCCCTGACTTCTAGGGGTCTGCTGAAGGTGGTAATAGAGTTGTCTGGGTCATTTTCAATGTCTCAAAAGTTCAAATGGAAATCTTTGGCCCAAACTATATCTACTTTATAGTTTTCTTAGGAATAATGATTATTTAGGCTGATAGAAGATATAACGGTAACTCTATGTTTCTAATGAAAAAGATTACTGTAGACAGATCTTCCAAAACATAGACTTCACAGGAGTATACAATAATGAAAGGTGTGTTTTATGACAACAAATGCTACAAACCCCTAGTCTAACACCTTTAATAATCAAGGGAGCAGTAATTTTATATGGTTTTTGCAAAGATGAAGACATAGCGGATTAAAAGCTATGTGACAGCAGCAGTCAGGAGAAGTAGGTTTCTAGCCCCAGCTTTGCCTTTAACTTCACAACCAGTCATGTCACAGCTCTAGTTTATCTATTAAGTAAGGAAATCCGTCCAGAAGCATTCAAAGCCTGTATTGCTTTAAAACTTAGGACTGAAATATATTATTCTGATTATATGTTTTAACTGCATTCTTTTAAACTTAATTGTCTTATTTGCTTAGTATTTTTTATTTGTTGGATATTAAGCTCCTAGTAAAAATTCAACTGCCTATGACAATATTATCCTCACGGGGCTATATAATTTTTGAAATACCGTTTCAAATACCGTTTATACTGTCCCCACCCCCATCCCCACCCCCAGCACAGAAATCAATGTGGGACTGCTTGCATGAATTATTATCTACGTACAAAAAAGTCTGTTATTTAATATCACTTGGCCTAGCACAGAACTTGCTATGCAATAGATGCCTATGAATACTCATTCACTGTTGAGTAATCTACTTAACAATACGTAATTCAAACATTAAAGATGACTATTTTAAAAATTTGCTATAATTAGACCCCCCAAAACAGTATGATTTAGAAAGCTGCCTTAAGAAAGTCTATGAGACAAATTACAACTTTATTTTCTTCTACTTTCTCTTTTCTTAAGGCTCTTTTAGCTAATATAATCAAAACCACTTAAAACACTTTCATGATATAGTAAAGCTAATTCTCCATAAGACTTCAGTATGAATGAACACAGAGCAGCCTTACACTTGGGTCTTTCACTTTCATAAGTAAATGGCAATCGTAATTTCATCTCGGCTAACTATTAATGCTTACGGAACTGCTCTTAATTAATAGAGTAGCTCCATTCCAGGTTTTTGTCACTGTCAATGAGTGTAAAACCTTGAACTTTGTGCTACCTGTTATTAAAAGGCTCAGCTGCAAGAAGAATTCATATTTATGGAAGATTGTATGGAGGACACTAGACATTAGCTACTACGTAAGTTTATCTTTAGATAAGTCACACAGCTACGTATCTGGACTGCATCATTTTGATTTTACCTAGAACTGCTTATGCTATTAGCCTACATTGAGCCAAAACCCAGTAAAGAGCCCTGTGAAACTCATGATTATATGTAGTCACTTGATTTACTTTATCCTATAATTCCGTGAGGATGGAGGAAATTTCCCTGAGGCACTATATACTAGGAACACCTATGCTTCCACTAAGCAACAGTGTGTCTGTCAGCCACCAGCAACACCACGTCATCGACTTTGTTTTCCATTTTGCATCAGCTGTCTAGGAAACTCAGAGCTACATTTTCAGGTTACTTGCAAAACAAGAGAACCCCTGAGCAAGTATTTTGAGGGGTAACCAATCTTATCCCAAGTTTCACATCATTCCACTTGCCTTAACTTTCTTTCCTTTCACTCAACTTTCCACTTAAGCATTTTTACATCTTGTAAAGCATAGATCTTTGCAAAAGCTGCCTCGTATCTTTTGGAATAGGGCAGGGAATTAATGAACAACCTAACAAACTAGTTCATAGAAGGTGTACCACTAGGCAGCTGATTCATATAATATGCCATAATACTTGAAGAGTGGTCTTTTTATGCTGGTAATGTTTTTAAAATCAGTAATTTAGGGGATCCCTGGGTGGCGCAGCGGTTTGGCGCCTGCCTTTGGCCCAGGGCGCGATCCTGGAGACCCGGGATCGAGTCCCACGTCGGGCTCCCGGTGCATGGAGCCTGCTTGTCCGTCTGCCTGTGTCTCTGTCTCTGTCTCTCTCTCTCTCTCTCTGTATGACTATCGTAAATAAATTTAAAAAAATAATAAAATAAAATCAGTAATTTAAAAATATATTGAGGGGACAATTAATCGTCCATTAATTTAGTTCCATTAACCTTCTATAAGTAATTTCTGCATGGGAGAAAACATTTTTATTTCTGTTCAATGTTTGGAAAATCCAATGATATAAATACGTATATTAAAGCATTTCTTTTTAGCAATGGGAGAAAAAAAATGCTAAGTTTTTATGGGATTCAGGATTGTCTTTTAAATGTAAAAAAAAAAAAAGGGGGGATCCCTGGGTGGCTCTGCGGTTTGACGCCTGCCTTTGGCCCAGGGCGCGATCCTGGAGTCCTGGGATCGAGTCCTATGTCGGGCTCCCCGCAGGGAGCCTGCTTCTCCCTCTGCCTGTGTCTCTGCCCCTTTCTCTTTCTCTCTCTCTCTCTCTCTCTCATAAATGAATAAATTTAAAAAATCTTTAAAAAAAAACTAAATGTAAAAAAATTAGAATAATCATCTACTGTGAATTGTTTTATTCTGTATCCAGTACATAAAATGTTACATATTATTTACATCTGTCTACTCAAATTATGGTGAGAAAAATATTTAAAAGTTATATTTTAGCTCATTAATGACACATTGTTTTATTCTCCCACCAAAGGGTTTAAATACACTATTTCAAAATGAATATATTCCTTCTGTCTCCACAGAAAAATCTAAATATCAAAACAATTTCTAAAATATGATCTAGGTTATTAATTGAGAAGACTAAAAAATCATTAGCCAAATGACCAATAAAATATTCGGTCCAAATCAATTAAGAAAGCTTTAAAATAACTCATCGTCCTTTTTCTTTTCTATTTCCCTCTTTTTCTTAAAAGTACATTTTACTCTGAATTTTGTTAGAAGGAAAGTTGAAACATTTTAAGAAAAGGAAAACCACCCAGGCAGCCTTTAAAGAGACAGGACATCATTTATCACCTGTGAAGACAGATTTATAAGAAGAGGGCCCCTTCTGTTCCTTTAAGGCTGCAAAACAGATGGGAAGTGAATGGACAGTCAATGGGACAAGAAAACACATGGGAGGTGCTGCTGTATGTATGTTCCCAGCATAAGAAAGAGGTCAAGATTGTAACTGCATGACTGGGTCCTGGAAAGGGTCTTTCTTCAAGCTGTTACAAAGACAAACGCTGTTCCTCATCCTGCTGTCAAACTGTTATAAATATTGGTTTGTCAAAAGACCTTCAGTACTGAAGCCTTAAAAAGGAGGCGTAACAGATGAATGAATCATGAGAATGATTCTTAAACAGTCAGCTCATTAATGTAATTTTTAAAAGTAAAAAAGTAATATGTGAACAGACACTGTAATTCTGATTTATGAACCTACCCAAAAGTTTGTGAAAAAAATATGGAACTAACAATTGCAGGTTTTAATAAAGCTACGATTTAAGCGAGATGAAAAACAAAAATGAAATACAATCATATCTCTTAACTATGACGCTGCAGCAGGACAAAGGATTATTATTAAACTTATCACAGCAAGAGTTACCGGCATTCATGTTTTGTTAGGCTGATTCTGTACAGAATTTCAGTCATTTCTCACTAGAACCCTGTAAAGAGGCATCATTGTTGATGCTGGTTCCAGAAGTCAGGATAAGGCTCAAAGAAATGAAAATAACTTGAGAATCAGTATTACATATTCATTAATTTAGAAAATCACCTTTGCATTTTGTCACAATTTCTTATTTTCTACAGAAAAGGCAAATTACAAAATTGAAACAGCAGTAAAGAATACACAGATTTATAAATCTGTATATTGATCTTTTTCGAAGAATGAAACCATTACATTATGTCTTTAGGAGATAAATTCATTGTTCAAGATTCCTAATAATTAGTTTAGGAGAGTAGGTTCAAAAACTAGTATACTGAAAATAAAAAAGAAAGCCAAATTACATGAACTCGGTTACCCACAAGCAAAAACCCAAAGACTAAAGAGTAGAATCGTTAAAACAAATCTAAAAAGATACTACCTCTAACACATGTTGTGAGCTCCAGCTTTGCCAAAAATATTTATGTAACTGGCTAAATCGTTTCCCTCAATGAACATTAATTTCCCCATCTGAACAATGGGGATAATACCTTACAAGCAGCCTCCTATGCCTTTGCAAGGCAAACGCGGAAATATGTAACACTTTCTATAAAGTGTAAAACTGTATACAAATGTCAGAGACAGTTGCAGAGCTCCAAGCACGGTTTGGATCCCAAAGTACCAAATACTGCAGTTACACGGGAATACATACTTTCAATTCCTTAATGCTCCCCTGCCCCACTGCTTTCTCTTGGTTGTCAGCAATCTTGGAAAAGACAAATTTGGCAGAAGTGAGAAAAAAAGATTACAAAGCTATGAGGGTGGATGGTTCAAAGTGGTGGTAGCAGGCAGACGTTTGAAGGTTTTTCTGGATAAGAGAATCAAGATCAAGGCAGAGCAGTCTTACGATGGGGATGACGTGAGCATCTTTGGAGAAAGGACAGACACAATGCAGGCATAAACACACACAGGAAGTGCCCGGGTCCTGGATGCAGGTGGGGATTAGCTTTCAAAGCAGAGTGTACGTTTTGAATGTTCTGTGTATGTTTTGCTAGAATATAGCCTTTGAGATACCTGACCTATTTAAAGTAACTAGTACCATATGAAGAAAAGGAGGAGAAATTTAGCTTATTCTGATAAATGAGAGACCAGAAATACGAGCAATGGCAAAGAAGTGAAGATTGGTGGTGGTAAGGGAAAGCTAACCTAAGATCTCCTCAGGAAAAATATTCTAGAAATGTGCAGAAATTATGTCCCTAAAACCACATTAAAATTTTTGTTAAAAAAAAATTTTTTTTATTAGAATACAATGTTACAGTGGTTATCTCTGGGTAGTGCCAATTGTTTTAAAGATTTGCCATCTATGTTTTCTAATTTCCATGATGCATATATACATGTACTAGTTCTATGCTAATAAGAGGGATTAAAACCAACGCCTCAAATCCTGGTAGTGTACTTGGTGGAGACAGGCAGTCTGTCTGTACCTATGACTCAGAGAATGAAGTGGTGCCTCAAGGAGACTAAACAGGCGAGGTTAGAAAGACTTGAATTCCTTCACCAGGAAACAGATCTAACTGAAGTGAATAAAAAACAGCCAACTCGTTTCTACAACGGACAATACTAAGGACGAAATGAAACAGCTGTTTTAAGAGAAATTAAAATGGACTATTTCCATATGTAGTAGGTAACAATGAGGCAGGGAAAATCTATCATCTTACATGGGTTGCATGAGCTGAAAATTTTACCAGTCTCAAGAAAGATTTAAACTCATTTTGCAGATATAGATCCACAGTGGGCATTTACTAGAAATCAAAAGAATTCAAAGTGAATCCCAACCACCAGGGAAGACCTCATGATGCGCAATTACTATCTAGTCCCATGAAATGTCTCATGGCATCACTATCACCAAGAAATTATTGGGAAAATATTCACTCACTTTTAAAATTGATCATAATTAGCTTTGTCATTTCCACGAATACAGTAATTAAGAATATGAAATTTCTAAGGCAGTTTTGAATTATGCTTATTTGGGAAAACAAACAGTTTAGAAATGTATAAAATAGTAAACAGTTAAAACTTCTTTTGCCTTTTACTCCCCTCTTTACCCTGAGAACCCTACTTCATGGAGATTACCAGTTTTAACATGCACCAATTCATCCTTTAAGACTGTTCCTGGGGGGGGGGGGGCGCAAGCTGGTGGGGGGGGCGGCTCCGCCCCCGCACCCCCAAAAAAGACCTTTCCTTTTAAAAAAATGTATTCATATCTTGCTTAGTTTTATTTTTATTTTTTTATTTTTATTTTTTTTAATTTTATTTTTTTAACATAGTGTTTCACAGGCCAGTAGGTTGTTTTATGATTAGATTTAGTTTCAATGAGTAGATTTCATTTTTTTTTCCACCTTAGCAATGGAAAGAATACATAAAACATAATTAAAAAAAACAAAACAATCAAAATTTAATCCCAACTTTAAGATGTTACTTCATTCTTAAACTCTCAGTATGGAAGTGGCAAGCATGATTAGCTAGGCAAAAAAAATTCTCATTTCTAGCTGAAAACATGTACATTGGCCTTTTTGTATATCACAATATATACATAAACACGTATCAAAACACATAAATATAATCTACTTTAAAATGATAAAGACCTGTCTCATTTTTATTCCTACTTTTAGTAAGTTAAAATTGAGTTTAAGGCAAAAAGAATATACTTGCTAATAAAACACTGAACACCAGTAACCTGTATAACATAACAGAGAAGTAAGTATCTTTTTCATCTTGCACCAATTTATCAATACCCTCAATGCTGCCTTTAAAAGATAAGACTTAGGCCATGAAAAATGTGCTTGATTCTAAATGCCCCATTTTGAGTCTGGATTTTCTCATCAATAACCTGGAAAGCACACCACTCACGCTCGTCACATGAAATTCTGTGTGTAAATAACTACTTCTCTAACACAGAGGCTTCTCCCCGAGGATTACTGTATTCTTTGTGCCGTCTCTCTCCCTCTCTGTCTCCCTCTCTGTCTCCCTCTCTGTCTCCCTCTCTGTCTGCCTCTCTGTCTCTCTCTCTGGCTACAACACAAAGCAGAGTCTACTTCACCTACGTAGACTCAAGGTAAAAATAATCCTTCCTTAGTTTCTTTGTCAATTTCACCTTACTATGAAAAATATTAGTTCACAAAGGCAAAATTTAAAATCCAATTGCTTTTACCCTGAACAGGTGCCTTAAAGACCTCACACACTGGTAACACAAAACAGAAAGAAGTAATCTTTTTCTGCATGGACGAGAGAAACATTCCAAACTTTCCAGTTTTAAAAATATTCTAGTTTCTACTAATAGCCACTCCATAAAGTACACAAAAGGTACATGAATGTCAAAGAGAATGAAAATATTCCAATCAACTTAAAAATGCCCAACAAACATAAAAACTTATGAAAGCGTTTTGGTAAACTGGACGGGGCTGGCAATTAGGAAATCACTGGTGTCCTAGAAGGAAGTGGTTTCATTAGGAATGAAAGTCGTATCACAGGGTGTCAGCAGGGGAGTGGGCGGGTGGAGACAGGGGTGAAGCAGCAAATGCAAGCTGCTCTACAAGAGAAACGATATGGTGGCTTTCCTGCTTTCTGGCAGGACAGAGGGTTAGAAAGTTCCTTAGCAGAAGAGTGAGCTTCCTTCTTCCTCCTTTGTAAGGGGGGTGGGGCTGGGCGGGGAGGGGGGGGGCACGGATACGGACAGATAAAGAATCTGTATTAAAAGGTCATAATTAGACAGTCACGGAACATACCATACATACCATACAAAGTACGGTGAATTTATCAAAGAATTGTATCACTTTAGCAGAACAATAAATACACATGAATTTTTTAAATTTATTTTGAGAGAGAGAGAGAGAGAATGCACACAAGCAGGGGGAGGGGCAGAGGGAGAAGCAGACTCCCTGCTGGGCAGGGAGGCGGTGTGGGTGGGTGGGTGGGGGGGCGGGCAGGACCACACACGACACAGGGCCGTGGACCCTGGGATCAACACTTGAGCTAAAGGTAAGCGCTTAACTGACGGAGGAGCCACCCAGGTGCCCCTCAATTTTTTCTTTCTTAAACTGGTTATTTCAGTTGATCTACAGTTGCTTACGGTGGGAAGTCTGCCTTCTGCTCAATTAAACAATACTGGTAAGGTTTTTAATCACTGGAGGAAGGTAAATAAGTAGCAAGGAGGAAAAATCCTGGTTGAGCAAGTGATAATAGTCTGGAAGAAGACACAGTGAGAGACATGAAAAGAGACAAAGGGAAAAGACGGCTCAGAAATGTGCCAGATGTCAGGAGAAATTACAATTATTGGCCAAAGAAATGCAGTAACGGTAGTCAGATATAAGTGAAACTATAGGGGTTACAGTCCTTACACTCCAAGTTTTCTCTCCAGGGCACCTTACTCTATTCTCCGTGATTGTGTCTTTATAAAAAATCTGGCCTATGTACCTAGATTTCCACAATTCAATGCCACCTGTCCCTTTTTCAAACCTCTTTAAGGTTAATTTTCTCTGGTTAAACAGACACAAAATGAATATGCTACTTCAGACAGAGTTCAAATAATTACCCAATTTTCAACAGTCACACAGTTTCTAAGACTCCACTAAAAGAAGTTATGTCGATTTTATCCCAATTAATAAAATGACAACTTTTATTCCTGTAAATAGGAAGAATTCTCTGAAGTGTGGACTTGGAGGCAGAAGGGTGGGTGGTACCCAGCAAAAATCCCCTATGGAAACTTGTTAAAATTTGTATGCCAGAGCCCTACCGCCAGAAAAATAGTTTTAAATAGGAGTTCCCTTTTCCATAACTTTAACTTCCAGATTCTGAGTATAATGATCATTTTGTAGGATAATTTCCAGTCTCACACTACCTCATGGCCACTATTTTCATCCATAACGACTTTCAAGGATATGACAGGTTTGTGAGAAGTTTAGGAATGTGGAGTAACCAACAGAAATTAAATTTGAGAGTATCCTGATATTCTTCTTCTCTAAATAAACAACAAAATCATTCTGGCTGAGGGTTCCATCTAGATATGTTCTGACTACTTTTTACTCAGGTTTTAACATGGCACAGAGATATACTTCTTAACTATCCTATAAATTAGAATCGTGCTTTATTTATTTATTTATTGCAGTGGGTTTTTTTTTTTAAAGATTTATTTATTTGAGAGGGAGAGAGAGAGCGTGCACACACACATTGGGGGAGGGACAGATGGAAAGGGAGAGAGAATCCTTTTGGAGCAGACTCCCCGCTGAGTGCGGAGCCCTACGTGGGGCTTCGTCCCAGGACCCTGAGATCATGACCTGAGCTGAAATCAAGAGTCAGCTGCTTAACTGACCGCGCCGCCTAGGCACCCTTAGAATTATGTTTTAGATCTAATAAAAAAAATCTTTAAGAAAATTTTAATTGAAGTATAGTTGACACGGAATGTTACATTAGTTTCAGGTGTACAACATAGTGATGTGACAAGTCTATGCTATTCTACGGGCACCACAAGCTTAGCTACCATCTGTCACCATACAACGGTATTACAATACCAATGATTCTATTCCCGACGCTGTACCAATAAAGGATCTTTCTGCACTTAAGCAGCTATGGTGCATTTCTCTTCCAATTTTAGCTTTTAAAATGGCAGTGATGGTTCATTCTGCTGTCACGCCCTTTTTATCACCATAATTTCAAAAATATACTAACATACTAATAATGGACAAAGTTTTCAGTTTAATAATGATTTCTGTTAGTAAAGATCTGATGCTCGGAGAAAAATAAAATTTCCATTTTCAGAGTCAAAACTGAATCTTATGCACACTGAGATACAAAGCTGGTAACTTTGCTCTTTTTTCATTATCAAGAGAAAGCACAGGATGGATTATAAGAGGAGACTGGGAAAGTGAAGAGACACAAAGACAAGCCCCACCAGCATTGTATACTCCCAAGAGAAACAAACTTTAAGTTTTAAGAAACAATTGCTGGCTGTCTGGGAGATGGCCAGGCATCAAACAATAAAGAACAGTCAACAGAGGCGAGAGGCCGAGCACGCTGCTGTGACTCCTGCTCCCTAATCCCCGGGCTCCAGTGAAAGGCCAGCTGTTGCCACCTCGCGTAGGGAGTCAGCAGAGCAAATTAACTGCAGGAGAAAAAAGCTGCGGATATTGGAAAATTCTAATTTGCTAGGCTGTATAAGCTATACTATTTTTAACATTAAGGACATCAAACTGTATAATTAAAATAAAATAAGCCTGTGCAGTGGCAAGCCCAAGTGAAGGAGTTTATCATTGTTGCACATTTCATTAGGGAATGAGATGGAAATAGGAAGTTTCTCAATTTTTACTGAAGCACATCTTCAATTCATGTAAAGACAAGAAGTAGGAAGCAATAAATTGAAGCCTATTATCACACATTTCAACACTCCTAGCATAAAACCACCACAAAAACAAAAATGAAAAACCAAAACCCTCACCAATCTTTATGCTCAAGTAAAGATTCTCTATCTGTTAAAACTAGATCTTAAGACTCTAAGCATGAACACATCACATTGAAAAGTTGTGTCTGAATTCTGGGCAACTTACACACGACCTAATTACGGGAGAGTTTGATAGCGAACAACTTGAGATATTTACAGGTCAGAAATTACCTTTCTTCAGTCTGGTCAGTGGCTTGGTTTACACTTCAGCGTTCCTTCCTTATCTAGATGTTCTATCAGTTTTCATATCATTTGAAAATTTAAATGTTAAATGACTAATACTATGCTTCTCTGACCCACTCCATAAAGGACACTGTTAACTATAAGCTTCCAAACGCAAAGGACTATATTTTAGGTAATTATATTTCTCAAAGGCTTAACTTTTCTCAAGTTATCTTGGCACAGTAGTTAAAAGGCCTGGACTCAAATCTTGGCTTTACCACTTACGTGTTTACCACTACGTGTTTCAAGGTTTCCATTTCTTTATAAAATAAGAAAATGACTGTACCTATGAGAACGCATACAAGGCATACAAGCTAATACCTCGCACAGGAAAAGTATCTAAATACTAATTCACATTCATAAACAGTTTCAAGTTTTGATATAAATTTGAAAAGAAATGCATTGTAAAGTAAGGGAAAGACTATACATCTTAGTGATCTAAATGACTTGTGATGCCCCCTTAATTCCTCAGTCTCGATGATTCTTTGATTATGTACACAGAGAATGAAGAATACTTCGGGCTTTAGTGAATAAGAAAGAAACCTAAGCTCTCACTCCCAAGCAATTGATATAAAGGTCCCAAACTAACAATAACTTGGTTAACAGTTGACACAACATTCATATAACAAGTAATAAAAGAATTCCATGCTGTTTTGCTGAAACTCAGCAATTGTTACCAGTGCCCAGATATTCCATTTCCAGGGTGGGACAGAGAACAAATTCCAAAATGTCTATGAGATGTTAGCATTATAGGTTGTTTTATATGATGACAATCATAAAATAGATTTTATAAATCATAAAACAGCTCATTATGAAAAGAAAAATCTGAATTGAGCTATATTCTATACTAATCTTTCCCTCTTCAAAGAAAGCATTTAAACATATAGTCTGTTTCAATAAAGAGATTAAACACATTATTACAAATTATACTGGAAATCCAAATAGGTTCTATCTAAGTTGCTGTTGTATTTAAATATCAATAAAAAAAATCCTTTGAAATAAAATTTGCTACAAAGTCAAAAGTATTTCATCAAGGTCATAATGGGCATATTTCAACACTAGATAGGTCTAAGTGTAATTAGATAATGCAAATAAGGAATTAAGGTGGAAAGAAGAGCTGTACAGGAGGTGTGGCACCTGACTGGCTAAATCAGTAGAGCATGTGACTCTTCATGTTATTAGGGTCATGAGTTCGAGCCTCACACTGGATGTGGAGCCTACTGAAAAAAAAAAAATTGTCCAAGAGGTACTCACCGCCTTCCAACATATTCAGAGATCATAGTTTCTAAATTCTCATTTTTTCTAAATCATTTTCATATGACCATGATCCATTTATGTAAGCAAATCCAGTTATAAAAATAAAAGCAAACCATTTTTTACTCTTTTTACATAAAAATAATATCAGATATGGAGAAAAGTGGTAAGAACACTACAAGGAACATATTTTTCCTGAATAATTTATGGTCATTACATCCCATAAACCCCAAATATTGTACTGTGTTCTAGCTATAAATAAAGATATCTTCCAAAGCAATCTCAATTTAACAATAAAAATTTAAGAATTAACACTAATGTATCACTACCATGTAACATCCCATTCAAGTTTTACCAACTGTTCCATTAAGGTCCTATAAAACAACAAGATCAGGGTCAGGATCACACACTGTTTGTTTTCATTCTTTAGTTTCCTTTGACCTGGAATAGTTCCTCACTATTTTCTGGTTTCTCATGGTCTTGACACATTTGAAGATTACACGCTACTTATTCTACAGACTATGCCTCAATTTGGGTTCATCTGATGTATCTTCATAATTGGATTTAAGTTTAAGTTACACATCTTTGGCAAAAATATCTAAGAAGTGCTGTTGAGTTTTTTTTTTTTTTTTTCACTGCATTCTGCAAGGTGGAACAGTTCTGATTTGACTGTTACCGAGAATATGAACTCTGACAGCTTGATGAAGGTGGTTATTGCCAGGCTTCTCCATTGTAAAGTTACTCTTTTTCCTTTTTACATTATTTTGTGTGGAGATACTTTGCGTGATTATACAAATATCCCATTCCTCATCACTGATTCTGTTCATTCATTTATATAATTCATTTATATAATTATCAATTTGTGGAATCCTATTTTATTTGGTGTGTTATAATTTGTACTGTCATTATTTACTTTGATACCCAAATTGTCCTACTTTTGGCCAGTGGGAGCCTTTTCAAGCTGGCTTTTGTACCTTGCTGACATCCCTATCATCCTTCAAATACTTCCTTACTTTGTCACCTTAGGACGCTCCAGGTTGATCCTAACCTTTTCTTGTTCCAGCTATGGAGTCCACCTCTCCAAAGAGGCCTGGTTCTTATGTTGGACTTCTTCTCGAGACTAGAAGGGGTGGGCTCTTGTTTCTTTGATTTTCCTAACTCAAGACAATCAGTGAATATCCAAAGTAAAGTGGTAAAAAGATTTAAAGTGGAGCAAGTTTAATAAGACTGGCAAAAAATATGATGGACCAAACTTTCCCAAATCCACAATACTCTACTCTGTACTATTCTGAAATTGTGGTAAAAACTCCTTTGTTTCCCTTTCTCTAAATTCCATTAACACGCTATATTCTAATTGAATATGCTATACTAAAAACTTCGATCCAGGGCAGCCCCCGTGGCGCAGCGGTTTAGCGCCACCTGCAGCCCGGGGTGTGATCCTGGGGACCCAGGATCAAGTCCCGCGTCAGGCTTCCGGCATGGAGCCTGCTTCTCCCCTCTGCCTGTGTCTCTGCCTCTATCTCTCTCTGAATAAATAAATAAATAAATAAATCTTTTTAAAAAAATAAAAACTTCGATCCAAGTAATACAGTAGTTACTGTTAAAGCTAAATTGTCTGGCTAAAGGGATCCAAGATCATATCCTTAAGTGTTACATGAAAGGTAAACAGTACGGAAACGGTACTCCCAAGATTCTTCTCCAACTAATGGACCACATCATGGCTCATCTCCTTTACTGTGAAGATGAAGCCGAGTCACTGGTGAAACACTTGCTGTCAACGACATTATTTGGTACATTAACACAACCATAATTTTATAGTAAATCATTCCAAGGAAGTCACAGGAGTACTTTCTCGGGAAAAAAAAGCAGGATAACGTAAGTCTTGGCTTGATGGGCACAAATCTGTGTTAGCGATATACTTTTTTTTTTAAATTATCAAAATGGGACTGCAAAGTCATGGGGTTGTATAAAGCTCTCTTAGAAAACATAAAAGATACATTGTTTTTAATTACTTAAAATTACATATGCTAGTAAAATACAGTGAAGTATTTCACGGTCTGATAATCATGTCCTGAGGGATACAAAAGAAATATATCTGTACACCTTACGACACTGGCACACCTCTTCCTGGAACAGCACTAACAAAGCATAAACTTGTGAGGCAGGGACTTGCAAGTGGTTTTTGAAGTTATTTTCCCAAAGCCCCTCCTAGTAATATAATAACTAATTGGAGTCATTTTTACAAAGAGGCTAAGGCTCTGAGAGATAACGTGCCTAAGGGAACACAGCTAGTGAACGGCAGTGCACAAACACAGATCGTCTACGAGTTAGCACAAACTTACTCTGATCAAGTGGCATGGAAGAAACAAAAAGAAGAGCAACAGAAAACAGAAAATGAACTAAAATAATATACATTTCAAAATAAAGATTAAGGGAAGAAAGGGCAGAAAGGACAGCAAATGACGAGCTGAGGTAACAGAGGAGGCGACGGTGGTGGAGGAGCACGCTGCTGAGGCCTGGCGGGGGTGGGGGTGGGGGCAGGGTTTCGACAGGAAAACCACTGGTTTCTCTCGGATATTCTAGGGAGCATATTGTAGTGACCTAACTTCAGATTAGAAATGATTTTCAAATGTGAGGAACTTCTTCTTATTCCGTATCTGCTTTCTCTTACATACCGGAAAACTCCTAAGATGGTAAGTTTAAGTATATGCTGAAAGGAAAAATACTGTTTGGTAAAATTAAATGAGGGGAAGCTTGTAACAAACGAGGTAATAAGCTCAAACCGAAGCACCAACCTCAGTGTTTTTAATCTTATTTAACATTACTCTTTCTGGGATTTCCTTGGGTTCTCAAAGATCTAAGTAAATCTTAACATGCAACTCAAATACCTTAAAGCTAGGAACACCAGCATTCAGGAAGAACCAAACGTCTCCAGAGAGAGACCAAGTGATCAGTAAGGCCAAGTTAGGTTGGGGGTAGGGGATGGGTGATGGGAGGGACAGCCCTATGGGCCAGTGTAGGCGTAACGCCTGACCCGGTTGAAGAGGGTGTCACGTGGGGTGCTGGTGGCGTGGCCCAGTAGTGAGCGAGTATCCGTGTAGCAGGGCAGTCCAGTCTGGTGCAGAGTTCTGGAGCACATGTAGGATGAAGAGGGAGTCCACTACCAAAGCATGGCCTGGCTTCAGGAGGTCCTGGCACAGGGGAAGAGGCAGGAAGGATAAAAGGGGATCCGCCTACTACACAGTGCCAGTGCATGAGCTCCCTGAAAAGGAGTCTGTGAAGAAGGGTAACATGGCACGGGGTATCTGAGCCTGCATGAGGTAAAAGGGGTGTCAACACAGGGCAAAAGGGATGCTCGTGCAACGAAGGGGACAGTGACAAGTCTGCATACATACGGGAAGGCTGATCAAAGTAAGTAAATATATTAAGGAGAGCTGGGAGCCAGATTTCTCTCTCCTCAAAGAAAAAGGAGACTACTAGGATGAACCCTGAGCTACCAAATTATAATGGAAAGTATCATTGTTAACTTAGGGCTTCCAACACAGACAAATACTTGTGATTAGAAACAGAGATATAAATGTGTGGACATGTATCCACACACGTATACACGCGCGCACAGAGACCTGAATGCAGGCAAGATCTGTTCCCCAGCTCTTTACACTGAGAGAGTCTGTGAACGGTGATAGTCCAGTAACAATCAGCACATCTAGCTTCCTACTCTTGACTTCTAAATACCATTCTCCAGAAAAAGGAAGCTGGATCAGGGAAAGTACAGGCTGAGCATGAACATCTTCTTACACAAAAGGACAATACTAGGACGACACAGGATACTTGAATGGGGTCTGAAAATTAGATGCAGCAATGTATCAGTGTCAACATCCTGATCCGGATGGTTGCTAGGGAAAAAAATCCTTGCTTCTAAGAAATACACCTTAAAGTACTTGAAAGTGATGGGGCGACAGGTCAGCAACTTTCTTGCAAATAGTTCATGGAAAGAAAGTTCTTTGTATACACTTCTATAGTTTGCAATTAAATGGATGAACGAATAATGGAAATGAGGAAAGAGACAAGGCAGCACGGGGCGGAGGGCGGGAAGAACTACTTACTGAGGTCTTCAGCCAGCTGAACTCGTTTGCCAGTGAGCAGTTTTACCTTCTTTTCACTGTCTTCAGCAAAATCTTCCAACACCTCTTTCACGTTTTTCTCTAGTCGCCTGACTGTTCAAAGTAAACAAAAACTTGAGGATCATCGTTATTATGAATGCATATGGAGGATAAATTAGCAATACATGGAGAGTAAGTTTGGATTTTTCTCATGTCAGACTTACAGAGTTCAGATTTCTCACAGCTATAGGGAGAATCTCTACCTGTTATATAGTACTTTTGTCCAACATGAATCTAATATTCTCAGAGAAACTCATATTCTCAAGTCCTAACACTTTAAAAAAGTGCAGATTTTCCCCCAAAAAACTTAAGTGATGCTTAGCAGTCCTTTTCTAACAGTTTTTGTGTAATGAAGGGAGACTCCTGGTATGTTTTATCTCCCATCTTTTCCAATTATGATTTACTTTCATTACTATTTTATGGGCAGATGATAATTTTCAATTTTTCTAACAAATTTATTTTCATTTAAATGTATTATTTGCAAGAGAGAGAAAGAGAGAGCGCGCACGCATGCATGTGCGTGGAGGGTGGGACAGAAGTAAAGGGAAGGAGAAAATCTCAGGTAGAATCCCTGCCAACACGGGGCAAAACCTCAAAACTCAGATCATAACCTGAGCTGAAACCAAGAGTTAGAGGCTTAATCAACCGAGCCATCTTAGGTGCCCCCAGTGAATCTATTTTTAAAGAATCACTTTGATATCTGTCTATTAAAAATGAATGCTACTGCTATTTTTTTGATGTTAGAATTAGAAAGTGATACCTCCGTGGCTTACCTTCAGTGTTTGTAAGTTGCTGCCTTAAAGTATTTGCAGTGATAGCAAGCATGCGCTGTATTCGCCAAAACAAGACGACATCATTGCATTCCAACTGAAATTTAGGAAATGAAGATTACAGATGCAAATTTAAAAGTGAAAACTACGACCATAAACACACACAACTACTAAATTGGGCTATTATCTATACCCTAAACTTTAAAAATCTCAGACCTAAGTAATACATGTATTCCTTTTATTTTTTTTTTTACCTAATACATATATTCCTTTTTTTTTTTTTTTAAGATTTTATTTATTTATTTGACAGAGAGAGCCAGAGAACACAAGTGGAGGGAATGACAGGGGTGGAGGGAGAATCTAAGCAGGGAGCCCGACGCAAGGCTCAACCCTAGGACACTGGGACCTGAGCCGAAGGCAAATGCTTAACCGACTGAGTCACCCAGGTGCCCCTATACATTCCTACTGAAGATATAAGCCACTGAATCTTTTCTGCAGGTCAATGAACTTCTGCATGATTTGGCTTCAAACTGCCCCTCACCTATAGAGGTTTGTTTTGATTCCAATGACAAAGCAAATCAATTTGGGAAGTAAAGAATTTCATGATTTATATACAAGCAGAAAATCACAGGATATAACCTTAATTTTTATTTAGTTTCAGTTAACAACCATGTTAGCTTAAATACACCCTTAGGTTAATCTCTTTTCTTTGTGCACTCAAGGCAGTCTTGTAATGCAGCTATAAAAAAAAATAAATTAATGATATGTTTTAAAAGAAGCTTATTCTGTAAAGAGGTCTTTTCAACAATTAGGCAAAAACTTGCCACTTTTTACATAAGTATATTTAAATAAAAATTTATTTTAAGCTGTAGAAAACTCAAAAGCATTTGACAGGTCTCAAATAAGATCACTACTGAATAGCTCTTTCAGAATGATACTCTAAAAAAGCGTTTCTGCTTGTAAGAAAATGCTCAAAACACAATCAGTCTGCTGCCACCTAGGGGTTACTCTGTGAAACGTGGCATTAAACAATGTACAACTTTATATACTTCTTTTAAGTAAGCAGAGATTTTAATGATATAAAGAAAGAATTACAATATACAGGAAAAAGCACAACAAAAAATTGTTTTTACAGTAGGATTTCCACTACCCAAATGGATTGTTATTGTCATACACGTGCAGATAGAAGACAGTGTATAGAAAGAGTTGAAGATACACATAAAATATTAATTAAAATTACTCCTAGGTCAGGGGATTATAAGTGACTTATTCATTAATAAGGAATATTAAAATAACTGGCTATGTCCTTTTCAAAATTTTTTTACATTTTTTTATTGCATTTCCACGAGAACATATTATTTTCTAATATAAAAAGCTAATTCTTAAAAAAAAATTAAAAAGTGGTTTAATGCCTATTATCTGCATACACAATCTTTTAGTGTGTAAAATATAAACTGGTAAATACCTCAGAAAAGATAAGAGTTAGGGTATTCTTCATAACCCACATATGCTTTTCCCAGTAGATCAAAGGACTTAAAACTAATGCTAAAGCTACTTTTTACTTTTAAGCATCTAAACAACAATCACTAAAAGCATTTCCCTTTGTTTTTGGACACCTTACCTCAGAATCTACAAAATGCCTTTGGTAGTAGTAAAAGCCTCTTCGACAAAGGTTACAATGGTTTAGAGCTGTTTTTAAGAAGTGTCTTCTATAAACTTGGTGCCAAGTATCCTTAATCTAAAATGAAAAAAGAAAACAAAAACCAGAGTTTCTGGATACTCTGCAGGTTGACCAACATATCCTGAAAGGTCAGCTACAGAAGTTACTTATAAAAAACATAATTAAAACTAATGGTGATTTTATTATTGTTCCAACCTTTTTTAACCATTTCAAAAAAAATTTTTTTAAGACAAAGACTAGATATACCATTACTCTGACCCCTTACCAGTTTATGTACTTCCAAATATACAATGTTTTTAACAAGGATTGTTGTTGTAGTCATAGAATCATTCTGCAGAGTAGTAGGGTTGGGATTATCATCTCCCCTGGATAGAGGTAAAGAGCCCCAAGGAAAAGAGGTTGTGAGCCTAATCGAAGGACAGAGTTAGTTAGGACTAGGAAGCTGGTCTCAGACCATGTCCATCAATACAACATTTCCTTTTTGATTATTACATTTCATTGTTGCCACAGCAAAATGACCCCCCAATGTCATTACTACGTAGTTTGTTAGAGTGTTCAAGGTTCTTTCACACCATTGCCTTTTCTGAGCATGACAGTAATAAAGTCAAGCAGGTATAGCAAATATCATCAATGCTGTGTGACGGATGAAAACAGTGAAACGTTCAGAGATTGTATTAGTTACTAAAGGTATTATTACTAACGAATGGGATGAAACTGTGCTAGAATCCACATCTCTGACATGTAGCCCATCTGCTATTCTTGCCATAACGTTTTGCTAACTACTTTATAGCTTCATAGAATACACTGAACAAAATGTCTCTTGGAAAAAAACCTGAGATTTTCTTGCTGAGAAAAAGTAATTAAAATACACAGTCAATTCGTATCCTAATATGTGGGCAAAGTCCAAATGTGGATAAATTAAACTTACATTCAACTAATAATTTCATGTATCATTAGTTTTAGTTTCATTTTCAATTTTTATAAATAATGCTAGATGTAACAGCTTGAACTGCTTTGAGTTTTACCCGCTTTCTTTTCTTGTTCTGACCTCTGGTGGAAATCACATTAAGTGTACTCATTTCTCAGGTGCAGAAACAGATCATCTCTAAAAGAATTTATGTGTGGTTCTGAAATTTCTTATATGATTATTTTTCCCCTTAGAATTATTTTTCTAATTGGGTTTCACTTAAGTTAACTTAAGCTAATGTTAAAATGAAGTTTCGATTCCTTATACCCTAACTGGGGCACACAAGCCCAGAAAGTTTGTTTTTTTTTTAATTTCCCATATAAGTATCATAAAGTATTATGATGTAAAACAGTCTAAACTGTAATTATCTTTATTCTTATATTTTCTGAGTGAGGAAAATGAGATAGAACCCTAAGGCACTATCCAATTTAATAAAAACTTAACGTTCATATTTTTTCTAAACCCACTCATACTTGATAAGGTACATCTGACCGAGAAAACACACAGATAAGTGAATTTTATCACAGAAGAACTTGTATTTTGCAATCTGAAGGAGTATAGCGTGATGCAGAGATGTGGCGGGCCTTTACCCCCTTTTGCCAGAGCTCCTTTCTGACCTTGCCCAGATACCTCACTTTTCTAAGTCTCAATCTCCTCACTTACAAATAAAGCATTACACTTAAAGAAATACCAACAAGAAATCTGTACTCTCTACAGTCAAAATGACTGTTTTTTGTCAGCAAAAGTACACATGACCAAAGTCAAATCAAGCACTTAAATATCCAAGCAACGTGTGAGAAGTAGTAACATTTTACCGTAAGAAACAGAGATTAAGGAAGTAAGTTCATATCATCAGCAGTATGTATTACCAAGCTTGGGTCCACTTCTACTCCTCGGGATTCAAGGTTCTTTCGGACTGTAGTTATCTCATCGCTCGCCAGATAGGCTGGGTGCTCCTCGTTACACTTCAGCATCTTCTCCAATTCACTCTTGGTTTCATTATGGACAAACTTTAAATTGTTTAAAAGAGGACTGTGATTTAGATGGATCATGATTTGGCAAATGCTTATAAAAACAGAGCCCTAGATTTAATAAATATATTGCTAATGCACCACAGGGAACACGAGCTCCACATAGGAAACAAGAACATAGTATCTTGGCTTATGAATACAGAATATTGTGTATTCTGGATTATGAAGGCAGAAGAAGTTGGACTTAGGCAAGGCAAAAAAAAAAAAAAAAAAAAAAGGAAATTTAGCCTTATTTGTTATATATTTCACTTTTGCTGAAATGTTTTATTGTCAAAGTTACCTCACCAGGTTCCTTACTCTGTAAGCTTCTTGACCTTAGGATGGGATGTCAGTCTAGGAAAAAGGACCCTGAACATGGGGAGAGATAATGTTCTATAAATGCCTCGTATCTAAGAACTAGATGACTGTAAGGACTTGCACCTGCTGTCTTTTTTGATAACTATGAAATTCATAGTTGGATTTTTAAAAAAACTCTTTTCATTAAAAATTGCGCTTTAGACTGTTTCTGCAAGGTGTCTATCATCCCTCTCTTTAAGATTATTTTATTTTTTTAGAGATCTTATTTATTTATTTGAGGGAGAAAAAGCATGAAAGAGCATGAGCAGGGGGAAGGGGCGGAGAGACAGAGAGGGAGAACCAGGCTTCCCACCAGGGAGCCAGATGGATCAAGGAGACCCAGTATCTAGGAGTCATGACCTGAGCTGAGCTGATGCTTAACAGACTGAGCCACCCAGGGATCCCCTAAGGTCTTATTTTTAAAGCAATCTCTACACCCAACATGGGGCTCAAGCTTACAGCCCTTAGATCAAGGGCAGCACGCTCTACCCACTGAGCCAGCCAGGTGGCTATCATTCTTGAGTATACTTCCAATCTCTTCTCTGTAACTGTTCACAGTCTGATGACCAAAGGAGTAAAAGATACATAGTAGTGACAGATATAAAAATACGATTCTTATGCAGTGTCAAATCACGTTTATCTTTTCTTTTCAATCCTTTCAAAATTGCATGTTTAAAAAAAAAAGTCTAACTTCAAATGCACTGATTACTCTGAACAAGCTACTAGCACAGTACTTTGCCCCAAACTGTAGCAAACTACGATATCCGAGTACTCCAGAAGAATAAAATATAAATGCAAATAACTGGCTTATAAATGAAACTACTAATATTCTCTAAAAACACGACATTTAGAAGAGAAATTTTACAGTTTCCTTGGTCTGCTCTTGGTCTGAAGTAAGATGGAAATCTCCCAGTTAGATGATACTCCCCGACTCTCGTCCTGTTTTCACTTCCATCTGTGCACCTGCCCCCTGACCACACAGCGTTCAGGAGAAGACTGCTCTCCCATCCACCCTGAACAAGATCACCACAGTTCAGCTCAGGAAAGGTGAGAATGTTTCAAAGGGATGGATTTTTCCCTAGAAAACTAAGGAAAAAGTAACAACATAAAAGCACAAAATAATATTCAGAACAGAGACTTATCTTTAACATAGGACGACCTAAAATGTCTTTTTCCACTAAATCAGTCATTCAAAAAGACAGAAGTAATTGTTACATAGCCACCTAAACTTGCAGCGTGAGACATGGGGACAGTCTCAACCTCTTCCAGAATCTGTTCCTCACCATAACCTCCAGGAACGAGGTTTAGAATAGTGGTTTTCAACAGGGAGTGGGAGGGATGAGAAAAGTTAGAGAAAGAGAACGTGATTCAGTGAGTCTGACTGGCAGGGCTTTCTTCTGAAACAGAAAATGACACATAACACACACAAACCGTTCCCCAGGTGGTCCTGAGGTCCCTCCCCTTACGCCCAATGATGGCCTCTGTTCCACAGAGTCTTACGCTGGCTGCCCTGAACCCCTGGGAAGGCTCTTCTCTGAAGCGTTTCCATGTTCCTCTCCTAGGCCACGGATCCCTGCACTAATCTTAAAATTAATTCCTCTACTTTACTTGCAGAGATTCCTTTTGGATTCAAATTCCTGAGACAATAACTTACAACTAAGAATTATTTCTCTCTGACAGTGTTTAGACCAAGTGTATTGGCCACTAGTTGCTGAGTTGCCATCATTGATTATCCTGGAGACTTTAGGCCTTAATTTCCCGTAAGCCTTTATGGTCAGACACCATTTTTCTTCTGCCTCACCCCAGTTCCTTTCAATCAATGTGTCTTTTAGTCTTAAAATCAGAAACCTCTGATGGATCTCCTAGAAATTCCCTTTGACAGACCTCGTCCTCTCAGCCCATGTGCAGAGAGAGATAACCGATGCTCCCTGAAAACACGCATGATCCAACCACTAACTCTATCCACTTCCTTGGCCTCTCTGCAGTCTCTTAGTGACTCATTTTTCCACAAGAATCCTATTAGAAAAAAGAGAAGAGGGAGACTGTCCCTTCACTTTTTTAGACAAATTGGGACTCACATCTGATAGATTATGAGACAAAAAAATGCATGAAACTTAATGCATGGATGCCACCTCTTTTTCGTATTATTTCCTTCATTTATCTATGTTCTGTATCTCGTTTTCACTCTTTTGTTTAAGGAATGAGCATAAGAATGAGATGTGGTGTCAAACTAAATCCTAGATAGGAAGAGAAGCCATAATAAGAAATACAAAGATCGGGGACACCTGGGTGGCTCAGGGGTTGAGAATCTGCCTCCAGCTTAGGGCGTGACTCCGGGGTCCTGGGATCGAGTCCCTAATCAGGCTCCCTGTGGGGAACCTGCTTCTCCCTCTGCCTGGGTTTCTGCCTCTCTCTGCGTGTCTCTCATGAATAAATAAATAAAATCTTTAAAAAAAAAGAAATACAAAGATGGTAGGAAGTGGGGCCTTAAATGTTCTGTACATCTTCCCTCTATTTACTCATCGGTCAAGTTACTTATACTTGCCTTTACCATTTTGTTCTTCCGACGTGCTCATTAAATATTTACTGAATAAAAAAATTCTACAGTTCTACTTCCTGTCTGAATTTTTACACCTATTTTGGGCACACAACAGCAAAAAATGCAAAAGAACAGAATATTTGAACAGACAACAACACAAAAATCCAGAGGTAACAACAGATGAAGTAAAAAAATAAAAAAAAAAAGAAAGAAAAAGTTGCTATAGCTTTTATTCTAATCATATTCCCTCTACATCCTCTGAAATCCTTGTCATTTTTAATTTTTGTTCATAGCTTTAATATTCGCTTTACCTCAAACCAGGAATTGAAATGAACAAAGTAATCTACCACAGAAGGGGCATGGTTCATTTCCCTTTCCTTTTAATAACACGGCTACTTCACTTTAAAAAAAAACAAACTTTCTTTTATAGTTTTCTATTTATTCTAAAGATTCATTACGTTTTAAAAAGGCTGATGTAAAACATTTGAAATTATTAAGATTGGTCTGTAGGCATGCAAAAGTTACATTTTAATGCTTGAGTCAAACAAAATTCTATAAGACCAGAGATTTGTTTTTACCTGTTCCTGGGTCCGGTTCTTCCAGTATAACCACCTCTTTTTCCAATCTGGACCTACCATGTTTTCAATTGCGTTTTCAGCTAGAAAAATTTTTAAAAATTGTTTTAATTCACCAAGAATTTTGTCATTTACCAAGCACAAAAATTATAACTACTAATAGTCATTTTCTTAATTACTTCAAACTGCTTGATCAATATAAAATCAGTTAAATAAACAAAAAGATTACATGATCGATACATGATTGATACAGTACATATATAAGAAATAACTTAAGTATATATGTTTACAATCTCTGAAAGGTATAATTGCTTGTAAAGTTCCTGTAGGTACAGTCTTCAATTCAATTATAGTTTTTAAAAATGAGTACATATAAACATGTGTCTATTTTAATATTTTCAGTTGTCACTAAGCAGTTGACCGAAAAATTTCACAAAAAATATTTAACTATGGTATTAATGACAAAGACTATGAAATATTAGTTTTATTTATTTTTTAAAAAACATTTTTTCCCCAATTATCAAGTTGGATAACTCCTCCACCACTGGGAATACTCAAAACTCAACAACCTGTGTCCCTACTTACTATCCTTGAGACGAGCCTGAAGAGCTTCTTCCATAAAATATATAGCTGCATCCCACTGCTGTTTATCAGATATGGAGCGGTCTTCTAAAGCATTGTGTTGAATAACCCTCTGAAATAACAAGGAAAGAAAAACCGCTAATTTGATTTATGCCTTATCATTTTAGTAATTTTATTCAAATTGACAGCTTATCAAATATACAAAATAATAGATGTACCTGAAACAAGATAAAAGTATGTCCCTCCCACGCAAGTGCAGGAGGTCCTATTATCTGCCTATTGGTCACCTTTCTTTCAAAAGAATGAACAGTGAAGATTTTTTCCTATCTCAAATAAAATAGGCTATGTCTAAGACAGAGAGAGGCATATTATACATGCAGCCACATATAAATCTGCACCCAAGACACTAGTTCTCAGAAGTTAATGATTCAGATCACTACTTTTCCTTTTTGCCATATTGTCTGTGTTAGCATTTTCAAAAAAAGAGGAGAAAAACAACCACTGTCTCACTGTTAACATCAATGAAAAGTGTAAAGGAGGGAAGCTTAAAATGTCTAGGCCATAAGCCAATATGAGTTATATAAGAAAATTGATTTCTAAATTTTATAACCTTTGAACAAATGAATGAAAAAGGACACTACTGAGGCACCTAGGTGGCTCAGTCAGTTAAGCATCTGCCTTTGGCTCAGGTCATAATCCCAGGGTGCTGGGATCAAGACCCCTCATTGGGCTCCCTGCTCAGCGGGGAGTCTACTTCTTCCCCTCCTTCTGCCCCTCCCTCTATTCGTGCTCTCTCCTTCACTCCCTAATAAATAAAGTCTTCAAAAAAAAAAAAAAAAAAAGAAGAAGGAAAAAGGACACTATTCTCATAAGAAGCTAATCTTATTAAGGTATGTAACAAGAATGAATATTGTTTTCAAACATGAAGACAAGTATTTGTTTAAAAATAAATTACAGAATAAATAAATAAATTACAACCAGCCCACAGTGAAATAAGCATTTTTCTATAAAATTGTTGCATCTTATCTTTCAACAGTGCCTCCTCTGAAGTGTCTGAGCAGAGCAGGTGCTAACACAGGTTTGATTATGGTGATGAGAACATTCTCCATAACAAAAGATCTGTTGGAGGTGGAGGATTTGGTGAAGGTCAAGAGCTGGGGCTTTGTAACTAGAGCAGGGCTTGTGTTAGGGCTTTGAGAAGGACAATAATAGGACTGCTTAAGAACTAAGTAAAATAGTGCTTACAACATATATTGTAGAGTTTCTAGCACCTTTTAAGCATTCAACATGTGGTAGTTAGCATTATTTTAGGAGTCTAATATTTTATGACTCAAATCCACAGAAAACCAATGCATCTAATTCCTTTCATTACCACCAAGAGTAAAATAAGAAGCCGCTATCTGAGCCATCTGCGGTTCAGGCCCATGTATTGGCGAGTGGACAATTTGAGGAAGTTTACAGTAGCCCGTTTACTGTGAAGTTTGACTTTTCTCTGAAATGACAGCCACAAAAGAAATAGCAGAGAAATGTTAAAGGGCTGATTATATACAGATAAAGATGTCTTTCCCTCATTATCTTAAATTCAGAAGCTAATTGAAATGGTCATATAAAGACAACTTCCTCTAAAGAGTATCGATTTGAGAAAATATATAAAGCCATAAGGCTGACACCATAATATACAAATGACGTACCAAGCTGTCCTCCGCAAAATCATTCCACTTGTGGCGTTTAATACTTTCTTCTTTAACAGCCTCTTTAAGTTTATCAAATATGTCATCATGTTCTTTCCCTTTTGGTTCTGTCATAAAGCGAGAAAATTCTTCCTGTAGGGTCTCCCAAGCAACCTAGATTTAAAAGAAAAAGCCATATTTATAATACAACTTTAATATGTAGCCTGACAAACACCTGAATTTAAGCCAAGTAGATGTAATAAATCAACTAACTTATCACAAAATATATATGAAACCACAAGGTTTTTTTTTTTTTTTTTCTTAAAGGCAGCAAATACAAACTCTGGCCTAGAGATCTCACACTGGCAGCTGGCGGGGTAGGTGTGGCACCCTGATATGTCTTGCTAGACAAAATAAAGTATTTTAAATTTTAAGAAATTAGTAGCCAGCATTATAAATAACCTTCATATAAAATCTGTGTTTCCAGCCTCTCCAACTATCTGGCGGCACTGCACCTGCACTCCTACAGGACACTAACCGGAGACAAGCAGGAGCCACCCCCTTGAGACAGGTTTGCACTCCAGTCAGCCACCAGACTTAGTTCACTTATTTCATTTTGTACGTGGGAGTCTGCCTGCTTCGTCCACACTGTAGAAAGTTTAAGATTTCACAGTGACTTCTTCACATCTCTGCCCTTGTGTAAATATATGAAGCAAAGCATCAATACCTTCAATCACAGCCGAGAAACATTCAACTACATTATAGCTAACTCCCGATTACTTGGGCAGTGAAAGGAAGAACACAGTGTCAAAAGTAACGAAGAACTAAACCTTCTTATGGTTCAGTGGGCTAGTTAATGCTGTATTTTTTACTCAGCCCTCTTCATTTCAAACATTAAGAAATCATGGCATAAACCACGTGACTGTCCTAGACTACCCAGTGAGGTATCAGCACCTGTTTCCTGACCTTGAGCAGATCCACATCTTTCTGCCACACCCAGGCATGCAGGGAAAAGCAGCAGGAGAAAGAATGGCCACTTCCACTGCTGAGCCTCAGGATGTGACAATACCCATGGGACAGGGCCCAGACAGACGCCAGGGACAGTTGTGAGGGGAGCTGATGGGGTGGTGGCAGTAAGCCCTCAGTTATTTTAGGGGTAAACGTGGAGAGAACTGACAGGGCTCAGCAATATGCAGCTTCGGCACAACAGCTGTCAGTTCTTTGAAAGAGAAGCAGGAAGACACTGAGCAAAGGGGTGAAGAAGCCAGGAGTGCATTAGGACAGGAAAGGGGGAACCACACCCAAAGAATTAAAAGTTGACATTTTCTTTTTAAGGTAATGAAAAATAAGATTATCTTTAACACTGATTCTAATTTTGTGAGCAACCTCACGCAGAAGCACAGGACACGCTGAGCCTTTGCTAGAACAATCATTCTTCAGAGTAACACGCATGGCTGATCAACCCTGATGGTCATCATCACAGTAAAGCAGCTGGCGCTTACTGCAGTACCATGGGCCCGGGACGTATCATACACATTTAGATGTTCACTTCCTCCTCATAACAATCTGTGAGGTAGGCAACACTATCCTCCCTAATGTACAGACAAATAAACAGAGTAAGCAGGAGTCCAAGGATCGCACAGCTACCAAGTGGCACAGCCAGTGTGTAACAGAAAAGCATTCTTCAAGGTACTCTCCTAGAATTCCTCGTCTAACCTGCTGGCAGGATCCTAAGAAAATGATTATTTACATATAAATGAACCCTGCAGAAACTCAACAAATGAAATGTTTTATTCATTAAATATTTTCCTTAAAATATTGTCATTTTAAGCGAAATATTGTTATTTCCATATTCTGTGGAATTGTTATCCACAGAAAATTTTTTTTAAGAATTTCGCATTCAAGCAAACGTTGCCGGTTTTGTTACATGCTATTTCTGAAACAGAACCAATACCCTCAGATCAACATCATACCAAATAGTAAATTTTTATGATGGCAGCAACTGGTAATAGCATTAAGGTTAACCCAACACAGAGATGAGGAGTAAAGAATAAACGGAGCATAATGGCCCTAAGAAGAGACAGTAGGCTGTGATGAGAATAAAACCTAAAATTCACAGCTCCTACTCCCTTCACATAATGCTTCTTACCCATTCAATTAAATTATATCCTAACCTCTACTGCTTTATTAGGAAGCTGTTTATCAGTCCACTGTTTAAGCTTGATATCCACTGTTGTATTGAAAGTCCCTGAATTCATGGTCTGTGCAGCTGGAAGATATATGTTTTCAATCACATGAGTTGATACTCTTTCCCACAAGGACTGCTGAAGGATTTCCTCCCTGAAATTAAAAAAGAAAAAAAAAGTTTCAAGAACACGAAATTTAAATATAATATTGGCTTTATTTTTTTTAATTTTTTTTGAAATTTATTTATTTATGATAGTCACAGAGAGAGAGTGAGAGAGAGAGAGAGAGAGGCAGAGACACAGGCAGAGGGAGAAGCAGGCTCCATGCACCGGAAGCCCGACATGGGATTCGATCCCGGGTCTCCAGGATCGCGCCCTGGGCCAAAGGCGGGCGCCAAACCGCTGCGCCACCCAGGGATCCCTAATATTGGCTTTAAAAACTGCTTTATCCAAGTATCATTCACTCCAATAATTTGCACGTATTTAAAGTTCTGACATATGAGCACAGTGGTGCATAACCACAATCAAGATAACGGCCAAAAGTTCTAGCCACTGGATCTGCTTTTTTTTTTTTTTTAATTTTTATTTTTTTAATTTATGATAGTCACAGAGAGAGAGAGAGAGAGAGAGAGAGGCAGAGATACAGGCAGAGGGAGAAGCAGACTCCATGCACCGGGAGCCCGACATGGGATTCGATCCCGGGTCTCCAGGATCACGCCCTGGACCAAAGGCAGGCGCCAAACCGCTGCGCCACCCAGGGATCCCTGGATCTGCTTTCTGTTACTAGAGATCAGCTTATATTTTCTAGAACTGTAAATAAATGCAACCGAACAGCATACTCTTATTTTGTCTGCCTTCTTTCACTGAGCAGATTTTGAGATTCATCCATATCGTTGAGTATATCAGCGTTTCACTTCTTTTTATTGCCGAGCAGTACTCCGCTACTTGAATGTGTTTATCTATTTAGCTGCTAGTGAACATCTGGGTGGCTTCCCATTATCGGCTGTTCCAGACAAAGCAGCTATGAGCATTCACGTGTGTGTCTGTATGGACACACACTGCTGCTCCTCTTGGGTGACATGTCTAGAATTGGAATACCTACATCATATGGCAATTATATATATAACTTTTTATGATACAGCCGAACTGTTTCTCAAACTGGCTGAACTATTCTACATTCCCAGGGGCACAGGATGAGGGCTCTAGATGCCCCACGTCTTGCCAACACTTGATATGGTTAATCATTTTGCCGGGCTGACGGTGGTATCTCACTGTGGCTTTCATTTGCATTTCCTTAATGACCCATACTCTTAAGCGTCTTCTCCTGTGCTTATTTGCTTAATATTAATACATACTTTCTATGTATTGACTGTGGAGTCCAGTCTGAGAACTTCTTGGTATGATTTTTAACAATTTATCAGATCACAACACAGAGCACAGACATGCTATGAAATATTGCTAAGTAAAACGGTCTAACACACCATGACAAATAAAGGTTAACAATATAAAAGATGGATAATCAAGTTGAGAAACCTGCCGTGAAGGCACCTTACAAGAACACAGATCTCTAAACAAGAAAAAGACAACTATTTCAATCAAGAAAAAAAAACTGAACTCTTAAAATATTTATTTGGCTTCTCCCAAACTAATTTCTACTGTAAAATAATACTACAACATACAAAAACATTCTGCTTACCAAAAGTAGTCGGTCTTAAGAGTAGCCCCAACCCCTACTACACAGCCACTAAGCTCAGGGCAGCAGAAACAAACATCCCTGCTGGCCAAAGGTTTTCTCGGTTGAGGAGTGTCAACACTTCCTCCTATCCAAAGCTCCTAATAGTCACTCAACATCTTGTGTAAAATCAAGTCTACCGAGTCAATGGGCTTGGTTGTGGCTGCCCCTTGCTAACTTTTGGGTCTTTTTCAGTGACAACCAGAACACCAAAGAGCGTGAGGAAAGGGTACGTACGCCCTGGGGCACCAGAAGGACAAAGTTCATTTAGTCACAGTGTTCATGACAGATAAGGACGGGGGAGAATTTTAGGAGCAAGCTGGAAGGAAAGAAGCTGCTCAGGGCCCTCCTATTCAGATATAATTTTACAAATCCAAGATTTCTGAAGATGGACAAAGGGCCAGGATCCAGCCTCTGACCACCAGGGCTTGTTGCTGCTCCCACCTCAGAACAGACTCGGTCTGTTGTCTCTTCCTTGGAGCCTGTGGGCCAGGAATCGACATCCCAGACACCTCTTCAAGGAGGTAATAACAAAATCCCAGACCACCGAGTCCTGACAAGCCTGAGGTCCAGTCCACCCCAGGTAGCTGCTGTCACCCATCCTCACCCACCTTCCCGCACCTGCCCTTCCACCGCCCAGCTGCTGTCCTCTGTCCATGCTCCCTGCTCCCCTTCGTCACAATCACGTTCATTACGCCCCCAATACTCGGCTCCGGAACAGACCAACACCAACCACTTTACATTCTCACATCCTCAAACCTTTCCTGGCTCTCCCTTCCAGGGGGTGGTTGTCCTCACATTCTGACCAGAGGTGCTCAAAGTTGGGAAGTGGAAGCCATGTGCTCCTCACCCTACACTCTTCCGGGCTGGACCAGGAGTCCTCAACTGCCCCGCAAAAACTCCGGAGCCGCGAGGCCAGAACACGTGCTTACGCGGTCGGCCACCCTGACTTGCACTCTTATTTACGTTTTCTAGTATATGTCATGGGACTGTAGACCTCTCTATTCTAAATTCTACCATCATCCAGGGAAGATTCCACAAATACACAAATTACAATTAACATTACAGTTCTACTCATTCCCCTTATTATCTCCAGGACCTTTACCTCCATTTGCTCCATTTAAATGAAAACACTTTTCAAAATGGAAATTTGTTTTAAAGCAGATGACTTAGTCTTTACAATAACTTAAGTCAATACAGAAAAAGCAAGAAGTCCTCCATAATTCCTTTCAGTAGTACAATCATTATTCACAGCTTGATTTATCAATAAAAATATTTAATGCTTGTATAAGTATTTGTGTTTACATAAATGGATATCACAGACTGCTTTATAATACTTGTACAGTTTTCCATGTCAACATCCTATATTTGTGAATGGCACCACAGTAATCCGCTCTGTGAATAAATCAAGTATGTTAATTCCAAATAGAAAACATAAATTTTAGAATTTTTTATACTTATACAGAAAACAACGGTAAAGATTCTTATGTGTTCATCTTTGTCAAATATATCTTCATTCCTATAAATTCACAGCAATGTAATTACCAGATAAAAATGTACTCACTGTTTAACTGACTTCTCTATACCTATACATCCAATCACTAAACCCTCTCAATTCTGTCTTCTAGGTAACTTCTCAGATATTTCAAAATTGTCTCTTCTTCAAGAAGAGACTCCCAAGCACTCTTCAAGCTCAAGCCGCCATCACCTCTCATCTACATAACTCCAACAGCCAACTGCCTCTTTGCTCACTGCCCCCTTCTTCACAGCCTACCACTTTCCCTACTACGGATCTTTCTAAAATGAAAATCTGCCCTAAAGTTATTCAGTGGCCCTCAGTGCTCATGGGATAAATCCCAAGCTTCTGAACACGGCTTGTATGGCCCTTGATAATCTCTATCTTGTTTTTATCTACTGTTTAATCTCCTGCCTCTTGCCGCGTATGCTAAAGCCAGAGGTAACAGCCTTCAGCCACCTGGGTCACCTCCCCGGCTCTGCAATTTTCTTGTCACTGCCTTTACCTAGCACTTTTTATCCTTTAAATCTACGATTCTGGTATCAGAAACCTTTTTAATTCCTCAACTCTGAGTTAGGGGACTCAACTGTGCCTACACATTTTCCTTTCATTCTTTCAACAAAATAAACTTAATACTTTTAACCAAAAGTTATATGCGTACCATCATACCATTTTTTTAAAGTGGACTTCTACTAAATGACATGAAAAATAGATAAATCTATAATAATGGTCCCATAATGTTAACGGTGTATCAACATCTCCTGCTTGATGTCAGTAATCAGTTTCTGATGATCAGGTATGTTGTGTGAAGACGCTGAGAGCTAATTTCTGTCTATAATGCATCATGTAAAATATAACCCCCCAACAACCTTTTAAGAATATAGTTACAGTAGAGTAGAAGGTCTGTAAGTAAATAATAAACTATCACATAAAGAACATAAAGTACTTGTAACACTGCTTCCAGATCACCAATGTAGATCAAATAGTCCTGGCAATTAAATAATTAACATCTTAGTCATGCATCCTAAAATATCACATAAGGCATATGCAACAAAAAAATACGTCAGACAATAATGACTATGAGTACAATGCAGTTCAATTCAGTGTGGCATGAACTGTTACAATTAGGATCTGCTTTTTTTTTTTTTTTTTTTAGGATCTGCTATTTTGATCTATGTTTGTGTTAAGCGATAGAGTCTTAAAAAAAAAAAAAAAAAAAACAAAGATAGAAAGCTGATGAAAATATACAGAATCATCTGATCCAGCAGGTCACAGAATAATTCTCTCGCAGCCAGACGTCCTACTTTCCTCCCTTGCCTTCTCAATAGACAACCTGGAAATACAGGCTTCTCATCCCTTCACAATTTCCTTCAGACACCTGCATGTTAAATAAATGACATCTATCTTCATTGCTCACCTTAGTTCAGGTATACTTTGATTTCAGACTGCTCTGCCCAAACAAAACTAACCATTTCATTTGACGATACCAGGAATTTACAGAGGCACCATATTTTTCTCCCATAAGCAGCATAATTAGTTATAACAGTTTACAAATCACTTTTCATGTACATTATCCTCATACAACCTACTATGACAAGTAGTATTCACTGTGTGTGTGTCTGCATGCCAACAGGGGTGTGTGTGTGTGTATACACAGTATTTCTTGCACTTTCAAAAGCTAATTGGCTTACAGAAAGCCATAGAACTGGCTTAAAATACAAATAATAACAAAGATAAGCTGGGTTGTATATATCTGATTAATCAATCAACAAGTAGAGATAAGATCAGAACCCTTTTTAAGATAAGGAGAGGAGATTAAAAATAGGCAAATTTGAATCTTTGAAGAGAGAAAAGGGGTCATCATCCAGGACACGGAGGTGGGGAAACTACTAATACTGAATTCAAACTTAAGGACTGGCCACTCTGAATGTGAACTGGTGCAGCCACTCTGGGAAACTGTGTGGAGGTTCCTCAAAGAGTTAAAAATAGACCTGCCCTATGACCCAGCAATTGCACTGTTAGAGATTTACCCCAAAGATACAGATGCAGTGAAACGCCGGGACACCTGCACCCCGATGTTTCTAGCAGCCATGTCCACAATAGCCAAACTGTGGAAGGAGCCTCGGTGTCCATCGAAAGATGATGGATAAAGAAGATGTGGTTTATGTATACAATGGAATATTCCTCAGCCATTAGAAACGACGAATACCCACCATTTGCTTCAACGTGGATGGAACTGGAGGGTATTATGCTGAGTGAAATGAGTCAATCGGAGAAGGACAAACATTATATGGTCTCATTCATTTGGGGAATATAAAAAATAGTGAAAGGGAATAAAGAAGAAAGGAGAGAAAATGAGTGTGAAATATCAGAGGGAGACAGAACATTAGAGACTCCTAACTCTGGGAATCGAACTAGGGGTGGTGGAAGGGGAGGTGGGTGGGGGTGACTGGGTGACGGGCACTGAGGGAGGCACTTGATGGGATGAGCACTGGGTGTTATGCTATATGTTATGCAAATTGAACTCCAATTTAAAAAAAAAAAAAAAAAAAAGGACTGGCCACTCTGGGCAGCTTGGGTAGCTCAGTGGTTTAGCGCCGCCTTCAGCCCAGGGCCTGATCCTGGAGAACAGGGATCAAGTCCCACGTCGGGTGTCCGGCTCCCTGCATGGAGCCTACTTCTCCCTCTGCCTGTGTCTCTGCCTCTCTCTCTCTCTCTCTCTCTCTTTGTCTCTCATGAGTAAATAAATAAAATCTCTTTAAAAAAAAAAAGGACCATGGAGAAAGTAATTTTTTAGAATACCTCTTCTGAAAGATACTTAATAGATACATAATTTATCGCACTTAAATAATTAGACTACAATAGTGGTTAGATTTTGCAAAAAGACATACTTTTATGCTATTGCCTATTTACTGTTTGAGGGGATAAGCCAAGGCTATAATAAATCACTGCTTTATGAATCTAAATTTTAGTATTTCATTATAATCCATATAGTAAAATCTTTGAGAAAAGATCAAATACTCACCAATGTTTTGGTGTAACCTGGCTCAGACTGATAACTTCATCGAGGATTTCATTTTTAGCTTTTTCAAATAGTTCGTTCTAGGTAATACAGATATAAGTAAGTAAGATTTTCATAAGATTGTCAATCTGCCCTGCCATGAGTTTCAGAGACCACTAAAAAAAAGGCCTCTGACAGGCTGGTAGGCTGAGCTTACATCTGAACACGCATGACTAGCAAATAATGTTCCCTCCTACCCTCTTTTTTACAAATACCAGTGGCCATATAAGGACAAAGACATGGACATGGGTGTCTACCTTATTCATTTAATTCTGAGTGCAGTTTTTCATGTAACATTTATTTCATCAGGGAAGTTTTTCACGTAACAAATGTTATATGAAAATATCAACGCCTATTAATTTAGTCTATTAGCGTCAGTAAATTGATGCTCCTTTACAATGGATGGCATTTTAATATCAAGGGAAACCAAGACTGAAGTCCCACTAAAGTAGAATATATTTCTCCACAGTAAATGTTGAAAAGGTAAAAAAAATTGGTATGTAATTTTTAAAAAGTTTACTTCACATATTAATTCTATAAGACCTTTTAAAGAAATGTTCCTCACTTTTTCAGAAAACATTTTACACTTGCTTTAGAATCTTACGATTTTTAATTACTTTTTAATATTATGTACTAAATAATCTAAACTACTATAGAAGAGGTAACTGCACTCCTGCAGTTAAACAGAGAACTGCATCCTGGCAGCTCTAAATTAGTAATCTTAAGGTCAAAACCAAAGCAGTTTGGCTGACCAGGTTTTGCTCATCAACACAAATTCTGTTAGAACACGATGTTAAATAAGACATCTGTATTACCCGGTCGAGTTCTCGCAGGCGAGGATAGTTATTCTTCCACTCAGTTTCAAGGTTAAAACGTGTTGCTGAGGAAGAAGGAAAGATGTTCCAGTTTCAGGACTTTCTTTCCACCTGCAGTAGTTAAAGCTGATCTCACACACGTCTGTACTAACTGAACTTCTGAGTGTACACCTATGGTTCCTGGGTGTTCTGGCTCTCCACAACTCAGAGTCTCACCACTGAGACAGTTTTCCAAACCAATCTTCTGGACTTTAGTTTCTCCATCTTCAATCCACAAAACAGAGCTGACACAGCTTAGGATAGCCGCTAACGGCACGGACTCTGGAATCACATCGTCACGATTCAAATCCTGGGTCTATTACCTATTGTGTAGGATGCTGGGGGCACCCCTTGGGTAAGTTACTGTTGCCCCAGTTTCTCTTCTGTGGAATGGGAACACAACAATACTCATAGGGTTGCGAAGGGACCCTGTGGGGGTCCTTGCCAAGTGGGAAAGGGGAGGGAAAGGATACTCTCATCAAATGAAACTACGGCAACAAAGCCACAGAGCAGGAAAGCGTGGGACTCAGGAACTAGTACAACACAGCTGAAGCACAGGCCGCTCTGCCTCCCAAGGCCATTCGCACCCTCGCACCCCTAAAAACGGGGAATCTGAGTCCTCTGTAGTTCACTAAGCTTTCTCCCAAACAGTACTGCCAACCTTCTACTCGGTTTCAACTCTGCAAAGTGCTCCTTGTGATGTTTCCCCTGAAGGAATAAGTGTTCTTAACAAGTGAAAATTTGTATTTTTTCCACTTTCCACATACTATCTAATAGAAAATGAACTAATACGCAACTACTCAGGGAATAAAGAATCTGCTGGATACCCAAGACTGCCATCTAATAAAATGTCTGAAGTTGTTAGTTCATTTTCAAAAGCCAACTTACCTTTGAAACTATCAGCCTGTTGCTCAACTGACTCTCGTACCATTTTCCAAAAGCAGTCTGAAACAGCAAGGCTTAAATTTCTTGTGGTCACTTGGTGTGCCTTTAGCATGCTTGTCCTAATAAAAAATAACAAGAGCTACAGTACATAAAAATGGCAAAAAGGACAACATTACTATCATGTCTGAAAATGTGCTTGTTATAATATAATGAGAACAGCCACCCTCACATCTTATACCAGCACTGCTGAATGAATGTTCTGTGATGCAGAAAATGTCCTCTAACTGAGCTAGCCAAAATGGAAGCTACGAGCCCCATGGGGTAATTGAGCCCTTGGAAGGTATGGCTAGTGTGACTGAGGAACAGAAGTTTTCCTTTCTTTAAAGTTAACTAATTCAAATTTAAGTAACCCGAGGCTAGTGCCTATTCATGCTGGACAGCTAGGTGCCATACACTTGCTGGCTCCGGTCCCTACAGGTAACACTCAAGACCATGTCTGCAAGAACTATCTTGATTTACTATACCAATACAGACACAAACACACTTTGCCATTTTAAGAGATTCCATATATAAGGTTTTAATATAATTCAGTTGTCCTTTAGTTCTTCTTTCTTGCTTTTTTTTGTCAGGATCTTATTTTCATGAATTTCTATCAATATCTATGTAGGGTCCCCCTCTGACATCCCACCCCTGACTTCAACTTTCTCCAATACTGAAAGAGAACGGAATACATTTACACAAAATCCAACTGTTGGGGGCACCTGGCTGGCTCAGTTGGTAGAACATGCAAGTCCTTTTTTTTTTTTAGAAGATTTTATTTATTTAGGAGTACCTAGGTGGCTCAGCTTGTTAACCATCTGACTCTTGGTTTCAGCTCATGTCATGATCTTGGGGTCATGAGATCGAGCCCCATGTAGGGCTCTGCACTCAGTGCAGAGTCTGCCTCTCCCCCTTCTCACTTGCTCTCTATCAAATAAGTAAATAAATAAAATCTTAAAAAGTAAAGAAAGATTTTTTTTTTAACTTATTTGAGAGAGAGGGAGGGAGGAAGGGTGTGAGTGGTGGCTGGGGCACAGGGAGAGGGAGAGAGAGAGACAGAATCTCAAGGGGATTCCCTGCTAAGTGCAGAGCCCAACATGGGACTGGGATCTCATGACTCTGAGATCATGACCTGAGCCAAAATCAAGAGCCAGATGCCTAATCGACTGAACCACTCAGGCGCTCGCTGTGGTAGGACATGCGCCTCTTGTTCTGAGTTTTGAGACCCACGTCAGAGGTAGAGTTTACTTAAAAATAATAATAGGGCAGCCCGGGTGGCTCAGCGGTTTAGCACCTGCCTTCAACTCAGGGCGTGACCCCGGGGTCCCGGTATTGAGTCCCACGTCGGGCTCCCTGCATGGAGCCTGCTTCTCCCTCTGCCTGTGTCTCTGCCTCTCTCTCTGTGTCTCTCATGAATAAATATTTAAAAATAATAATAATAATAATAATAAACATAAAACACCAGAAGGATTGGTTCCTTTAAAAGATAAATAAGTAAAAATATAAGTGCTGATTTTTATTTTTAAAAATTTTTTTTAAATTTATTTATTCATGAGAGACACAGAGAGAGAGAGAGAGAGAGAAAGAGAGAGAGAGAGAGAGGCAGAGACACAGGCAGAGGGAGAAGCAGGCTCCATGCAGGGAGCCTGATGTGGGACTCGATCCCGGGTCTCCAGGATCACGCCCTGGGCTGAAGGCGGCGCTAAACCGCTGAGCCACCCGGGCTGCCCTAAGTGCTGATTTTTAAATATCAGCACTTAGGGCATACTATAAATACTATAAATACTTATTTATAAGTAAAACAACTAAAGAGGTGTCCGTGTTGTCTTTCAGAGGCAGTTTATTATACCAGCATGTACTGTATCATAGGATAAGCTGTCCCTAATTCTGACTAGTTGAGGACTTGGCTATTAGATACAGATCACTATTTGGGAAAAACTCTGGAAACTCAATGTTAAACTAACAGCTATAAAACAAACTTTTAAATAAAAACAGTGTAAGCTACTCCCACACTACAAAATCTTTAAATATTTAAACCATATACCTACTTTAAGAGTTTTGAATTCTGAAAAAATTCTTCTTCATATTCTCTTATAGCTTCAATGCTTTCCGAGCTGTTTCCTAGGAAAAGATGATGGAGGTGTAAGAAAACTAATCTTATCTGAAGACAACAAAAACTTAAATTATAATAATCCATCTTTGCATACCTTTTCCTGTTACAACAGCAAAATAACCTAGAGCTTTCATTGGGAAGAGTTTTCCTTCAATTATCTGCTGAATCTATTTTTAAAAGTGGGAAAAAAATTTGAGATGTTCGTTTATGTAAGGTTTTTAAAGCATAACATACTATTCAGAAAGCAAACTTAATAATGCTGTAAATATATATATATATATATATATAAATCTGTACAGAAGTATCAAAATGTTTTTCAATTGCTATTTGAGGGAAAAATATTTAATTTCACTACACTAAAAGATACATTATTAAGACATAAATGCATTATTAAAACTTGGAATGACGTGTAGTGCTTTGGGGTCAGGCTTAGTTTAATTTTAGCTCCACCACTTACTAGCTATAACGCCTTAAGGAGCTACTTACTTTTTTCAAAATGACTGTTGAGAAGATTCTCTGAGGCACTATGATACATCCCACAGTGCCAGGGACGCAGGGGCACTCGATAAATGGCAGCAGCGATGATTATTTCCCCATGCTCTTCTTCAAATAGATATATTCTATCCAAGTTGGACTGTACTATTTTACTCCCTTTTTTAAAATATTCGGGTCCACTGGCTCTCATCTCTTTTAGGGTCAAAAACCCTTTTATAAATATAATAAAAACTAAAGACTCTGTCTCCAGAAAAATGCGTATTTGCACAGAGATCTATCATTCACACAATTTGAGTGCTCCTGCTCTCAGGAGCCCGTTCACATTAACACTGAGATAAGAATCCCTCCTCTAAGACAAGTTACACTCCTGAGCTAATGCTGACTCTTTGGCATAACAAAGGACTGATATAAACTTCAACTGCATTTCAAAAGAAATACAAACTCACTATCCTAGAGAAGAGGGGAAAGGAATGAAAGAAATGAAGAGACATGGGAAGGAGGCACAGAGTTTGCTCCTACCTCGTTTCTCCCCGCCTCCATACCAGGACCACTACCCACCACAGTAGGCCTCCCCCCTCAAAATATGGCAAAGCAAAGGTCATGGAGGCTGTGCAGAGAAGAGTTAACATAGCAGGTCTGGGACTGCTGTCCTGGAAAGGCCTGCTCGTCCTTGGCTGGCATCTGAGGACCTCGGTGGTAAACAATTACCACATTGATACAAAACTTTCCCCATATAACAGTGGTTCATTGTGTAAGTAGTGTGGTTTCTGCTGAACATCTGCTTTCCTTTGGGTGTCTGGAATCTGAGGGTGCCTACATGCACAGCCCCCAGTCAAAACCTTAGGAGCGGAGTCTCTCATGAGAAACTTGTTGCTGGAGGGATAAGCACTTCCTGCAGGACTCTACTGGGAGAGGGCTCCGGAAACCTGAGCCTGGTATCCGCCAGATACCATCTCTTACACTTTGTCTTTTGTGATTTGGCCTTGTATCCAATCACCGTTAACTGATCTTAGGTTTAAGGATGACTGTGTGGAGTCCTAGGAGTCCTTCTATAGAATCAGTGAGCTTTGGGGTGGTCTATCTTGGGAACCCAGCACAAGAGGCACACTCGCAGAAAGTTGGAAGGAGAGAAACTCTGCGCAGTAGCACAAGGGATGCACACTTGTATCCGAAGTTGCTCTATGGGGGAATCAAGATACAATAGCAGATGACAGCCACCATGTATATAAGACCATGACAAGCATTATTTTAACCACTTTACGACAAATATTTTACTCATTTTGCAACCTATGAGATAGTACCATTAATATCTTCATTTCCAACAGATGAGGAACTGAAAGCACTAAAGAGGTCTAAAAATGTACCCAACATTACACAGCTAGCAAACAGTAGAGCCAGCATTTGAAACCAAGCACTCTGACTAGATTCTGTACTCTCAACCGCTACCTTCTTCCTTTACAACTCAGTAAAGAACGTGTCCTCAGTCAGGACCTGCATCCTAATATCACTTACAATGTTATCTTGAAATAAAACTCTTTTGTTGATACAGGAGAAGGACAGGAGGGACACTGAACCCCGCATATAAAGTTGCAGAATTTCAGAAAGAAAATGACCCAAGAGATCAACTAGATTAATAGGATGGATTATGCACTAACTAGATGCAGAGAAGTAACAAGATTTGCCCAAGGACACAGAGACAGTTGGTAGTGGAGCATGGATAAGAATGCTGAGGCCTGACCCCAATCCAGTGCCTTCCCTATTAGAAAAATCTGCTTCATAGTCTTTGATCAGTTAGGAAAGATAATGTTTATTTTGGGGCGGGGGTGGGGGGGGAGGACACAATGTCCAAAAGGAATCTATAGTGTCACTAGGTCTTCACTAATTTATGAACATCAACTAAAAACAAATTAGAAAAGAAACACCACAATTGTTACTAATTTGTGGTTAATTAATAAGTGGTTAATGACTGTCAGCATACAAGATTTAAATCAGAGTAAGCAACATTAATATAGTGTTCTAAGAATTTCTGAAGCAAACAAACCGAAATTATGGGATTTTATTTATATCTCAAATTTGCACTTAAGAATTTACTATAACTTTCTAATACTTTGTTTTTCATAAGAAAAATCCCACTAAAGTAATCCACAGAAGTTTTTGTTTGCTTGTTTTTGTTTGTATAACGAGTCCCTGTCATAGCTGAAGCTTGTACCCTAGAGACTGTTCGGTGACAGTACAGAACTTCCCTCACCCTGCTTGGGCTAGCCACGTTCTTTTCCGCCAGGTCAACTTTGGTCAAAACAAATATCGTCCTCCTTCCATGAGGATCCATTTGACTGACCAAGTCTGTAACAATGCTGCGTTCAGCATCCACGGATCCATCTGAAAAAAATTTGAAAAACGACACTGTAACAACTGCAAAGTAGATCTTAAAATTTCTATATGCTACACCCTTGTATCTACATTATAGTTAAGAAAATATTTCTAATTCATTTATTGTAGTTATGAGAAGAAATTCTAGTCAATAAAGATCTTTGATGCCTACATGAAATTTATCAGAATATTCCCAACTTCAATTCTATTTACTAATAAAATGAGTGACTTAAGGGAGGGCAAGACATATTTACCTTCATGTTTATGTAACACGCACATTTAGAGCAAAGCTGAGACTGCTAACGAAGGAAGCATATCAGTGCAGTTAAAACCTTTTGATAAGATTTACCTTGAATACATAGTATGATGGCGTTAGGATTCTGCATATAAGCTTTGCTGATACTGAAAATAGTTTCCTTTGTGTCAGGAGCCATGCCTGATGTCACAGTCTTGAAGAAAAAGGTTTTAAATGTCATTATACATATTTTTCACAATAGGAACAAGACAAAAATATATGTTTTATATACACTTACATTAATCACACCTGGTAAGTCAACAAGCACCATTCTCTGCAGTCCAGGGCCTTTTACATTTAAGGATATGGTCTACTCAGGGAACAAAACAAAAACAAAACTAATTGTCGGGGGCAGTTTGTCAGGAATTTATTGATGATATATATTCTGAAAATTCTGTACCTCACCCATTCAGAAAGAAGTTACTCTTTTTCTGATCTTTTTAGTTAATTATTCTAGATAACTACCCATAAAATGATACATTATTTGAAATATTAAAAAAAATCTATGTATTTTAGAATAGCTGCAATCTAAACATGAATGCCAATATCATGATTTATATCAAATCATAAACTTTGGATTTCCATAGAACATTGTTAAAATGAATTATAACACTTACCTCAGGACTAACAGTACAGCCTTCTTTCACATTTTTCCTCATTCGGAGTTCTATTTCATGTCTTAATGCTGCAAGCTATTAATGGAAAACAACAAAATCCTATGAAAATCTGCAGCTAACAAATATTCCAGTTAGTTGTCTTTCATAAGCTTACACAAGTTACAGAGTTACACACGTGAACCTCATGTAAATTCTACTTACATCCTCCTCTTTGGTAAGATCGAACTCCCGAGAACTATCTTTAAACAAGGCCACATGGTGAGGACCTTCACTCAGGGTCACCTGAAATCAACGGAAAATCGAGATGCAGTAATGCATTTACAATTCATATTGATCCCATAGGCCTTATATGGTCTTCGGCCCACTGCACTGCATAAACCCGGGCATCCCCTCACAGTACACTTCAGGAATATACCGGAAGGCTGTCAACATGTCAGTGCCGAGACTACAGAATTTTTTATCTGTACTGTCCATACATCTGTTGCATGTGCTGTAATTTCCCAACAAGACTGCCGGCTACTCTTTATCTCTCATGACCTAGAATAAAATGCTGCCACCCTTCTCCTTTCCCAGCCAATGCTACTAAGCCTAAGCACAAAACCATCAACCTCAAACTTCAGAGACAAAAAGAAATCTTGCATTTAACTCCCAAGGTTAATTTAAGTAAAGGACAATCCTTTTATTCAACTTCTATCTATTGAGGGCTCACTGCGTCAAGTGTTGCAGGAGGGGAAACAAAGAACCCACTGTCCCTGGTTTAGACCTCACTACCTCCTGGGAGAAATACACACAGAGCCAACAGGACAGTGAAGCAGACCCAGGTGCACACAAGACTGACCACAGGGGAGCTAAGGCAGCCTTCACCTAAGGAGTGTGACGTTCACACAAGGAGTTCTCTAGCAACTTATATATCAACTATCAGGGCTTTCATGACAACTTCTAAACTTCATGTTCCTTTACTTTTCATTCATAACTTTCAAGCTTCTTTAGAATGATTCTATTTCACTTTTAAAATACAATTCCTTCTACTGAGACTAGCTAAGCAGGCGAGGTAACCAACATAACTCAGCTGTTTGAAGGCATCAGAGAGCAACCACGGCTGCTTGGCCTTGGTCTGAGACCCCAGAGGAATTCAGGGCACATTCTTTTTTTAAAAAAATTTTTTATTTATTTATGATAGGCACACATTGAGAGAGAGAGAGAGAGAGAGAGAGAGAGGGGCAGAGACACAGGCAGAGGGAGAAGCAGGCTCCATGCACCAGGAGCCCGATGTGGGATTCGATCCCGGGTCTCCAGGATCGTGCCCTGGGCCAAAGGCAGGCGCCAAACCGCTGCGCCACCCAGGGATCCCCAGGGCACATTCTTATGGTTGTTTTCCCTGGGGTGCTTGCAGATTTGTGGCACAGGGTAGCGTAAGAGAAAAAGTTAAAACTTGAGGCAGTGTTACTGGGTTGAAGAAGGAAGATGAGAGATCAGGATATCAAGCAGCCCTGGGTTAAGGTGCTGAAGCCCCAGAAAAAAATGACCCCCCCCATGTCAATTACATGCTGCGATTTATTCAGGCCAAAAACACTGGCGTCATCTTAACAACTGCCTCTCTCTATATCGAGTACGTCAAGAAATCCTAGTGATTTTGTTTTCAGAATAGATCCATAATCTAACCATCTCTTATCACCTTCCTGGCTAGTTCCCTGGTCTAAAACATCACCTCAACACTGCAATAGCTCCCCATCTGGTCTCCATGGTTCTACCTATCTTGCTTATGTCTACTTTCAACACAGCAACCACAATGAGCTTTTTAAAAAGTAGTACCATAGGGATCCCTGGGTGGCGCAGAGGTTTGGCGCCTGCCTTTGGCCCATGGCGTGATCCTGGAGACCCGGGACTGAATCCCACGTCGGGCTCCCGGTGCATGGAGCCTGCTTCTCCCTCTGCCTATGTCTCTGCCTCTCTGCCTCTCTCTCTCTCTCTCTCTCTCTCTGTGACTATCATAAATAAATAACAAATAAATAAATAAATAAATAAATAAATAAATAAATAAAACAAACAAACAAATAAATAAATAAAGTAGTACCATATAGAATGCCTGGGTAGCTCAGTTGAGCACGCAACTCTTGATTTTGGCTTAGGTCGCTACCTTGGGGCCCTGGAATCAGCCCCAAGTCAGGCTCTGTACCCAGCACGGAGTGTGCTTGGGATTCTCTCCCTCTTCCTCTGCACCAACCCCTCAATGTGTGTGCATGCTCTCTTGCTCTCAAAAAAAAAAAAAGGTAATATTACTCTGTTCAAAACCCTGGACTTGGAAAAAAAAAAAACAACAACCCTGGACTTGCTCCTTATTTTATTAAAAATAAAAACTGAAGTCTGTGCAATGACCAACAAGGCCTTAATAATCTACTTCCCCCTGCGTCCCATTATTCGTCTCATCTCATCATCTGCTACTCCTCACTCTGCTCTAGCCACACTGGCCTCGAATACAATAGCCACCTAACCACCTCAGGGGCTTTGCACTAACTTTTTCTCTGCATGGAACACTCTTGGACTAGATATCCACATGACTTCTTCTCTCACTTTGTGCAACTCTTGGTTCAAATGTCACTTCAATGCAGTCTTCCTGGCACCTTCCCCTTACCTGGCTCCACTTTTTTTTTTTGGTGGCACAACGCTTACCCCTTCTAACATACTATGTAATTTAGTCATTTATTTTGCTTATTATTTATTGCCTGCTTCCCCTTCTAGAACATGCCCTGCATTATGGCAAGAATCTGTTTTGCTTAACTAACACACTGTCTAGAACAGTGCTGGAATATATTAAGCACTCGAAAAGTATTTGTTGAATGAAAGACTGTAGCTACAGACTTTCTTGCTGTGACCATGGATGAACTGTTATAACTTCTTTCTATTGCATGCTGAGTCCCAGCCTTTTACCTCAAAGACTCTGCTACTGCAATTGTTCCCTCTCTCACCTCGTCATTTTTACTTCTCAATCTAGATCACTACAATCAGTATGTTATCTGTCCCTTGACCCAAAATATTTCAACTGCTACTGCCCCAGTACTCTAGTCTTCTTACAGTAAAACTGGAAAATTGTATCTACTGACTCCACTTTCAATATTCTCATTTTCTGACTCTTTTCACTGACCTCAATTCGAATAAAATCTAGAGTCCTAACAATGGCTCTGTGTAGCCCAGCCCACCATGCTTCAGCCTTCCTCTCCCATCTTCCTTCTATCACCCTCTCGGCTCCTGTCACACTGGCCTCTAGGCTGTGCCTCCACCAATTTCCACAATAGGGAGTAATTCCCAATACTATGCATCAGTTCTTTTCAGTTACAATTCTTCATTTCAACACAATGAACAAACTTCACTGTAGTAGCTACCTTCCAAGGAGCTTCATCCTGATGAGCTGCTGTCCTACCTTAACCGGAGAGCGTGTCATCATCTCCCCAGATCCTCGAGGGAATATCCGCGCCTGAGCAATCATTTCCAACACACTAGTTTTTCCAGCACTCTGGTCTCCAACCACAACAACCTTAACAGAGAACAAATAACATTTAATTCAGATTTTTTTTTAAATTCAGGTTTTAAATACAAACTTATCTTTAAATAGATTTGAAATACTGCTGAGATTTTTCAGTCTTTTAAAATATCTAAAGTTAAATAATTTTAAAAATCCCATTCATTAAAACAAAGATGGTTGTTATCTCTATGCAAATTGAAAATATAAATAGCAAAATATTAACTGGGTCCATTATTTAGAACCAAATTTTTAACAAAAACTTGTGTTATTTAAACCACTACTTCTAAAACCAGATCGTTCATGTTCTACAGCTAGTTTACTCTGTATAAAGACATTTTTAATTCTATGATGTTAAATTTCACTTGCTGATAAATTTAATCCACTATTCAGGTTTTTTCAGTTTCAGAGATGTTATAAATACATAATGCCAAATACTTGATGACCTTGCTTCATCACATAAATATAAGTAAGCTAAAGGACCAAAAGAGTCAAACAACATTTAGTGCTTAAGACATCATCTAGAGCACATAAATATTATATAAGTAAAAAATATATGTCTCTGTTTATGTCTGTGTGATGTGTACATATATATATGTCTACATTGTATCTGGGTATGTATGTATGTATGTATATATAATTTTTTAATTTTTTTACTTTTTATTTATTTATTTTTTTATATAACGTTTTAAAAACCTAAAGTGTTCGTTTGCTAAAGAACAGGTTCACTGTGTATTAATTTTTCACTTACCCTTGGCAGATGATCTTGTGTATTATAACTGGCATCATAATCAGATAGAACATCCAGAACTTCAGAATACATGTCAATCAAAGATTTCTGTGAAATTTTAAAAATTAATATTAAACAATGAACAAATTTTAGAAATAAATGTGTCAAGAGGGAAAAAAGCTGATAAATACAAAATGTTCTTCCATAGTGATTGTATTTTTTTTCTAACTACATAAATACACTTTCATAGTAAAACAGTATAGAATAAAATTTCATTTTTTCTTATTCAATTTGTTTTATTTAGAGATATGCTGATTTTATTTCATTTTTTAAGATTTTATTTATTTATTCATTAGAGACACAGAGAGGAGAGAGAGAGGCAGAGACACAGGCAGAGGGAAAAGCAGGCTCCATGCAGGGAGCCCAACATGGGACTCGATCCCGGGACCCCTAGCCACCCAGGTGTCTCGCTGATTTTAATATAGTAAATTAACTGAGGCTTTCCTAATCTTCCAATTAAATGTTAAAAGAGGGAAGTTACTGTTTAATATTTAAGAACTAATATTAAATAGTAAACAAAGGGAGACTATTAACACCACAAAGGCCAAACAAGGAGTCAGGTGACCAACTGCAAGGAAATCATCCTGTATCAAGTTTGGTATGTATATCAGAGATGTGGGGGGGGGGGGGTGGCAGAGAGAGAGAGAGAGAGAAACTTTAGAAAGGATAAAAGTAAAGAAGAAATCACAAGACTGTTAAATCAGTAGGAATGAGTAAGTGTACTATGAGAGTTGGGCAGACTCAAGTGTGAGAGCATCAGAGGCAGATATCCTGCATTGTTTCTTTCTCTAGAACCAGGACAGAACTTGGTACCTGGCAAATAAGCTTCAGAAAAGTATCTGATGAACGAATGGGCAAACAAAAAAGTAGGAGGAAAAAAGGGCTACTATCAAGCACGTAATAATTAAAGACAAGTTTCAGTGCACGGTAGGAACAAAACGAGGGCCCACATTTCCTTTCATCTCTTAACACCTACAAGTAATTACACAGAAAGCAACTGCTATTCCTTCCACCAAAAAATAAAGTTCTTGAAATGTTCATTACCATTTCATCCTATGAAAATGCCATTTCTGAGGTGAACTCTCAAAGCATATTAACACTTGGACATGACTTTTCTCAGCTGCCATGTGTCACTTGTGAATAAAGCCATGCTATTTGTTTTAGGCAGTCATGATTTAGCATCAGAACTACTAATACATGTCGGTCAAACTAAACTACTTCTTTGGACTTAGGCTTCAGGATACTTCTGAAATGATTTACTGTAGGTTTACTACACACAAATTGTTTACTTGTATGAAATTAAAGTTAAAAATATTACTTCAATTTAATTCAGCACATACAGCTTGGTTTAGTGGGCAATGAGATTTAACTTACTGATAATGGTAATTACCAATGTGCTGATGATAAAAATACCAGCATATGCTTTTTCAAAAATGCTTTAAAATGCCTAAGAAACCTTGCAGAAGAAAATATTAATTCATTTAAAACTGAAGATGGCGGACTAATCATTCACTGGAAATATAAATAAGTTATGATGCTAAGTCATATCTAAACGGCCCTCAACTCACAATTCTGATTTATAGCTGTAGGAATTAAAGAAGCCTAAAAACAATTAGGTATTTAAAAAAATAAATTCACAAGAACTGTTAAAAGGATGAAGATTCTATGGGCCTCACATGAAACAAATGTCTGGAGACTATAATTTATGAAGTGTCTTAATATAGGAAAAGATTTTCCTATCTCCCAAGAATACCAGGTTAGAAAGAAAAGGACAGACTTTTAAAAACTAGTATTGACAAATGCACAATGCGAAGTGGCAAAGTTCTGGAACTAACAAAATTAAGGTAAATTGAAAATACCTTAAGTTTTCTGTGATGGATGCCTTTGTCATCTTTCTGCAATACTAATTTTCGTAATTCTTTGTTCTCTTTTTCTAATCGCTCCAGGATCCTCTGGTACTTTAACTGTAACAAAATAATACCATGACTACATAAGAAAAAGATGAGTTAATTAAGTCTAAATCAAAATCTTCCAAAATCCTGAAGTCATATCTCCAGAATATTTAAAATGAATTATTTCATTTAAAAAGCTTTGAAAATGTTGAGAGAATAAAATAAATTATGAAAATTCTATCATACAAATGGGGGTATTCATTACAGTTTTCGATTGAAATTCAGCATTTTATTTGGAAAATTCTTTGCTGTTTACATTGAAGAAATTGAATTATTTAAAAATACTAAAATATAAGAATTTAAAGAAGCAAGTCCTTAAGTGCACTCTTCTGAAACAGGATTTCCTATTATATCAAAAATTTAAGCCTTCATAATAGGGACATTTGACAAAAATTCAAATTCTTTCCATTACCCACGTTATTTTATATAGTAATTAAAACGATATAAAAGAACAACAGCTAAAAGTACCTGAGTATTACGTAACAACAGGCTGGATGCTGAGTGTTTTACCTTCATTAGCTTCCTTAAGTCTTTACATGAGGTGAAGGTGATCTAGATTAGGGACCGGAGGTTAGGGACCCTTGGTTGCATATCCAAGGTCACAGGGTTTTGAATATAGGTCAGAGTCAAGAGCTCAAATTCTCCAAATTTTGGTTAAGTTTCCATGGCCAGAGAATTACACATTAATTTTTAAAATACTGATACAAAAACAGATTTAAAGAAGCTTGTTTTGTCAAAGTAGATGCTTAGCTACACATTTTTCTCCTCAAATAAATGTGATCCTTTCCTACTTGGTCATCTCAGTGTGTATACTATCATTTCTTCTCTAAACATGAATAGTGTTCAGACACTAATAAGAATTACTTCTTCCTACAACCAGGAAAATGTTTATGTCCAACTTATATCATGGCTTTCAAAATGGAAAATCATTATTAGGAAAATTTTTAGGTTGCTGTAATCTTCTAAGAACAAAGTAAGTAACAGGAAGTCAGGGCTGTATCCTCAGGGAATGTCCAACTTCAGTCAAATTTTAAAAATGCACGTTCTGCAGTAGGACTATACTATGGGATAGGTAGAAGCTAGACTCTGCCGTAAGCATCTTCAACAACACTGGTCCATTTGTATGTGGTAGTAACACATACAACAAAATTCTTGCATGATTAGATCCTGGCTGTGTATCACGGTAGCCACTAGCCCCTGGGGCCGTAGGGCGCTCTGCAGTGTGCTTGGTCGGAACGGAGACATACTGTTCAGCGTAATTTTTCAGCGATTTTTACCATTCAGTAAATAAATGAGTAACTAAAATACCTCTTTACCATTTTTATACTAATTACATGTTTAAATGATACAAACTTGGGATTTACAGAGTTAAATACAATATGTTACCAAAATCAGTTCTACCTATTTCTTTTTATCTTTCTGGAATCTAAGAATTTTAAATTACACATGTGGCTTGCATTCTATTTCTATTGCACACCACTGATATAGATAGCCCCACGGCTTACTGTCGGGAAATGTTCACATAGTGTGTCAATGCCCACTGGCTGACACTACTAATCTGCAAAAGTCAGAGAGTTGATATCAATGGATATACAAGGGTGGTAGGACACTGGCTCATTTCTCTGTAAATACAGAATCAATTACGGGGTCTACATTCCAGAGAAGGAACCATCTTTGGTATAGGTACCATCTGCAGCCATCCTGCAGAGATGTGTTACTGAGCTGTCCTCCAGAGACCTAGGACCAATAGTTCTCAAACTTAAGGATGCATCAGGATCATCTGGGGGCTTTTAAAAAGAAAGACTGCTGGGTTTTACTTCTAGAGTTTCTGATTCAGGAGGTTTATTAAGAAGGGGTCAATAATTTGCATTTCTAACAAGTTCTTGAAAGGATACTGATGCAACTGCTCCAAGAGACTACACTTTGAGACCAACGATTCTTAACCTCTGGCTGAACTGAAGATTGGAATTCCTTGGCCAGGAAGCCTTTAAAAACATACATGGTGATGGCCAAAGCACAAGTGATTCTATGGTAGAGCCAGACATGAGGATCAATGCATACGTATCAAGGAAATCAATGCACAGATATTAGGAAAACCTGTGACTTGAAATATATTTAATTTCATCTAGATCGCTTTTATTTTTTTCCCAAAAGACATTCCCTTAAAAAGTTTTAACATAAAAAACAAAAAATTAATCATTGCATATCGTTATCTATGTAAATTAACATAACTGTTATATATTACAACTATACTTAAATTACATTATAGTACACTAATAATGATAATAATATATGAATTAATGATGGAGTGGGTGACAAGGCAATTTTGCACTAGAATTTACCAACTCATCAGGTTGCCCAGAAAAACATGTCTTTAAAAAAATGGTAAATTAACTAGAGGAGAAGAGCTTTTCAAATTAGTGCCAGAAATACATTTAGAAAAGTCATTAACTGATTGGTCCTGGGATTTAGAGAAGTAAAGGAAAATGATCCTGAGGGATGACTCGAACTATAGTGGACTCAAATCAACTTTCTATGACTTTAGCCTACCAATGTAAAAATGCAAGCATAGGTCTATATAAGAAAAAGTTGCTTTTCTGCATTTTTTCCCCATAGCAGTTTTTCTTTAAAATTAGAAGCACATGATTCACTCAAAAGCAGGTTTTTATACATAAAGGAGTTAATCATACTTATCAAGTTCCTTTTGTATTCTTTACTTCTCAATTTACTTTTGCATTTTTTTTACATCTATCGATAATAAGGTTGTATCATCAAACCACTTCAAATTTTGCTCTCTTAAAAAAATTCCCACATCATCAAACTTAAGTATAAGATAAAGTCCCTGGTTCTTTCTACTCATCAGAATTACCTGAGTATGCAGAAGTTCTTCTTGAAGCTGGTCAATTTTCTCTTTGTCTGTCACCTGAATATTTAAAAAGATTAATTTTATTCCAGTAGAAATAGATTTATATAAAATGTACAGTAAGTTAAATTTTTTGAAAAGTATCTTTAAAATAAAAACTACTGACTTTATATGCATATTTAATCAAAGTAAATTTTAAATCAAGTGATTTAATAAAGAAACATCTGTATTCAACATTAAAATTGCTTATCAAAATTTTGTAACTGTATCAATACGTAAAACCTTAAAAAGCAATCATTTTCCAGATGCTATTCTAGTCATTTCTGATGAATGGCTTGTTAGAAAAATAAGAGATCAACATGTATGGTTACTACAGTCTTCATAGGTTGTTTTACACTCAACCCCAGGCATTTGGATGCTTGGAGAAAAAGAGCATTGACACCTACAGAAATGTGTCTGGGGAACTAGATACATGTTATCATTTATAGCTACTGAAAACATTCCCTGGTCATAGTGTATATGTTAAGCATCTATTATCCATTTCTATTCTGTAAATAGGGAAATATCTAATAAATGCAAAAAACAACTTGTATTTTCAGAGATTTAAGTAGAGCCAGATACTTGTTTTTAAATTCAATTCCAGCATAAGATCTGCTAACCCTTAACAGAGTGAATGCATCAGTAGCGATAAAGTTGAGTAAGGCAACTGTAATTGATTTAAACATAAAACAAAAAAATAGGATAAAATTTATAGCTATAGTGGAAACTACTCCCAATTGCTATTAATGTTAATAGTTCTAAGATGAAATATCCAAAAACAACAAAGAACTTTACTGCATTAACAGGCTCTAGTCAGAGTATAATTCTAAATATAAAACACAATGATCAGTTTTAATTAAAATGATGTCATTTATGACAAGTCCATGTAACTGTGCTTTGACTCCCTGATGAGGAAGACAGAAGTTGTCATACTCCGTCTTTCAAAATAATTGTCTAATCTCTGATAATCAAAATTCATAAATATGAATTTATTTCATAGGAGACAAAACTCAAGGTAAAATTCATGGAGTCCTGTTCACTTTCATTCAGTGGCTATTTAAGCAATCAAGACATCATGGTATCAAATATATATGAAAAATATTTAAATGATTTGCGGTAGATATTAATAACTCTTGTCCACACAATAAAGATATTCTGAGGTTTTAATTCCTATTTCCAAATACTTTCTCAAAGTATTCCCTAAACTTCTTTTAAATAAAAATGACAAACCATATGTAAATATTATTTTTTCCCTAAAAGTCTATACCTAAAAATCTCCAAATGATTCAGTAATTAGAAAAAAACAATATAAAAAAATTCTGTATTACTGTTTTCTCATTCTTGTATAGCAAGCAGACACAGAGAGCAGCTTTCTCATTTGACTGTGTAAAATGGACAAGAATTACTAATAGTCTTCTATAATGTAAGGAAACAAGCAAGTTGGGAAGGCTCCAACAACCTGAAGAACAAAATCTTGAAGACCGATGAAGAAATAAACAACTTCATTGTTTTCACATGGCATGCCATCATACTCTAATAATGCGGTCATAAATATTTTGCTATGTAGATTAAATTCCCAATTCATTTTAAAAGGTAACTGTGTTCCATTAAATACTCATCTGATTGCAGCTAAATTAGTATGAAATATATAAGCAGTATTAGTTTGAATGTGAATATTTAATGATTTCATGCAATATATTCTAAATTATAATAGAAAATCCAATAGTACTCTACATATGGGACAATAATTAAGAAAGTAATACAATTACACAAAAAATGCTAACTGCAAGCCAAGGTCTAGAGAAGGTTAACTTGGTAGTTTGGTAAAATAAATAGGGTATATATAAAGTTAAAATGTTACAAAGTTATTAGACTTTTGCAATTATGTAATTTATGCTAATATTAGTATTTAGTAATGATGACTATTAAGATTTTTATAATTTGGATTTTTAGGAGTATTTATTAGATTTATCATTTGCCCTTCCGGCACAAGTGTTAGGCATAACTCATGCATAGTTTTATCATTATGCTTCCTATCTGCTCAGTTTAATGGAACATCAAAATTAACATTCTATTATAAGACAGGTATTGTGGTGGAGTCAAGAATCAGACCTTGTTATCTTTTCTGGGAAACAAGATGAAAACCTTTACGTTTACAAAGTAAATGTTAAAGATAATGAGAAGATACTTTTACATATTTTCTTAAGGGAACAGCACATGTGATTTTTCATCTGTCACTTATTCAGTAACTTAACTAGCAGTCTGAGTATATTTAATGTTGATGCACTTCACTGGTAAAGTTCTGCTACTTACGACAAGAGTTAAATTCTTGTCCTGTTGTTCAATATATTCAGTTTGCATTATAAAATTAATTAAAACTCACCCTGACAGAAATGGGTATCAATGGTCTTGAAACCAGAGCTTTTCTACAATTCCAGGGCTGTGAAACTGATGGAGAAAGAGCGGAATCCTCCGCAGAAACAAGCTAAAGCTGAAAGAGAAAAACCTTTACTAGCTCCTCACAAAACCAAGCCCAAGTGTTATATTTTAAGTATTTCTTCCTACTGAGCTATTGCGGCCATTCTGAGATACCGAGATACCTAGGTAAAGGACTCATTAACATTGCCACTTATGTGTATGTATTCATAGGAGGCAAAACTACCAAAGGCAGTTTGAATTGACTGTCTCTGCATGAGCTATAGGGACAGTTTATTAGCTGCTACTAGTAAGATATAAAAAAATGATAGCCTACTCAACATTTTCAAGAAGGTAAGGGAGGAAGAATGATCAAAAAACAACAAAAGGCTGTGGTTTTGTACCTCAAGAAAACCTCAAATGCCTGGAGGAATGATACAAATCTCACGATTTAGGATGCAGGTCATGAGGACAGTGAAGGGCAGAAAAGTCATCTGCGTACCCACTATGGGGAGAAACGGGGGAAGATACAGTAAGGAAATGATCTTTAAAGACAGTCAGGGGAATGATGTCATTATAGAAGAGTGTGAATTGTTTTTGAAATTCCATTTACTTTCACGCGGGGTAACTCCAGAGTGGGCCAGACTATCTGGTGCTCTACTAAGTAGGCCTCAATAAACTAAACAGATGGAGGTGCAGGTCTGTTGGCTGCTATTTTACAAATGGAGAAAATGAAGAATAAAAGGGTTACATGGATCTGATGACATCAGAGATAGAAATCAGCTCTAAATCTGAAAATACTCTAGTAAAATAGGTCTGCTAACCTTGGGCAATGTAAAAAATGAACATTATTCACTACTAATATCCTTTAAATCATCCGATTCAAAAGTATATTGATAATCTTAAGCCATATCTTAGAATAGCAGATCTGTGGGACTCATTTCAAATTATTTTACCATTTATGAAAAAACAAGAACTTGTAACTGGAGCTTTTCATATTTCTAACTAACATACCAAACATAGTAGTCCCTTCTTCTTTCTGTAACAAAGCTAAGGAATAGATGGCTTAGCTTAAGCATACGATTTGTTAGAATATTTAATAGCACTTCAATGACATATGGAACAGAGAACGCTAAAGCACCATATAAAATAAGCCCTTTCTTGGTTTAATACATCTACTTGAACTTAATCAAATAGGAAAATAACTTATTTTCGATTTCCACCTATGTTGTTCATTTTCTGAAAGCTAATATCTAGGAGTTGATTCCACAGCCATGGAATTGAGAAAAGCCAGGAAGGGGCACTGAAAAGACAAATGGAAACCGTGAGGAGTATTCTCAAGTACTACCCATCACCAAATGAGGTAAGGTTAGGAAGCAACATTACTGCATTAAATCATCGTCTGTGATACTGGCTGACTTCAAACCAGACCTACAGGAAGCTAATGAAATGGCTGGATCTCTTTTCCTGACTAAAATTTGTAGACGATTTTAAAACTTTCCTGATCTAATATATGTCACCTAATTTAATTAAGCTCATGTCAAGATCTCAGAATGTAACTTTAAAGCCGTTATGTTCGTTTTGATGTAAGTCTCTTCAGAACATTAACCTTGGGATCTATACCGTGGGATCATCTAACAGCCAAAAGCATATTTTCACGGACTTCTTGATTATACCTATAAACAAATATTTATATGGGTTTATGCCAACTTTTATTAGAAGCTGTTCTTTAGCAACCTGAATTATATCAAACTGCCAACATCACTCCTTCAGTAGTCCAGGGTAAAAATGTATTTGTGTTGACTTCACTGATAATTGTAGGAAAACTTAATCAATGAGTTTATCAGGATGTATAAGAATAATTCTGTGCAAAATTTTTACCAAAATAATATTCTTCTATAAGAAACAGTCATGTTTTCGTTGATCCATTTTACTAAAACAAGTATATTTCATTCTTTAATAATTTAAATAGTGGTCGTCCACAGCAATCCTTTACACTTTAGGAATGAAAACTTGGGAGAACCATAGACAAGCTGGCTACAAACTGAGGGCGACTCGATACAATAACCGGATCAAGCAAACCACAATTCAGGATTCTTCTCCAAATACAAATCCATGGACCCTCACAGGTAATCTCAGGTTCAGAATATAAATCCCTTTTTTAATATTTTGGGTTTACTTATGCACTCCAATAAAGTTACATATTTGTATTATATATCTTTCATATTTTTACTGTCAAAAATAATTTTTCATAACTAAAGTCCATGAATGGATTAAGGTGACATGATCTTGGTAGAAATGGCTGATTAGTGTGAACACATCAGTAGCCCCCTTAAACCATCCATCACCTTGCGCTTCTGTTGGGCATAGCTCGTGCTATATTGGCCAGCGGCTCTGCGGGCTTCCTCTTCATGCTCTTGAATTTGCTGTTGTAAGAGAATGAGCTCACCAAGCAGACCCTGCCATGAGTTTACAATGAGGAGAAGAGGAAAATCGGGGAGGAGAACAATGTTAAACCAAAGGGCACAAGCAAGGAAAAGATGTAAGTTAGGGAGGAATGGATAGCTTGTAACAAAAATGGAAACGTGTCTATGTACCTTTAGAGCCACTATGTAATAGGGCTCATACCACATTTCCATTTTTCCCCTCAGTAAAATCAGATGCCTCAGAAATATAAAACAGCAGAGTTTAAAAAGTGAAAAGCAATGAGTCTGTCTGCTGGCTAAAACGAGCCAGATACATATTAACACACAGTAAAACCTAGACTAACTGGCATCCTCGAGGAAAGTGGCATTGTAGTTAACAACTTATTACTTGAAACCTTACTTTTGAATAGCCAACAGGAACAAATGTATGCTCCTGGCTTGAGACAAAAGGGGGAAAAATCTTTTAATTCTCAACCATAATTTTCACAAGACTGAATGGGGTATACGTAATAGCTTATCTAATAATTATTATTAAGTATTTTTTCCTTGATACCTAATGACTTCAGTTAAGGATTAGAGCTCCTCAAAACCATTAATTTAAGTTTCCAAGCATCAAGTTAATTATGGCTTTACATTAATTTATATATTCTACATGCTTACACAATAAGCTTATCTGACAAAAATTTAGGATTCTCTTTTTTGCAAATTAAAAGACAATGTTGGGGCATTGTTTTAATTTTATACAGCATAAAAGTAGTTTGAGTTTTCACTTTTTATGAGCTGTTTTGATATTCAGTTTAAAAAATGGCCTCTACAAACAGAAGAATGTATCAATTACTAAAGCAAAAGCACTCTAAAAGAACATAACTGAGATTTGGAGGTAATACAGTTATCATGAAAATTTAAAATGAAACAAAACCTAGTTTGGATCTATGTACAACACAATCACTATTCCTATGCTTAAAATTCATTCCATTAATAATCATGAAATGTTAACTGGTGCAATTTTTATCATAATGCATTCACATGTGGCATGGTACGTGTAATTTTCAATACGTGTAATTGTCTGCACAGTATTTTTAATTGCTGGCCTATTAGATGATAGACCTCAAGAGATGTGGGAGAAAAGACAACTAAGAATTGACATTGATATAAGCTTAATATTTTTTTCAATTAGGCACCCTAGAAGAGGTAACATTCTAACAAAAGAGGTCACTATTTAAATTTGCACAAGAACAATGTTCTGGGTGAACAATGGGCTCAAATTTTGCCAAAATTATAAAAAGAGCTAGGAAAACTAATACTCATTAAAATAATCTAAATTGGCAGTTTCAAATAGCTTCAGAGCTTTTTAAAATTATTGCCCAAAAGACTGTATTTTATATAATACAACTAAAAAACTAAAAGTTTCCTAAAATGCTGGTTAATGTTACATTCAAATTTTAATTAACAGACTCATGTAGAGGCTTAATAATTTACTTTTATAACCCAAAGACTTCTATAAATAAAAGTTTTCCATAAAAGAAGTAAATACAAACAGAAAAGCCAATATAATACTAAAGCATTTTAAATTAAGGGCAAGCAAGTATTAGCATATAATTTGGGAGGTTTTTGTCTGATTCTTAGATTTAACACATTAGTCTATGCCAACGATAATGAAACTGACTTACTATAAATCAAAGGATGAAACTAGTTGATATTTCTGTATGACAAGTGAGAGAACATCAACATGATAGGTAACATAACTGAACTGTCATCATCTGTTTCCAAATTCAACAGCACAAAACACATTTATAAAAACCTGTGGTTATCCATAAGGTAGATCTCGTGAGTAATTTTATGGCAATAGATAGATCTATCAAAGAAAGACAATGCCAACTGACTACTCTCACTGTCCTCATCATTCCCCTAATATCTGTCACTTTTTCATTTTTCATATCATTGTTTTTCATAAAGCAGAAAGAAGAGTAATCCAACTTATTTTTATTAGTTATTTGCCATAGTTACTTCTCATATCCAGTGTTTAGATATCTCAAAACAACACCCTTTTAAAGGTTTCTTGTGCTGGCTCGCATAGCAGCGTACCTGTGCTTTAATTAACATATCACCAGTACTCTCATTTATAACATCAAAGCAGTGAGCAAATATTCCACATTTCTTAACTGTGCTAGTCTATCAGGCACAGGATTCCTTTTTACTTTTGAGTTAAACACCCTTCCCTAATCCATTGCTTATATCTATATACAAGTTGTACGGTAAATACTTAATAATCTATTACATTATAAGCAAACACCCTCTTTCTAGTGACACCTCACTTTCCTTCCAAGTCTGTTACTGAAGCACGCTATGTGAAGATAGTTGAAATTAACTGTTACCTCCTGAAAAAAGTAGGAAGAAAACAAGAATTAGACACAGAAAAAACTATTTACACTATACTACATGACTAAAGGAGGTTACGACTAAAGGAGGTTACCTTTTATTCAATTTTGGGCATCAAATCTCACCCTAACTATAGTTTTTGAGCTAAGGCCATGTAGAATAAGAAGGGAAAGAAATGTGACTACTGTGCAAGACACATTCCTTAAATGGACAAAATACATTTTGTTCAATAAATATTTTCCCAAGCTCAGACATTTTTCCCTCAAGAAACAGCATATAATTATGTTAAAATCGCATACATTATATACAAAACATAATTGTAAATAACAAGTTATTGTAAACAACTACAGATGATACACTCTCTAAACCGCTAGTTATTGTCAATTTCACACAACTCTCACAGTCTAATGGTATTTCTACAGTATTGTCAGATTTTTAAAAAATTGTATGTTAGATCAAGAAATCAGGCATAACTCCAAAAACCAAAATATCAGCTGAAAATGCAAAAAACTGAAAGTTAGAGTTTGAAAGGAAAGATTATAAATAATTTTAAAATTAGAAGTCATTCGTATATGAATACATTTAAAATGTTGTATTTGTAACAGCATTTTAAAAACTCACAGCAGAACTAGGCCCTTATTCTGTTTATTCACACACCTAGCACCTAGAATAAGCCCTGATATTTGAGATGTGTTACAGCTGACACTTAAAGTAGGGTTTGGCACATGTTTGTTCTTTGAATGAATCAAACTGTGACCTGACCTACTTTTACCTAATGATGCACGTCTAGTTTCTAGTATAAAATCCAAATCGGTGGGTGCCTGGGTGGCTTAGTCAGTTAAGTGTCTGCCTTCATCTCAGGTCATGATCCCAAGGTCCTGGGATCAAACCCCACATCAGGCTTCCAGCTCAGTGGGGAGCCTGCTTTTCCCTTTCCTTCTGACTCCCAGCTTGTGTGCTCTCTCGCTCGCTCGCTCTACCTCAAATAAATAAAATCTTTACCCCCAAAAAAATATATCCAAATTTGGGTTTCTAAAAAAAAAAAATGTGTATTCTGTAAATAAGTTATACATCAGCCCCATAAACTATTTTCCTATTTTTCATAATCCCCAGAACAGACTCCACAGAAATTAAGGGGAGGAAATTAATCAAATAATGTTAATAGGCAGTTAACTTAGTAATTAAAAGTGTAAGGTAATAATAATCATCATCACCCTAACAGCCAATATTTGTTCAGTTTTATTATGTGCAGATCTTGTGCTAAAGGGCTATACACAATTTTCAAAACAACCCTATCAAGTAGGAATTCCCCCTTTTACAGAAGAGGAAATCAGCAACTCAGAGTATGATCTTGTCCAACCAAGGTCACATAGCTCAGGAAGCAGGAGGGGCAGGATCTGAATGCAGGCAGAGTGACTACAAAGTCTGTACCAACACCATCCTGTTGGCAAGATGGTCTATTTACAAAGTGGCCCTGACTCCATCAGGTCTACTGCATATTTCAAAGGAGAAAATAGTAATACTACAATATATCCGAAGGCATATCTGAATTACTAAGAGGATGGGCTGGCTGAGTAGTCCACAGAGACCTTAGGGCCTACAAAGCTAAAATATTCACTACCTAGCCCTTTAAGGAAGAGTGTGACAACTGGTGCCGTATTAATTTTAAAAGTAACTTGGGTCCAGAAAAGAACTTCATGAAAGTGGAGACTTCCTTCCTCTCCCATTCAAAAAATACTGTTGGCATTAAACTACTTTTCAAAATTTGAATAATTCTATTTGATTAGCTAAAAATAACTATTTTTTTTTATTTTTCCCCTCCCAGTAATACATAGCTTTGCTCAAAGTATTTATGGTCAACAGAAAAATGTTTATTAATGGGTATCAGAAGGAAATATGTCTTTCCATTTGGATGATTTCACCTGCTTCTGTTCAGAAATATCATTTCCAATTTTACTACTTGGATAATTTCTACAACTGATAATCTTAAGAGATGAACATATCAATCTACCAATAGTTATTATCATTGTCCCAATTCCTACCAAATCCTTTCTAAATTTTTGCCAAAAAACAGTATTATGTATATGTACTTAATGTTTCTTAAATGACATGAAAGTACACTGTGCTTATAAAGGAATAAGATAAGATTGCCTATTTTGCCATTCTACTTTTCTCCATGCAGATCTTCCCTCTTCTCTTCTCGGATCCCTCTGCTTCCCAACTACTACACTCAAAGACGTTAAGTGGGTTGGCTCCCGGGCTAAGATTCTAACCTAGTACAGCTGCCAGTTAGCTGTTCAGGAAACTTAAGTTTACTGATCTGTGGTGACGCGATGATGCTGGTCGTGGGCATTTCATTTTGCCAGTTACTACATTATTTGTTGCATGAGGAATCCCAGAAACGTAAATCTTACTTAAGCAAATCTGCTTCATTACAGTTTAGAACACGAAGCGTAGGTACTACTTTTCATACGTCCTTCTTTTTTTTTAATTTATTTATTTATGAGAGATAGAGAGAGAGAGAGAGAGAGAGAGAGAGAGAGAGAGAGAGAGGCAGAGACACAGGCAGAGGGAGAAGCAGGCTCCATGCAGGGAGCCCGACGTGGGACTCGATCCCAGGACTCCAGGATCGTGCCCTGGGCAGAAGGTGGCACTAAAACGCTGAGCCACCCAGGCTGCCCTACTTTCACATTCTTATTCTCCTCAGTAGTTGCCAAATATCAAAGATCAACAGAAATTCACATGTGATCACAGTGAAGAGACATATAAAATTTGTGGCCTACTTGCTGGCATTGATGAAATTTATTTCAATTAGCCTCTCTTTTACTGTGTTAAATCAATCAGTTTTGCCAACAGCACAGCATTATCTCAGGTGTTCTGAGGAAAGAGATTTCATGATAGAAAGAACGCAAGCCAAAGTAAATAATATTTCAGCTGGCAGCTTTTCAGTGCTAAGAGTATAATTAATAGTACTAAAATAGTCAGAAGGCTTCATGAAGGGGACAATAGTGTGAGGCTTGAAAAATAAGAAGAAATCTGACAGAAAAGGGAAGAAAAATTTCAGCTGGAAGATACAAGAGAAGTAAAGCCACAAAAATAAGAATTAGAATAACGTGTGAAAAGGAAAAACATTAATTATTGTCTAATAATTATACTTGAAACAGTAATACTACTCTTCATGATTTGGACTTTTAAAAGATCCTTCAAATATCTTCTATAAGTTATAAATGTGCTTGAATGTTCAGAATAACCATGCTGCTTACTTCTGTGAGATGTTTATGACCAACCATAAAGATGAGAAAACAAAACCACAGATAATAAAACGTCTCATTTAGCAAATTAGTTTTCACTAGAACAGACAATCTTACTGAATCTTAAAGGAGATTCACTAAGTTGTCTTGTCACCTATCTGTGTCATGATTGATATACAGAAATCTGCAGATTTACAAATTATTCACTAAAATAGACGTATTCCTTCAATTCCCAATTTGCCTTTCAGGTTCTGAAAGTCTCCAGGTCTCAAGGATTTTATTCAGTTCACATCAAGGGCTCTTTCTAATATTTTTCTTCAGTGGATACAAATTTTAAAATTTGATTAACAGCATTTATTGAAAAGTGGTTTCAATATTTTTCCATTTTTTAAATTTATTGATAGTATTATCAGAACTTCTGGTCAACATGATGTAAATAACTACTGTCCATAAACTGAATGGATATAAATCTAAGTAAAACCAAAGAAACTGGGATCCCTGGGTGGCACAGCGGTTTGGCGCCTGCCTTTGGCCCAGGGCGCGATCCTGGAGACCCCGGATCGAATCCCACGTCGGGCTCCCGGTGCATGGAGCCTGCTTCTCCCTCTGCCTGTGTCTCTGCCTCTCTCTCTCTCTCTCTGTGTGTGTGACTATCATAAATAAATAAAAATTAAAAAAAAAAAAAGAAACTTGCTATTTAGTTAGCCTGAGCAGCATTATTCAGAAATATATGCTTTTAGAGCTTTTTGTAGACATTTTGTAGACCTCAATTACAACTTTCCAGAGTACCCAAAATTCTAGGGACTCCAGACTGGGAGCCATAGGTAATTAGTTCATTGTATTATCCACTCTGTCCGACTCAGGTCAGTCTAACATTTATGCTTTCTCAACTCCGTCATTTTCACTTCAGTTGACTTTGAAAGGTACTAATTGTGCCTCTATTTGCCAGCACTTCTCCAGATGTGTGTGTGTGTTTTTTTTAATTTACTTATTTATTTTAGAGGGAGAGAAGTGGGGAGCGGGTGAGAGACTGAGCACAAACATGCACAAGTGCAAGAGCTCCCTGGCATGAGTAGGGGATGGGGCAGAGGGGAAGCTGACTCCCTGATGAACCGGGAACCTAAAGCAAGGCTCCATCATCAGATGGGAAGATCATGACCCAAGTCAAAACCAAGAGTCAGATGCTCAACAGACCGAGCCATCCAGGTACCCCTGTGTTCTTTTATTAGAAAGGACAAATCTCTTTTTAATTTTAGCTAGAGAAATGTTTTTAATTTATTACTTTTTTTTTTTAATCGGATTTACCTTTACTTTTCTATTTCTAGCATAAGTCTGGCCAGAAATTTTGGTACAAACCTGACAACCATTAAGTTAAGGCATGATTGCTTCAAACTCTGAAAAGCATTTCCGATCTGGGGCTCTCACAAGTAAGAGTATTACGGTAAGAGCCAAATCTTGAAACACGAAATGCTGCACTGTAACAGAATTTAAAACCACTAGTTGAGGCTGGAAATACTATTACTGTAAATTCTTATACTAGCATTTGCTACAATCTAATTTAGACTGTAATGAAAGCAGCTTAATTACAACTCCAGATTTAGTAACAGTAATTGCTGAGTTTTTAATGAGAAAGATAATCATCATAAATTATGAAAGTTATAAGGAAATAGATGAGGGCATTTACCTTCAAGCAAAGTAAATTATAAAACAAACCAATAAATTTACATTTATGTCTATTGTGTAAAATAACATCTGAGAATATGATTATATTCCCAGGTATCCATTCTCCTGTATTGCAAAGCTCCTGATCACTTACCAATTATTCATTAAGCATCTTAGCAGGATTTTAAGGAGATTATCTGAGTTAGACCCTGAAACAGGTTTTTCACTCACCAGAGTAATCCTAGGCCATACCAGAGAACAGCAGAGATGCCGACCTCCCTAACTGATCTAGGCAACAAGACATCTCGTCGCTCGAAAACCACACTACTAATCCTGCAGGAGAGTTTCCTTCTCCCTGGTGAGATTAGCTTTTCTCTGCACATTAAGTCTACCTGCATTAAGGGCCAAGGCCTTGCCTCAAAATAAGCTTTGCATAATAGGCTAATTGCTATTCAAATTTTTCTCCTCAGTAGCATGAAAAGTCAAGGCCACCCCTTTGGTTAAAATGTCAATGGAAAAGGTATCAAACAAGATCAACTTAAAAGGCAAATACACTTACACACATACACACATATGCACACACATTTTAAAATGTTTTCTCCAAAAGATCTAGTTAAAAGGCCAGAGGAAAGTCTTTTGAAATACTAGAATTTAAATCTGGAATATCACGTAAAAAGTTCAAAGTTAAAGGACAGGAGACAGATGGAAATTTATGTATGGAATTATTTTCTTTCCACTTTCTAAATAAACATAAATTATTTCCCTTCAGTTTATAAAAACCGTGATAACCTTCAATATAAAAGCTACATACTCCACATTTAATTTTAAAATGTTCATGGAGTATTTTTCATGTATCTATTTGTCCAAAATTTTTTTTTCAAAAAACTTTCAAGGAATCAGTTATGTTACCAATTCCAAAAGATGAATAAAATGAAGACTAAGAGAATGTCAGGTTAACATATGAATATAAATAAAGAGCAATGCGTGTTATTTTAAATCAGCAATTCTCCCAAAACTTTCATATGAATTTTAACATAAATATTGAAATTGACATAACTGAAATAAGTTCATATATAACTGTTCACTATTAATGTAACAGGTTCAATTTATTCCCTAATAACCCATTTCCTAGTCCCTTACTATTTTCCCTAAGTGTATGCCATGAAACATCAGTCCCTAGAATATATTTCATGGAAAAAGGGTTCTGTTGCTAAATAAATCTGGACAACTCTGTACACTTTGACTTCTCCTGGGATTCACAATGTATACAAGTATATTAAGGTCTGAGAAGTCCTAGGGAAAAGAAAAGCCTGCTTGTTTTACTTAATCAGCTTTTCCTATACATATTAAATAATAATGCCCTTTGTTGAAAACAATCCTTCTAACTAATATTTCACAGAACACATTTGAAGGAAATGGGCTCTCCAAGAACTGTCACATAGTATCTCCACTTTGCACCAAGATTAAAAATACCTCTACTTAGATGCTTTTATATTTGCTCCTCAGATGTTACTGTTTTCGAATTTTCCAGGTAGGTAAAAACTGTTTTCTCTTTCAAGACTACCTATGTGAAGAATTCTCCTTTATACTTACCTTTCTATAATGCTTGTCACTTTCAGATCCATGATCTGTTGCTCTAAATGCTGTTTCTCCAGGTGAACCTTAAAGATAAATATGCAGTCCTTTAAATTCTCCATCACTGCCAACGGCCCAAATTCAACTTATGTCTAGTTAATTTAAAGGCAAATGATTTTTAGAGCAAAAATCACTTTTTTGAAAATTAAAAGCTATTCTTATTTTCTTATTTTAAGGAATATATTGGTAACTTATGCAAAAAAAAAAAAAACCTTTTAAATATTATAGGACATGTTTAAAATATCACTGAAAATTACAATTTAAAAAAAAGACAATCTTTGATAAGGATTATTTTCCAAGAGAGTACTTACAGTTCAGCCATTTACCACTGCCATTACAGACTACATAGTAACAAGATAAATTTAACATATCAACTGTGACAGGACAGATGAGACAAACTAAAATTACTTTTCATTTCAGTTATCAGAAATAATCATATCAATTTTAAAGTATTCTGGTTAAGCAAACTTTCTAATAGTTTTAATTATAGATATGTATTTAGGAATTTTAGTTTTACTGCAAAATGATTATTTTCACCTGTACGATAAGGAATTTGCCCAATATCGTTCTGGAGTTTTAAAATTCAGCATAAGCAGCATAAATTTGGTCTGCAATTTTATTTGCAACTAGTTTATTAGAAGCATTGAAAAGGCATGTTAAGGTCAGCAAAAATGTCTGTTTACACACCTAACAAGAGAAGTAGGTCAGAAGCTCCTATGACTTCACTAACCAATTTGTGACCTGTGAAAAATCAGCAAAAGGGGAAATAGAAATGTAAAATTTGACAGGAATGAGCAAACAAATACGTCTGAGATCTCAGAGTTATATAATGATGGGGCATGAATTGGGCAAATATGCCAGATTAACCTCAGTAAATTCTACTCATTATTGTCCATCATAGTTAAATTTGTTTTAAAATCACCAAATTGGTTCTAAGCAATTATGAAAAGCAAGGACATAGGAAGTCTCATCTACCTGTCAGGAACAAGAGATATTTTTTTTCCCCTCACTGACTAAAGCCAGGCATGTTCATGCTCTTACAAATTTTCATTTTGTTGCACTAACCAAAATTTAAAACCACTGAGCAACAAAACTTTGTGCACGTTTCTTTCAAAAATCTGTTTTTCATTTGTATTAAATGTTTTCACTTAAAAGATAGGAATCAACACATGAATACATCTCAGTATTTTTCCTCTGGGGTTTCTGAAACTTTAAGTGAAATCAAACAGGATCTTCCTTACCTGTGGTGAAAAAGTCCTTCAATAAGCTGAGGCTCTCAACAATCTTATCAAAGTCAGGTGCCAATTTTGCAAGGTCCTCTGAATTAGGAAGTGCTTTTCTAATTTTCTCTGAAGATGGAAAAAAAAAATTCTCAAAATAAGAATTTCACTACTAAAACATTGATAAAATTTAAATAACCATGTATAAAGTTAAAATACTTTTCTATTTTTCTTCCTATTACAACTACAACTGCTACATGTATTTAAAACAATGTCTAGCTCTAAGAATATTCCGTAAGCCATGAAATTTGTTTAAAAAGACTCACCAAATGTCTGGCTTATATGGACACCTTTAATCTATAAGTTAAATGCCTGGACTCAGAAGCACTATATTAACACTATATTGGAATCAGAAGTATTTTTAAGGAGAAAGTCACAGCAAAGAGGCCAGGAATCAAAAAAAAAAAAAAAAGAAAAAAAAGAAAAAAAAGAGAGAGAGAGAGAAATGCCTCTTGTCACACCTGGCCCAAAGAAAGTAATGAAAATTCAGTCCAAGTTCAAAAACAGAATTCCAATACTTTGGTCTGTCCTTTCACAGACTCTCAGAAAATTCACACTTGTTACTATTTGGAAATAACTGTCTAAGAGCCTAAGGCAAGCTGTGGTTTTATTTTTGCTAGCTTTATTTATAAAATGGTCAAAGTACGTAGTTTTGATTACAAACACTCAATAATTCTGTCAAAGTTTGGTACAGCTTTACAGTATCTTCTGAATTAGGATGAGCTTTTCTTGATTTTCTCTGCAGAAGACCAAAGCACAAATATTCTCAAAATAGGAATATGTGTCAGCTATTATTCTAAGTGCTGTAAAAGCATTCACCAGCTCAACCTTCATAGCAACCCTACAAAAAAGTCATCATCAACTCCACTTTACAGGGTGAGGAACTGAGGCACTGAGGTTAAGTATCTGGACGTGCGCACAGAGCAAAGTGGGGAGTCAGGCTTCAAGCCTGGCCAGTCCAGCTTCAGGATCCAGACCTTCACGCCCACACTGCGGCACTCGCAAATCCATCAAGGTAAAAGGCTCTCCTCACGAACATCAGAAAAATACTGAAAGAGTGCTGCAAATTCCGGCAGGTTCCTCTGTCAATGCAGCACAGTTTTATCTTTGGGAAAATGCTATCACTGAAGTACATAGATTAATTCCACTCCCATATACACTAAAGTTTTAGGAAAGTCTAAAAAAAGAGACTGAGGAAAATAATTTCATTCAAAAAAATTTATTTAAATCACAACTTAATCTTGGCAATCAGAACTATCAAATATATTTTTTTTCCTCACATACCTGTTACAGAACAAGGAGAACAGTGACTGTCTATGGGGAGAAATTACTACGCACACTAGCAGGCATTTAGGGACCTGGTTACAAAAAGTAGAGGTAACCAAGGGATCTAGTTAGCCAGTTAGGGGGGTCACAGTGCATCTGTCCTGGGTAACAACATACAACACTGAAAGTGACTTCTCGCAAGGCTGTTTAGCTGACAAATTTGTTAGGTAGCAAAAGATAAGAAACCAAAGTGTATGTTCACTATGGCTATGTAATTTTTAAAAAGGAAACTAAAATGTTAACCACACAGACTAGCTACAATTAAAAGAAAATGTCCATAAGGATAATGGCGGCTATGTGAGAGTGATGGGCGAGGTGTTGTTTTTTTTTTTTTCCTACCACTTTTTTTTGGGGGATACTCTATTACTTTAATCATTCAAATAAAACTGCTACATGGGGGGATCCCTGGGTGGCGCAGCGGTCTGGCGCCTGCCTTTGGCCCAGTGCTCAATCCTGGGGACCTGGGATCGAATCCCACGTTGGGCTCCCGGTGTGTGGAGCCTGCTTCTCCCTCTGCCTATGTCTCTGCTTCTCTCTCTCTCTCTCTCTGTGTGACTATCATAAAAAAAAAACAAAAAAAAACTGCTACATGGTAAGCTCATGAGTGAAGAAACTATCTCGATAACACTATTTCTATTTCCCAAAGACACAAACAAGAAACGTGTTTTAATGCTGATGATACAAACCTAAATCGATATACTCGTCAATCTCCCATACAATGTCAGGCACAATCCATTTATAGTCACTCAGGTCAGGTATCATATCTTTCCACTGATCAAAAGTCTAAAAGAAAAGAAAGTGTGCTGATCAAATGTTCTGAATCTCAAACAAAAATAAAGAAAAACCACCTTAGTGTATCTAATCAAAACACGCTGATCTATTAAAAACGATGCATTATGTTAAAAAATTTAGAAACAAAGTAGCCTCAGCTCTTCTAAAAATAAATTAGCAGGCAAGCATATACAATATGTAAATCTTCCTTTATGAAATACAGGAAGTGTAAAAGTTCAGAAGATAGTCTTATTTCAAACAGGTTTCATGATTTGGCTTTCAACAATACTGTGGAATAGAAGGCAAACTAGGGGTCAGGACACGTTGCCTTTGCTCCTGAAGCGGCCACGGAGTGGGAGTGCTGGCATGCCACCTACTTTCCTGTCTGAGCTACTAAGTGGCACGCTGAAAATCAGATCCCGGTGACCGCACCCCAGCCCAGTGCTCCTTCCACTAGGCCGTTCTCATCATCTGTAAATATAACCAAGATTCAAAGAGCATTTCCCTATTAGCACCTTTGAAACGATAAATACACATGGTAATGGGAGAGATACATTAAGACATTTTTAAACATCTAACTATGTTCTACTGTACTTAAAGAAAAGGGATTTATGCTATAAAACCTTCCAATAATCATGCTGAAATAACCGAAAAAAGAGGGGAAATCAGACTCACCTTTTTGGCTGTATAGCCACCGCCAACAGCAGATCCTAGGATGAGATACCGAAGTTTTAAGAGTCTTGCAGCTAATCTCGCCGGCCAAAAATTCCTGCGTGGCTGGTAGCCATATTTAATCGGAGAAAGTTTCAATTTACGTAATGGAAGGTTAGTTAAAGAAGAGAACTGATGAAATGATGTCCTGAATTGGGGTCTTTGAAGCTTTAAGGTAGGATGATGAGAATGATAAATGCTTCGTGAAACCAGATGCAGTTTTTGTAGCGGTAAAGTTCCTTGGACTCCAGAGCTACGTTTCACTAAGGAGTGGCACACCTCACTGAAAAAGAGAAGGAGCATGGGACCAAGATGAGACTGGGCAACAGTGCAAAGGAAACGGCAGAAGAAGAGCAATATCCCAAGAGAAAACACGCACGTGTGCATGTGCCCAACCGGTGTCCTAGCACACCTCACATCTCGAGGGCATTTAGCACGTGCCCCAGACCCTGCTGCAGCGTGGGCCGCCTCCCTGAGTCCTGCTCAAAGTCCTACGATGAAGACCCTCATACTCGCTCCATTCTACCGACGAGGGGAGGGGGCACGCACACATAAGTAACTTGCCCGCGTCCACACTGATACAAGGATTCAAACTCAGGCAGTGGGACTCCAGAGCCTGCCCTCCCGTTTGCTATCTGTGGGCTACAATCCCGATCCAGGGAATTGAAGCTGAAAAAGAAAAAGGGCGGAGACTTAATTTATTAACTGCTATTCACTGTCAGTAAAATCAGAAACAAAGTGAACGCAAACCTGCTTTTAAGCACAAAAATTCCAGCAACTTGGGGATCCCTGGGTGGCTCAGTGGTTTAGCACCTGCCTTTGACCCAGGGTGTGATCCTGGAGACCCGGGCCACGTCGGGCTCCCTGCATGGAGCCTGCTTCCCCCCTGCCTGTGTCTCCGCCTCTCTCTCTGTGTGTCTCTCATGAATAAATAAATAAAATCTTTAAGAAAAAAAAAAAATCCAGCAATTTAGAATAGCTCTTCTTTGGCCTGTCCCCTAGGTTTCGGGATCCTGAGTTGGCCCAAGTTAAGGAAAAATCATGAACATATAAGGCCCCTGGCTGAAAGTTTTTGAGTAGAATAAGATTAATTAAGCAGTAATAAAAGAAGATACTAAGGGCAACAAGCTACAACCTGAACATGTGTCTCACCCAAGTCTATATACGGAAGCCTAATTCCCAACATGACGTATCTGGCGGTAAGGCGTGGGGGGGGGGGGGTAGTGTGCTTTCCGTGGGTCATGGACGGGGAGCCCTGGGCTGGGCCTGCGCCCGGGTACGGAGGCGAGCAGCACAGCTCTCTCCCTGCGTGTCACGGAGGACACGAAGTTTGCCCCGCTATGGACCAGGATGCAAGTTGTCACCAGACCCCACGACACCGGCACCGGCATCCTGGAGCTCGGCCTCGGGGACTGGGAGGACTGAGTGCCCACTGCCGGCGCCGTGCACTCCTGGCGATCGGGGCAGCGACGAGGCACTCTGCATCAGCCGCGCAGGGGCAAGGAAGGTGCCGGAGGGAGGTGGCGGCTCGAGGACGGATGGGGGCAGACACAGGCACGAGGGCGAGGACAGGGCACTCCTGAGCTTTCGGCGGGCACCAACGCTACCACTCAGAGACAGAAACCGAGCAAGGGCCAGATCGGGGGGGGGGGGGGGGGGGGGAGCTCCACGACATGCAGCTCAAAGGTCGTTCAGCTCCGTCCCGACAGCCGCTCAGTGTCTTGAGCCGGATGAACTTTGGTTCCTTTATCGTTTCACGGCTTACCTCTGTGCAACCAAGAGAGGTTACGACCTCACCACAGCCTCAGTTTTTCAATCTGTTAAAATGGGATAAGAGCTGCACCAGAGCTCCTGTCTGATCTCGAATTCGGGTACCCTCTCAGGCCACCTCGCCTTCCCTACGCCGCCTCTGAGCCCACTGGAACCACCAAGTCAGGGACACTTCTACCTTCCTCTACCTGTCAGTCTCCACCTCCCTACCTGCCCACTTAGCCACCTTCTAAGTTCCCTGATTCATAGTTGCAATGACTCTTTTGCAGATACTGTAAAGTCACTTGCCCTCTGACTTTTTGTCACACTTGTCTGGCAAAATGCAAATCCTAGATGACCCTAACTATCATCTATGGCTGCAGCAAGGGAACGAAGCGCTGCTGGGGAGAGCTGCAGCCGCTGGACGGACAGACATCTCACCTGGCCCCCCAGGGACACCCGACAATCTAACTTTATCAGCTCACCCTTCCCCCTTCTGCCAGGACCGTTTCAGATGCTCTCCACCCTCCTCCACGCTCCCACGTCTCCCACACTGCCTACCATTCTCCAGAGAAAATGGAAGCATTAGAAGGAGACGCACCGTTGCCTCCCCACGGCATCTGCACCCACCCTGCTCTAGCCCCCCCACCCAGGTTACAGTAAGTACTCCTCCTCCCTTCAAAGGCAAATCTTCCTCCATTTCCCCTGAATTCTTCCTGCCTTTTCAGGACGCACTAGTCAAGTCTCTCTCAATTTAAAGAGACAAAAAAAAAAAAAAAAAAAGCCAAACCAACCTGATTTCTGTTTGTATCACTTCAGTGAAACAGCCCTCACTGAGTGCCCCGATGCCTTCCAATGGGCGTGTGTTTTTTCAATTCTCATTTTTTCTCTCTCAGCAGTATCTGACAGTGTCAACACCCCCTCCTTGGAACTCCCTCTACACCGGCAGCAGCTAGCTTTACTCCTACTCACTGGCCACTCTTTTTCAGGCAGCTCCTCCCCAGCTTTTTTTTTTTCTTTTTTTTTTTTAAGAGAGAGAAAAAGAGACAGAAAGAGAGCTCACAGCATGGAGGGTGGGGCAGAGGGAGAGAGAGAATCCCAAGCCGACTCCTGAGCGAGTGAGGAGCCCAATAGGGTCTTGATCCTAGGACCAGGACATCTCCACCCCACTGGAAATCAAGAGTCAGATGCTCAACCAACCGAGCCACCCAGATGCCCCTCCCCAACTAAATGTTGGGAGGTGGGCAGCCCCAGTGGCTCAGCGGTTTAGTGACGCCTTCAGCCCAGGGCGTGATCCTGGAGACCCGGGATCGAGTCCCACGTCGGGCTCCCTGCATGGAGCCTGATCCTCCCTCTGCCTGTGTCTCTGCCTCTCTGTCTCTCTCTGTCTCTTATGAATAGATAAATAAAATCTTAAAAAAAAATGTTGGGAGTTCATGGGACTAGAAGTAAAGTCATTTCTCATCCTCCCACTCTTCCTGGACAATCTTATCCATACCCATTTCCTCCATGAACATCTACATACCCAGGTTTCTCAAAACTTGTATGTCTAATACAAATAGTTAAGTTCCAGATCCTTGTGAGATCCTTGTGTCCAACTGCCTACTGAACGTCACTCCTTAGATAGCAAAAAAGTGTCCAAATCCATGGTATCTTTCTGCCTCCCCCCACCCCCGTACTTCCTATCTCAGGAAATGGCACAAATACCTGTCCAGGCCCATAAGCCACCAACTTGGGGCTCATCCTTGAAACCTTCCTCGTCCTCAAGTGCTGTTACTTGTACTTGCAACATCCATCTTGAATCTTTCATTTCTTCCATCTTCTCTACCCCTGTTCCTTACCTGGATGCTGGAAGAGTCTCAACTGAGGTGTTTTCCGCAGCACGACCAGGCCACTCTCCTGAAACGTAAATCTGATCGCTGTCACTCACCTGCATGAACCTCCTCAGTCTCCTCCTACATTTAGAAGAAAATCCAGACTCCTGGTCTATAAAGCCCTCCAGTCTGGTCCTGCCTCTCTCCCTGACGCCTCCGAGCTCCACCCAGACCAGTTTTCACCTAGCTCCCCCAATGTGCCACGCTCCCTCCTCACTCAGGGCCTTGATACCCACTGTGCTTGCACAGACTCTTCTACCTACTTAACTCCTGTTACTCACAAATGGGTTCACCTCCGCATTCCCTCCTCTCCCGGAACCAACATGCTGATTCGAGTGCCCTGCTACAGTTCTTAGCTCCCCCATACTTTTTGTTCAATGCACATAAAATTGGTATTGTGTAATAGTGTAATGATTGGATTAATACTTGTCTCTACCATAAACTGCAACCTTCATAAGGCCAGGGGAGTCCTGTCTGTCTTGCTTATCCTTGTATTTCCAAAGCCTAGTCCGGTGCTTCACAATAGTAGACAGTTAATACGTTTGCTGGATGAACATATGTTATTGGGGAGAAGAGCCAAAACAAAACAAAACAAAACAAAAAGTGAGAGAACCCAGCAATGACCATAGAGTCAGTGCTCAGTAAATGTCATTTCAACATTAACTACGCTAAATTCTAACGTATCAACGAATAGCTCTCTATCCCTCAAAAGTTGTTTGCTTTTTTAAAAGAAAAAATGTAAATATTAGAAAAAAATATATATATATATACACACAAACAGATAAACTCCAGCCCCAAGTAGTCCTGGTGCTACGATTCTAATACAAATTTTTTTTTAATTAAACGTGTCTTTAAGAGTTTAATAAATGTTAAAAAGGAATTCAAAGAAATTAAAGCTGTAATTGTCGATTAACAAAATGAATAGCAACACTAGAAAATGTACTAAGGAAATTCTTGGGAACTTAGGACAAAGAAAAATGGTAGAAACCGTGAGGGAAAAGTTTACGTGACTCAGGGAAGTGGTATCCAAAGTGGGGATGTGTGGGGAATGCATTCCACAGGATACATAAAATGACTCTCTGAGACTCAGGAACAAAGTACCAAAGCTTCTAAAAAAAAGTATTTTTTTTGTATCTTATTCTTCAAAATTATGTTAGGGTGGTATTACGATGTAGTACAGAGATACCGCATATAATGTAAGAATAAGTGTGTATCTACACATATTATGACACATGCTTACTTTAAAAAAAAAACCGTATGAGAAGTACAGATTGTATTTTGCAAATCATGGACATACAGGATCAATCTGAGAAGACCAGTTCTGTCTATCAGGAGTCTAAAAACAAAAAGAAGAGGAAAAGTGAAAGGAAGAAAATAAGTAAGAAAAACTTCCCAGAACTGAAGAAAAATATCTCTTTAACAGAAAGCCCCACTGAGTAACAAGCCAGATTTGGGGTGAAGGTGGAAGTGGGGGGGACCACACCCGGGCAGAGCCTCGAGAAATTAAGGATAAGGCCAAGACCCTGAAGGCCTCCATGAAGAGAAAAACAGGATGGCTACAAACACACAAACATCAGACCGTGCTGAGGGTCTGTAGCAGTAACAAAGGATGGATGCTAGGGGGGAAACAACTGTAGCAATGCCGTTACCCTTCTGAAGGAAGAGGATCTGCAGTATAGACTTCCATACTTGGCCAAACTGAAAATCAGCGTGATGCCCAGCAAACCACCGCCCCGTCACTCCCAGACTCGCGTGTTCTCTGTCCTCTACCAACTCTTGACCTATACACCATTGCCTAATACGAATTCTTTTTTTCGACATATTCACACAAATAGTTATTGCACCTAAATGAATGTTAGTCACTGATCTTCTTACATGTCAAAAACTGTTTTCCCGAACACGTCTGAGAACGGGACTCTAAACGTACTCCTTCGTAGCAAACATACGGAAGAAACGCAGCAAAGGACAAATTCCGGAGCTTGAGGCTCCTGACCTTCCACATCTCTACTTCTGCAGTAGCCGGACTGCGCTGTGCACATAAACACTTCCAGGCTATGACTCTATGGGGTCCCCGGTAACATCGACGATTTAGCCCAACAGCACCCACCTGAATAGACGAGTCGAGCACCAGTTACTGATCAGTCTGTTGTTAAGCTCAAATCTTAAAAGTTTTCCTCCATATCTCAATTGTTGCAATGAAGTGTGCTATTTCCTGCAAAGCCTCTTCCCTTTTTAAGTAAGACTACATGATGTCTCTCCAGGAAACAGTGAGGAGTAGAAATAAGAAGGTAAAAAGTAATAATAATAATAATAATAATAATTTACTGCAGTGTCAAGGGCTGTGGCTTTACTCAGAAACTCAAATTTGGGGCAGCCCCGGTGGCTCAGCGGTTTAGCACCACCTTCGGCCCAAGGCCTGATCCTGGAGACCTGGGTTTGAGTCCCACGTCAGGCTCCCTGCATGGAGCCTGCTTCTCCCTCTGCCTGTGTCTCTGCCTCTCTCTCTTTCTCTCTCTCTCACTCTGTATCTCTCATGAATAAATAAAAATCTTAAAAAAAAAAAAAAGAAACTCAAATTCCATAAAATGACAAATAATTACGCTGGCCAGCCTCAGCGGCTCAGTGGTGGAGCATCTGCCTTCAGCCCAGGGCGCGACCCCGGGGTCCCGGGATCCAGTCTCACGTCCGGCTCCCTGCATGGAGCCTGCTTCTCCCTCTCTCCCTCTCTCTCTACCATGAATAAATAAGTAAAATCTTAAAAAAAGAAAAAAAAAAAAAGAAAAGAAACTCAAATTCCATAAAATGACAAATAATTACGCTGGGCAGCCTCAGCGGCTCAGTGGTGCAGCATCTGCCTCCGTCCCGGGTCGTGACCCTGGGGGTCCCGGGATCGAGTCCCACGTCGGGCTCCCAGCACGGAGCCTGCTTCTCCCTCTCTCCCTCTCTCTCTACCATGAATAAACAAATAAAATCTTTATTTTATCTAAAATAAACTTAATAAATAAATACTTATTTATTTTAAATAAGATATTTAAAGATAAATAAATCTTTAAAAAAAAAACAACAATAACAATAATCATGCAATGATTCTGACTACGACTATCGGAGGTCGCCCGGATCCAGATTCCGACTCAAACGAACCTTCATCTAAAAAAAAAAAAAAAAAAAAAAAAAAACAAAAAGTGCCCTCCACTCCTTATGCCAACTCTGCGTTACCTGCATCCCTCAAGCACCCCTCAAGCACCCCTCAAACAAGCTCCCGAAAGAAGTCCAAGGCAGGCGGTGCGAGGCTGATTCCGGGAGGGCAGGACCTCCCCAGCCCACCGGCTGCACCGGCGCGCACGGGAGGCCGCGACGGGGCAGCCCGCGAGCGCCGGCGGCGGCAGAGACGCGGCCCGCGCGCGGAGGTGGCGGTGCTGGGACCGCGACGGCGTGCACTTCTGCACCCTAAGGCAAGGTGCAAAGAAGAAGGATTTCTCTTTCTTTCTTTCTCTTTTTTTTCTTTTTTTCCCATGCTCAGGACCAGGGCAGGCCCGGGCAGCACGGCGCAGCCAGGTCCCCGCTCGGCGCCGAGGGCCGCGGTGCAGCGGGGCCGCCGCCCGCGAGGTCCCCCGGGCTGGCTCCGGCAGACGCAGGAGAGGAGCCCGGGCACCTGCCGCGGCGGCGGGGGCGGGGCGGGGCGGGGCGCGGCGGCCGCAGGGACGCGAGGCGCGGAGGGGCCGGGGGTCCCCGGGGCGCGGGGGGGGGGCGGTCAGCCCAGCGCGGGCTCCGGCACGACGCGGCCTCCAAGCCCCGGGGCAGGCCGGAGGCGGCGGGGACGCGGCGCGGCTTCCCGGGCGGGAGCCCGCACTTACCAGGCCACGGCGGCCCGCCGCAGTCGCCACATCCCGCCGGCGAGGACGCTCCGCGGGCGCTCGGCCGTCCGCCCCCGCCCGGCCCGGCTCCGGGCGCGACCGAGACGCAGCCGCCGGCAGCAAGGGCACCGAGCAGCCGCTGCGGGCCTCCCAATGGCGCGCCGACTTCCGGGGGCGCCCGCCCGGCACCCGTACGCCGTCCGGCAGGGACACGGGCCCCCGCGGCTGCTCCCGGGGCCGCGGCACAAACGGGCCGCGCCGGACGGGGCCGCGCGCCGGGCCTGCAGCGGAAACGGAAACGGACACGGACGCCTTCCGCGGCGCACCGCTCTCCCGCGCGGCTTCCGGGACGGACTGAGGGACCCGCGGCCGCGGGAGGGAGGGCGTCGGGCGGGGACGCGGGCGCCGACCCCCACGCCGGGCCGGTGAGCGACCCCGAGACGCGCAGGTGCAGGGGCGGGGCCGCGCTCGTCCGGCGCTGGCCCCGTAGTGGGAGCGGGAGCAGCGGGCGCCCGGCTCCGACCTTCCGCAGGTCAGACCGCTCGGGGGCGCGAGGGCGGGGCGGGGGCGGGGGGGCGAGGGGCGAGGGGGGGCGGGGTCGGGCCCGCAGTGCGGCTGCGCTGAGCCCGGCGTGGGCAGCGCCGTCTACTAGGGAACACGGTCCGCCCCTTCGTTCTTTCCGTTTGACATTTCCTCCCGCTGCCCTGTTGAAACGGTTCGTGTCAAAGCCCCTCCCCCCCCGCCCCTGGACCTCGGCCGGAGATGCTCCTCGTCCCCCCGGTGCTCCTCCCCCAACCCTGGGGTCACGGGGGTCGGGTCTCAGTTGCGCCCCCTCCCCCCCACCCCTGGACCTCGGCGGGAGATGCTCCTCGTCCTCCCAGTGCTCCTCCCCCAACCCTGGGGTCACGGGGGTTGGGTCTCAGTTGCGCCCCCTCCCCCCCACCCCTGGACCTCGGCCGGAGATGCTCCGCGTCCCCCCGGTGCTCCTCCCCCAACCCTGGGGGTCACGGGGGTCGGGTCTCAGATGCGCCCCCTCCCCCCCACCCCTGGACCTCGGCTCCGCGTCCCCCCGGTGCTCCTCCCCCAACCCTGGGGTCACGGGGGTCGGGTCTCAGATGCGCCCCCTCCCCCCCGCCCCTGGACCTCGGCCGGAGATGCTCCGCGTCCTCCCGGTGCTCCTCCCCCAACCCTGGGGGTCACGGGGGTCGGGTCTCAGATGCGCCCCTCCCCCCCACCCCTGGACCTCGGCGGGAGATGCTCCCCGCCCTCCCCATCCTCCCGGTGCTCGTGCCCCAACCCTGGGGGGTCGAGGGGGTGGCTCGGGTCTCAGATGCGCCCCCTCCCGCCGCCTCCGCACCGACCCCAGGCCATCGGAATCCGCTCTGGGACTCCAAATCCGCTCTGGGTTCCCCCTGCACTCCGGTGTTTTACGAGGAAGCTGGGAAAAGCGATGTGAGCCATAGAGATGATGCAGTCGAGGACTGGCCTGACCTGGACCGGAACCCAAGGGCCTGGCGCCCTCTTCCCCTCGAGGCCCCCCCCCCATTCCTTTTCTCCCTTAATCGTCAGAACCCTGAATCAGTATCCTTCCATGCACAGCCGTTGGTCGTGAACTCCCCAGATGCCCCACTCTGGCCATCCATTCTCTTTATTATTTTTACTGCAGTGACTGTTTTCAATGGCAGGTGCAGACAGGAACTTGCTCAACTGACCTGTGCAAACTGTAGCTTTTCCCGGGATTGCGGAGTTGTGCAGAAATTCCTTGTTTGGGCAGCCAGGGTGGCTCCGCGGTGGAGCACCTGCCTTGGGCCCAGGGTGTTGACCAGGGGTCCCCGGATCGAGTCTTTGTTGGGCTCCCTCCAGGGAGCCTGCCTCTCCCTCTGCCTGTGTCTCTGTGTGTCTCTCATGAGTAAACAGATAGAATCTTTAAAAGAATATTCCTTTGCTACTGTTACTTCTCAGTTGTTTTAGAAAACATAAGAGAAATCAAATAGTAGCAACCCCTTTCATATATGGGTTACCTTTACATTCCACAAAACCCTTTTTTTTTTTTTCCTACAATTCTACTCCTAGGTGCCTCGTCTGCTGAATCATCCCCACATGTGCAGAAACACATGCGTGATGTTTATTTTTGCTTTGTATGAAAGAGTGAAGGATTGGAGTCAACATTGTTAAAAGACAAACTGAAGCATAATAAAAATTGTAAACATTTATATGGTCAAAATTGATTTGAATTAAGCAGCGCCAAGCCAGAAGTGGTTAGGAGTGCTCCACCACCCGGAGCAAAGGATAAGACTTCTATAGGGAATACAGAGAAGCAAAGGCAAGGAAATCATTTGATTGGCTATAGCTTACCTGATTGCCTTATTTGAAAAAGTCTAGTTGACTGTGATTGGTTGCCTTAGATGCTTTCTTTCTTTTTTTTTATTTAAATGCAATTATACAACATATAGTAGTACATCCTTAGATTGAGATGTAGAGTTCAGTAATTCATCGACATTTTTTTTAAGATTTTATTTATTTATTCATGAGAGACACAGAGAGAGGCGGAGACACAGGCCGAGGGAGAAGCAGGCTCCCTGCAAGGAGCCCGATGCAGGACTCAATCCCAGGACCCCAAGGTGATGCCCTGAGCCGGAGGCAGATGCTCAACCACTGAGCCACCCAGGCGTCCCCCTCCCCTCCCATCAGCATTGCTTTCTTAAGTTTTGGTTTACTTAGTAGGCTGCCAAGACATTAGAACCAAGTTGGTTCGTATATTCAGTCTATTCCCAACATAATCCCCGCAGACGTATACTGTAGAAATTAAAATATTCGGGGATCCCTGGGTGGCTCAGCTGTTTGGCGCCTGCCTTTGGCCCGGGGCGTGATCCTGTAGTCCCAGGAGCGAGTACCCTGTCGGGCTCCCGGCATGGAGCCTGCTTCTCCCTCTGCCTGTGTCTCTACCTGTCTCTCTCGATCATGAATAAATCTTTAAAAAAAAAAAAAAAGAAATTAAAATATTCTAAAATTTAGATAGAAATGCAAAGTGCCTAGAATGTTCAAAACAAAGAACAAAACTAGAGTTTTTATGACAATCTGACTTCAAGACTTAGTATTATAATCGAGAGTATAGTATCGAAGTAAGAACAACTAACTCAAGAGCCCAAAATGGATGATTCAGAAATAGATCTCTGTGCAGTCCATCGGTTTTTGACAAAAGCACAAAGCAATTCAGTAAAGATGGAAATCTTTTTAAGAAATGATGCTAGAGCAATTAGATATCTGTATGGAAAAATATACGTGCTATGCATAAAAGTTAGTATAAATTTATACCATATACAAAAATTACTATACATAAACAAATTTATATAAGCTGGGACATAGTCCTATATGTAGAAGTGAAAACTATAAATCTCTTGAAGAAAATTAGAATATCTTTACAACTTGTAAGTAGACAAAGATTTTTTAGGTCGCAGAACATAATACCACAAAATTAAATTTGATAAATTGGATTGCATCAAACTAAAATACGTCTCATCATGAAATAACAATGCTGAGAGGGGAATCCCTGGGTGGCGCAGCGGTTTGGCGCCTGCCTTTGGCCCAGGGCGCGATCCTGGAGACCCGGGATCGAGTCCCACGTCGGGCTCCCGGTGCATGGAGCCTGCTTCTCCCTCTGCCTGTGTCTCTGCCTCTCTCTCTCTCTCTCTCTGTGTGTGTGACTATCATAAATAAATGAAAATTAAAAAAAAAAACAATGCTGAGAAAATTTAACAAACATCAAATTTGGGGAAAATATTTGTAGAATATTTATCTGACAACATGTGCATGTCTGGAATATATAAGAAATTCTTACAACTCAGTAGTAAGATAAACAACCTGCTATGCTTTGAATGTTTGTATCATTCCCCTGCCAGTCACAAATTCATATGTTGAAATCCTAAGGCCCATTTTGTTGGAATTAGGGACCTTTGGGGGGCCTTAAATTATGTGGAGGAGCCCTCATTAATGGGATTTGGCTCTTACAAGAGACCCCACATAGCTCCCTAACTTTTCCACTCTGAGGTTACAGCAAAAAGCCGTTTATGAACCAGAAAGGAGGCTCTCGGTGGCCACAACAAGATCATGCTGGCACCTCGATCTTGGACTTCCCAGCTTCCAGCAATGTGAGAAATCTCTGTTCTTTATAAGCTACTCCATTTATGATATTTTGTTATAGCAGCCCAAATGGACTAAGACACAACCTGGTTAAAACTTCAGTCAAACACTATACAGAGGAAGAGATAGATAGATGATTGATAGATAGATAGATAGATAGATAGATAATCTCCAGAGAACACATACAGTGCTCAGTGTTCTTAGCAAGGAAATGCAAATTAAGACCACAATGAGATACGACTGTATCCTCACTGAAACTGATGAGTACGAAAGGCACTGACCTTCAAAAGACTGACAGTACCAAGTTTGGTGAGCATGCGAGGCAGCCAGAGCTCTCAGGCACTGCTGATGGAAACGTAAAACAGTATGACTACTTTGGAAAAATATTTGACAGTTTCTTACAATGTAAGACACACCCTTTCCCTTTGGTCTAGCAATTCTAGTCATTCAGAGCCAAGAGAAATGAAAACATATGTGCACAAAAAGGCTCGTACAAAAATGTTCACAGCAGTTTTATTCTCAATAGCCAAAAACTAGAGCCAGCCAAATGTGTGTCAACAAGAAAGTGGATAAATTAATTTACACAAGGCAATACTCCTCAACGCCAAATAGGAAAGAACTGCTAGACGTGTAACAACATGACTCAGTCTAACAGACGTGCTGAAATCAGGAGGGGATGTTGCACTTACGGGAACGTGGGTGTCGGGAGTGGGAAAGGAACACTGGGGAACCTCTCGGGAAGATGGAAATGTTGGGAGTATGAGTTACTTGGATCAAGTATCTGTTCATTACAATGTGCAGCTAAGAAATGTGCGTGCCACGTTTCAGGTGAGCGTATGTGCATTTTACACACATCTCTAATTGAGGGGGAGGATCAAAGTGGGTGGAGATTAGAATGAGCAAGAATGACAAAATGTGGGTAATTATGGGAGCTGTGTGGTAGGCACATGAGGGCTCCGTATACTTTTCTGTTCACTTTGTATGTATTGGAAAGTTTTCATCATTGTAGCTTTAACATGGGGACGCCTGGGTGCCTCAGTGGGTGAAGCATCTGCCTTCAGCCCAGGTCATGACCCCAGGGTCCTGGGGTCAAGCCCACATCAGGCTCCCTGCTCAGCAAGGAGCCTGCTTCTCCCTCTGCCCCTCCCCTGCTCATGCTTTTCTCTCTCTGTCTCTCAAATAAATAATAAATAAATAAATAAATAAAATCTCTTAAAAAAAAGTAATAGGTTTTAAATGTATCACATAACGTGTGACGCAGGAAGTAACGTCGTAAAAAGGTAAAAATGATGCAGGAAGAAAAATAAGGTGGATTTGACAGAGATACAGTCTCGTGGGTGTGAGAAGGAGGAGCAGAGGACGAGTACAAAAGGCACTCAGCCCGTGTACTACGTGGAATTTGCTCCAGCTGTATTTGTTTCCTACTAGGCTGTAATAAACTACCCCAAATGTGGTTTTTTTAAATTTTTATTTATTTATGATAGTCACAGAGAGAGCGAGAGAGAGAGAGAGGCAGAGACATAGGCAGAGGGAGAAGCAGGCTCCATGCACCCGGAGCCCGACGTGGGACTTGATCCCGGGTCTCCAGGATCGCGCCCTGGGCCAAAGGCAGGCGCTAAACCGCTGCGCCACCCAGGGATCCCAAACTACCCCAAATGTAATGGCTGAAAAAACCTAATTTTTTGCTGCTCTCCAGGTCAGAAGTTCGAAATGAGTGTCACCGGGCTGAAAGCAGAATGCCGACAGGGTGGCTTCCCTTTGGGGGGCTCTCAGGAAGAAGCTGGCTTCTGGCCATTTACAGCTTTGAGGCTGCGTGCATCCTGGGATCCTGGCTCATTGCTCCCCTCGAGGCCAGCGATGGCTGATGATCTTGGGAACATCATATGCCTTGGACACCGACGCTCCTGAATCCCTCCTCCACACTTAGGGACCCTTGTGGTGTCATTGGGCCCATCCAGGTAATCTGGGATGATCTTCATACTTTAAAGTCAGCTGGCTGGAAACCTCAGTTGCATCTGCCTCCTTAAATCTCCCTTGCTGGGCAGCCCCTGTGGCCCAGTGGTTTAGCGCTGCCTTCGGCCTGTGGTGTGAACCTGGAGACCCGGGATCAAGTCCCACGTCAGGCTCCCTGCATGGAGCCTGCTTCTCCCTCTGCCCGTGTCTCTGCCTCTCTCTCTCTCTCTCTCTGTCATGAATAAATAAATAAAAATTTTAAAAAAAAAATCTCCTTTGCCATGTTCAAAGGTTCCAGGAATTCGGATGCAGACTTCTTTGTGGGAGGCATTATTTTGCCTGCCTCATAGCTCCATTTAAATTACTTTCAATGACTTCTCTCTCTGACACTAAGCTAAGGGGAGAGAGAGAGAGAGAGAGAGACAATTTTATGCAGCTCAGCCCCACGTGGAAATAGCTGTAGTTTTAAAATTGTGCCTCTTTGTTCTTTATCTTTTTTTTTTTTTTTTTTTTAGTTTTTTCTTTTAAGATTTTATTTATTTGAGACGGCTAGAGGGAGAGCTGTGGGGTGGGCAGAGGGGCAGGGGGAAGCCGACTTCCTGCTGAGCCCAGAGTCTGACGCGGGGCTCCGTGTCGAGGACCCTGATCAGGACCTAGCTGCCCAGGCGCCCCAGCTGTAATGACTTTCATACCTTTCTCTTTTTTCCTGCGATCTAAAAAGGAATCTCAAGTCTGCGTTCCATGTCACAAATTTCCTTTTCTGCAGTGGCGTTTTTGCCTCCTAAGTAGCTTCTGAAAGTTACTTTTGCATTGTGAATCTTGAAATATTTCCTTTACTTACCATTATTTTTCTGTGCCTACGTCTTAAAGTTCAAGCTTTTTCATCCTATCAAAGATGCAGGATTGTTGCCTAAAATTTTTTCTTGCTCCTCGAGTGAATAAACTCAGATGATAAACTCACAGACACAATCTTCCACTGGCCCTTCCTACTGTAATGACTACCGTGACTGCTCTTACCAGCCAACACCCACTTAATGTGCTGGGCGCCATGTTAGCTTCCGTGTATAATATCTCCTTCCATTCTTTCCTACGGTATTTTTTCACAGATTTCATCTTTTTCTTTCTTCCCTGCTCTTCCAAGGCCAGAGGGTTTACTTTGTTTTATTTAGCAAAGGGTGTATTGACCAATGACTGTAAACTTTAAATCTGCTGCATGGGTCTTACCCTTAGTGGTTATTCCTCTGTGAATCTGATTATAAATTTTTATATTTTTGTTGTGTTTTCACAGGTATTCTAGTAATTAGAAAAAAAAAAAAACTGCACCAAGGACAGCTAATCAAATACCGTATTGGCTGAGAAAACGTGGCTCCGGTGTAGATAACTCAGACTGAAGACTGCTTCAGCTGTACAAACCCCTGAGGTGAGGTAAGCTTTTAAATTGGATTTACGTTATTTTTCCAGACTTCTCTTTTCCTTTCCTCATTGAAAGCATAGGCAGCTTTTATAATTTCCTTTGCCTCAGGGATGTCAGCAGGAAAGAAGTGTGGGGAGGTCAATGGTTCTTTCGGTAAAAGCTCTCTGTGAAAGCTTAAGTCTGTGCTACGGTTTTGCTAGGAGCCCAGGAGGTTCCTGGAGGCCAGGAAGAGGAGAATGTTCTCGCCTAACTACCATTCCCCATACTTGGAAGAGATCCAGACCTCTGAGGATTCTCAGCCCCCCAGAAGATTCCACCCAGGCATGATCAGAAAAGCTGATCCATCAGATTCAAAAGGGTCATGAGGACTAGGAATTTGTGGGGCCCCAGAGGTTACTTATGACCACTAATTAGAAAAAGCGCTATTTTCTATGCACGTGGCTACCTATATCCAGTGTATCCGTGTGGTGAAAATAAGTATCTAGTAGCGCACTACTGTGTATGTCTTTCCAGTTCCACGTTCACTGACATCTGCTTGGTAGCTTGAAACTAGTTATGGTGGCAATATTCACCCCAGAAGTCAGCAAACCCTACCACTCAGGGCTCAGTGTATCATTTTGTTGATCATTGAGTCTTTTTCAAAAATATTTTATTGGGCAGCCCCGGTGGCTCAGAGGGTTAGCGCTGCCTCCAGCCCAGGGCATGATCCTGGAGACTCAGGATCGAGTCCCACGTCGGGCTCCCTGCATGGAGCCTGCTTCTCCCTCTGCCTGTGTCTCTGCCTCTCTCTCTCCTGTGTCTTTCATGAATAAATAAATAAAATCTTTAAAAAAATAAAATAAAAATGAAAAATATTAATTTGAGAGAGAGAGCACAGGTGGAGAGGCAGGGAAAGGGGCAGAGGAAGAAGTAGACACCACCCCCACCTCCCCTAGCAGGGAGCCCAATGAGGGGCTCGATCCCACACCCCAAGATCACAGCCTGACCCAAAGGCAGATGCTCAGCCGACTGAGCCACCTGGGTGCCCCTGACCGTTTAGTCTTAAGGAAGTTATGGGAAAAAATAATAATTCTATTATACAGGTTAAAGATTATTTAATACTGTTTAGCCCGTAAAATAGTACTACGTAAAACAGGTTAAATTTTAAGATGTGTTGTGTCTGTGGCTATTTCATTCTGAAGAGCACAGAAAACTGAGGAAATATTTCTTCAGTATTTTCTTTTTAAGATTTTATTTATTCATGAGAAACAGTAAGAGAGGGATAGAGAGAGGCACTCGATCCCCGGTCTCCAGGATCACGCCCTGGGCTGAAGGTGGCGCTAAACCGCTGAGCCACGGGGCTGCCCTTCTTCAGTGTTTAATTAGCAATAATCGCGCCTCGGATTAACCTCATTGGCTACGATACTGCCACTGTGCAAAGCTTCCTTCAGTATTTAAAACCTTTTATCTGATTCAGTAAAGAAGTCATGCACGTTTTTATGAATTGCCTAAGTTCTCACATATGTCTTTGTTTCACTGTCTTCTTACTTGTTAGTGGGTAGGCAAAAAGCCACCAATATTCATGCCAGATTTGAACTCATAAATCAGTGATGTGAGCAACTTCTTGCTGAAGAGATAGCAATAAAAATAAGCATTTATTCCTAGTAAAATGTACAGTAAACGTGCATATATATGCGTAATTTTTTTGTAGAGCTGGGTGCTGAACACTTAGCAGCGTGCCAGAGGCACGCACATGTATGCTCGAGCGATTCACCAGTTCTTCCCTTCGGTCTGTTTCCAACTTTCCGTCATTGAAAACTTCTGCCATTTAGTTTTTCATCTGTCTTGAAGTTTGCTCTCTCTCTGACCGCTCACACGCTGTCTCAGTTTTGGGGGCCAGTGCCGTGAGCAAAGCCTGCAGGGCTATTACTCCCTTCCACTCCCCAGGTTCTGAGGCTTTCTCCCTCTTGCTTGGAGCTATTTTTGCTCACACTTGGGAACATTGCTTTTTGCTTCCTTTTTTCAACTAAAAATATATCCTCTACTTCCACCATGTTCCCAACCTTGGCCTCTGTGAGAAACAAAGCACACATCAGTCCGTAAGTAATTCTGCACGGCCGTCCATCTAGCATTACCCATACTAGTGTCTTCCTCAGCGCCAGTAGGCTGGCCTGTTTGCCTTGCAGAGGGACAGGCTCCCACATCCTGCTGCTCATTGTTGCAGGCTGTTGACAGCCCTCCTCCTTTCGCATCCTCTGGGTGGTCTTCAGGTGCCTTGGCAGTAGGAAGGGCCACGGTGACCAGCTGAGGCAGTAGCTGGCGAGTGCTGTCATCCTAAGACAGCTCACAGACGGCATCAGGAAGGCGAGCTCGGTCATCTCCTGACCTGGGGACCCCTGCACAGCCGTGGTGCCGGCATGTCGGGAAGGCAAAGTGATACATAAACATCTACCTGTTCCAGGAGGAGAGACAATAGGAGCGCGCAGTGCCCAAGGGCTTCCCAACAAGCAGGGTTGGATTCACAGGTTCACACAAAACAAGCACAAATTAGAACCCCGTCTCCCTTTGTCTCCTTTTTTTTGCCCTCTTGCTTCTTCCTTGAGGATGGGTGAGATCTAGAAAAGCAGAAAGGACGGAAGGAAGGAATACGGTAAGGTGTGTGTGGTGAATTTGGGGTTCAGTGACTCTTCGGTTTGTACTTCCACACCCTTCTATTACCATGGCATCGTGATATGTGCTGATGTGCCTACCTCATGGTAACACAGCTAATATATGAGAGGCATTTAGAACTGTGCCTGGCGGGGCCCCTGGGTGGCTCGGTGGTCGGCGTCCGCCTCCGGCCCAGAGCGTGACCCCAGGGTCCTGGGATCGAGTCCCGCGTTGGGCTCCCTGCAGGGAGCCTGCTTCTCCCTCTGCCTGGGTCTCTGCCTCTCTCTCTGGGTCTCTCATGAATAAATAAATAAAATCTTAAAAAAAAAAAAAAAAAGAAATGACCACTCTGAGAATGATATATATACATCACTCTTTTTTTTACCCGTTCATCTATCAGTGGACACTTAGGTTGCTTCCGTATCTTGGCTCTTGTGAATACTGCTGCAGTGGACATAGGGGTCCATAGGGACATATATCTTCTTGAATTAATTAATGTTCTTTTTCTTTGGGTGAATACCCAGTAGTGGAATTATTGAATAATATGGTATTTCTATTTTTAATTTTGGGGGGAAACTTCCAGTCTCTTCTCCACAGTAGCTGCACCAATTTACATGGCTGCCATCGATGCACCAGAGTTCCTTTTTCTCCTCGTCCTCGCCCACACTTGTTAATGTCTGTCTTTTTGATTCTAGCCATTGTGACCGGTGAGAGGTGATACCTCACTGGGGTTTTGATGTGCATCTCCCTGAGGGTGAGTGATGAGCATCTTCTCTCTTGTGTCTGTTTGCCATCTGCTTAATGTATTCTTGGGGAAAATGTCAATTCAGGTGTTCTGCCCATTTTTAAATTAGATTATTTGGGGCTTTTTGGTGTTGAGTAATAGAAGGTCTTTATATATTTTGGATATTAACCCCTTATTGGGTATCTCATTTACAAATATCTTCTCCCAATCAGTAGGTTGGCTTTTGTTTTATTGATGGTTTCCTTCTCTGGGCAAAAGCTCTTCAGTTTGACTTAGTCTCATTTGTTTATTTTTAGCTTTTCTTTCCCTTGCCCCAGGAGACAACTAGAAAAATGTTGCTAAGGCCAGTGTCAGAGAGATTACTATGTTTTGTTATAGAAGTTTTATGGTTTCTGGTCTCATATTTAGGTTCTTAAACCATTTTGTTTGCACTTATTTTTGTATAGGGTGTAAGAAAATGGTCCAGTTTCATTCTTTTGTGTGTAGCTGTGCAGTTTTCTCAACACCATTTGTTGAAGAGACTGTCTTTCCCCATTGTATATTCTTACCTCTTTTGTCATAGATGAACTGACCACATAAGTGTGGGTTTATGTCTGGACTGTCTATGCTGTTCCTGTGTCTCTGTGTCTCTTTTTGTGGCAGCACCATAGTGTTTGGATTACTGCAGCTTTGTATTGTACCTTGAAATCTGGCATTGTGGTACCTCCAGTTTTATTTTTTCTTCTGAAGATTGTTTTTAGGTCTTTGGGATCTTTTGTGATTCCAAACAAGTTTTAGAATTATTTTTTCTGATTCTGTGAAAAATGCCATTGATATTTTGATAGAGATTGCATCGACTCCGTATATGGCCTTGGGTTTAGTTGCTCTGTTATGCTATGGCTTTTGTGTGTGTGCCCCAGGGTGATCAGGGCTAGTGTGGTCTGGGGACACAGGGGTTGCTGAGGTCACAGGCTGGCTATGGCACCTGGATGCTGCTCCCATCTGCATTGTCAAGGTGAAGAGGAACGTAAACTGTGGTGCTCGCCAGCCACTCTGAACCTGAAAGAGTTCTAGCATCTCCTGTGCCATTTGGCAAGTTTCTAGGGCTGATTCCTTTATAGTCTAGTTGCCCTTTTAAACTGCACCTGTTGGGCAGCCCCGGTGGCGCAGCGGTTTAGCGCTGCCTGCAGCCCGGGGTGTGATCCTGGAGACCCGGGATCGAGTCCCATGTTGGGCTCACTGCATGGAGCCTGCTTCTCCCTCTGCCTGTGTCTCTGCCTCTCTCTCTCTCTCTCTCTCTCTCTCTCTCTCTCTCTCTCTATGTGTCTCTATGAATAAATAAATCTTTTTAAAAAAATAAATAAATGAACTGCACCTTTTTTTCAGTGCTGCAAGACGGACAAATTTGCTCACAGTCCCTAGGTACTATCCCTTTCCCCTGCAATTCACAGCACCAGGCCCTGGGGTTCTCTTCATTACTGTGTCTCCATCTCTCTTGTGGTTCTCTGTGTGGTCTCTATCTTTTGTGGGGCACAAGCTGTTCATTCAGCTCTCAGTTCTTCTTCAGGAGGAATTGCCCTATAAAAAGATGTAGATTTAATGTGTCTACAGAGGTGGTAAATTTAAGGTCTTTCTACATCACCATGTTGGACCCTCCCACTCAGCCATAGACACATTTAAATATATAAAAACAAAGATTGAAATTGTGAGATTGGAAAGAGTCACCATGCAAACATTCACCACAAGCAGCTGGTATAGCTCTCCTAGTATCAGACAAGATAAATTATGAGACGAGAAGTCTCACCCAAGAGAAAGAGAAACCCTTTATAACGATTAGGGAGTCAGTACAGTAGAAATAATAGCACAGTCTCAAATCCTTGCACACCCAAATAACAGCTTCAAAATACAAAAAGTAAAAAAATTGACAGATCTGAAATCCACTGAGAGGGAAATTGTTGATTAAGTTCAAACCTGATCTGAAGAGTGAGTTACTACTAATTCTGGACTCTTTATCACAAAACCCCTGATTTGCCTAAGTAGTGCCTAAGTTGGCCCTGAAGTTGCCCTAGGGACAGTTGGAAAGGGGCAGCAGCAGGTCAGTGAGCTACATCCATCACACTAGATTTCTTGCTTAGTGAGACCTCTAGAAAACATCTCCAGTACTTTAATGAAAACACTATGCAGGGGCATCCGGGTGGCTCAGAGGTTGAGCGTCTGCCTCTGGCTCAGGACGTGACCCCGGGGGTCCTGGGATTGAGTCCTACATCTGGCTCCCTGCAGAGAGCCTGCTTCTCCCTCTGCCTGTGTCTCTCCCTCTGTGTCTCTCATGAATAAATAAAATCTTTAAGAGAAAAAAAAAAAAAGCAGGGGATCCCTGGGTGGTGCAGCGGTTTGGCGCCTGCCTTTGGCCCAGGGCGCGATCCTGGAGACCTGGGATCGAATCCTACGTCGGGCTTCCAGTGCATGGAGCCTGCTTCTCCCTCTGCCTGTGTCTCTGCTTCTGTCTCTCTCTGTGTGACTATCATAAATAAATAAAAATTAAAAAAAAAAGAAAAAAGCACTATGCAAATAGTACATCCTTACATGAGACTGTTGCATTCCATCTGCATTTTCCTAAGTGAATTTTGTCGATGTCAGCAGATTACCAGATCGGATCCCAGCCTTAGGATTTTCGAGTCCTGGTGTTGTGAAAGGATAAACATAATCTGCAGCTGCATCTTGGTACCTGACCAATCAGGAGTCCTTGTCAGGCACCCAGTGAAGTGCTCCAGGATTATGATCCAAAGGATCATAATCATGTAGAGAGAGGATTTTAAAATATGGGTCTTGGAGATCCCTGGGTGGCTCAGCAGTTTAGCGCAGCCTTCGGCCCAGGGCGTGATCCTGGAGTCCTGGGATCGAGTTCCACATCGGGCTCCCTCCGTGGAGCCTGTTTCCCCTCTGCCTGTGTCTCCGCCTCTCTCTCTCTCTCTCTCCCTCTCTCTCTCTCTCTCTCTCTCATGAATAAATAAATATATAGCCTTAAAAAATAATAATAAAATAAAATAAATAAAATATGGGTCTCTTCATCAGCAAGGAGCACATTACTCATTTTCCTCTGTCATCACTAATTTTTGCCCCAAGAGCTATTATTTCATGAGTATCACTTGACTTTCTCTATCCTGTCTGTGGGCACCCCACACCTCTGACCCTAACATACATTGCCTACTTGGGCAAGCTCTCAGGTCATTGGCCATAATTTCTGCATCAGAATTTTTTTTCTCCAGGAAGAGAAAATTACTCTGCTACATTTGTCCAGCTTTAACCTTCAAAGGATGTGCACCATCCTTTTGGGGTATCCCCTCTCCCATTGCCTCCCTGACATGGGGCTTTTGCCCTAGAGTTCACCCATTTCCTTTCACCCAGGGGGAAAAAAGGCCTCCCCTTCCTTTTCTTTAGTCCCTGGGACCTCCCTTGGGTTCTAGCCACGGCTGTCTCCCAGAATTCTTGGTATTTCTGCTATCTCTGTAGGGTCCTGATAATCTGCCTCTAGTGGCTCAGGGAGTAAACCCAGTGTCTCTTGCTGAGGGTAGGACTGGGGATTGGGTGCAACAATAGGCACACCATCATTAACAAACCTGGTAAGATACTATCTTGAGATATAAATCTGTGGAGTTTTTTCCCCCACTTGCTTTTACAGTAAGCAAGTGGCCCCATGGAAGAGTAGAGTTGATAGGGATTAAAAGAGCTGAGAATAGTAATGCTGAGCTATGTGACTCTAAAATAGAGAATCAAAAAGTGAAGTTTGAGGCATAAAGCACATGAAGAAACGCAGAGCAAGGAGAGAAACTAGAGGAATTGCCAGACAACCGTATCCCAGTGTCTTCAGGGGCACCAGTGTAGGTCTAATGGGTGGGCAAGGGGAGGAATAGGGAGGAACAGATAGAGAAAAGCGGGTCAGCACCGGGAACCTGGGGAGCACCTTGGAGCATTTCCCATTACCACCTTTCCCCCAGGAGGCCCTCAGCTGGCTGTGTACTCCTGGAGATGTTTGCCAGGCCCCTTCCATATGGCTCTGAAGGGTCACCCTTTCCACGTCAGTGTTTCGGGAATCTCATGGGCCCCATGTGTATGTTAGGAATGCTTTCAGCTGCAAGCAACAAAAAATATGATTAGTAGTATCTTAGACATCAGAGGTTTATTTTTTCATGCAACAAAAATGCTAGAGGTAGGTGGTGGTTTTGTAAAAATGCAGATTCCCCAAGAATCCTGAGAACAGGATTCAGTTAGTTCTGGAATGGTCTCCAGGGATCTGTAATTCTAGATTCTTCCCAAGCGTTCTTAATGTGCAACCAAATGCCAGAGTCACTTTTCCCTAGTTTACTGTCCACTCTTCTGAGTTTTCAGAGTCCTTTAGCTTGCAAAGGAGTCAGCAGCACTACCAGTGAACACCTGATTCATGTATTCATTCAAATGGACAACAAATAGTAATTGCTCACCTGTTTATGGCAGGCACCAGCTCTGTGAAGGCCGTGAACTGGGCCTAGAAACGTGAAGATTTATTAAAACATTCTTGAGGTAGGTAGAATTTCCACAGAATCTATTTTAAATATTTTTTTTTCCCGTTGAGGAAAGATGGTAACCATTCAACTAAACATAATAAACACCTGTTTTCTCTACATTTCTTCTCAAAACCTCATTACAATATGAAGATTTTGTTAAAGACAACAAAATCCTCGGTGACAAACTAAAAACGCAACAAGAATGGAAAGAAATATATGAACACAGTGTTGGCACCTGGAAAGCAGATGGTGATGAGTTACTCATAGACTGGGCAGGGGGTGCAGGAGGCAGGAAGCTAACAGATTGGCCCCATAGCGCCCCTGACGGCGCAGGATTGGAGGCACCAGGAGCTGCTCTGGAGCTGGAGTGTTGGTTAAAAGCCTGTACTAAATGCAGGGAGATCCTTAGATTCCTTCTCCACCCCGCCCCATGAGGCATCTCCCTCACCCCCACAGAAAGCATACGGGGGAAGATTGGGGGCCAGTTGGCATGCTGAATGAATGGTGGGTAACTTTCTCCCATCACGTCAGAGCATCCTGGTGGCCTAGCTTAGACACCTGAGGCAGCAGCTGGCAGTTTCCTTTTTAGGGAAACTTGAGTTCTTCAAAGAAAAAAGTTATAGACATTGATTATTGGGAATCCTAATCCAACATAGAAATCCACAGGTAACCAAGACCATACAAAGAGCAGAAGAAACTGTCAGGAAAACCATAATATCTTCAGGGAGATAATAAAAGATAACTGTATCAACAGAAAAACAAAAAGACTAGCTCATAGAAAAAAATGAGTTCTCAGTTTTAAAAAATATAAAAACAGAAAAAAAAATTGAATAGAATCCAAGCATGCTTTAAGGGAAACTCCCTGAGGATACACTCTGCCAAAATGAGAGAATAAACTAGGAAAAAAAGAAGACTCAGGACTCAAGAAAAGGGGATCCAATTCAGGGAAGTTGGATGACACATGAGAGCGGGAGGCCAGTGGGCTGCAGAAGGGCTGTGTTAAAAATTTAAAAATCAACAGAGTACTTGATGAATTTGATATTCTTTTAAAGATTTATTTATTTTAGAGAAAGAGAGGGAGTGGGAGGGGCAGTGGAGAGAATCTTCAAGCAGAGTCTCCACTGAACACGGAGCCCAATGTGGGGCTCGATCCCATGACTCCTGAGATCATGACCTGAGCTGAAACCAAGAATTGGACACTTAACCAACTGAGCCACCCAGGTGCCCCACCTTTGAATTATTAAGAGGAGATTAACAGTTTTGGCTAAGTGTCGGAGGAACACTGGGGCTAAGTATAAATCAAAACAAGGGAATTTTGAACCCCAGGGAGGAAAAAGTTGTGTAACAAAGGAAACCCTGTTAGTCCATGCGGCACGACTTAGCTGGGGAAGATATTTACAATAATCACAACAGTGTTAACTTTGAATACTGGTTTAACCAAATATTATGATATACTTATGTTGGAAGAATGAGGAGAACAAGATTGCTAAATCCTCAACGTTTCGTAGGAGGAAGTCAAGAGTTTATATCTAAATCTGAGAAGTCTATACAGAAGCATATTATTTAAACACATGGAAGAAAGATCCAGAAGACGCAGCTTAGCCAACTAAAAATGACACTTCTGTGTCTCTGATGAGCAGGGTCACGTGGGAAATGGCAGTCTGTCTGACCACAGGGAATTTTTCTGGTCAAGAAATCCCAGACTTTTGTGATTCTTTCCCCCAGTCCACTGGGTTCAGCCAGAGTCCTCCCTTGAGGTTTGCCAAGTATGAGCTCTAAGGAACACACAAACACACACGATGAACTTCATTTGAACTTCGTTCATCTTTTTTCCTAAGCCAAAGGTGTCATAATAGGGAAAGGGCCAGAGCCCACCCAGATAGGAGGGACGTTAGCGCAGCAGGCCTGTTCCCTGCGCCTCCTGCATCTGAGTTTCCTATCGACATGAAGAAATAGGAGTGGCGCGTTCGCTAGCCACCCCAAATACCAGGCCCTCGGTGCGTGTTGGAATAGATGAGAGGATGAATGAATGAACGACAGAAGAACCCACCATTTTTCATACGTTGTGGATGCCTACAGCCTAGCGCCAACACCGTTTTGCCTCTGATGCTTCTTTCTCATTTACTCAGACTTAAGGCCTGTTGTGTGTTTTGTTGCCTATGAAGTGGGCACCTCCAATGTGCAAGGAACTCTCCTGCCTTCAAAGATTACAGTCGGTTTGGGGAGGCAAAATGTGACTAGACAAGTTTAAACATACAGCCACGGAGAGCTGAGCGGTGGGTGCAAGGAAGCTCCTATGGGATTTGAACTCATAACCTGAATGAGGGTCTGGCGCAGGGAGGCGTGACTTTCCCCATACTGGCTGCAGAGTCCCTAGAGTGAGTGCAGAGTCCACGTATTTTGTTCACAGTGAAGATGGGAAATGGGAAGATGGGAGGAAAGTGTACTAAGGGTTGCTCTTGTTGACAAAAGTCAGCAAAGCACAGATTTGGTTGGCACACCACAAGCATTCTCAAGTTCACCTCAACACTTTAAAGAAGAAAAATCGGGGGATCTGGGCTGAAGACAAGGATTTGGACAGCATCAGCACAAAGATGGCAACAAAAGCCATAGATGTGGATAAGAGTGTGTAAAGAGAAAACTGGGACAAAACCCTGAGGAGCACCAACATTTTTTTTTCCTTTTTTTAATTTAAATTGAATCAGCCAACAGAGAGTACATCATTAGTTTCAGATGTCGAGTTCAATAATCCATCAGTTGCGTAGAACACCCAGTGCTCATCACATCAGGAACTGATATTTAAAGGCCAGCTTCTCGGCCTTTTGGCTAAGATCAAGTGTAGGAGCACCAATATTTAAAGGCAAGGTGAGAGAGAGAGAGAGAGCGAGGAATCTATAGCCTAGATTGAGAGGAAATAGCCAGAGAGTTGGGAGAGAACCGAGGAGTGTGGAGTCGCGGAAACAAGGGAGCCAGAGCCATAGGTGTGGGTGGCCCCCAGTACCCAGTGCTGCAGGGAAATATGGCAACGTAAGGATGGAAAAGCAGATGTTGGATTTAGCAGCGAAGCAGTTGTTTTGAATTGAACTGCGCCCCCCAAGATCCATACGTTTAACTCCTGATACCTCAGAATGTGACTGTGTCTGGAAGTAAGATCTTTAAAGAGATAATTAAGCTAAAATGAGGTCCTGTGGGTGGGCTTGAGTCCAGCATGACTGGTGTCCTTCTACAAAGATACTGGGACGCAGACACTATACAGGGAAGACTGAAGACACAGGGAGAGGGCGGCCCCCCACAAGCCGAGGAGAGAGCTCTTGGAGGAAACCGACCCCTCCAACACCTCGACCTCGGCCTGCCAACTCCCAGAATAATAAGAAACTAGATTTCTACTGTGTGAGCCCCCCGCACCCCCAGCCCCCCAGTCGGCGGTACTTTGCGCTGCAGCCGTAGCAACACGTGTTGCTCCGCAGTCCTGGTGACCGATGGGAGGAGCTGCATTGAGAGCATGATGGGAGGGCAGGTGGCAGGAAGCAGGGGCACGCAGGTGTGAGGAAACGTCCAACAGGTGTAGAAAATGATGTCAGAATTCCGTCTGAAGGGAGAGAGCAGACCGAGGGGTGCCTGGAGGCACCTGTGGGTCTGTGGGGGGCAGTTGACTGGGGGCTGCTGGATTAGTGAGGTGATTGTAAGGCGATGGGACTAGTCCTCAGTGGCTCTGCCACCGAAGAACCGGAGCGCATTCCAAGATGGTCTGACACTCCAGGGCAGAGTGTCACCAAGGCCACGGCCGCGCATCCCCTCTGATCGGGCCCTGGGCGGCAGCCGCTGGTGCATGCACCTACTGAAACTTCACATTATTACAATTGACTAAAATTTAGAATTCAATTCCTCAGTCGCACTTGGGCCCTTCAGGTGTCCCACGGCCGCAAGTGGCTGGTGGCCACCGTAGCAGGTACCGCGGGACATCTCCATCATCATAGGTCAGTGGGACAGCACTGCCCCCGAGGCCGAGACGGTGGCTGAGCAGAGGGCCCGTGCCAACCCCGTGTCGCAGGTCACTCTAGAAAGGCACGCTCAGGCCAGACACCACTGAACACAGCCCTCCTCCTGCCCCAGGAGGCAGAGCCGGGTGGTGCTCCCTTGGTGGCCCTGGAGAGTGGGAGCAGTTAGTAGGACCTGGCATGGGGCAGCTTTGGCCTTGTGGTCAGGAAGCCCGGCCGTGAAGGTGGCCTCCGGCCGGCCGACCATGCACCCTCTCCTCGGGCCAGGACGGAAGCCCTGCCATGGAAGTCCTGGGTGGGGACTGCACACCCAGCAGCTGTTGCCAGGACACAAGCGGGACCGAAGAGGCCATCCGAGGGACAGTCCTCCTTGGTCTCAGGAAGCCTCCGTACGTGAGCCAGGCATCAGCTTCCCTGGAATTCCAGGCACTGTCCTGGTGCTAGAAAGGATAAAACGGTTTAATTTGCTTTAACCGTTCTGCTGGTGCCTTCTCTTGTTGTTGTTGTTGAAGTTGACTTATTTGTTCCTTTCCATCTTTTAAGACCGAGCCACGTTTGCCTTTGTTTGGGTTTTTTGTTCGTTGTTGTTGTCGTTGTTGAAATACACACAACGTAAACTTTACCATCTCAACCATTTTTTTTAAAATTTTTTTTAATTTTTATTTATTTATGATAGTCACAGAGAGAGAAAGAGAGAGAGGCAGAGACATAGGCAGAGGGAGAAGCAGGCTCCATGCACCAGGAGCCCGACGTGGGATTCGATCCCGGGTCTCCAGGATCGCGCCCTGGGCCAAAGGCAGGCGCCAAACCGCTGCGCCACCCAGGGATCCCATTTTTAAACTTTTTATTTTAGAGGAAGGGGGGAGGGGAAGAGGGGGGAGAGAAAATCCTCAAGCAGACTCCCACTGAGTGCAAAGCTGCACAGGGGGCTCGATCCCAGGACCCCGAGATCATGACCTGGGAAATCAAGAGTCGGCCGCTTGACCAGCTGAGCCACCCAGCCGCCCCCGACCATGTTTAAGTGTACATGCAGCTGGGTGTCCAGTCGTCCACGTTGCTGTGCAGCCATCGCCACCGTCCGTCCCGTAACTCTTCTCATCTTGTGAAACTGAAACTATATTTATTAAACAATGACTCCCAGTTTCTTCCCTAGCCCCCGCCAACCATCTTGTTTTCGGTCTTTATGATGTTGACACCCCAAGGACCTTACATAAATGAGATCGGACAGTATTTGTCTTCTTCTGACAGGCTCGTTTCACGGGGCGTAACGTCCTCACGGTTCATGCACGTGGCAGCCTCCTGCAGAATTTCCTTCCATCTCAGCCTGGACAGTATTTCACGGCACGTGCACGCCACGTTTTGCGTGTCCGTCGTCCGTGGTGGCACCGTTGCTTCCATGCTTTGGCTCCTGTGAATAAGCTCCTATGAACGTGGGTGTACGGGTATCTCTGCTCGATTACTCTGGGTCTGTAGGCAAAGTGGAATTGCTGAGTCATACGGTGATTTTATTTAATTTCCTGAGGAACCTCTACTGTTTTCCACGGCTGCTTCTTGTTTCACACGTGCACCAGCAGGGGTTCAGCTTCTCCATATCCTTGCCAGTTCTTTTTTTTTTTTTTTAGTAGCGGGCACCCGAATGAGTCAGGTGGTCCTATTGGCCGTTTTCTGAATGCTCTAGCCATGTGCAGCCCAAACCTCCCAGATTGCTGAGCAACCGGGCCTGTCACCCGTCACCCCAGTTCCTGCTGTCCGGGGGGCTGGCGGCAGCCTGTCCCGCCACCGGCCCGTGACACCACCCGGCTGCCCTCCAGCCGGCCCCTGATCCCCCCGGGCCTGAGCTCGGATACGATGCCAGCTCCGCGGGGTCTCCGGCTCACGCGTGGCCTCTTTCCCTGAGTCCTCCTAGTGCCCGAGACCTACTCTGGCTGCCCTGGCCTCAAGCAGCCCAGCGGCTTCATCTGCTTAGACATGGGTTTTACCTCCGCCTGAGTCATCGCCTTAGAAGGGCCCTTAGAAAGGTCGTCGGTGGTCGCCGGGGCAGGTGGAGCAGGCGGGGAGCGGAAGGTCGGCCGGCCAGGCGGCCTCTGCGACGTGAAGGGCAGGTCCCTAATGCGTCACTCTCACCTTAAGGCTCCGCGTTCCGTTGTTTGTCCCTCCCTATACCTCAGAACTTGCATCTTTGGGTTTTGGTTTTGGTTTTTCAAGAGAACAAATGCAACAATTTTATCTACTTTTCGATGAGTTTAAACCGTTGAGGATACGGGATTGCGAGGAATGTACGTGCAGCGGCCTGAGCAGGAAGGCCACTTCGTGGGTTCTACGGCTCCCGGGTCTACGTGGGTTAGAGCCTTCCTCAGGTCCCGCTTGGTTTCGTTTGCTCTGCCACCAGGACTCACTGCGGTGTGCTTGAGGCTCACAGCGCGTCTCCCGCACTAGGAGAATTCAGGTTCACGTCGGGCCTAAATCACACCTGCCGTTGAAAAAGAACCGTGTGCTGTGCTGTCCCGGCCCGGTGGGCGCCGCGGTGGCTTCGGCCTGGAGCCAGGCTCTCCACCCCCGCCCCGCCGGGGGTCCTGTTCCTGCAGGCTCCGCGTGAGGCACAGGCTAGGCTTGCTCTCCCCATAGGACAAGAATCTTCCGTAGTTGGAGAGGAGCAGAGTCCTTTGTCAAGACCATCTGCCCCTGAATAATCTGTGTTGACTGCTGCATCTACGGCATAGCGATACGCGTAGCCCTAAACCTTACTCAGATTCCTTAAAACTAGCTTTGATGAGCACAAGGCTGATATCCTATTATTTTGTTGTTACTGTTTATTATTTCATGATGAAAAATTAACACTACAAAAAAGTAACAGTTCCACTAATAACTCTGCCAGGGAAAAATAACTTCACTTCTCCCTATTAGGGTCTGAAAGAGCGTATCGTTTTACGTGGGCATTGCCTCAAAACTCCTCATTAATCCTGAAATGATGTAAGTAAAAGTGGGTCAATAAAGAGGAAAAAAAGAACTAAATTTCATTAAGTATTAAGGTTGCTCAAGGTCTGGCCCAAAGCCGTGCTCCTCAGGTTTCGTAGGAGTTAGGATTGGAGAGAACTCCAACAGGACAAACAGCACATGGGGTGCAGCAGGACGTGGGAGTCCTGTCTGAGAGGCCTCATGCCCCTGCGTCCGTCCTAACAGTACCTAGCACGGCTGGGGTGCGTCTGCAACCTCGGGAGCCCCTCCAAGCCCCACCACAGGCTCACGGCGCTGAGCGCCCGAGAAAGGTTATTGCCCCCAGTGTCCCGTAACCCGATGTCCTTCTCGTTGATGGATAGACGGGGGGGGGGAGGGGGGGGGACGACCGAGACTGAGTGCCACACGTTACAGCAGCGCCCTCCTCACCGAGCTCCTCACTGCCTGTTCCTGAGGGTTCACAGCGGGGCAACCAGAGTGACTCTCCAGACAGTGTGGTTGTGTCTGAAGCATTCAGGCCTCTCATCCATCTGAGAACAAAGACCAAGGCCTAAAGTGGTCCCTTGACCACCACCTTCCACTCTTTGCTCCAGCGCACTGGTCATCCAGAAGCTCCTCAAACATCCACGAGGCCCCTTCCGTGCACACAGCTCTGTCCAGGCTGCTGCAGGGGCCCCCGCCCCCACCCACCCTTGGCCTTGGCTCTTGGCTCACGCTAGTACTTGACATCTCAACTTCAACGTCTGTTCCTTAATAAACTTCCTGCTCCAGACAAGTTGACCTCTTCCAGAACCAAGAATCCTTCCCTCAAGAATTTGTCATGCATGCAACCATGCAGTCCTGTGTGGGCTTACTCGATTAACGTCGTCTTCCGCCCCTTAAGCTGGGATCTCCATGAGGGCGAGGCCCGTGTGTGTTCTGCTTACTGATTTTCCCCTAATGCCTGCAGAGGTACATCGTAGACTCTTAGTAAATGCTTGATGCGTGAACCAATGGTAGGGTGCTGTCCTCTCCTTTAAAGTGTAATATTTGGCTTCACTCCCCACCATTCCAGCACAAGGTATAACCAGCGTACAGACTTTTATCCCAAGTACAGTAAAGGTTCACTCACACCCTGTGGCTGGAGCTTTACAGTATATTGATGACTTCGTTCCTGCATCTCCAAACTTCAAAAGAAAGCAAATCGTGATAGACTTAGGGACTAAAATGGGACTCAGTTGTTTTGACTGGACGTTTTAAACAATAGGCAACTGTTGAGCAGTCTAGTCAAGATAACTGAGCTTCCTAATTTTTTTGTACTGTTAAAGATTCTCTTCCTGCCCCAGAAGTCTAGTGGAATACCATTCGAGTCTTTAGTCACCTGGCAATATGGCGGAAGAGTCGGGGTCCTCAACTCACCTGAGTCTTTTTTTTTTTTTTAATTTTTATTTATTTATGATAGGCACACAGAGAGAGAGGCAGAGACACAGGCAGAGGGAGAAGCAGGCTCCATGCACCGGGAGCCCGACGTGGGATTCGATCCCGCGTCTCCAGGATCGCGCCCCGGGCCAAAGGCAGGCGCCAAACCGCTGCGCCACCCAGGGATCCCTCACCTGAGTCTTTATTCACCCTAATAGACAAAGACATTTCTCCTTGCTTTTCATGTGCTGTCCCTCTGATTGTGAAATAAAGATGGCCCATGTGTAGCTCTGGTACATTCTCCAGAGCTCTCCCTGCAGCTGGTGGGTATCAAGCCCCCTTTTCCCTGAAGTAAGCCACTCCCATTTCCAGCTCAACTTCTGTTTAAAGTGGTTTTTCTTCTCCGCCTCTGCAGAGCTGTCAAGGAAAAGACAACCTTGTTTAGAGAGAACAGCGAGGATAAACCGGCTCCTCCTGGGATTAGATGTTAAACGACTGTGATGACCGACGTGACAGGCGCCAGGGCTTCTGTTTCAGTAGCACCAGGGGGACTAGCGAGAGTGGGAGATCCATACTGTGAATCCTGCGCAGTGCCTCATCAAGGCTGTAATCCACTGTGGCTCCCGGGGAGTCGCTCTCCATCTGACCCACTTGAGGCTGCCTCGAGGCCCAGGCACCTGTCTAAGGATCACAGTCACAGTTGGGGGGGGCTGGTTTCCCCCGACTTCCGTGGCCTCTCTCCTTCTCTGGCCACTACGCCTTCTGTGCTCTGAGCCAAAGCCTTCGTCTCTTCTCATCCCTCATGTTATCTGCGGTTGACCTGTTGTTGGGAAAACTCTCCGTCGTCCCATCAGTGTGGGGCCCCAGTTGTTTGCAAGTGACATCACCGTGTCAGTCCTCAAGGACTAGTGCTGCTCAGTCTTTATCAAACCCACTATTCTAATCTTCAAGGAGAGAAGAGAGGTGTTGCCTCTCAGCCCTGGAGAAAGTTGCCCTCACACCCAGAATGGACCAAATAGCTCTTTACCACCCAAGGGAAGAAAAAAGACAATAAAACTTGACTATATTTGTTTAAAGAGAAAGTTTATATCCTGCTTTTCAGGCCATAGTCCATTTAATTCTCATAAAATCTCTAACCCACCCCCACACGGGAAACAGTGATCACATTCATCATTTTTGAGACCTCCCCATAGGAAGAGCACTTGTGATTTATATTTTGTTTAATGCTCAATTTATTAAAACCCACACATGTAATAAAACTTTGAAAATCAATTTTCTTATATGTTTGAGCCTTGATTATTTAAATTACCTTGATTTATTTGAGCCACGATGAAATTTTAGAATAACTAATTTCTGAGCAGCTCAAACAAACATGACAAAACTACTTTAAATACCAAACTGACTTCTGTCCTTACTATTTCTATAGTTCTTAAGCCTTCTCAAGTTTATACAAAATACAGTATTCCTTGTTTCGATAACTTCCCAGTATACAGCATTCCAGGCAGAAGAGATTGGCTGTATCACTCGGGGTCCCGTCAGGAAAACCAAACCCCAGAGATATGTCAGACGATGGAGATTCAACACAAAGATTGGCAGCAGCAGGAGCACATCGTTACCTTCAAGCCACTGCAGAGCGAGAGGAACGTGGTATTCCCCGAGTGCACAACCAACCGCTATGTGTGCAAGGCTCCGGAGCACCCCTGCCGCCACCACCGCCTTGCAGGAAATTCGACGCCCACCCTTCCACCCAAGCAGCAAGCCCACCGCATCGGTGCCAGAGCCGAGCCCCGTAGTGCTCTTCGCCCTCTGTCGCCACAGTCCCCAGCTTGCATGATACCAACATTGGTCAGGAGGTGTAGCCAAAAGAAGCAGCCCCACGTACTACTGTTCTACTAATTACTATCAACACAACATCTAAGACGCACTATTGTAGTCCCTATTCTATAACTTCCTTTTTTCCACTTTATATTAACTTTTCTACATATCTAACATTTTACCAATTCAACAATTCCAATGAACTGTAATCACCATTTTCTTTATGATATTTATACTGCCAAAGGGACGGGAGCCCTCTAGCGCAACCCCTGTGTTCTTTCAGCATAGCCCCTCGAGCCCTGGATATCGTTCTCATTTTGCTCCAGATCAATCCTGAGGATTTTCAGGCCATTGCATGGAATCAGCTACCCTCCGGGGGTCCTGGATCCTCACAGAGACCAATCCTGGGCAGAGGGGTGGCATAAGAGGGTGAGCGTCCGGGAAAGTGCCCCTGCTACTACTCTGCATCATTAGCACTAGAATGAAGGGTCTTACTCAGGACCTACAGTCCTAGTGATGCTCCAGGTGAGCGTATCCTACGGTTGTAACCTACTTAGAGTGTGAGGTTTCATTCACCACCGAAACTTTTTTTTCTTTCCTGCTCTGTTTCCTGAAGGCAGCTGAGGCTGGGAGAGCGTATGCAGTGCGTCCAGGATGACGACATCAGTAAACAGCAGATGCTCAGGCCTCGTTTAATCCCAATGCTCAGTTCTCTCCATTACACAGTACTTGGTGAAACAGAAGCTACAGGTCTGGTCATGTGTTCTTCTCCTCTCTGAATCAGTCCTCCCTTATAGTTTAGGACTTGTCTTCCCTTCTCCATCTTCTGTCATGTGGTCACAGGGCGGTCCAAGTATGTCTTGTCCATTCTGGACTTGCTGCTAATGATCACGGGAAGAAAAACTCCTGTAACTGCATCGAAGTGAGAAAGAATTATTTTAAGAATTATTTTTATGACTTCAAGAACTATTCTTTCAAGGCAATCAAATCACCTTACATTTCAAGGTCAAGGTCAGCCTAAAGAGTAAAGTACAACAAAAGAAATCCTGTGAACCACGCAAGCCAGGAGAGCTACAGTAAATGAGATTTCAAATCTTGCTGAACTCTTAAATTTCAGAATAAAAGATTTGCTCTTTCCTCACAGAATTGGCATGAAGATCAAATAAGAGCCCTTTTAGAGTAGCTGTTATAAAGCAAATGCTCAAAAACGTCGGTGATCATTAGTAGTATTACTTCTTTCTGAACTGGCGGTTCCACAGATCACCTGCCACGTGTATTGTGATGCAAACTGGGGCGTTAGTGTAGATAAACAATCTTGCCTGTCAAATAATAAAAATATTTTTTTGAAAATTAATTCTATAAATTAAAGGTTGACAAACGTCACAAGGTGCTGTTTCGAGTTAGAAGAATATGGGCTGACGGAAGATGGGTGAGCCAGCTCCGAGAGGCGGGATACACGTAGCGGGCTCCCACCCATCTTCTTTCCCAACCTGAGAAAACTAGAAGAGTCCAAAAGGAACTGATTTCAGAACTATGATGGAGTAAGTTAAATGTACATCTTATTAAGTCAAATGGTCTAAGCATTTAAGATTGCTTATCTTCATCAAGAAATCAAAGGACTATCTGGGTTTTAGCACAAAAAAAGGCTTTACCTCAGCACAACCTTACTTCTTCCAAATACAGCACACTTTGTTTACTGAGGTTTCTTCATTCAGAGTGATTATATTTCCAAATTGGAGTCTACTGAAGTCTTCAAAGGCCTTCCATCTGTGGGGTTGGCAGATCAAATAAAATTGCAGTCCGCTCAGTGGGATGTGGTAATGTCATAGTAGAGAAAATTGGACAGTCTCTGTTCCACATATTATGAAAATCTACTTTTAAAAAAAGCAGGAGGAAATTCTTCAAACTGATGGTTTGAAGCCAAGCAGTCTTTTTTTTTCCCTCTTAACAACATCTTTTTTATTGCTCTTTTTGTCACATACAGTACAAATGCGTTTTTCAAGTATTTTTTCCTTTTTTTTATTTTTATTTTTTAAAGATTTATTTATTCATAAGAGACACCCAGAGAGAGAGAGGCAGAGACACAGGCAGAGGGAGAAGCAGGCTCCTTTCAGGGAGCCCGATGTGGGATTCGATCCCAGGACCCCGGGGTCACGCCCTGGGCTGAAGGCAGGCGCACAACCATTGAGCCCCCCAGGTGCCCCTTATTTTTTTATTTAAATTCAGTTAGCCAACATGTAGTACATCCTTCGTCTCAGATGTAGAGTTCAATAATGTATCAGTTGCGTATAAGATCCCGTGCTCATCGCATCCTGTGCCCTCCTTACTACCCATTATCCAGTTAACCCCTCCCCCCTCCCACCCTCCTCCAGCAACCCTTAGTGTGTTTCTCAGAGTTAGGAGTCTCTCATGGTTTCTCCCTCTCTGATGACTTCCCATTCAGTTTGCCCTCCTTTCCCAGATGATCCTCTGTGCTGTTTCTTATGTTCCATATATAAGTAAAACCATATGATAATTATCTTTCTCTGATTGACTTATTTCACTCAGCATAACACCCTCTAATTCCATCCATACTGATGTAATAGTATTCGTCCTTTCTGACGACTGAGTAATATCCCACTGTACATACAGACCACAGCTTCTCTATCCAGCATCTGTCCAAGGACACCGAGGCTCCTTCCACAGTGTGGCTATTGTGGACATTGCTGCTGTAAACATCGGGGTGCAGGTGTCCCAGCGTTTCACTGCATCTGTATCTTTGGGGTAGATCCCCAGCAGTGCAATTGCTGGGTCGTAGGGCAGGTCTATTTTTACCTCTTTGAGGAACCTCCACACAGTTTTCCAGAGTGGCTGCACCAGTTCACATTCCCACCAACAGTGCAGAGGGCTCCCCTTCCTCCACATCCTCTCCAACACTTGTGTTTCCTGTCTTGTTCATTTTAGCCATTCTGACAGGTGTGCGGTGGGATCTCATTGTGGTTTTGCTTTGTATTTCCCTGATGACGAGGGATGCGGAGCGTTTCTTCATGCGTCTGTTGGCCATGTGTAGGTCTTTGGAGAAATGTCTTCTGCCCATTTCTTGACTGGATTGTTTGGTTTTTGGGTGTTGAGTTTAATAAGTTCTTTATAGACCTTGGATACTAGCCCTTTATCTGATAGGTCATTTGCAAATATCTTCTCCCATCTGTAGGTTGTCTTTGAGTTTTGTTGGCTGTTTCCTTTGCTGTGCAGAAGTATTTTTATGTTGATGAAGTCGCAATAGTTCATATTTGCTTTTGTCTCACTTGCCTTTGGAGACGTGTCTAGCAAGAAGTTGCTGCAGCCAAAGTCAGAGAGGTTGCTGCCTGTGTTCTCCTCTAGGATTTTGATGGATTCCTGTCTCACATTGAGGCCTTTCATCCATTTTTAGTTTATCTTGGTGTCTGGTGTAAGAGAATGGTCCAGTTTCGTTCTTCTGCACGTGGCTGCCCAATGTTCCCAGCACCATTTATTAAAGAGACTGTCTTTTTTCCAATGGATCGTTTTTCCTGCTTTGTTGAAGATGACAAAGGGTTTTTAGGGTTGAGGGCCCATTTCTGGGTTCTCTATTATGTTCCATCGATCTATGTGCATGTTTTTGTGCCAGTACCACACTGTCCTGATGATCAGCTTTGTAATAGAGCTTGAAGTCTGGAATTACGATGCCTCCAACTTTGGTTTTCTTTTTCAACATTACTTTAGCTATTCAGGTCTTTTCTGGTTCCTTACACATTTTAGGACTATTTGTTCCAACTCTGTGAAAAATGTCGGTGGTATTTTGATAGAGATTGCACTGAGTGTGTAGATTTCTCTAGGAAGCATAGATATTTTAACAATATTCTTCCAATCCAGGAGTATGGAATGTTTTTTCATGTCTTCCTCAATTTATTTCAGAAGTGTTCTGTAGTTTTTAGAGTACAGATCTAGGTAGAGTGTAGGTTAGGTTTATTCCTAGGTATGTTATAGTTTGGGGTGCAATTGTAAATGGGATAGATTCCTGATTTCTCTTTCTTCAGTCTCATTGTTAGTGTACAGAATGCAACCAGTTCCGTGCATTGATTTTGTATCCTGACACATTGCTAAATTCCTGTATGGGTTCTAGCAATTTTGGGTTGGAGTCTTCTGGGTTTTCCACATAAAGCATCATGTCATCTGCAAAGAGTGAGAGTTTGACTTCTTCTTTGCCAATTTGAATGCTATTTTTATTTCTTTTTGTCGTCTGATTGCTGAGGCTAGGACTTCCAGTACTATGTTGAACAACTGTGGTGAGAGTGGACATCCCTGTCTTGTTCCTGACCTTAAAGGAAAAGCTCTCAGTTTTTCCCGTTGAGAATGGTATGTGGCCCTTTCGTGGATGGCTTTCATGATGTTGACGTATGTTCCTTCTATCCCTTCACTGTGGCGAGTTTTGACCATAGCCAATTGGCCTTAATCAAAGCTGATCTCAGTTTATGTAAACAGTGGCACAAATTGAAAATAAATAATTTCCTTTCAAATTTCCTAATTTCTCAAGTACAGAATAAGTTAGCTAACCTTGTTCAGAGTAACCTGATTAGTAACTGCAGCCAATTGGATAGCATTTTTTAAACATAATTTTTAAATATTATGAATAATTGAAGTCTTTCTGTTAATCTTAAAAGCAGTATTGCAAATAGGCATTAGGTTAAACACTACAGTGAAAACCTAAACTTGTGTTGTTATTAGTATTAAGTATAAGATTTATAACCTAAGCTTATACATCTTATAATTGGCAGATCTATATCCTCCAACCAAGTGTTTATTTAGAGGTTCGCCTCTCAGATTTCTAATAAATGTGACATAAATTTTGGAACCCTCTATGAACCCCCTCCATGAAAATAATGCTCGAAAAACTATACATTAAATATATGTTTCTTCTGAAACAGTGTGGGTGTCCAGGGAATTTATCATCTGACTGCAGCTATGGATTAAAAAAAAAAAAAAGTTATTTCATGTGAAATCAAACTCCCATGCCTACTCCACTCATAGGAATGGGATTCATGTGTACATTGTCCTGGGAGCATGGGAATCCTGATCCAAAAAGATTATGCTGAGAGCTTTCCTGGAAACCCAAAGTCCTGTGATCTAAGAAAAGATAAACTACCCCAGAAGCATACCAAAAAGGAATCAGCACCTTGAAAATTTGAGATAACCATGTACCCAAGATTAAGGACATGTCTTTTTCTGCCACATCGGAAACACTTAATAAAAATTGAACATTTACAAAAATTGACAATTGACCAACAAAAGGAATCTTGGTAACTACCAAAAACTCTACCTGCAGATAAAGTTCTTAACTCCAAGAAAATATAGTCAAAAACCCAAAACAAATATTAAAAGTAAACCAACTCAGGCTCCCTGCATGGAGTCTGCTTCTCCTTCTGCCTGTGTCTCTGCCTCTCTCTCTCTCTCTCTCTCTCTCTCTCTCTCTCTCTCTCTCTCTGTGTGTCTATCATGAATAAATAAATAAAATCTTAAAAAAAAGTGTCTGGAAAATAAGATACAACTTTCTAAATATTTTGTAAGTTAAAGAATAAGGCATTTAAAAAATGACAAAACATTTAGAAATGGATGCCCCCAGAAATCTTACATACCATATGGAATGCAACTAGTGCAGAACTTTTATAGGAAAAAATTAGATATATTAGAAAAGAACAAAAATTCAAAACCTTAAAATATAAGCATTCAGTTCAAGAAACTATTGAAATAATGATGAAGTAGGACAGAACTAATGAATATAAGAGCAGAGATGAATGATCCTAAAAAACAAAGATAACTAAATGCGTTCAATAAGATCAAAAGCTGAGGCTTTACAAAGACTTGTAAAATGGATGAGACTCTCCCCAAACTGGTCAATAATAAATGAGAAAAGGCATAGAGCAACATAAAATATGAACATTAAATATAAGTGCTGGCATAGGAACTTTTTTAATTTCATGAAATAATACTATGGAAAATATGACATTAAATAATAACATGTAATAGAAAATTTTCTAGAAAAATAGATAAAACCGGGCAGCCTGGGTGGCTCAGCGATTTAGCGCCGCCTTCATCCCAGGGTGTGATCCTGGAGTCCCAGGATCGAGTCCCATGTCGGGCTCCCTGTGTGGAGCCTGCTTCTCCCTCTGCCTGTGTCTCTGCCTCTCTCTCTCTCTCTCTCTCTCTCTCTCTCTCTGTCTCTCATGAATAAATAAATAAAAATATTTAAAAAAAATTGCCAAAACCAAACTTGACTCAAGGAGAATAAAAAACCTTAAAAGACCTGTATGCATTTATAAACAAATTGAGGGGTGGGATGTCTGAGTAGCTCAGGTCATGATGGGCTCAGGTCACAACCTCAGGGTCCTATAGGATCAAGCTGCATGTCAGGCTCCCTGCCCAGCGGGGAGCCTCCTTTTCCCTCTCCCTCGGCCTCTCTCCCCACTCGTGCTATCTCTCCCTGTCTCTAATAAATAAGTAAAATCTTTTTAAAAAATAAATAATAAAAACAAATTGAATCAGTAATTTAAAACAAATCAATCCCTAAAAACAACAACCCTTCAAAATGGTACAGCTACTTCGGATGTTACTTTGGTGGTTACTTACAAAACTGTAAACATGCTCATGGGATCTAGCAGTCATGCTTCTTGGTATTCACCCAAAAGAGCTGAAGACTTCTAGCCACACAAAAAATATGTTCAGGGGTGTTTATAGTAGCTTTATTTGTCATTAACAAAACTTGGAAGCAATTATCAAAACCTGGTAGGCAAATGGATACATAAACTGGTGCATCCAAGATGTGAAAAGGCATGAAAGAAGTCGATCTGAAATGGCTGCACACTGTTCAATTCCAACTCTAGGACATTCTGAAAAAGGCAAAAAACTATGGAGACAGTAACAATATCAGTGATTGTCGGGGGGCTAGGGATAGGAAGGGATGGACAGGCGGGTGACAGAGGGTTTTCAGAGCAATGAAACCCTTATTATTGTTCTGTAATGGTGCATACATGTCATCATTCATCTATCAAAACCCATAAGGAAACCTATGACACCAAGAGTAAATCCTAACGTAAACTACAGGCTCTGGGCGATAATGATGTGTCCGTGTAGGTTCATGACTTACAGCGAACGTTCCACTCTGGTGGGGGAGGTTGGCATTTGGGAGGGGCTGGGGGTTTGCAGGGAGAGGCAGAGGTACAGGGGAGCTTTCTGTTCTTTCTGCTCAATTTTGCAGTGAACCTAAAACTTCTCCTTAAAAAACGAAAAAAAAAAAAAAAGTCTTTGGTGGTTTCACAGTTGTTTTATCAAAGATTTGAAGAGAGGTAACAGGGGAATCCCTGGATGGCTCAGCAGTTTGGCGCCTGCCTTTGGCCCAGGGCGTGATCCTGGAGACCCGGGATTGAGTCCCATGTCGGGCTCCCTCATGGAGCCTGCTTCTCCCTCTGCCTGTGTCTCTGCCTCTCTGTGTGTGTCTCATGAATAAATAAATTAAATCTTTAAAAAAAAGAAGAAGAAGAAGAAGAGAGGTAACAAAAACTTAAATGAAACCGTACCAAACTAAATCCAGCAATGTATTAAAACTTAAAACACATGTAAGGCTTATTCCCAGAATGAAACAATGACCTAATTATCTAAATGGCCTTAAATCTGTCAATGTAAGAGATAGCCTAAAAAAGAAAAAATAGATAACTTAAAAAGAAAATATATAATTATTTCAATAGATCTAGAAAAACTCATTTAACATCTTTGAAGCCCATTCTTGATCAGAAAACAAACTTTTAGCAAAGTAGGAGTAGGAGGGAAACTCATGATCCCACAAAAGATGCCCTCCAAAAAAATTACAGCAGACATTATACTAATGAATGAACCATTAGAAGCATTTCCTCACAATCAAGAAAAATTCAAGGATTTTCAAGATTATCACTTTTGTGTCACTCAAGGCTTCAGCCAGCACAGAGAAGCACATAAAATGTGTAAGGGGGGATCTCTGGGGGGCTCAGTGGTTGAGCGCCTGCCGTCGGCCCAGGGCGTGACCCCAGGGTCCAAGGATCAAGTCCCACGTTGGGCTCCCGGCATGGAGCCTGCTTCTCCTTCAGCCTGCGTCTCTGCCTCTCTCTTTCATGAATAAATAAATAAAATCTTTAAAAATAAATAAATACAATATGTAAGGAATGGAAAGGGAGAAACAACCTCGCCATTAATTGTAGACAACACAGCGTTTATGTATGTATCTGCCTTCTGTTCCTAGATAATAAGTTGATGCTGCAAATTTAGCAGCTTCAAGCAGCACACATTTGTTATGTCCCAGTTCTGTCCGCCAAAACTCTGTTCTCTGCTCAGGGTCTAAGGAGGAAGAAATCCAGGTGGGGCCCCGGCCCTGTTCTCCGCTGGATCACAGTGTTCGCGTCCCAGCTCACTTGGTGGTTGGCGGGATTCAGTCCTTGTGGATGTAGGACTGAGCTTTCTGTTTCCTTGATGGGGGTCCTCTGAGGGCTGCTCTCAGCTTCCGGAGGCTACATTCCCTGGCCACTTGGTGCCCGCTGTGACAGCATGCTTACGCAAAGCCACCAGGAGAATCCGTCCCTTCTGTTGGCTAAGGCTGGGTCTTGTAGGATACAACGTGACAACCCGAGTGACTATCCCATCACCTTTGTCATGCAAAAGAACCAATCAAGGGAGTGACCGGTCTAGCACATTCACAGGTCCTGCCCGCACTCGGGGGTGGGAGGATTAGATGGGGTATGTACACAGAAGGCAAAAATCCTGGCGGCCTGTTAGAGTCTTGCCAACCACCACACAGTACCTCCAAGAATTTTTTAAGACCATTATAACAAGTGTGACAGTTTAACAGGTTGCTGAACACACAATCAACGGACAAGAAGCAAAAGTATTCAGACCAGAATCAACTAATACAAATGTAGTGGAAAAGGAGATTTCAGTATTAATACAAAACAAAACTACCAGGCACCCAACTACAGAAAGAAAAAATCTAACAAAAGTAGAGCCGGGCCTTGGGAAGGCTCGGACTCTAATGACCGCCGTGAAGGGAAACCTGAACACACGGCCTGTGCACCGCAGTCCCACACGCTGAGGGTTAACATCTCAAACAAGCCCGTTCTCTCCAAATTAAAGATCGCAGTGCAGTTTCAATAAAACCCCAGCAGACTTTTTTTCACGGAACTTGTCAAGTTCATCCTCAGAGTAATAGTGAGGAGCAGAAAATTACACCTAGGGAAAATTAGGAGAAGGAGACTCGCGGTTTTGGACGATGTGACTTGCTGTGACGTTAGGAAGTGGAATGATGAGTGCAGAGTAGGGCCAGGCCGCCGAGCAGAGCAAGGAGCGCGTCCGGAGGCAGGTCCTCGCACACGTGAACTGGCCTGTGACCGGGCGGCCTTACAGCCTGGCCCTAGGTGAGCCTGGGGAAACGGCGTTGATTGAGACGAGATCACTTCCACACACTTTCGAACCTACGTGTGATGAGGAGTCAGTGTGGGAAGCAGCACCTTGATATCTTTAGAAGAAACGAGATCATTTTTGTGACACTGAAGCGGAACAGAAGTTTCCTAAATAAGATTTCAACGCACAAACCGTGAAAGAACCACGTAAACCACACGTACAGCAGAAGTCATGCACGTAAAGTGGGAAAAAACGCAGGGATCGAGAGGCGAAGTCTTGTAGGCACGAGACTGACGACGTCAGCAGGGCAGCGGGGCCCCCTTGCTTCCGTGGGGTTCAGCAGTGAAGAGCCCGCTCGGAGGAGGCAGGCGAAGGCTTGCAGCCGAGCACCTGGGGCCCCGCGCGCCCGCCAGGCCGCCGCTGCCGAAGGGGCCAGCAGCCCTGCCCCGGGGGCCCGTGGGCCGCCCCGGCCCGCCACACCGTCGGGGGCCCGCCTGGACGCTGCCGCAGACCGTTTCCAACCCGTGGGCACGTCGCTTAGCCCGTGTGACCCCGACTGCTCCCTGCACAGACGGCCCGCCGGGGAGCGCACGCCCAGGGCACTGGCGTCGGCGGCCTGGCTCCCTGGGGCCCTAACCTCGGTCGCCGCCCCGCCAGCCGCCATCGGGCGAGGAGGATGTCCCGGGTCCCCAGAGGCACTGTGGGGCTAGGCTGGGCCGCGCACGTTCCCCAGAGCCCTGCCCCTCGGCGCCTCCCCCGCGACGGGCCTTCCTCGGGACGCCGGTGGCGCCAGCGAGGCCAGCGAGGCCCCAGGCTGAGCACCTGTCGCGCCCGGCCCCGTGGCCACTTCCGGGCCACTCTCTGCGTCCTCCCAAACGGCTACGCGTCCCAGCACAGCAGAGATGCTTCAGTGGGCCCGGCGGCCTGAGCTAGTTAAAGAAACGCGTGGAACAAGAGACGTGGGAAGGCAGCACAGCAGCAGCGGCCCCCCGGGAGGGGCTGCGGAGTCTCCAGGCCGGAGCTCTCCGAAGGTCGTGCCAGTCTGTCTCGTTCTACGTCTATGGGATAGGTAGCCCCTCCGGCACGGGTGCACGGGCCTGGGACCCGTGGGAGTGTTCGAGCCTAGAGCACGTGAGGGACCCGGACGGGCCTGTAGGGTGAGGGCCGGATCCGGCCCCTGCTCGGGATGCGGACGGCGCGCTCCAGACACCTGCACGCTTGAGATCGGGCATTTCTCTGTGGCCGGTAGCTCCGTCCTAGTGGGGATCACAGTAACAGGAGGAGGAGTAAAACGTTAAAACAAAAATGCTAAAAGCTTATGGTTTCTTAAGCGAATATCCTACCCGCTTCTTCGTGACGGAATAAAATCCGTCACTAAGACACTAAGCAAATCAGTCGCTCTCCCCGGAGTTTGGTAAATTGCTGACGGTGACAGGAGGTGACTCAGAGACCTGAGAGCGGCAAAGGGAGTCAACCGAGGAGGAGGCCTTTGCTGGGAGTGTAGCGCCCACGTAATTACAGGGTCAACGCCTCAGCCGCCTGTGCTCGTTCGCAGGGGAGCTGACCCGATGACACCCTGCACCTCCTGGAGGAGGCTTCAGCCCCTGAAGGATCCCAGTTTTTCAGGAGCGTGTGCTCCAAGCCTGTAGGGTTACCCCCGAGGGCCCAAACTCGATGAGATCTGTTCCTAAGTGGCTGGACAGGAAGGCCATGAATTATTGACAGATCCTCAAGGCTCTTAAGTATATTAATCACCGATTTGGATGAGGGCGTAGGGGATGCATCCACCAAATGTTTAGAAGCCACACGTAGGGGTGAGACCGCCAGTCAGGTGGGCCACGGGCTCATAATCCACTGCACCTGAACAGGACCAGGACTGGGCCCAAGCCAGAGTCAAACTAGAATAAACTAAAAAGTAAAGTGCCCTCAGGTCCAGAAGCCAGCTGCCAAGTCCACGGTGGGAGTGGGGAATCCGATGACGGAGAGCCTGTCGCCTCTCCGATCACGTGCCACTTACAGGCCCGCGGTGCGCAAGTCCGCTTCGCTCCGCGCCGCTTATCCTTCAGTCCGGGTGCCGCACGCTGAGGGTGCCGCTGCAAAGTGGAGCACCTGGGGGGGGGGATCGGGTGCAAGGAGACCCCTCGTTGCTCTGCATTTTGGGAAATGCGTTATTTGGGAAAAGGAGTAAAGTACAGGTTAGGTGACCAACCACCCGGGTTCACGTGGGGCTGCGGGGAGTTGTCGGACACGGTACGTGCAGGCTTAAAAGCCCGGGCAGGACTGGGCGCCTGCCTCGGGCTCGGGCTCAGGATCCCGCGTCAGGCTCCCTGCTCCGTGGGGAGGCAGCTTCCCCCTCTCTTCCTCCCCCCCAGCTTGTGCGCTCTCTCGCTCTCTCACTGTTTCTCTCAAATAAATAAATAAAATCTTTGAAAAATAAATAAATAAAAGCCATTCCCAGGAGCCATGTGTAGAGATCCCTCGATGTCCCTGGCCGCATCACGTCCGGCGCTACCCCCACCACGGGCACTGGCACCGTATTTCGTGGACACACTGCCACCCCGAGCAGCACTGGGGTTCAGTTAGCAAGGAGGGGGAGGAGGATGGGAACTGGGCCGCACAGGGCAGGGTGCCCCGCAGCCATCCTCTGGGCCACTTACTCATCACCGTGCCACCTCCCTTCCCCTTGGGAAACTACACGACCACCGGCCTAAGGACACGGCCCGAGGGTGCGGCCCAGCAGGAGGGCACCGGGACTTGGGGGCACGCCGGCTGCAGTGCTGCACCAGCGCAGGACCCATGACTCCCAAAGCCAAGGTGCTCTCGGCGCACCCCGGGCCCGCACACCAGCCTTTAGGAGGAGCGGCACAGCTGGCACGGAAGGAGGGTGCGATGGGCCCCCCCTTCCCTCAGCTATTCAACATCGGGAGGAATGTTCTACTAGGACCCGCCGTCCTGAAACCAAAAGCAGAGTGACTGAAGCACGGGGCCCAGAGGAAGCCGCCCCGTGGCCTGGGTGACATCGGCGGTGCCCGCTTACACAGGAGCGGGCCAGGGGGCTGCCCGGGTGGGCGCCTGTGGCCCGACCCCCCGCTGGCTGTGTGCCCGCGCCGGAGGGGCCGCGGGGCCTCTGCTGTCCCCACGCGGGCGCCCGGCCCAGGGCAGACGGTGTGATCCCGGCCCGGGGCTGCTCCTGGGGTTCTGGGCGTATGCGGCCTTGAGGACCCTTAGTCTAGGCACTGGGGTGCATCTAACAGGAGCCTCCAGGCTGCGGGTTTCTAACACATTTCATGAGGGGCTCCTGAGAAGCAGGCGAGAGCTAAATCAGGCCCCTGAGCTGTGTCACAACTTCCGAGAGCTTAGGGTCGAGCTGAGGCAGGGAAATGCTCCACGGGCCTGTAATGGAACGGGTGTTTCTTAATTTATTATTATTATTATTATTATTATTTTCTGTCTTGAATGTTGTAGTAAGAAATGATTCATTTACGAAATTTGGGGATCCCTGGGTGGCACAGTGGTTTAGCGCCTGCCTTTGGCCCAGGGCACGATCCTGGAGACCCAGGATCGAATCCCACGTCAGGCTCCTGGTGCATGGAGCCTGCTTCTCCCTCTGCCTGTGTCTCTGGCGCTCTCTCTCTCTCTCTGTGTGACTATCATAAATAAATAAAAATTAAAAAAAAAAATTTGATCCCATTAGAGTTCTGGCACCGGGTATAGGGATAAAATCTGCCGAAAAGTCTCGGTCCACCCACCGTCCTATAGCCTTATCCAGAGGGATGGGCTCCGGGGAGAGCACCGTGTCCCCTGCGGCTGGAATCCTGCCCCCCAAGTGCATGTCGAAGCCCTGGCCCCTCGTGCTTCTGACTGTACTTGGAGATGGGACCTTGAAAGAGGTAAAATGAAGTCCTTAGGGTGGGCCCTCGCCCAGCAGGACTGGGGTCCCTTGAAAAAGAGGTGATTAGGGCACACAGACGACAGAGCGAGCGGGGGCCGCGTGAAGACACAGAGGAGGTGGCCCAGACGATACCGACCCTGCCCATACCTCCATCACCGCCTCGTAGCTTCGGGACCCTGAGAACTGCCTCCCGCCCTCTGAGCCGTGGGCATGGGGCACTTTGTCGTGGCCGCCCTCGCAGACTCACTGGCACAGAAAAGGGCTTGTGACTCAGTGGGGCCCTGCCTGGTAATCACTGCGGCGGTCGGCGTGGGTGCTGCCCCAGATGCTCCCGCCCGCCACGGCTGGGCACCGTGAGGTCACCGCACCTGCCTGCCCTACCACTTGGGCGAGGTCACGGACCTGCTCCGGCCACCACCCGCCATGGGAGCTCCAGCCACCCAAGCGCACACCGGCCGCCCCGGCCCCGCAGCCACAGCCCAGAGCGGGGCCCCCAAGGAGGAAAGGATCCGGGCCCCCCAGCCAGACCCAAGGGGCCCGAAGTGGCCCTGACGCTCCAGAGCCGTCGGGCCTGTCCCCGCTGCTGCATCGCTTCACTCCCGACCAAAAACACCAGCCCCACCGCGTTTGTCCAGCCCCAGGTGTTCATGGCCTCACTTAATGCAGATAATGGGCAGAAGAATGAAACCATGAACCTTTTCTTGGTTTGGATTTTTTTAAACCCCAAATAAATTTTAAAAATGCAAGTTAGATTTAAAAAACAAGTCCTGGGGGATCCCTGGGTGGTGCAGCGGTTTAGCGCCTGCCTTTGGCCCAGGGCGCGATCCTGGAGACCCGGGATCGAATCCCACGTCGGGCTCCCGGTGCATGGAGCCTGCTTCTCCCTCTGCCTGTGTCTCTGCCTCTCTCTCTCTCTCACTGTGTGCCTATCATAAATAAATAAAACAAAAAAATCAAAAAAAATCCTAAAAAAAAATTAAAAAAAATAAAATAAAAAAGAAGTCCTGGAATAAAAAATAACAATACTAAGATAAAATGTCAGGTACTGAGGCCATGTATGCTGCTTGTGGGGCCTCCTGCCCCCGGGCCCGGCGCCGGGACACCCAGGAGGCGCTGGGAGGGCGCAGGACGGGCAGCCCCCACCCCGCCCCCGGGCCGCTCCGCTGTGGTCACGTCGCGCCCCAGACCCCGCGGCTCACAGGGAGAGGCCGGGCGGGAGGCTGCCCAGCGGGGCGCACGTCCTTCCTGCCACCTCTCAGGCCCGAGCCCTGGGCGCCCGCCCCCACCGCGGGCCTGTAGGATCCGGGGAGGCCCCGCCTAGCCCGCAGCCTGACCCGCTTCTGCTACTCCGGGGGTCGGGCTCCTACCGCTGTGCCTGCTAGTGCGGGGCTGGGTGCGAACAGGTGCGCGTGCCTGGGCTCCGGGCCCCCCCGCCCCGCGCCGTGGGTCCTGGGAACAGGTGCGCGTGCCTGGGCTCCGGCCCCCGCCCCCCCGCCGTGGGTCCTGGGAACAGGTGCGCGTGCCTGGGCTCCGGGCCGCCCCGCCCCCGCGCCGTGGGTCCTGGGAACAGGTGCGCGTGCCTGGGCTCCGGGCCGCCCCGCCCCCGCGCCGTGGGTCCTGGGAACAGGTGCGCGTGCCTGGGCTCTGGGCCGCCCCCCCCCCCGCGCAGTGGGTCCTGGGAACAGGTGCGCGTGCCTGGGCTCTGGGCCGCCCCCCCCCCCCGCGCCGTGGGTCCTGGGAACAGGTGCGCGTGCCTGGGCTCCGGCCCCCGCCCCCCCGCCGTGGGTCCTGGGAACAGGTGCGCGTGCCTGGGCTCCGGGCCGCCCCCCCCCCCGCGCCGTGGGTCCTGGGAACAGGTGCGCGTGCCTGGGCTCTGGGCCGCCCCCCCCCCCCGCGCCGTGGGTCCTGGGAACAGGTGCGCGTGCCTGGGCTCCGGGCCGCCCCGCCCCCGCGCCGTGGGTCCTGGGAACAGGTGCGCGTGCCTGGGCTCTGGGCCGCCCCCCCCCCCGCGCCGTGGGTCCTGGGAACAGGTGCGCGTGCCTGGGCTCCGGGCCGCCCCGCCCCCCGCGCCGTGGGTCCTGGGAACAGGTACGCGTGCCTGGGCTCCGGGTCCCTCCCCCGCGCCGTGGGTCCTGGGAACAGGTGCGCGTGCCTGGGCTCCGGCCCCCGCCCCCCCGCCGTGGGTCCTGGGAACAGGTGCGCGTGCCTGGGCTCCGGGTCCCTCCCCCCGCGCCGTGGGTCCTGGGAACAGGTGCGCGTGCCTGGGCTCCGGGCCCCCCCGCCCCGCGCCGTGGGTCCTGGGAACAGGTGCGCGTGCCTGGGCTCCGGGCCGCCCCGCCCCCGCGCCGTGGGTCCTGGGAACAGGTGCGCGTGCCTGGGCTCCGGGCCGCCCCGCCCCCGCGCCGTGGGTCCTGGGAACAGGTGCGTGTGCCTGGGCTCATCAGAGCATGCACACCCGGTCTACAGAGACGGGTTCCTCACTGGCGGCCGAAAGTGGGGCCTTGCTCTGGAAGGGGACCTGGTAGGCCGCGGCCTCGGCACCGGACTGGGATCCCCTGGGTTCCGCCCTCAGCTCCGGCCAGAGAGGTAAACCGAGGCACCAATAGTGAGAGCTCAGGCCTTTGCAGAACATTCTGTCCCCGCAGTGGTTCCATCGCCCCTGTGGGTCCCTAAGGGCCTCCTTCTCCGCAGGGTCTCCCCTCCTCCCGACCCCGCTCTTCTAGAGAAGGCCAGACGCTGGCTGACACTTGTCCAGCCTGGGGGACCCTGCTGGTCCACCCCGTGGAGGGCGGGGTCCCCGTGGAGGGCGGGGTCCCCGTGGAGGGGTTCCCTTCAGCGCTGGCTCAGCCCCGAGTTGTGGGATCTGCGGGGACCAGGACGGGCTGCTCCAGGAGGGGCAGCTGAGGGCACGGCAGGTCCATGGGTTGGCCTTCGTCTCCCTTCCTGCCCCAGCAGCCTCGCGGGCACTTCTCACCTGCTCTAGTGGAATCCTCACACCATCCCCACCCCATCCCCACATCCTCCCCACATCCCCACCCCATCCCCACATCCTCCCCACATCCCCACACCATCCCCACATCCCCAAATCCTGTTCCAGTCGTCTTCAGCAGTAAGTGCCCAGTGCAGTGCTGGGCAGGATTCAGGGGGCGGGTCCCCGGTCAGCGGGAAGGCGGGGGGGGGGGGGGGGGGGGGGGGGGGGGGACCCGGGGGCGGAGGGGAGGGGGGCGGGGGCATGGAGGAGGGGAGGGCAGGGGTGGGCAGGGCAGCGGGGGGGGGGACCCGGGGACAGGGGGTAGGGCAGGGAGGGGCGGTGGGGGGGGACCGGGGGTGGCGGGCAGGGGCGGGCCCGCCGCCGCCTTATTTCCGCGAGCGCCCGCGCAGACGGCGGGGAGGGAGCCGGGTCCGTGGAGCGCCGCGTCCATGCCGCCCGCCGCGTCCACGCCGCCCGCGCCCCGCCCCGGGGCCCCGCGGCCCGCCGCCCTGCTGCTGGCGCTGGCGCTGAGTCTGGCGGGGCCCGGGCTGCAGGCGGCGGGGCCGGGGCCAGGGTCGCCGGGGGTCCCCGGGGTCGCCGGGGTCCCCCCGCCCGGGCTGCTGCGGCAGGCGGCGCGCGCGGCCCTGCACTTCCTCAACTTCCGCGCGGGCTCGCCCAGCGGGCTGCGGGTGCTGGCGGCCGTGCTGCGGGGCCGCGCCGCGGTGAGTGCCCTCCGCGGGCGGACCCCCCGACCCGGTGCCGGGCCCCCGCCGACGTGCGCGGGGCCGTGGGGGGCCTCGGGGTGCAGGGGGGAGCTGGGGCGCGGGGGCCTCGGGGTGCAGGGGGGAGCTGGGGCGCGGGGGCCTCGGGGTGCAGGGGGGGAGCTGAGCTGGGGCGCGGGGGCCTCGGGGTGCAGGGGGGGAGCTGAGCTGGGGCGCGGGGGCCTCGGGGTGCGGGGGGGGAGCTGAGCTGGGGTGCGGAGACCTCGGGTACGGGGGGAGCTGGGGCGCGGAGGCCTCGGGTGCAGGGGGGAGCTGGGGCGCGGGGGCCTCGTGGTGCAGGGGGGGAGCTGAGCTGGGGCGCGGGGGCCTCGGGGTGCAGGGGGGAGCTGGGGCGCGGGGGCCTCGTGGTGCAGGGGGGGAGCTGAGCTGGGCGCGGAGGCCTCGGGTGCGGGGGGAGCTGGGGCGCGGAGGCCTCGGGGTGCAGGGGGGGAGCTGGGGCGCGGTGGGGGCGGGGCCGGCGGGGAGCGCACCGCGCCCGGGGTTTGCGCCCGGAGTGAGCCTCGCCGCGGGACGCCCGGCCCTCACTTCCCGGGGACTCTTTTCTTCCTTCCAAGACCATGAGAAACCCACCAGCACTTTGCTTTTCGGTGCCTTTAGTCATCTCCTTGGGAGGAAGCTCAGTAGTTGGCATCTTTCACCAAATAAGCTCCCAGAACCACGTGAGTTCTGTTGAAGTTCCCCTCCCCTTCCAGAAGGGCTGAGCGAGCGTCCTCCCCGTGTCCCCGTACAGCGTTCCTGAATTTTAAGGGCGGGGCGTTCTTCTTGTGAGCAGAACGGGGGGGGGGGCAGTAAATCCACGAATTAGAGGCCCCTATGCCTGGGGAGGGCGAATAGCAGGGAAGCAGGCGTTGACTCCGGGAAAGGTTTACCTGTTTCTGAAGGGGTGTGAGTGCTTCCAACCGGGGAGCCAGGAGAGAGCTCGGTGACTTTCGGGGCCCCGACTCTCTGGGGAGTAAAGTGGTTTCAGGGTTTCCCAGGAATTCAGAGAGTTTTTCCCCAGGCCTGTGCCATCCTCAAACATCCCCCTGAACGGGGCCCACTTTTACGGGTGACCAAGGCAGGCTGGGACGGGGGTGTCTTGTGGCCGTGACCCGACGGGGTCCTCAGGGTGGCACAGGGCCCACAGGGGCGGCTGGAGTAAGGGGGGGGGGTTGTAGGAGCTCAGACTGCACCCCTGCTCTGCCTCCGTGAGCCCCGGGGCCTGGGGAAGGAAGGCCCCGTCTTCTCTGCCGGTTTCCTCATTTGGAACCGAGATGATCGCGCCCTGCCCGGCGCCACGTGTCTGTCGTTAAGAGTCTAGGAGATGGGGGAGGGAGCGGTCGGGAAATCCGCGACGGGAGTTGCTGCTCCGCTGAGGGCGATCCTGAGCATCCGCTCTGTGCGACACCGGCCCTGGTCCTCCTTGGGGTGGGTCGGGCGGAAGCCCCGTTGAGATTGGTCGCGAGGCCTGTGGGCAGGGGCACCTGGGCCAGGGGCACAGACGCAGCCCTGCGGAGCCTTAGGCCCAGTAGCTGCAGGAGTTTCCACTTCCCGGACAAGCACAGGCCCGGTTGTGACGGTTGTGACAGAGGTGGAAGGTGGCACCTCCCCCAAGTGGGTCCAGGTCTTGGCTAAACCCACGCATTTCCAGGGGGAGGGCTCGGCTGTACCCAGGGTCCCGTGCCACGTGCCACGACTCCAGGGTGAGCGGTGCCTGTGCCCGGGGTCAGGTGCAGCCGCGGGGAGCCCCCTCACACCCCCATCCTCACCCCCCCCCCTCACAGACCAGGCCAGGCGGAGTGAGTGGCCCGAGGAAGCCCATTCCGCAGCTTGGGGGGGGCCTTGCGGGGAGCTGCTTGGTTTCTAACAAGCCGTGTGGAGCGTGGTATGGACGTGAGTGGGAGTGGGCTGCTCGGGAGACGCTCTGGGGTCCGCGGTTATGAGCGCGGCGGCGGGAGGAGCACGGCTCTGGCCTGGGCTGCAGCCCCAGGACTCCGGACCCCGGGCCCCGGGTGGAGCCGCAAGGCTTCCTGACCCGATCCACGCGGGTCCTCGGTCCCACAGGACCGTCTCACCTCGGGAACGCTGTCGCCGTCTTGTGGTGAAGTCCAGCGGCGCCGCGGTAGGAAGTGGGGCCGACTTTCCAGAAGAAATCTAGGAGCTAGGCCAGGAGGCCCGTGAGCTCTGGGTGGCTCGCTAGGTGCAGGGAGAGCTCGAGGTGCCCTGGCCCCTGGTGCCACCCCTTCTCCGGCTCCCCCACAAGCAGGGGTGGCCCGTGGCACAGGGTCGTGGCCCGCCGGGCAGGCTGGCACCCACGGCCCTGGGTCGCCCACCGGTCGCCCTGCGGCTTGGTCACCCACGGGATCGCCCCCGCACTTCCTTGCTCGTGTGTTCGGGACACGGAGGTTTTGCCCACACCCCGAGTGCTTACACTGGCGTCCTGTGAGTGTAGTGGGGTGGACGGACAAGGCCATTTCGTCGTCACCCCCGGCAGCTCCTCCAGCGGGGATCATCTGTGATTTCGGAGAGCACTTGGAGTCCGGAGCGAGATCGGCTGCTTCTGCTCCCACTCTTCAGAGCACCTGTGACGGGTGGTTGGCAATTAGGTGGTCGGGGTAGCGGGCGCGAGCGAGTCTGCGAGCAAAACCCGGGCTTCTGGCCTCAGGCCAGCGCCGGGGCCCACGCTCTGGGCACTCAGGACAGCGCTTTACTACGGGAACCTTCCCTGTGGCTTCCCAATCCTTAGTTCGCTGGAGGAAGCCTCCTCGCTGCTGTTACCGCGTCACAAAACAGGGGTGATTTGCAGGAGGAACCTGGTGTTTCTGGGGCCTTCCCCGGGCCTTGGGGAGGAAGCATAACGTCCCCACAGCACGGGCACAGATACACGCCCTCCCACCCTCACAGGCCTTGCTTGTGCTGAGAAGGCACAGGTGCACCGGGGGTCCTCTCCCTCCCCCCTGCCCCCCACAGGTTCCCCCGGGGTCCCCTCCCCCACAGGTGCACCTGGGGTCCCCACCCACCCTCCCCCACAGGTGCACCCTGGAGTCTCCGCACACCCTCCCCTACAGGTGCACCTGGGGTCTCCACCCACCCTCCCCCACAGGTGCACCCAGGGTCCCCACCCACCCTCCCCCACAGGTGCACCCAGGGTCCCCACCCACCCTCCCCCACAGGTGCAACCCGGGCCCCCTCCCGCCCTCCCCCACAGCACCCACCTGGTCTGCAGGCTCTGGCTGCAGGTCTGGCGTGGGTTGGGAAAGGGCCACCTGGCCCCGATGGCAAAGTCAGGCCTCGGCCGTCCTGGCGCCTGGCCCATCACCCACGCCAGCTGCGCCCAGAAGAGCTGGGAAGTAGGACTGCTTCTGAGCACCTGGTGATAAACGCGTGGCCAAGGAGGCCTCCTAGCAGGGCGACGTGTGATGGCAGCTCGCTGGTGGTGGGTGCCCTGCGGCCGGGTGCCCCCCTTGGCAGCATGCCTGCCAGTTGCTCGTGCCACTCCCCAGGGGACCCCCCCCCCCGCAAGGGCCCCGGAAGCAGCAGAACCAACACTGGGTCAGCGACATCCAGGGCTGGCAGGGCCGTGGGCATCCGGCCTCCCGCGGAGGTAGAGGGGAGCCCGGGGTCATGCTGCGGCCCTTTCCTCTCGGGTGGGGACCCCTAGCCGCGTGGGCTTTGCCGTGCTCTGCGCTCTGCTGTCCCCCAGCAGGGTCTCCTGGGACCCCACGGCCCGGCCCGTCTGGCGGTCACCGTCCTTCGTCCCGTGGACGATCTGCCCCGCACGGAGCCCAAGGAGGCTCGGCCGCCGCATCCCGGGTCCTCCCGCCCCTGGCCCGGCCCCACCGGACCGCCCCTAAGGGGCTCTCCCACCTGCGCAGGCAGCCGCTGGCCTGGCCTGTAGGGAAATCTGATGGCCTGTCCCCAGCCACACCCTGCCACAGACGCCTGCCGCGTGGAGCCGCCCCCAGCTCTCCCTGCTGCCTCGCCACCCCCTTCCCCCCCCCCGCCCCCCTCCCCTCCCCCCCTCCCCCCCACCCTGCTCCCCCACCTCCGGCCGCCCCTGGCTCCCCACCCTGGCTTTACCCGGCTCCCCTGGATTCCCCCTCCCGCTCTTGCCCTCCCCAGCTCCCCCCAAGCACCCCCCCCACCCCACTCCCCCCAGCTCTCCCCGGCTGCCCCTACCCCCTGCTCCCCCTACTCCCGGCTGCCCCCCCAGCTCCCCCCTTGTGGGACTCTCTCCCCCCCCATGGGATTCCCTCCCCCCCTGCCTGTTGCAGTCCCCCCACCCGCTGCTCCCCACCAAGGCCACAGGGGCCCCAGCCTAGGAGAGGCCGAGCTGGCCTGCATTTCCCCAGAGGTGGTTTCCTCTCCTGAGCTCCAGGTGGGGGAGCTCCAGGTGGGGGCACTGCCTCCGGGGTGTGGGGCTTCCTGGGGATCCTTCCCCCCAAGTCCCAGCAGCGTCAGGGCTGTTAGGCGCCCCGGGCGAGACCCACAGGTCCTGTCCCTCCGTCCTGCCCCTCCCCTCCGTCCGCTGCTCCAGCTCCTGGGCCCAACTACAGGAGTCACGCAGCCCGTGTCCCGGAGGGCGGCCTCACAGCGGGCGGCTCTAACTTCTTCCTTAAAGTGTACTTTTATACTTTATAAAGCCTTTATTTACTCATTTATTTTAGAAAGTGTGCATGAGTGGGGGGGACGGGGGCTCCCTCCTCAAGCCCACCCCCCCCACCAACCCTGATGTGGCTGCGACCCGCGACCCTGACCTGGGCTGGAAGCGGCCGCCCCCAGCCACTGGGACACCGCCGCCCCCAGTGTAACGTCTTTCCGTGGCAGAGCAGCCACGGGGCAGTGACGGGGCAGGCGTGGACGCCCCAGGAGTCCGCGTGCGTGCGCTGCTGCCTGCAGGTGTGGCCGCGGTGCCCCGGGGTCGAGCTGCTCCCCCGCACAGGGTGGGCCTGCGCCAGCCGGGCCCTGATCTGGGTGCCGGGGACCCTGTGGCCCCCGCACGTCCAGTCCCGCTCTGCCGCTGAGCCCAGGCAGGCCGCGGGCCTCGAGGGCCATGTCCTCGGCTCCCACTCAGCCGCCGGCCGCTCCCGCCCCTGCTGGCTCAGCCCTGGGCGCAGGCTCCGGCGCCGTCCCCGGGCTGCTGCAGAGGAGTCCCCTGGCCCAGGGGGATCCGGACCGCAGGCCCCAACCGGGCGTGCGGGGGGCTCTGGGGGTGGCCCGGCAGGCCCCAGTGCGCTGCAGCCGCGGGGCCCACCGGGAGCTCAGTCTGCACCGGGCCTCCGCCCGCCCGCCCCGGCCCGCCCTGGCTGGCCTCGGGGAGGCCTTCCGGCTCCCTGCAGGGCTCGTGCCGCGGCCAGTTCCCGGGGCTCTGCTCCGCAGGGCTCCCACCGGCCTCCCGTCTTGGCTTCTGGGTGCCCGTGTGGTCAGAGGCGGTGGCCGACGTCCTGACCCCCGCAGCTGCACTCGGCGTCCCTGGAAACGTGGCCCGCGGCCGCTGGGTCAGGGACTGACGTCCCGGAGGAAGGCCCTTAGACGCTGAGCAGAGGGGTGCGGGGTGCGGGGCTGCGGGGCTGCGGGTCCGCCTCGGCCCAGGCCGTGGCCCCGGGTCCCGGGATCGAGGCCGCATCGCGCCTGCTGCTGCCCCCGCCTGGGTCTCTGTCCCTCTCTGGGTCCCCCAGGAATAAATAAAATCTTAAAAAAGAGCAGAGGCTGAGGTGCCGCGGCCACAGGCCGCTGTGGGAAGCGCGGTTCTGCGTGGTCCGGGGCGCAGCCGGACAGCCCCGAGATCTCCGGCTGACCCGGCACCCCGTGGGCCCGGGTCGGGGACCTTGGAGCAGCTGCCCAGGAAGCTGGTCCCGGGCCTGGCGGTGTCCCTGCCGGGCTGTGGGAGCCCCGGGGAGAAGCGCGGCCTCCCCATGTGCACAGCCGCGGCTTCCAACCCACCGCGTCTCCCGTGGGGGTTGCTGTGCCCTGGGGCGTGGGTCCGGCATCGGAGGGGTTAGGGGGGGTTAGGCGGGTCACCTGCGGTTCCGGAACGCTCCTTCCCTGGGGGAGCCAGCCCTGTTGACGCTGTGCCCAGAATCAGAGCGAGCGCTTCCGGAGAAGAGCTAGTCAGCACTTAGAGCCACTGCGGCAAGCTGTGCCCCAGGGATTCCCGGATTCACGTGGCCGTGGCCGTGGCCGTGGCCGTGGGGCTGTGGCAACCCCAGGGCGGCCGCAGAGGGACGACGGTTTGGCTCCGTCCCGGGAGCAGGACTTGCAGATTCCCAAGCAATTGGGATTTGTTTGCCAGGCTCCTCAGACCTGATCCCACTAAAGGGGAAATAAAGGCCTGAGTTTAGAATGTGGAGTGAGGACGTCGTGCTGAGTCCCTTTAGACTGAACATCTTTACTTTTTTTTTTTTTTTAAAGATCGGATTTACTTATTCATAGAGATGCAGAGAGACAGTGAGGCAGAGACACAGGCAGAGGGAGAAGCAGGCTCTGGGTCTCCAGGATCACGCCCCTGGTTGCACCCCACGGCCTCCCCCCTCACCGCCTCCCCCCAGGACCTCCCCCCACAGCCTCCCCCAGGACCTCCCCCCACAGCCTCCCCCCAGGACCTCCCCCCTCACGGCTTCCCCCCCCCACGGCCTCCCCCCAGGGCCTCCCCCTCACGGCCCACCCTACGGCCCCCCAGGGCTTCCCCCCTCACGGCCTCCCCCTCACGGCCTCCCCCTCACGGCCTCCCCCTCACGGCCTCCCCCCAGGGCCTCCCCTCACAGCCCCCCAGGGCCTCCCCCCTCATGGCCTCCCCCTCACGGCCCTCCTCACGGCCTCCCCCTTACGGCCTCCTCCTCACGGCCTCCCCCTTACGGCCTCCTCCTCACGGCCTCCCCTCACGGCCCCCCTCACGGCCCCCCTCACGGCCCCCCTCACGGCCTCCCCTCACGGCCCCCCTCATGGCCTCCCCCCCCACGGCCTCCCCCCTCACGGCCTCCCCCCCCACGGCCTCCCCCCTCACGGCCTCCCCCCAGGGCTTCCCCCCTCATGGCCTCCCCGTCACGGCCCCCCTCACGGCCTCCCCCTCACGGCCTCCCCCTCACGGCCTCCCCCCAGGGCCTCCCCTCACGGCCTCCCCCCAGGGCCTCCCCCCAGGGCGGCCTCCTCCACCCTTCTGCCCCCCACCTGAGGCCCGTAGTTCGCTCCCGCACACGCACACCGGCGCCCCTTCCCCGTGAGCACCCCCCCCGCCCCCCCACCGCTTCCCTTCCTGGGCCCTTCCTGAGGGGCGTCTCGCTAGAGCGGGAGGCTCAGGGGCGGACCGGCCTTGCCAGCTTTTCTCCTGGTAAAAGGTCACGGATTCTGGGGATCGAGTCCCGCGGGGGCCGCTCCCCCCCCCGCCCCGCCCCGCCCCGCCCGGCCCGGCTGTGCGTCCGGGAATGAATGAAGAGGATCCTCGCAGGATCACCTGGGCCTGCGCGGCGGCCACGTGTCCCGGGGTCGGGCTGCCGCTGAGGCCGCGTCTCTTGCAGGTTGACGCGCGGAGGACCTGCCGGGTGGACCTGGAGTTCACGGCCGAGCGCTACGGCCCCGAGGTGAGCGGCGGGGGGGGGGGTCCCCGAGGGCCGGCGCCCGGGGTGCGGGGGCGGAGGGCGCGGGGCGCGGGCGCGGGAGCCCGGAGCTGCACCCCCCCCCCCCGCAGCCCCGCACGCCCGCGTCTACACCCCAAGGCGCACAGGCGCACAGACGCACAGACGCCCTGGAGCCGGCCCCGTTCCGCGACGTCCCCGCCCTCCCCTCGGATCCAGACCCTGCGGTGATCTCGGTGATCTCGAAGGTTCGCGGAGCCAGGGCCGCGGCGTCGGGCCGACGTGGACGTGAGCTCAGGGCCCGGCCCGGGCGGGGTGAGAAGCCGTGGCTCGTGTTCACGGGGAGCGGCCTCGTCCCCCTCGTCCCGAGTCCAGGCCTGACGTCAGCCTGACGTCAGGCTCGCGTCACACGTCACGTTGGCGCCCGGCGTGCAGTGAGCGCCTCCCGCCTCGAGGCCGGGACCGCGTGGTCCGCTGTGCACGAGCGGGCCCGCGCCCAAGTGGCGGCGTCGGCCGGCAGGACTGTGCGCGGCTGCCGGGGGTGAAGGACTGTTGTCGTCCCGGCTCTGGCGCGCAGACGTCCCCTTGCACAGCCAGGCCCCTGCGCGTGCTGCGCCCACGCGTCCGTCCTGCCCCCCGCGGGCCGCGGCATGCTGGCCTCGGGCCGCCCTGGTTAGCGCCACCGTCTTCCTGGCAGGCCGACGGACGTCTGGGGAGATGCTCGGCTCGAGTGGTTTTCAGGCGTCAGCAGCCCAGGCCGGCCGTTAACGTGACTTGCGCTCGGTTCATGGAGACGAGCCGGAGGCGGCGGGAGGATCTCCTGCTGTACAAGCGCGCCAAGCGGCTCCGAGCCCCGCCGGGGGCGACCAGCATGCCCGGTACGCTCACGCTCACGCTCACGCTCACGCTCACGGTCACGGTCACGGTCACGGTCGGGCGCCCCTGTTGAGGGGCCATCGTCACGTCCCACCCCCTCGCCTGCCCCTGCAGGACGCCCCCGAAGGGTCGTAGTGACATTCTCCTGCTCCTCGGTGCAGGCGGTGCGGTGACCCCCCCGGGGCGGGGGCTGTGCGGGTTTGACCTCCGGCTTCCACCCAGACGCGGGCCACGGGCCACGGGCCACGGCCGGGAAGCGCCCAGGCCGCCGGAGGAGGTGGAGGAGGTGGAGGAGGTGGAGGAGGTGGAGGAGGTGGAGACGTTGCCCGGAGGAGGAGGAGCGCAGGGGCCTGAGGCGCCGTCTGTCTCTAGGTCGGGACCCCGAGCTGGGGCCTTCGGGGAGCTGCAGCCCAGCGCAGCTGACCCACTAGGTCGGGAGCTAATGGGAGCTAATGGGCGGTGGCGCCGTCCTGGAGGAGTGAGGCCCAGCTCCCCGCCCCCCACCTCCACCCCCGCTCCCGCCGCCAGGCCAGGCCAGGCCAGGCGCAGCCCTTACTGGCAGATCCAATTTGCAAAACCGCAAGAGTCCTCTCCGGAGGCGGGGGCGGAGGCGGAGGCGGGGACGGGGACGGGGACGGGGACGTGGGCCCGGGTGTTGAGCCTGCATCTGCGCCCTACCCCGCCTCCCCGCCCACCTCCCCCTCCGCCCGCCTCGCTAGGCCTCGACTCTGAGGGCCCTGTGGTCTCTCCGCTTGCCCAGACTAGAGTTCCAGGGACCTGCAGGCAGAGCGCGGCCCCTTGCCTTCCTAGGTTCAGAAGCCTGGACGATTCTCCTAACGGTGCTCTGACAGCTCAGCTCAGTCCTGTTCCTAGGGATTACGAGGGACGGTTCAGAGCTTTAGTTGCAGGAGAATTTGCTCATGCTTAGGACTGTCCGAAACAAGTGGGCTGATGACTGAGGCTTAAAATGTACGATCACTTCAGGATTTTTTCCGCGTTAACATTAGCTGGAGAAATGAACTTTGATACCTTCTCCTTAAAACACAAAGTTTACAGAACTTACTGTGGCACGAAGGTCCAAAAGCTTTTTTAATAGAGGGCATCTTTCTATTTTTTAAAAGATTTTATTTATTTTTCCATGAGAGACACAGAGAGAGGCAGAGAAACAGGATCCCTGCGGGGACCCCCATATGGGACTTGATCCTGGGACCCCGGGGTCACGCCCTGGGCTGGAGGCAGACGCTCCACCACTGAGACACCCAGGCGTCCCCTTTCAATCTAATTTTAAAATGCTTCTCAACTAACAAGATTTTAGATCAACTTTGAGTATCGTTGCAGCTCTGACTTTGCATTAATACGACACGACAAATAGCCCTTAATTTTGTTAGGGTAGCCTTGCTCAGCAGGACAGGTTGGAACACATAAATCTCCATGTGAAGTGGACACAGATCAGAGCAGATGACACATCTGGCGCCAGAGACAACTGAGTGGCTGGCCTGTGCTCCTGTGTCCTTACTGAGACCCACGACACTGTCCCCGAGATGCCATAATGATAACGTGAGAATGTGTTGGTTCTTCTCCACCCCCCCCCCCAGACAGTCACGGATGGATCGATCCCTCCCTGAGACCTATGTGGGATTTGGCTTTTCTCGGCAGCTCTTACGTGATGTGGGAGAGGACGACACAGACGTTACACTACTACATGGCGCAGCTCAGCAGTGTGAACCAATGGGTGAGCAAAACCCTGAGAACCAGTCCCCGTCCCAAGAGCTACAACCAGTGCAGTGTCCTGAGACTGAATTAATGTGCATTTCTGGTTTTCCGGCAACAGTTTTACTTGCTTTTGACTCAGAGAATCTCCCCAGGCCTGCAATGGCCCAGGTCTAGTTCTAGAGGCGGTGGATGTAGCAGCGAACAGAAAACAGGGCGTCGTTCCACCCCCCCCCCCCACCGCCCCCGGAGTTAATTCTGCTGAGAGAAGATCAAGACTGTGGGCGGATAAACAGTTAATATGGAGCGGATGGTGGTGGTAGGAAGCGCTCTGGAAACCACTGGGGAGAAGGGGATGCAAGGGATCGGTGGGATCACGACTCCCCTTGTCTCGAGTAAGGCCCCTCGGCTTTGAGGGGGGTGGCCGTGGAGCAGAGGCCCCGGGAAGCGAGAGAGCCGGGCCTCCGTGAGCGTGAGCGGAGAGTGCGAGGGCCCGGGGACCTGAGGGCAGCAAGTGGCCTGCGGGCCGGGGCATGGCAGAGGCGCTTCCGCGACTGCCCCAGGGTCCGCGAGGGTGCCAGAAGGTGCGATCACAGGGAGCCCAGGTCCCGTAAGGCCTCCCCGGCCGGGAAGAGCCCTCCCTTTTACTCTTTAGAGGGTTTTCGCACGGGAGCGTCGGCATCTGACTTAGGCCCATCGTCTGGCTGCTGCGCTGCGAACAGCCCTGGGGAGACAGCAGCGGAGGCGGGGAGATGAGCGACGCCCTGCAACGACCTAGGCAGGCCGGGGGGACTGGCCCGGGTGGCAGCAGCGGGCTCACCCGCCGATGCGCCGGTACTGAGTGTGTTCAGAGGGCACAGATTTGCCCATCGCCCAGTGCACACTTCTCACAACGAATTTTCATTCTTTAAGTGTAGTTGACAGTCAGCGTTCGGTCAGTTCCAGGCTCGCCGCCGCCGCGGGTGTCCACGTGGGCACGCTGGCCAGCGCTCCCTGCACACGCGTGGCCGCCGGTCCCTGCGCCGCGCCACTCCCGTGTGGCAGGCTGTATCCCACGGGCTGCGCTTTCCATCGCCACGATGATCGATCGATCGATTGCTTTCCGACCGCGGGTTCGCACCTCTTGACTCCCTTTGCCTGATTCACCCATTTCCCCGGTCCCGCGCTGGGCACCGTCGGTTCTCTGGATCCGCGAATCCGGCCGGTTGGGTTCTTATGCTCCCCATGTGAGTGAGATCCTGTCTGTTCTCCGCCTCACGACTTCCTTACTCGGCGCACCTCGGTCCGTCCGGAGGCGGCCAGCGGCGGGACCCCCGGGGCTCACAGCCGAGTCTCTTCCACTCCCGCCTGCCGCCTGCCTCGCCCTCCCAGCTGCGTCGCTTTCACGTCTGGTTACTTGCAGAGTCCTTCACGCAGGGCCCCGGGCTGTGTTTGCCTTTTCCGCGGGGCGTCTCCATGTTCTCTGCCTAAAGAGCAGTTGGCGGAACCAGGGGGTTGCGCGTGTTTCTATTCCGAGGGTTTCTGCGGGGCCTCCCTGCCGGTTCCCACGCGGCTGCACGGCGGCCTTCCCAGGGCAGGGCGCGATTGCTCTCCTCCTCTTCCTCGCCAGCACGCGGTCTCCGGCCTCTCCGAGCTGCGAGGTGCGAGGTGCGAGGTGCCCTCTCCTTGGGGTTTGCATTTGCATCTCCCTGATGATGAGTGAGGGGAGCGGCTTTTCATGTGTCTGTTGACGTCTGTTGCCTTTGAAGAAATGCCGCTTCAGGGCCTCTGCCCGATTTTAATGGGATTGTTGGTTTTTGTTGGGCAGGAGCGTTGTTGAGTTGAATGAGTCCTTTATATACTTTGGACATACTCAACCCCTTATCTGAGAGATCATTCTTGAATCTTTAGTCAGTAGGTTTTTTGTCTTGTTGAGGTTTTCTTTGCCGTCTTAGACTTTTTTCTGATGGTGCAGTCCCAGGAGTTGGTTTTTGCTTTTGATTCCCTCGCCCCAGGAGACGTAGCCACAACTATGCTGCTAAAAGCAGTGTCCAAAATATGCTGCCTGTGGGGGGTTTTTTTTTAGGAGTTTTACGGTTTCGGGTCTTGGATCTATGTTAAGTCTCTGTGTGTGGTGTGAGAAAGTGGTCCGGTTGCTCCCTTGTGTGCATCTGTCCAGTTTTCCCAGCACCCTTTGTGGAAGAAACTGCCTCTTCCGCATTGTACGTTCTTGACTCCTCTGTCATGGATCAGTTGACCGTGTGGGTAGGTGTGGGATTATTCCGGGGCTCTGGATTCTGTTCCATTGGTCCGTATGTCTCTTCCTGGGCCGGGACCATCCCACTTCGATGACTGTGGCTTTGCGGTGTGGCTTCACTGGAATGGTGGTATTTCCAGTTTTGTTTTTCTTTGTCAAGACTGCTTTGGTTCTTTGAGGTCTCTTGCAGTTCCACACAAGCTCGGGATGATTTATCCTAGCCCCGTGAGTAACGCTATTGGTATTTTTATAGAGATTACATTAAATCTGTGGGTTGCTTTGGGCAAAAAGAACATTTTAACGATGCTCTTCCAGTTCATAAGCATGGGACGTCTTTCCATCTGTTTGGGTTGTCTTCACTGCCTTTCAGCAGTGTCTTGTCAGTGTCCACGTCTAGGTCTTTCACCTCCTTGGTTAAATATATTCCTAGGTTTTTTATTCTTTTTGGTACAAGTGTCAGTGAAATTGTTTTCTTGATTTCTCTTTCTGCTACTTCACTTTAAGTGTAGAGAAATGCAACCGATTTCCATATATTAGTTTTGTATTCTGGAGGTTTACTGAACTCATTTATTCTAATCATTTTTTGGTGGAGAGTCTTTAGGGTTTTCTATATATAGTATTATGTCATCTGGAAATAATGAAAGTTTCGCCTTTTCCTTACCAATTTGGATGATTTTATTCTTGTCTGATTTGCTGTGGCCAAAGTCACAGAGGTTTCTGCCTGTGTTCTCCTCTAGGATTTTGATGGGTTCCTGTCTCACAGTAAGATCGTTCATCCATTTTGAGTTTATCTTTGTGTGTGGTGTCAGAGGATGGTCCATTCTTTCATCCTGCACGTGACCGTCCAATTTTCCCAACACCGTTTATTAAAGAGACTCTCCTTTTTCCAGTGAACAGTCTTTCCTGCTTTGTTGAATATTAGCTGACCACAGAGTTGAGGGCCCATTTCTGGGTTCTCTATTCTGTTCCATTGATCTTTGTGTTTGTTTTTGTGCCAGGACCACAATGTCTTGATGACCACAGCTTTTAGTACAGCTTGAAATATGGAATTACAATGCCTCCAGCTTCGGTTTTCTTTTCCCACCTTACCTTGGTTATTCTGGGTCTTTTCTGGTTCCACACAAATTTTAGGACTGTTTGTTCCAGCTCCATGAAAAATGTCGGTGGTATTTTGATAGGGATCGCACTGAATGTGTAGACTTCTCTAGGAAGCATAGACATTTTAACAATATTTGTTTTTCCAATCCATGAGCATGGAATGTTTTTCCATTTCTTTGTGTCTTCCTCAATTTCTTTCACAAGTGTTCTGCAGTTTTCAGGGGACGGATCTTATACCTCTTTGATTAGATTTATTCCTAGGTATCGTATGGATTTTGGTGCAATTGTAAATGGGATCGATTCCTGATCTCTCTTTCTTCAGTCTCATTGTTAGTGTATAGAAATGCAACAGATTTCTGGGCATTGATTTTGTATCCTGCCACATTGCTGAATTCCTGTATGAGTTCTAGCAATTTTTGGGTAGAGTCTCTTGGGTTTTCCACATAAAGTATCATGGCATCTGTGAAGAGTGAGAGTGCTGCAAGTAGGGCTCCCAGGACTATGTTAAATAGAAGTGGTGAGAGTGCACATCCTTGTCTTTCTCTTGATCTTACAGAAAATCTTTCAGTTTTTCACCATTGAGTGTGATGGTAGCTGTGGGCTTTTCTGAGGCGTGTTTCCTATAAACCCACTTTATTGACAGTTTTTATCGTGAATAGATATATTTCGTCAGATGCTTTTTCTACAATCTACAGAGATGATCATGTGGTTTTTATCCTTTCCCTTGTTGAGATGATGCATAATGATTGATTTGCAAATGTTGAACCACTATTACATTCTTTGAATAAATCCCACTTGTGTTGAATGATCCTTTCAGTGTATAGTTGGTATCAGTTTGCTAATGTTTTGTTAAGTATTTTTGCATGTATATTCACTAGAAATACCACTAGAAATATTGACCTGTGGTTTTCTTTTCTTTCTTCTTTTTTTTTTTTTGTAGTGTCTTTATCTGGTTTGGGTATCAGGGTAATGCTGGCCTGATTCTGACTTTTGTTGGGAGTTTTTATTACTACAGATACAATTTTCTTACTAGTAATTGATCTATTCAAATTTTTTATTTCTTCCTGGTTCAATTTTGTAGGATTGTATGTTTCTAAAAATTTATCCATTTTTTTCTAAATCTATCCATTTATCCATTTTTTCTAATCCATATATCTATTAGACACATTTTTCTGTGTCTACTATTTGGCACATACTTTTTCTTAATATTTTCTTCTAATCCTTTGTATTTTTGTGGTGTCAGTAGTTTTTCTGCTTCATTTCTGATCTTGAGTCCTCTTTTTTAAAATTGATGGCTCTATCTAAAGAGTTCTAAATTTTGTTTATCTTTTCAAAGAACCAGCCCTTGGTTTCACTAATCTTTTTTATTGTTTCTTCAGTCTATATTTAATTTCTTTCTGCTCTAATTTTTATTATTTCTTTCTTCTACTAGCTTTGGTTTTGTTTGTTCTTTTTCTAGCTGCTGTAGGGGTAAGTTTGTTGTTTGTGATTTTTCTTATTTTTTTATCATTGTTTTTTAAAATTATTTTCCATATGAATTTCCTTTTTTTCATTGCTGGTTTTGATGTCTGTATTTTATTGCCAGTACTAAATTGACTCACAAAACTTAACAAAGCTTTTTAAAGAATGTGTGACATTCCCTTGTACAGTCATTTTGTTAGTTCCTTTGTCATTTAATAACATTAAACAAACCTCTTAACCCCCACAACAAATCATTTCTTTTAGGAAAAGGTATTGAAGAGATACTAACTGAATTGATCTCAGATGTTTGTTCACACAAGTATTCTTTCTTTGTAGTTAGCTTACTCTGAAAGCTCTTTGTATTTTTTAAATCATAATTTCAGTATAGTTAACAGTGTTATGAGTTTCAGGTGTAAAATGTAGTGATTCAACAATTCTCTATATTACTTGGTACTCATCATGATAAGTGTACTCTTTTTAAAACAAATATTTTATTTTTTATTTGAGAGAGAGTGTGCGAGGGGGGAGAGAGAGACAAGCGGACTTCAGGCTGAGCACAGAGCCTGACGTGGGGCTTGATCTCATGACCCTGGGATCATGACCTAAGCTGAAACCAAGAGTCCCAGTTTTCTCAATAGCATTTGTTGAAGAAACACCCTTTTACCAATTGTATATTTTTGCCGCCTTTGTAAAAAGTTAACTGACCATATAATTGTGGGTTTATTCCTGGGCTGTCTAATCTGTTCCAATGACCTATGTGTCTGTTTCTGGGTCAGCGCCATACTGTTCTGATTATTACAGCTTTGTAGTGTATCTTGAAGTCTGGGAGTGTGATAGCTTCAGTTATGTTATTTTCTAGATAGCTTTAGCCACCCAGGGTCTTTTTTTTTTTTTCCACACAAAGTTTAGGGTTGTCTGTTCTAGTTCTGTGAAAAATGCTGTTAACACTTTGATAAGGACTACATTAAGTGTGTGATCACTTTGGGTGGGATAGGCATTTTAACAGTATTGTTTCTTCCAATCCGTGAGCATGGAATATTTTTACTTTTGTACCTGTCATCGTCAATTTCATCCATTAATTCTTTATAGTTTTCAGCAAATAGGACTTTTACTTCCTTGATTAAGCTTATTCTTAGGTATTTTATACTTTTTGGTGCAATTATAAATGGGATTGTTTCTTCACTTCTGCTACTTCATTATTTGTTTTTTTAAAAAAATATTTTATTTATTTATTCATGAGAGACACACGCACAGAGAGGCAGAGACACAGGCAGAAGGAGAAGCAGGCCCCATGCACCGGAAGCCCGACGTGGGACTCGATCCCGGGTCTCCAGGATCGTGCCCTGGGCCAAAGGTAGGCGCCAAACCGCTGCACCAACCAGGGATCCCTGCTACTTCATTATTTGTATAGAAATGCAGCAGATTTGGGACACCTGGGTGGCTCAGTGGTTGAGCGTCTGCCATCGGCTCCGGGCGTGATCCTGGAGTCCTGGGATTGAGTCCTGCATCAGGCGCCCGGCAGGGAGCCTGCTTCTCCCTCTGCCTGTGTCTCTCATGAATGAATAAATAAAATCCTTTTTTTTTTAATGCAGATTTTCGTATATTGATTTTTGTATCCTGTGACCTTACTGAATTCATTAATCAGTTCTAGTAGTGTTTTGGTGGAGTCTTTAGAATTTTCTACATATAGTATCATGTCATCTGCAAACAGTGAAAGTTGTACTTCTTGCCTACAATTTGGATGCCCTTTATTTCTTGTCTGACTGCTGCAGGTAGGGCTCCAGGACTGTGTTGAATAAAGCGGTGAGAGTGGACATCTATCTTGTTCCAGACTTTAGGGGGAAAGCTCTCAGGTTTTCACCATTACGTATGATGTCAACTGTGAGTTTTTCATTTATGGCCTTTATTATGTGGTATATTCCTTGTAAACCTACTTTGTTGAGGTTTTTTTTTTTTTTATCGTGAATGGATGTTGTATTTTGTCAAATGCTTTTTCTGGGCCTATTGAAATGATCATATGGTTTTTATCCTTTGTCTTGTTGATGTGATGAATCAGTTTGATTTGCAAATATTGAACCACCCTTGCATCCCAGGAATAAATCCCACTTAAATTGTGATTAATGCTTTTTTAAGTGTATTAATGTAGTTCTCTTTCTTTGTGGTGTCTTTATCTGGTTTTGACATCAGGGTAATGATCACAAAATGAATTCGTTAGCTTTCTTTCCTCTTCTGTTTTTTGGAATACTTGGAGAATAATAGTATAAACTCTTCTGAATGGTAGAATTCACCTGTGAAGCCTTCTGGTCCCGAACTTTTGTTTGTTGGGTTTTTTGATTACTGATTCAATTTTATTGCTGATTGCCGGTCTTTTCAAATTTTCTATTTCTTCCTGATTCAGTTTTGGGATGTTATATGCTTTCAGGGATTTATGGTTCTTTTACATTATCTAATTCGTTGGCAGAGGATTTTTAATAATATTATCTAATAATCCTTCGTATTTCTGTGATGTCAATTGTTATTCCTCCTCTTTCCATTCTCATTTTGAGTCCTCTTTCTCTATTAAAGATTTTATTTATTGATTCATGAGAGAGACACAGGTGGAGGGAGAAGCAGGCTCCCTATGGGGAGCCTGATGTGGGACTTGATCCCAGGACCCCGGGGTTATGCTCTGAGCCAAAGGCAGACATTCAACCACTGAACCACCCAGGCATCCCCTCTCTTTTTTTAATGAGTGCCTAAAGATTTATCAATTTTGTTGATCTTTTCAAAGAACTTGTCCTAGTTTTTTTTTTTAAGACTTTATTTATTTATTCATAGAGATGCAGAGAGAGAGAGAGAGAGAGAGAGAGAGAGAGAGAGAGAGGCAGAGACACAGGCAGAGGGAGAAGCAGGCTCCATGCAGGGAGCCTGACGTGGGACTCCATCCAGGGTCTCCAGGATCACGCCCTGGGCTGCAGGCGGCGCTAAATCGCTGTGCCACCGGGGCTGCCCCTCGTCCTGGTTTTATTGATCTGTTCTATTGTTTTTTTTAGTTTCTATTTTATTTCAGTTCTAATCTTTAAAATGTCCTTCCTTCTACTGGTTTTGGGTTTTGTTCTTTTTCTTGCTCCTTTGGTTGTAAGGTTATTTATTTGAGATTTTGATTGTTTCTTCAGGTAGGCCTGTATAGCTATAAAGTTCCCTCTTAGAACTGCTTTTCCTGCATCCCAAAGATATTGGACTATTGTGTTTTCGTATTTATTTGTCCCTAATTTTATTTTATTTCCCCTTTGATTTCTTGGTTGACCCATTCATTGTTTAGTAGCATGTTATTTAACCTCCATGTATTTGTGCTCTTTCCAGGTTTTTCTTGTGGTTAATTGCTAGTTTCATAGTATTATGGTCAGAAAAGATGTATGGTATGACTCTGATCTTTTTGAATATATTGAGACTTGTTTCATGACCTAATATGTAATCTATTCTGGAGAATGTTCCATGTGTACATGAAAAGAATGTGTATTCTGCTGTTTTTGGATGAAATATTCTGTATGTGTTAGATCCATCTGGTCCGATGAATCATTCAAAGCCACTGTTTCCTGGTTGATTATCTGTTTGGATGATCTGTCCATTTATTTGAGTGTCAAAGTACCCTACTATTATTGTATTACTTACTATTAGTTACTTCCTCTGTGTTTATTATTAGTTGGTTTATGTATTTTGGTGCTCCCATGTTTGGTGCATTAGTATTTACATTTTTTTTTTAAAACTTCCTGTTGGATTATTCCCTTGATACTGTCCTTCTTTGTTCCTTGTTACAATCTTTGCTTTCAAATCTATTTTGTCTGATATGAGTATTACTATCCTGTTTTCTTTTCCCCTTCCCTTGCATGATAAATATTTTTTTTTATCTTCACTTTCAGTCTGCACTTGTCTAGGACTGAAACAAGTCCCTTGTAGGCAGTACAGAGATGGATCTTGCTTTTTTTATTCATTGCATCACCCTGTGTCTTTTGATGGGAGTATTTACTCCATTTACATTCATAGTATGACTGAGGTATGTACTTACTGCCATTTTGTTACTTGTTCTATGGTTGTTTTTGTATTTTGTCTCTGTTCCTATTTTTCTCTTGTTCTCTTTTCTCATCGTTCTTTGGTGATACACTTGGATTCCTTTGTCTTTATTATTTTGCATATCTGTTACTGGATTTTAATTTCCAGTTACCATTAGGTTTATATATAATATCCTATGCATATAGCAGACTATAATAAGTCGATGGTCACTTAAGTTTGAACCCATTCTTTACTTGTCTTCCTATGTTTTAGGTATATGGTATAACATTTTACATCCTTTTATTTGGTGAATCCTTGACTGATTTTTATAGATATACTCAATTTTACCACTTTTGTGCTTCCTACTTTTCTTACTCCTCTACTTGTGGTCTTTCTTTTCCACACAAAGTCCCCCATTAACATTTCCAATAGGGCTGATTTAATGGTGATGGACTTTTTTTTTTTTTTTTTTTTTTTTTTTTTTACTTTTGTCGGGGAAACTCTTTCTCTCCTTCATTTCTGAATCAAAGCCTTATAGGGTAAAGTATATATGTTTTTAAAGATTTATTAATTTTAGAAAGAGCGAGCACAGTGAGGAGAGGTGGAGGGTGAGGGAGAGAGAATTCCAAGCAGACTCCTTGCTGAGCATGGAGCCCAAAGTGCGCCTTCATCTTACGATTCTGAGATAACAACCTGAGCCAAAACCAAGAGTCAGGCGCCCCTGGAAAGTACTTTTACTTTGGGTTGCAGATTTCTTTCTTTCAGCATTTGAAATATATCACGCCCCTCTCTTCTGACCTGCATAGTTTCTGCTGAAAATTCAGCTGATAGCTTTAAGCTTGTATGTAACTGTTTTCTTTTTACTGCTGCTTTTAAAATTCTTATTACTACTATTGCCATTTTAATTACTATGTGTCTTGCTGTCGACCTCACTGGGTTGTTAGTGTTGGAGGCTCTGTGTGCCTCCTAGATCTGGATTTCATTTTCCTTCCCCAGATTAGAGAAGTTTTCAATATTATTTCTTGACATAAATTTTCTACCCCCTTTTCTCTTTTTCTTCTTAGATCTCCTATAAAGCAGATGTTATTATGCTCGATGGTGTTGTTGAATTCCCTAAGTCTATTTTCATTTTTTATTATTATATTTTCCTTTCTTCTGTTAGGCTTGATTGCTTTCTATTACTCTCTCCTCCAGGGCTAATCATTTTTTCTGCTTCCTCTCGTTTACTGTGTTTTTTTTTTTCTATCTAGCATATTTTAAATTTCAGTTATGCGTTCTTCATTTCTGATTGGTTCTTTCTTTTTCCTCTTCGTTGAGGGTCTTGCTGAAATCCTTCACTCTTTTCTCAAGTCCAGTGAGATATCTTTATGACCATTACTTCAAATTCTCTGTGAGGCATATTACTTATCTCCATTTCATTTAGCTCTCTTGCTGTGTTTTTGTTGTATTCTTTCACTTGGGACATATTCCTGTCTCTTCATTTTGTCTAACTCTCTGCATCTATTTCTGTGTTAGGAAACTTAGCTACATCTCTTGCAATGGCTCTCTTTGCCTATGTGGGCAAGGTTTCATCCCTGTGTTGTTAGCTGGCTTGAGTTGAGTCTGACCCGGCATTTGCCTGAGATGGAATAGCACCAAACTGCAGGGCACTTTCCCCGTTGTCCCTTGAGAAGCTTTCATTGGTAGGCAGAGCCTGCAGCAAGACTGGATGACTGCAGCCAGACCCAGCCCACTGCTGGGGTTCAGTCAGACTACTGTGTGGTTATTTTCTCCTCTCCCCAGGGCAGGCATCACCGGGGGAGTGGGGCTGGCCCCTGTAAGGGTTGCTTGCACGTTGCCAGATTGTGGCACCACTTTGGATGGCCTCTGACCAAAGGTGCATCAGATGGGTAGGTCTGCAGGAAACACGGCTGTAGGGTGAGCAGTGCCAAAAAGGTCCGTGTGGTCCCATGGGAGGAGCTACCTGTAAAACCTCCTGCCAACCCCGGCCTGTCTGGAAGGGGCAGATCCACAGAAGCCTGTGGTGGTGGGTTGTGCAGCTGGCAAACTACATGGAGAATGTCCGCCCTGTGCTGGTCCCACCAATGTTTGTTTCTGGGTGGGGATGGGAGGGTTCAGGGTCTGCCAGCTGGAGAAGTCTCTTGGTGGTCCCTGCCCCTGCAGTCACATTCTGAGATTGGCAAATACATCTCCTTCCCAAATACCCCAGGCATTTTCCAAACTATTGCTTCCATGCTTTATCTCAGTGGGGCTGTTCGTAGTGGGGACGCCACCTTCCTGCTTCTCCCAGAACCAAGCCTGCTGGTTTTTAAAATTCCAGGTGTTGGGATCCCTGGGTGGCACGGCAGTTTGGCGCCTGCCTTTGGCCCAGGGCGTGATCCTGGAGACCCGGGATCGAATCCCACGTCGGGCTCCCGGTGCATGGAGCCTGCTTCTCCCTCCGCCTGTGTCTCTGCCTCTCTCTCTCTCTCTGTGACTATCATAAATAAAAAAAATTTTTTTTAAATAAAAAAAAATAAAATAAAATTCCGGGTGTTAGGCCCCAGGATTTTTAGGCCCTTCTTATTTTCAGAGCCAAATGTTATGGAGATCTGTCTTCCTTGTGAGGATCCCCATGCCTGGGCACTGGCTTCAGGAGCTGTTCCTCTGTCCCCTCCGTGCCCACTGCGTACTTCCCTGTGGACCATCCCATGGGTCTGTTTGACCCCCAGTCGCATCTGCACCTTTTCTTCCCTCACCAGTATAGCCTGTTCTCTACATTTAGTTGTGGAGGGTCTCTTCTGCCAGTCTCGGAGTCATTTTTTGGGTTATTTACACTGGCGTGGGTGTTATCTTGTTGCATCCAGGGGACAAGGTGAGCTGAGGATGCTTCTACTCTGCCATCTTTTCTAGAAGCCCCAAGACTTTTCTCATTTCTTGAGGTGGGCCTGTATCACTATGGACTTCTTTCTTAGAACTGCTTTTGCTGGGTCCCAAAGGTTTTGGACTGTTGTGTTTTCATTTTCATTTATCTCCGTATATTTTTTATTTCCTTTTATTTATTGAACTCATTGCTTTTTTTTGGTAGCATGTTGTTTAGCTTCCTTGTATTTGTGGGTTTTCTCCAGCCTTTTTTCTTATAATTGATTTCTAATTTTATACCATCATGGTTAGAAAAGAGAATTGATAGGTTTTCAATCTTCTTAAATCTATTGACACTTGTTTTGTGGCCTAACATGTGTTCTCACCTGGAGAATGTTTCAGATTCACGTGAAAAGAATGTGTTTTCTGCTCTTTTTGGATGGAATGTTCTGCACATATCTGTTCGATCCATCTCGTCTATTGGGTTGTTTGAAGCCAGTTTCCTTATTGATTTTGTCTTTATGAACTATTCTTTGATGTAAGTGAGCTGTTACAGTTCCCTACTGTTATCTTACCGTTGTCTATTTCTCCTTTTATGTATGCTAATATTTGCTGCTTAGATATTTGCTATTTTTATCTACTCTTGTGGGATCAGTCTCTATTGTTTCATGGTGCCCCCCCTTTTTTTTTATCTGTTGCAGTCTTTGTTTCAAAGTCTATTTTCTCTAAATACTACTGTTATTTTATTTCATTTTTTGTTTCTATTTGAATTGGAAATGCTTCTCCATCCCTTCACATTCAGTCTCTGTGTCTTTGGGTCTGAAGTGAGATAGATGGAGGGTGTTAGCACAGGCTGCCACAGCGTCCAACTGTCTAGGCTGCGGGAGAGGAAGAGAAGAGTGCTGCCCCCACCCTCCCAGCACTTTTGGTCCTGGAGAAATCTCCTGAAGACTTCTATTCCTCCAGGGCATGTTCCTGGATTAGTAAATTAATGGTTTTCATGTATGCCCCAGAGACTTTTCAAACTGCGGATTCTGTGTTGTGCCTCAGGCCAGCTATTACTGTATTTCTACCTTTATATCTTCATATTTGTCAGCCTCTCCCTGTATGTCTGTTTTTGTTTAGTGTATTTAGGTGTTCCTGTGTTGGTTGCATAGTTATTTATAATTGTCATCTCCTCTGGTAGGATTGATCCCTTTGTCATTATATCATGTCCTTGTCTCTTGCTATACAGTCTTTGTTTTCAAGTCTGTTTTGTCTGACAAAAGATTGCTACCCTGGCTTTTTTGTTGTGTCCACTGGCACGGAGTATCTTTTTTCCATCCCTTCACTTTCAGTCTATATGTGTCTTTAGGGCTAAATGGAGTCTTGCAGGCAAAAGACAGATGGATCTTTCCTTTTTTTCTTTTTTTTTTTTAAAGATTTTATTTATTTATTCATGAGAGACAGAGAGAGAGAGAGACAGAGACAGAGACAGAGAGAGACAGAGACACAGGCAGAAGGAGAAGCAGGCTCCATGCAAGGAGCTCGATGTGGGACTCGATCCTGGATCTCCAGGATCACACCCCAGGCTGCAGGCGGCGCTAAACCGCTGCACCACCGGGGCTGCCCTCTTTCCTTTTTTTCTTACCCATTTACTCATCCTGTGTCTTTTGGTTGGAGCAATTAGACCATTTACATTTAAACCCATTATTGATTAGTGTGTACTTACTGCAGTTTTGTTAATTGCTTACTGCTTCTTTTACATTCTCTGTTCCTTCCTCTTTTTTACTTCCTTTTGATATTTTCATTACTGTTATGCTTGGATTCCTTTTTCTTCCTTTTTTGTTATCTAGCACAGGTTTTTCACGTGTGGTACCATATAGTTCATATATATTCTGAATATACAGCAGTCTGTATTTAGTTGATAGTCACTTAGGTTCTGACACATTCTGAATGTACCATCCCCATTTTATGTATGTGTCACCATAATTTACATATTTTTATTTTAGGAGTCCCTTAACTAATTTTTTTTTATTTTTTTTATTTTTTTTTAATTTTTTTTTTTTTATTTTTTATTTACGATAGTCATACAGAGAGAGAGAGAGAGGCAGAGACACAGGCAGAGGGAGAAGCAGGCTCCATGCACCGGGAGCTTGACGTGGGATTCGATCCCGGGTCTCCAGGATCGTGCCCTGGGCCAAAGGCAGGCGCCAAACCGCTGCACCACCCAGGGATCCCTTTTTTTTTTTAATTTTTTTTTTTATTTTTTATTCCCTTAACTAATTTTTTGATGTAACTGATTTTACTACTTTTGTCTTTTAACCTTCATACTAGTGTTCCATGTGATTGGTCTACTAACTTTATTGTAAGTTTGCTTTTGATCATGAAATATTTCCTTTCTTGTTTTCCTTCTACATAGGACCTTTTCTTTCCATTCTTTTTCTCTTTTCTTTCTCTATTTCTTTCTCCTTCCTTTTTTCCTTCTTTCTTCCTCTTTCTCTCTTTCTTTTACACTTATGACTTTTTCTTTTCCACCTAAGTAAGTCTCTTTAACATTTCTTTTTCTTGGGGGATCCCAGGGTGGCGCAGTGGTTTGGCGCCTGCCTTTGGCCCAGGGCGCGATCCTGGAGACCTGGGATCGAATCCCACGTCGGGCTCCTGGTGCATGGAGCCTGCTTCTCCCTCGGCCTGTGTCTCTGCCTCTCTCTCTCTCTCACTGTGTGCCTATCATAAATAAATAAAAATTAAAAAAAAAAAACAAAAAAACATTTCTTTTTCTTGTAAGGCCCATTTAGTGGTGGTAAACTCCCTTAGCTTTTGCTTGGAAAACTATTTATTTCTCCTTTAATTCTGAATGATGATATTGCCAGATAGGGTATTCTTGGTTGTAGGTATTTTTTTCCCCCAGAACTTTGACTATATCATGACTCCCTTCTGGCCTGCACATTTTTTTCCTTTGCACATAACTAGTTCCTTTTCTCCTGCTGCTTTTATCTATCTTTAATCTTAGACATTTTCATCATTTGTTTTGGTGTACACCTCCTTGGGTTCATCCTGTTTGGGTCTGTCCATTTCCTTTCCCAGATTAGTAAAGTCTTCACCTGTTATTTCTTCAAATAAGTTTTCTCCTTTTTCTCTCTTCTTTTTCTGGAATCCCTAAAATGCTATTGTTGGTATACTTGTTATCCTAGAGATCCCTTAACCATCCTGATTTACATTTTTTTTCTTTTTGCTGTTTTGCTTGGTTGCTTTCCATTCCTGTGGCTTCCAGATTACAGCCCATTCTGCATCTGCCAAGCTAATATTCTCTCTAGTGTATTTTTCATTTCATTTATTGAATTCTTTAACTATGATTGGTTCTATTTTTATATTTTTTATTTGTTGAAGATCTAGGTTGATCTACTCTTCTCCAGTCTGGTAAGCATCTTTATGATGAACTCTTTATCTTTATGAACTCTTTATCAGATAGAATGATTATCTCCATTTCATTTTGTTCTTTTTCTGACTTTTTGTTCTTTCATTTGGAATATATTCCTCTGTCTTCCCATTTTGCTTGACTTTCTGTGTTTCCTTCTGTGAAATAGAACAGCTACTTCTCCTAAACTTGTAACTGGTACCTGGTACCAGGAACCTGGTAACTGGCTGGCCAGCTAGAACTATGGCTGGCATGGGCTAGGGGCCATGAGGCACTTGGTCCTCGTGGGATGGCTGGAGCTGAAGTGGGCATGGGCTGGAGCGGCCTCAGGACTCTTTGCAGAGGGTGTCCCATGCAAGGGATGCCCTGGTAAGTCATCTAGAGCTAAAGCAGGTGCAGGCCTGGTATGTTTCAGGGTGCTTTACACCTGTCACCTTGGTGATATGGCTGGAGCTGTAGTGGGTGCCGTCCTGGGGTGTCCTGCTGTGTGCTCTCCAGGGGCGACTTCGGTGGGATGCCTAGAGCTCAGACTGTTGAGAGAGCCTGTTCCAGGGGCGGGGGGGGGGGCACAGCTGGGGCTGGTGTGGTTAGGGGCCCTGGGCTCACTGAAGCAGGCAGCTGGCCAGGGTTCCCATACCTGGGAGAAAGTGGAAGGAGGGAACGTAAACATCGGTGTGTGGTCGGAGGCCAGCCCCTCTGACCCTCGAGAGCATTCCTCCAGGGCAGTTTCCTTTATATGCTAGTTGGTTTTTAACCCGTGGGTAGCTGGGATTGGAATGGTGCGGTTGCCTATGGTGCGGGACTGTACCTCCGTCTGCACCATCAAGGTGGAGGGGCTGTACGGATGACCCTGACCAACCTCTCCAACCCGAGAGAATGTTCCATGGGTTCCGTTGTTTGGAAGACACTCAAGGACTAGGTTCTCCAAATTCTAGTTGCCCTTTGAAACTGTGGATGTGTTATTTTCCATGGCCCAGGGCAGGAGAATTTGTTCCCAGTCCCTCCTCACTGCTCTTTGCACCTTGGGCCAGGGTCCCCACAGTTGCTGTGTCTGCATCTCTCCCACCATTCTCTCCGTGGCCCCTTTATCCTGCTTTGGCTATTTGGGGTCTTCTGTGGTTCCAAACAAAATTTAAGATGATTTGTTCTACTTCTGTGAAAAATACTATTGGTATTTGATAGGGATTGCACTGAATTTGTAGATTGCTTTGGGTAGTAGGGACATTTTAATGATGCTCATTCTTTCAATATTCATGAGGATGGTACACCTTTACATTTGTGTCGCCTTCAACGTCTTTCATCAATGTCTTGTAGATTTCAGATATACATCTTTAGCCTTTTTTTTTTATTATTATTCATTTGAGAGAGCACAAGCAGGGGGAGAGGCAGAGGCAGAGGCAGATGCAGACTCCTAACTAACTGAGCTGGGAGCCCAACATGGGGCTCGATCCCCGGACCTAGAGATCATGACTTGAGCCAACAGCAGAAGCTTAACCATCTGAGACACTGAGGAGCCCCCAACCTCCTTGCTTAAATCAATTCCTAGATACTTCATTCTTTTAGTGCAATCATCAATGGAATTATTTTAATTCTGCTTTCTGCTAATTAGTGTAGACAAATGCAACGGATTTCTGTATATTAATTTTGTATCCTGCAAATTTACTTAAGTCATTTATAAGTTCTAAGAGTTTTTAAAGAGTCTTTACATAGTATCATGTCATCTGAGAATATCATAAGTTTTACTTCCTCCTTACCAGGTTGGATGTCTTTTCTTCTTTTTTCTTATCTGATTGCTTCAGTGACTTAATGTGACTTCATGCTGAATAAAAGTAGTGAGACTGCATATCCTTGTCTTGTTCCTGATCTTAAAGAAAAACTTTTCAGTTTTTCAACATTCAGTATGATGCTAGCTGTGGTTTTTCCTGTGTGATCCTTAGTATGTTGATATGTACACTTTAAGCCTACTTTGTTGAGTTTTTATAATGAGCAGATGCTGAATTTGCTAAATATCCTTCCTCCTAATGCAATGTATCACATTGATTTATTTGCAAATATTGAATCACCCCTGCATCCCCGGAATAAATCCCACTTGATTGGGATGAATGATCCTTTCAGTGTATTGTTGAATTCAGTTTACTAGTATTTTGTTGAGGATTTCCTACATCTATATTCACCAGGAATAGTGGCCTATAATGTTCTTTTCTTGTAGTGTCTTTGGTTTTGGCATCAGGAGAATTCTGGATGCAGATGAACTTGCTAGTTTTCCTCTCCCCCACCCTTTTTTTGTAGTAGTTTGAGAAGAATTTATATTCTTCCTTAAATGTTTGGTAGAATTTATCTGTGAAGCCTTCTGGTCCTGGACTTTAGTTTGTGGGGAGATTTTTTTTTTTTTAACTGATTCATTTTTGTTACTAGTAATCAGTCTCTTCTACTTTCCTTTTGGATTCAATTTTATATTTTGCTAGAAATTTATGCATTTCTTTTACATTGCCCAATTTGGCATTTAATACTTAAAGTATTCTTATAAACCTTTATATTTCTGTGGTGTCACTTGTTTCTCCTCTTTCATTTTTTTTTAAAGATTTATTTATACATGAGAGATGCAGAGACACAGAGAGATAGAGACACAGGCAGAGGGAGAAGCAGGCTCCATGCGGGGAGCCTGATGTGGGCCTTGGTCCCAGGACCCCAGGATCACGCCGTGGGCTGAAGGTAGATGCTCAACCGCTGAGCCACCCAGGGCCCCTCCTCTTCTAATTGTATTTGAGTCTTCTCTCCTTACTAATGAGTCTGGCTAAAGGTTTATGAATTTTATCTTTTCAAAGAACCAGGTCGTGACTTCATTGATCTCTTTCCTTTGTATCTCATTTCTGTCTAATCTTTATTTCCTTCCAAAAACTGAGCTTTGTTCTGTATACACAGAATATTCCATCCAAACAGAGAATATACATTTTTTCAAGTGCACATGAAACATTCTCCAAAATAAACCACATTTTAGGCTGCAAAACAAGCCTCAATAAATTTAAGTCCATCTGGTCTAATGTGATGTTCAAAGCCTATTTCCTTACTGATTTTCTGTCTAAACAATACATTCATTGATGTAAGTGGGAACTGCTTCGTGTACCTACATGCTCCTCTAGGAGTAGCGCAGATGTTTACGTTATATGTGCTTGTGGAATGGATTCATCACAGGGAACACCCACCTTCGTCTCTTGCCAGTCTTTGTTTTAGTCTATTTTGTCTAAGTATTGCTGCCTTGGCTTTTTTGTTACTTCGCTTTGCATGCAGTGTCTTTTAGTCTCCTGTGTCTTGAGGTGTGAAGCGAGTCTCTTGTGGGTAGAATATAGGTGGGTCTTGTGTTTGTTTGTTTTTTTAATCCATTCAGTCACCCTCTGTCTTTTGACCAGAGCCTTTAAATATAAATGCTCTAAAGTAATTATTGATAGGCATATACTTACTATTTTAATTTTTTTCTGGTTATTTTTGTATTCCTCTGGGTTCCTTTTCTTTTCTTGCTCACCTCTCCTGCGGCTTACTAGCTTTCTTTAGTGTGCTTCCTGAATTGCTTTCTCTTTACACTTTGTGCATCTATTAAAGGTTTTTGATTTGTGGTTACCGTGGTATTTGTGTATAACATCCTATGTGTATAGCAGTCTTGTATTAGGTTGATGGTCACCTAAGTTTGAACACGTTGTAAAAGCACTAAATTTTTATTTTACATATTTTTAGTTTGCATATATTTATCTCTCAACTAACTTTTGTAGATAAAATTGAATTCACTACTTTTGTGTTTTAACTTACATACTGACTTTATTAGTGACTATCTACTACCTTTACTATTTGTTTTTACCAGTGAAATTTTCCTTTCATCATTTTCTTCTAGTTAACAGCCATTTCTTTCCTCTTAAAGAAGTCCCCTTAACATTTTTTGTAAGGCTGGTTAGTGGTAATGAAATCTTTACTTTTTGTTTGTCTGGAAAACTTCCTTATGTGTCCTTCAATTCTGAATGATGACCTTGTCAGGTGTTCTTGGTTGTAGTTTTTTTTTCATTTCAGCACATCGCTGTATATTATCTTCTGGTCTGTAAAGTTTCTGCTAAATATTAGCTGACAGCTTGATTGGGTTTTCCTTGGGTCCATTTGTTTTCTCTTGCTGTTTTCAAAATTCTCTTTATCATTACTTTTTCATTGTAATTATTCTGTCTTGGTGTGGACATTCTTCATCTTGTTTGGGGCTCTCTGTGATTTCTGGACTTGGATGTCTGTTTCCTTAGATTAGGGAGGTTTTCAGCTATTTTCATAAGTTTTCTGCCCCCTTTTCCCTCTCTTCTACTTATGGGATCCCAATAATGCTAATGTTATTATGCCTGGTGAGGTCACAGAGGTCCCTTAACTCTTATTTTTTTCTTTTTACTTTTCAGCTTGGGTGCTTCCTATTACCCTGTCTTCCAAGTTACTGAGCGGTTCTTCTACGTTCTCTAGTCTGTTTCCCTTTAGTGTATTTTCATTTTCAGGTATTGCATTCTTCATCTCTGTTTTTTTATTTTCTATCATTTTGTTGAAGTTCTTGCTGAAGTTCATCTGCTTTTTTCAAGTACAGTGAATTTCTTTATGGCCGTTACTTTGATCTCTTTCTGTGGTTTTTGTCTAATTTTACATTTGGGATATATTCCTGTCTCCTCATTTTGTCTGAGTCTTCTGGTCTTAAAATTAGTGGCCTGTATAGAAACCGTCTGTGGTGTCCTGTAGCACAGTCTTCCTACCTGTGTTCGCTGCATCACCCTCCTGTTCTTGGTAAGCTGTGATTGCTGTGAGCATGCCACTGGTTGGGGCTGGACCTCAGCCCAGCTGGCGCAGTGACCCGTTTCACCGTTGCAGGCACCCTGGGCAGCGTTCACTCTCCATACTCTACCGCGGAGTAGGTAGACTCTACCGTAGCTGTGGGATCACTGGTGGGCAGCGCTGGCCCTCAGTGTGGCTGGATGCAATTAACCACTGCAAAAGCTGTGGATACACCAGACTACACAGGGCCTTCTCCTTGCACAGCCAGCTAAGAGGCGAGCCCCAAGAGCTGCATGCAAGTTTGTAGGGTTATCTCTGTCTCCTCTCCCCAGGGCATGCGTTGCTCAGGAGGGGCACCAGTCCTTACCAGCACTGCCTGCTGGGTGTGGTGGGTCTGCAAGGGAACTGCAGGGTGGGCACACGCTCCTAGCAAGGTAGGTGCAAAGCACTGGAACTGGCTCCCGAAAGCATCTGGTAATCCAGGCTGGGGAGGGCAAGAAGATGGCACCCACCACTACCTTTGTTCCTGGAGAAATCGCCTGTAGCTCCCCGTTCCTTTGGCACATGTCCTAAGATTAGTCAGTAAGTCTCCTTCACGTGTACCCCAGGTGCTTTGCAAAGTGCTCCTTCTGTGCTGTCTTGGGCCTTATTATTTAGTGTCCTGCTCTCGAAAGGCTTCGTTTCCTGTGGCTCTCTGTCTCTCCCAGAGCTTAGCCCCACTGATCTCATAGCTAAATATTATGTGGACTCTACTTTCCAGGGTGGATCCCCAGGGCCAGGGGGGTCTGGTATGGGGTGTGATCCTCTCACTCTTTTTTTTTTTTAATAAATTAATTTTTATTGGTGTTCAATTTACCAACATACAGAATAACACCCAGTGCTCATCCCGTCAAGTGTCCCCTTCAGTGCCCGTCACCCATTCACTCCCACCCCCCACCCTCCTCCCCTTCCACCACCCCTAGTTCATTTCCCAGAGTTAGGAGTCTTTATGTTCTGTCTCCCTTTCTGATATTTCCCACACATTTCTTCTCCCTTCCCTTCTATTCCCTTTCACTATTATTCATATTCCCCAAATGAATGAGAACATACACTGTCTGTCCTTCTCCGATTGACTTACTTCACTCAGCATAATACCCTCCAGGTCCATCCACGTTGAAGCAAATGGTGGGTGTTTGTCATTTCTAATGGCTGAGGAATATTCCATTGTATACATAAACCACATCTTCTTTATCCATTCATCTTTCGATGGACACCGAGGCTCCTTCCACAGTTTGGCTATTGTGGACATGGCTGCTAGAAACATCGGGGTGCAGGTGTCCCGGCGTTTCATTGCATCTGAATCTTTGGGGTAAATCCCCAACAGTGCAGTTGCTGGGTCGTAGGGCAGGTCTATTTTTAACTCTTTGAGGAACCTCCACACAGTTTTCCAGAGTGGCTGCACCAGTTCACATTCCCACCGACAGTGTAAGAGGGTTCCCTTTTCTCCGCATCCTCTCCAACATTCGTGGTTTCCTGCCTTGTTAATTTTCCCCATTCTCACTGGTGTGAGGTGGGATCTCCTTGTGGTTTTGATTTGTATTTCCCTGATGGCCAGTGATGCGGAGCATTTTCTCATGTGCGTGTTGGCCATGTCTATGTCTTCCTCTGTGAGATTTCTCTTCATGTCTTTTGCCCATTTCATGATTGGATTGTTTGTTTCTTTGCTGTTGAGTTTAATAAGTTCTTTATAGATCTTGGAAACTAGCCCTTTATCTGATATGTTATTTGCAAATATCTTCTCCCATTCTGTAGGTTGTCTTTGAGTTTTGTTGACTGTATCCTTTGCTGTGCAAAAGCTTCTTATCTTGACGAAGTCCCAATAGTTCATTTTTGCTTTTGTTTCTTTTGCCTTCGTGGATGTATCTTGCAAGAAGTTACTGTGGCTGAGTTCAATAAGGGTGTTGCCTGTGTTCTCCTCTAGGATTTTGATGGAATCTTGTCTCACATTTAGATCTTTCATCCATTTTGAGTGTATCTTTGTGTATGGTGCAAGAGAGTGGTCTAGTTTCATTCTTCTGCATGTGAATGTCCAATTTTCCCAGCACCATTTATTGAAGAGACTGTCTTTCTCCCAGTGGATAGTCTTTCCTCCTTTATCGAATATTAGTTGACCATAAAGTTCAGGGTCCACTTCTGGATTCTCTAATCTGTTCCATTGATCTATGTGTCTGTTTTTGTGCCAGGACCACACTGTCCTGATGACCACAGCTTTGTAGTACAACCTGAAATCTGGCATTGTGATGCCCCCAGATATGGTTTTCTTTTTTAAAATTCCCCTGGCTGTTTGGGGTCTTTTCTGATTCCACACAAATCTTAAAATAATTTGTTCTAACTCTCTGAAGAAAGTCCATGGTATTTTGATAGGGATTGCATTGAACGTGTACATTGCCCTGGGTAACATTGACATCTTCACAATATTAATTCTGCCAATCCATGAGCATGGAATATTTTTCCATCTCTTTGTGTCTTCCTCAATTTCTTTCAGAAGTGTTCTATAGTTTTTAGGGTATAGATCCTTTACCTCCTTGGTTAGGTTTATTCCTAGGTATCTGATGCTTTTGGGTGCAATTGTAAATGGGATTGACTCCTTAATTTCTCTTTCTTCAGTCTCATTGTTAGTGTATAGAAATGCCACTGACTTCTGGGCATTGATTCTGTATCCTGCCATGCTGCCAAATTGCTGTATGAGTTCTAGAAATCTTGGGGTGGAGGCTTTTGGGTTTTCTACGTAGAGTATCATGTCATCGGCGAAGAGGGAGAGTTTGACTTCTTCTTTGCCAATTTGAATGCCTTTAATGTCTTTTTGTTGTCTGATTGCTGAGGCTAGGACTTCCAGTACTATGTTGAATAGCAGTGGTGAGAGTGGACATCCCTGTCTTGTTCCTGATCTTAGGGGAAAGGCTCCCAGTGCTTCCCCATTGAGAATGATATTTGCTGTGGGCTTTTCGTAGATGGCTTTTAAGATGTCGAGGAAAGTTCCCTCTATCCCTACACTCTGAAGAGTTTTGATCAGGAATGGATGCTGTATTTTGTCAAATGCTTTCTCTGCATCTAATGAGAGGATCCTATGGTTCTTGGTTTTTCTCTTGCTGATATGATGAATCACATTGATTGTTTTACGAGTGTTGAACCAGCCTTGTGTCCCCGGGATAAATCCTACTTGGTCATGGTGAATAATTTTCTTAATGTACTGTTGGATCCTATTGGCTAGTATCTTGTTGAGAATTTTTGCATCCATGTTCATCAGGGATATTGGTCTGTAATTCTCCTTTTTGGTGGGGTCTTTGGTTTTGGAATTAAGGTGATGCTGGCCTCATAGAATGAATTTGGAAGTACTCCATCTCTTTCTATCTTTCCAAACAGCTTTAGTAGAATAGGTATGATTTCTTCTTTAAACGTTTGATAGAATTCCCCTGGGAAGCCACCTGGCCCTGGACTCTTGTGTCTTGGGAGGTTTTTGATGACTGCTTCAATTTCCTCCCTGGTTATTGGCCTGTTCGGTTTTTCTATTTCTTCCTGTTCCAGTTTTGGTAGTTTGTGGCTTTCCAGGAATGTGTCCATTTCTTCTAGATTGCCTAATTTATTGGCGTGGAGCTGTTCATAATATGTTTTTAAAATCGTTTGTATTTCCTTGGTGTTGGTAGTGATCTCTCCTTTCTCATTCATGATTTTATTAATTTGAGTCTTCTCTCTCTCCTTTTTAATAAGGCTGGCTAATGGTTGATCTATCTTATTAATTCTTTCAAAGAACCAACTCCTGGTTGTATTGATCTGTTCCACAGTTCTTCTGGTCTCAATTTCGTTGAGTTCTGCTCGAATTTTAATTAACTCTCTTCTTCTGCTGGGCGTCGGGTCAATTTGCTGCTTCTTCTCTAGCTCCTTTATGTGTAAGGTTAGCTTTTGTATTTGAGTTCTTTCCAGTTTTTGAATGGATGCTTGTATTGCGATGTATTTCCCCCTCAGGACTGCTTTTGCTGCATCCCAAAGATTTTGAACAGTTGTATCTTCATTGTCATTAGTTTCCATGAATCTTTTTAATTCTTCCTTAATTTCCTGGTTGACCCTTTTATCTTTTAGCAGGATGGTCCTTAACCTCCACGTGTTTGAGGTCCTTCCAAACTTCTTCTTGTGATTTAGTTCTAATTTCAAGGCGTTATGGTCTGAGAATATGCAGGGGACGATCCCAATCTTTTGGTATCGGCTCAGACCCGATTTCTGACCCAGTATGTGGTCTATTCTGGAGAAAGTTCCATGTGCACTTGAGAAGAATGTGTATTCAGTTGAGTTTGGATGTAAAGTTCTGTAGATATCTGTGAAATCCATCTGGTCCAGTGTATCATTTAAAGCTCTCGTTTCTTTGGAGATGTTGTGTTTAGAAGACCTATCAAGGGTAGAGAGAGCTAGATTGAAGTCACCAAGTATAAGTGTATTATTATCTAAGTATTTCTTCACTTTGGTTAATAACTCGTTTAAGTATTTGGCAGCTCCCACATTCGGGGCATATATATTGAGGATTGTTAAGTCCTCTTGCTGGATAGATCCTTTAAGTGTGATATAGTGTCCCTCTTCGTCTCTCACTACAGTCTTCGGGGTAAATTTTAGTTTATCTGATAAAAGGATGGCTACCCCTGCTTTCTTTTGAGAACCATTTGAATGGTAAATGGTTCTCCAACCTTTTATTTTCAGGTTGTAGGTGTCCTTCTGTCTAAAATGAGTCTCTTGTAGACAGCAAATAGATGGGTCCTGCTTTTTTATCCAGTCTGAAACCCTGCGCCTTTTGATGGGGTCATTAAGCCCGTTCACGTTCAGAGTTACTATTGACAGATATGAGTTTAGTGTCATCATGATATCTATTTAGTCCTTGTTTTTGTGGATTGTTCCACTGAACTTCTTCTTACAGGGGAATTTTAAGAGTCCCCCTTAAAATTTCTTGCAGAGCTGGTTTGGAGGTCACATATTCTTTCAGTTCCTGCCTGTCTTGGAAGCTCTTTATCTCTCCTTCCATTTTGAATGAGAGCCTTGCTGGATAAAGTATTCTTGGTTGCATGTTCTTCTCATTTAGGACCCTGAATATATCCTGCCAGCCCTTTCTGGCCTGCCAGGTCTCTGTGGAGAGGTCTGCTGTTACCCTAATATTCCTCCCCATGAAAGTCAGGGACTTCTTGTCTCTTGCTGCTTTAAGGATCTTCTCTTTATCTTTGGAATTTGCAAGCTTCACTATTAAATGTCGAGGTGTTGAACGGTTTTTATTGATTTTAGGGGGGGATCTCTCTATTTCCTGGATCTGAATGCCTGTTTCCCTTCCCAGATTGGGAAAGTTTTCAGCTAGGATTTGTTCAAATACATATTCTGGCCCTCTGGCCCTTTCGGCGCCCTCGGGAACCCCAATTAAACGTAGGTTTTTCTTCCTTAGACTGTCATTTATTTGCCTTAATCTGTTTTCATGGTCCCTTAATTGATTGTCTCTTTTTTCCTCAGTTTCCCTCTTTGCCATTAACTTGTCTTCTATGTCACTCACTCGTTCTTCCACCTCGTTAACCCTCGTCGTTAGGACTTCTAGTTTGGATTGCATCTCATTCAATTGATTTTTAATTTCTGCCTGATTGGATCTAAATTCTGCAGTCATGAAGTCTCGTGAGGCCTTAATGCTTTTTTCTAGAGCCACCAGTAGCTGTAGAATAGTGCTTCTGAATTGGCTTTCTGACATTGAAGTGTAATCCAGATTTTGTAACTCTGTGGGAGCGAGGGCTGTTTCTGATTCTTTCTTTTGAGGTGAGGTTTTCCTTCTAGTCATTTTGCTCAGTGCAGAGTGGCCAAAAACAAGTTGTATTGGGAAAAGGAGAGAAAGAGAGAGAAGAAAAGGAAAGAGAAAGAGAAAGAAAAAAGAAAAAAAGGGGAAAAAAGAGAAGAAAAAGAGAAAGAAAAAGAAAGAAAGGTGAAAAAAAGGGGGGTGGGGGAAGCAATCAGAAATCAAAAAGAAAAGAAAAAAGAAAAACAAAACAAACAAAAAAAAAAACACGGGGGAGTATCTTCTGAATCTGTAGACTTTAAGTCCCTTGACTTCCCCTGGAACTGGTCCGTCCAGCTGGTCTTCTGGGGGAGGGGCCTGCTGTACTGATTTTCAGGTGTTAGCACTTGGGGTAGCTGCTCTGCCCCTGCCTGCTGCCGGGCTCAGAGGGGGTTGTTCACCCCGTGAGGTCTCAGGAGGAACAACCGCAGTGGCGGGGCCAGCTCTGCAGCCCTGGAGTCAGCCCTCGCAGTAACTCCGGAGCTCTCCGTCTGCAGGGCCTGGAGGCTCCGGGGCGGGGCCGCTCATCTGCTCAGCTCGGGGCAGGAGCGTCCTCGCTGTCCTGGGCCCTCCCGGCCTCTGCCTGTCCCGGGGGAGGCCGGATCCTGGGCTGTGTCCCGGCGCCCTGTGCTCCCGGGCCTGCGTTGTTGGATTTGCGCTCCCGCCCCGCAGCTCCCTCCCTGGAGCCGCTCCCGAGCCCCTCCGAACTGCTCCGGTGCGTGCTGCAGCCCTTAGGGAGCTCGGTGCACTCTCCTGCGCTTGCAGGTGCCTGTTAGTGTCCCCGGGAGCCCGAGGGCATCCCCGCCCTCCTGGGTCCTGCTCCACCTCCCTGCGAGCCCCTTTCCGCCCGCCCGGGAAGGTTGGTGCAGCTCCTGCTTCTCCGGGACGGGGCTCTCCTGTCCTGGGGACACTCGCCCCGGCCTCAGCCCGGCTCCTCGCGGGGCCCCTCCCCCTCGGAGGCCTTTTGTTCCTTTCTTTCTTTTTCCCCCGTCTTCCGACCTAATAGAAGCGCGAACTCTTCTCACTGTAGCCTTCCAGCTGGTCTCTCTTTACATCTCAGGCCGAATTCGTAGATTTTCAGGATGGTTTGAAGGTGATCTAGGTAATGTGGTGGGGACAGGTGATTTGGGGACCCTGCTCTTCCGCCGCCTTGCCCCTCCTCCCGATCCTCTCACTCTTGTGCGCTTGTGATATCCATCCCATTTGTGCTTGTCCTGTCAGGGGTCTGGTGCCCCGTCGTGTCTCCACCTCTCCTAGCTTTTGTGATGTGACCTTCTCTCTACAACCAGCTGTGGAAGAGCTTTGCCAATTTCTCAAGTTACTTTCAGAGTTAGTTGTAATATATGCAGTGGTTGGTTCAGTGTGTCCAGGGAATGAGATGAGCTTGGAATCCTCCTACTGTGCCTTCTTCCCCCTCCTTACGACCCCTTAATGTCCATACTTTCTTTTCATTTGCAGTTGTACGTGACCTGTTACCAAACTAACAACCACCTGGACGTAGTATGGCCCAAATATTCAACTTTATTTCTGCCTTGGTTTAGCCAGTCTTCAGTGCCTCTCGTCTGTCCATGAATGTCACTCATCCAACCTACAAATGGGAAAATTGGGATATAAGTAATTGTAGAGTTAAGAAAACAAAAATGCAGAGGGGCAATGGTCACTTAGTAACAGCTTTAGCCTTTTTTTTTTTTTTTTTTTTTACCCTGTGAGGTTTGGGTTTTAGATAAATAGTAACTGAATATACAGCTTCATCTCTTAGGGCCTATTTAAGGAGGATTAACAAATTTACTAAAGTCCTTGAAATTAACATAAATCTAAACCACTAGAGCAATCGGTAAATTTGGTTTCAAAGTTGATACACATTTAGAGTTTCCTTAAAGAAAAGTATGCACATGTCCACATAGAATTTCAGATTCTGCTCTTCTGTAGCCACAAAGGATTTCCATGATCTGTCAGCAAAAGCAGTAACCTGGCGACAAGCAAAACAAGGAAGTTTGCTTTACAGAGTCCCTAAGATCAGATCAACCTACTCTTCTCGAAGACTAGATGCAGGATGGCAGGGCCGATAGAGCCAAGACAGCGCGGCGCAGGAAGTGCCCGGAGGCGCTCTGTGGCCCAAGGTGGCTCAGGGAAGTATAGAGATTATGGTTTTTCTGAAAACTTCTGGAGTGGGAGTCCCTGTCTTTACACTCAGGGTTAAAGTCCCCTTTAGATGCCGTGTGCAGGGACGGGCAGGCGTACAGACTCACAGCTCCAGGGGAACAAGGCCTGAGGGCAGACTGGGGTAACAAGACACGTAGAGACTGACCCACCTGACCCGCACAGCTGTCACTTTAGACGGAGGAACAGGTGTCATCCTTAATGCCACAGGGACCGTACCAAGGGCAAGGGAGGTACTGCTGGCTAAAGAGAAACAAAACCAGATGAGGACTTTGCACACACCCTTGGCCCTTAATTTGAACTGAGAAAAGGTACAAGTGAGCCTTGTTCCAACACTTACGAGTCCAGACCAGGTGTCGTCAGCACCCCTCAGTATCCTGCAGCACCAGCGAGCAGCCCGAGGCCTTAGCCTGGCGGGACGGCCCTGCTGGCCAAGGCTGCGTCCTGGAAGCCGCCCTACCTGCCCCATATAATCGCCCAGGAGGCCTCCTTCAGGTAGCGTAGATTAATAATTAGGCCCACTTCCTCTCGGCTCAGACCACGCTGGGTCTGTGGGGATCGTGCAGTCTGTCTCTAGGAAGATTAAAGCGCTTAGTTACTGGAAAATGTAAAAGGAAATCATCAGTTTGGAGGGAAGGATTTGGCATTTGTGATCATTTGAACCAAAGCCAAAGAGATCATTTCTGGATAATATTAAAAAGAACTGCCTCAGGGGCGCCTGGGGGGGCTCAGCGGTTGAGCGTCTGCCTTTGACTCAGGGCGTGATCCTGGGGTCCTGGGATTGAGTCCCGCATCGGGCTCCCTGCATGGAGCCTGCTTCTCCTCCCTCTTCCTGTATCTCTGCCTCCTTCTCTCTGTGTGTCTCTCATGAATAAATAAATAAAATCGTAAAAAAAAAAAAAAAAAAAAAAAAAAAAGAACTACCTCTTGGCAGAGTGTGCCCCGGCGGGGGTGGCCCAACCCTGGAATAATTTGCCAGGCCAGGATGTGCAGTGTCCCCTCCTGCTCCCTGGTTTGGTGGATGGTGCTTCCTCCCACAGAAGGAAGACTCTATAAAAACAAAAATGTAAAGGTTTAATAATGTTACTGAGGAAGGTCTAAATTAAATGGTACAGGGTTTACAAACATTGTAATATTAAAAAAGACATGTAACACTGTGTTTTTTAGCAAAGTAGTCATCAGACGGAGTTGGAAATCCATTATTTGTTTCAGGGTTTCCCCTTTTTTTTGTCTAAAATCTAGAGACTGTTATGATTTTCCTCCAGAAATGCTATTTTCAAAAACAGAATAAGAAGGCATTGTCCCGGGGAAAAAAAAGGAAAAAAAAACTTCAAGTTTATACGTAAAATCAACTTTTTTAAAAAAAGATTTTATTTATTCATGAGAGACACAGAGAGAGAGGCAGAGGGAGAAGCAGGCTCCGTGCGGGGAGCCCGATGTGGGACCCGATCCTGGGACCCCAGGATCACGCCCTGATCCCGGAGGCAGGCAGTAAATCGCGGAGCCCCCAAGGATCCCCCAAAACCAATTTTTAAACTGTACAAACACGTGGTAAGTAGCCTGCCCGCCTAGAAACCTCCAGCCTACTGGTTCTAGAGGCAGTGGCATAAAGAACGCGGGTGGTAAAGTCAGTAGATCTGGTTTAAGTCCGTTTTTCACTTACCAGCTGCAACCTGGAGCCTGTAACGCTCGGCTCATGATCCGCACTCCCGCAGGACAGAGATCACGCGACGGCACGTGGAAAGTGCGCAGCACAGAACTTGGTCCACGGTGGCCTTTGGAAGTGCTGGCCGCCCGGTCAGGGAGGTGCAGTCTGGATTCCCAAGGTTGTCGGAGGGTCCTCCGTATCCGCACGGGGCCCCGCCTCCACCCGGAGCCAGGAACCACACCGACTGGAGAGCGGGAGTGCTGGACAACTAGGTTGTCCCCGAACCGGTGACAAAGCAGTAGGAGGCCATGACTTCCTGGGGGCCGCGGGCTACCCCCAGGGGAGCTGAGGCAGGGCCCGCAGCTAAACAGGAACCCACCCGGTTCATTGCACTCACTCCCTTTTTCCTTCCCTAGAAAACGAATGAGGACGCAATTGATTTTGATTACACGGTTCTGCTCCACGAATTCTCGACGCAGGTACAACAAAACCCTACGTACGTAGGAGGTGGCGGAGGGGCGGGGAGTGTCCACGCGGAGCGCGCCTTGGGGCCAGAAAACGAAGCAGGCAGCTCCACGCCGTTGTCACGGGGTTTTATTCGGGGTAACTTCTTGACAAGGGGGGTCGGCAGGCGGGTGACGAGGCGCCACGGGGCTCGGTCCAGGCTGTTAGTCCACAGATTTTATGGAACAAGAGGGTGTGTGGAGGCCACTGCCCTGAGGTCAGGGGGCTGACACCTCACAGACCTGCTGGCACCGCCTGTGCAGGGTTGGGGGGTGGGGGGTCTTTACTAGATCGACTGTAGGGAAGATCAAAACAAGCCTCTGGCATTCGGGGCAGGGCACACGGTCCCCCCAGGGCCTGGACATGTTCCCAAGGGAGCTCGTTTCATGGACACCGGCAGGGTGGGGGCCCAGACGGGCTCAGGATCGCCAGCACCCCCGCGGCACACAGCTGCGTTCGCCGCACGTCTTGGCGGATCCTAGTATCTGGGACCCTTATTTTCTAGGAAATCATCCCCTGCCGCATTCACTTGGTCTGGTACCCAGGTAAGCCGCTGAAAGTGAAGTACCACTGCCAGGAGCTGCACACAGCACAGGAGGGCTCTGGCACCGAAGGAGGCTGAGCTGTGGCGCCAACACAGCCTAGTAGCTTCTAGAGAAGAAAAGAAGAAGATCTGCTCACTCCAAACTCTAAACAAAGTGACTGTACTAAATCATCACTAATCACTCTGGTAAAACAGGGAAGGTGGAAGGTATTCTGGTCTTTGGCAGGGCCTGCAGTCACGATCCTCAGCAATTACAAGACGTTGGGGTTTTTGTTTTTCTGTTGGTTTCGTTCATTTAATCAATTCTGGGAACGCAGGCGTACCGAACCCTGCTCCGTGCTAAGAGTTTGCTCCACGGGCTTCTCGGGGTTTCGGCCCTAAATGCTGTGCTTGGATCAATACACACTGAGGAAAACAAAAGATTGGTGGTCTCACCTCTGTATCTCCCATTACCTTGAACGTAGCGCAGCCGACTACTTTCTGTTGCTAGATTCCTGCTTCCTAGGATGTAAAGAGGCTAATATATCTCAATAAAGCAAATTGTAGAGAAAATATTATCAGTTTAGAAGGAACTTTACTATTTTTTATGATTTCACGCGACTATTCTTTTTTGTATCTACTTTTGAATAAATATTTACATTTCTACATAAAACGTGTTCAATGTGTTTGTAGAGATTTGTGTAATATGCTGAATTCGTACTAAACTCTTAGTCTTGTGTAATTTGAATTTTATGAACATAGTGTTTCATGGAGAAAGCCAAGTGTCTGCAAATGGAATAGTGACGTAACTGAAATTCTATCAAATATGTACGATTTTCATTTCTGACGACAAACTGCACGCAGTGTTGGCCTAAATCAATCTTTAAGAGTCAGCCCAGTATGTGCCCTAAGCAGATTCGGTGCAGGACCTCCCCAGGGCAGGAGGAAGTGACCCAGCGCGCGTGGCCATCGTCTGCCTCTCAAAATTCCTAGCATTTCTGGGGGAGGGATTCAATTTTTATTCTACCCATCAAGGTTCTTCTAGCTGGTCTAAGAATTAAACGGATACGAGACAGATTAACAGGAGGAAAAAAGAAACCACCCGGAGAGGCCTCGCAATGCCGCTGGCACCCGGAGAAATGACCAATGACCACGGCAGCCAGTTTCTATACTTTATCAACAGTGCGAGTGTCTAAGGAATTAGCAGGACAAGGAAAACTTTGGGAGCTTCGATGAGTGAGGAGAAGGACTTCTCCACGGAACCCGGACCGAGGCGGCGAATTAGTTACAAGTCACAGGGTTGTCTACACCCAGTGGTACAGGAAGGCTCGTCCGCACGTGGGAGGTTCGGTTCCTGCTGGGGGGGGGGGGGGACGTGGGGGGCAGAGCGTCCCTGCTGTGTAGTCTGTCTCTTAAATGACTTTATTTGAAATAACCAATACGCCCAAGTGGGACCCCGGGGGTGGCCCGCCCTGGGCCCTGCAGTCCCCTCACTGACGCTTCCCCAGAAGTCGCAGAGAACCACCGACCCGGCGGGGCGGTCCTCGCTGGAGCTCTCGGTCGGACACTAGCGGATTCAGGTAAACTCCTCGGGGACACAGTGACGGGAGAGCCGCTCGGGGCTGCCCACGGCTCCAACAATCAGATGACAAGAGGCATTTCTGGGAGATAAACGGGCAACGATGGCTAAGGACTGGGTCGGACTCTGAACGGGTCAGTGACGCGGAGGGCAGCCGGCCGGGGGGTCCGGCGTGGGCGCGCCCTGGGTGGCGGCAGGGACAGATGCGCCTCCCGCGGCCCCCCGAGCGGCTCAGGGAACAGGCTCCAGGCTCGAGGACCGTCCGTCCCGAGCGGCTGCCGCGGCTTCTCCGACGCTCCCGTGGCCAGGGCTCAGGAGAAGGCGTTTTAGGTCTCAGAGGATTCCGAGGCCACAGGGGAGAAAGCCCAAGACGCTCACGTGGACGGCTGCACCAGGCACCGGCCCGGCCCGGCCCAGGGTCCGACGCGCTCCATGAGAACCCAACATCCCCAATCGCGTCAGTGAGACCTTTGTCTCTAATCACCCTTAGTTCTGCCAAAAATAGGTCAACCCTATTAGCCTGACTGAGACCGATTTGTTTGCGAAATAGACCCAGCTTCAGTTCACCTGCTGCGGTCACTCACCTGAGGACAGCGGCAGTGACGACCGCTCCCAGCGGCCCTTTCCAATCTGCGGGTTTTGTGAGGAATCTCCTGACCGAGGCCAGCAGCCGAGCCACACGGGCCACGGGCCTCCCCGAGAGCTCGGGCTCAGCCCTCTCCCGGCCGCCACGATTCACCGAGCACGGGAGCCGGAGCCTGCGAGCAAGCTCCCGGGCTGTTCCCCCAAGTCAGCCTTAAAGCGGTCGGGTCCCTGCGGTCCCTCCGCCGCGGGGACGTCCCAGTGACGACTCTGGCAGGACGGCCAGTGTTCCCGGCCGTGGCCTGCTACGGGGAGGACAGACTGGTCCTGAATTCACGCACACAAAAAATCATTATGAAAACGTAAGGATCCTCGCTGGGCGTTTAGGAATTCTGGAAAGATCAGATAAGGAGAAAAAGACAAATATTCCAATTTTTCCCCAAACATACGTTTTATCAAATTGCTCTAAGTCATAGTTAAAAGAAAACCTTTTCCTTAAATCCAAAAAAAACACAAAAACCCTCAAAATATAAAAATCATTAGTGGTTCCAACAGGAATGTCATAGAAATTATAATCATCCTCTTCATTCGGTCCCATGTTCTTGGTTCTTGTTCTGCTTGAGTCTAGTTTTTCTACTAGTTCCAGAAATTCTTACCCAGTTCAGTTTTATGATCAAGGTCATCAGAAGAAACCTGGACTCAGGGTTCCTTCCTTCAAGGGTCTCACTGAAGACGAAACACCTGCAGGGAAGCTTCCGTGAAAGCATCGGAGCCGAAGTCTACGTGTCAGGGGATCCCCGGGGAGGGCTCAGGGGCTGAGCATCCGCCTTCGGCCCAGGGCGTGAGCGCAGGGTCCCGGGATCGAGTCCCACGTCGGGCTCCCTGCATGGAGCCTGCTTCTCCCTCTGCCCCTCTCTCTCTCTCTCTCTCTGGGTCTCTATGAATAAATAAAATCTTAAACAATAATAATAAAAGATTTCATTTCAGACCTTGATTTTGGCAACTTTCTATCAAAAGGTTTGAACACGTGACTTGGCAGGCTCACGGATCATTTTGAAACCATACTTAGCCATTTAACCAAAGTATAAAAGATTCCAAAAGCAAGTGCAGACGGTTTACAGTTGTGAACCAGGTGGCTCAGGTTTTTTTTGATAATCAAAAACCCAACAGAGACAAAACGTAGAATCTTTGTTTTTCCAGGCAGATTACATGAAAGGTAAAGGAAAACTTTGTTTTAAACTCTTACAAAAACCAAAACAATAACCTAAGAGAATGTTTTCCTTTTAACACAGAAAAAAAAGATTCTAATATGGCACAGTGTACTTTTGATAAAATTCATTCTTAAATAAATTTAATCTCGGTCAGTACTGGCCACAAATACAATTCCTATCCAAAGGCTCCTTTGCTATGAACCTTATACAACTTTTTATATTCATATTTTGTCCTAAGTTTTCCCTCTTCAAATAATCAGCCTCACTTTAGGACAAAATTGTTTTCCCTCATCAAAAATGTATTTTTTTTATGTCTCATACTTTTTCTTATCAAAAGCATGTATCTCACTTTCCTTGCAGAGTTGCTTACCTTATTTCTAGTACATTTAATACCATAAATTAGAATTCCTCACCCTTAGAAAATGTAATTTCTAGGGTAAATGAAGTTGTAAGCAACTGTGAATTGCCTCATACACCAGCAATTTTTGCATCGGCAAAGTTATGGATGCATTTTATGATTTCTAGGAACATGAGTTTATTCCCAGTTTTTAATAAAGTGCAAAACATGTTTAACTGACAGACCCAAATTGATTTTTAGTTTCTCTGTAATAAGGAAACCAAAAGTAGATAAACATGTTTAGTAATTCATGTTTCTCATTTTGCCTTATTTGGAAATGACCTAGATATTCAATGAATTCAACATAATCCGTCACTTAAACTTAGCAAATCTTCAGAGTTTCAAGATTACCAAAAAGATCTGAGAAACCTATCTTAAATAAATTTCCTTAAAAAAAATTTTTTTTTTGTTATTTACATCCATTCCACATACTTGGTCTTAACAAACTTAGGTTACCCATGAAGAGTTCAAGAGACAGCAAAGTCAATCATCCTCCCAAGCTATGATGATTATTTTTTTGAACATTTTGTAACAGAGAAACATCAACTTAGCTGACTCTAAACTCAAGCAGGATCAAAATTTTAATTCTAACGCTAGTAATGTTAAAAACATGTCTATTTTAAGTCAACAACCTTAAACTAGCTTCAATACTAAGTATTTTTTCAGATCGTGTGAACCCGAAAAACAACTGGGTTAGTTTCTAAGAGTTTTAGGATGCCCAATCCCACAGGTGCTCACCTTCAAACCACCTAGATAGGGCTCGTTTACAGGCTGGTTTCAGTAGATGGATGATGGATGGACACACAAACACAGGGACAGACACAAGCAAAAATCTTACAGCTTTTATTTTTAATAATATTTGTGGTGAGGACATTACAGGCCTGATTTCCTCCCTTCCACCCTCCCTTCCTTTCCACTGAGAAACTTCTTTAAGTTTGTATTTCAAAGAAGGGCTCTGAAGTCCAGGAGAGGATGGGGTAGAAAACTTACATCATAAAGACGTCCAGAAAGAATCCAAGTTTTCTCCAAGGTGGACTCTTTGGGACACAGGGGCTTCCTATCAGAGGTGCTAGATAGAGTCTGCGCATAACACTCCTTCCTAGCAGTTTGTATTTCAAAAAAGCCTCTTTCCCCTTTTAAAAATTCCATCTTAGGTGAAATGAAAGCAAAAACAAACCACTGGAACTACACGACAATAAAATACTTCTGGGCAGCAAAGGAAACAATCAACAAAACGTAAAAGACCAACGACTTATTGAATGGAGAAGATTTGCAAGTGACAGATCTGAAAAAGGGTCAGTCTCCAAAATATATAAAGAACTGCTACAACTCAATACCCCCCCAAAACCATCCAATTGAAAATGGAAGACATGGGCAACCCGGGGGGCTCAGGGGTTTAGCGCCGCCTTTGGCCCAGGGCGTGACACTGGAGACCCGGGATCGAGACCCACGTCGGGCTCCCGGTGCATGGAGCCTGCTTCTCCCTCTGCCTGTGTCTCTGCCTCTCTCTCTATCTCTCATGAATAAATAAAATCTTAAAAAAAAAAAAAAAAAAACAAACCAAAAGGAGGACACGAACAGACATTTCTCTCAAGACGACACCCAGACGGCCAAGACACCCGAATGATGCTCAACAGCACTCACCATCAGGAGATGCAAGTCAGCCTCCACCACGTCTGTGAGAACAGCTAAATCCAGTAACACAGGATACAGGTGTTGGCGAGGTCGTGGCCAAAATAAAAGCATCTTCACGCACTGTTGGTGGGACTGTAAACTGGCGCAGCCACTGTGGAGAACTGTGAGGTTCCTCAAAGTTAAAAGTAGTTGAAAGTAGAGCTGCCCTAGGATCCAGTAATTGCACTCCTGGGTATTTAGCCAAAAAAACATAAAAACACGAATTCCAAAGGGTCCACGTACCCCGGCGTTTGCCGCAGTGTTTACGATAGCAAAGCACGGAAGGAGCCCGAGGTGCGTCAACAGATGAATGATGAAGAACACGTGGGGTTTAGGTAGCACGGAGTAGGATTCAGCCACAAAAAAGTGACATCTGCCACTTGCGACAACCTGGGTGGAGCCAGAGTCTGACACTAAGTGAAAGAAGTCAGGGACAGAAACACCTAGGATTTCACTCAAATGTGGAAACAAAACAAAGGGGAAAAAACACAAACCAAAAAAAAAAGGCTCTTTAAGTATAGTCAAACAGGTGGTTACCAGACGGGGGGTGGGTGGGGGGGTGTGTGTGTGCAGCAAATGGGGCCCCTGGTGGCTCCGTCCTTTAGGTGACGGCCCTTGACTTCAGGTCGTGACCTCAGGGGGTGAGACCCAGGCCCTGAGGGAGTCCGCTCCGCCCCGCTCTCCCTCCGCCCTCCCTCCGCCGTCTCCCCACCTGTGCTCGCTCTAAAATAACTACACCTTAAAAACAGGAGTCCCTTTATCACGATGGGCGCAGAGTCGCGGACAGAAATGCAGCATCACCGTACGGGCACCTGCACCTGAGAGGACACCGGATGCTCCCTAGCCCGGAATCCAAACCTAAAACTTAGAAAAAGGCGGGCCTGGAAGGCGTCCAGAGCTGCCTTTCTGGTTTTGTAGCCATTCGTAAGACAAAGACGGTGGCTTCCGATCCCCCCGAAGAAGTGGATTATTATCGCCCAGTGTGTTTGGACTGACCTGCCTCTTTAAACTTTTATGTTTTTTAAGATTTGTTTATTTTAGAGGGAGGGAGAGCACGGAGAAGGCGAAGTGCAGAGGGTGCTGGAGAGGGTGGGAGGAGGAGGGAGGAGGAGGGAGGGGGAGGGTGGAAAACTTTACACTGAAGAGAAAAATTTTACAGACACGGACTTTACAAAATAAAAAAGAACAGATGATGCTTTTTAGATCTAGTTTATATATTTTTCTATTTAAACCCCAATCCTTTGTCCCATCCCCCCAATATCCATCTGACTTAAAGAACCACGAAGTATTCTGAGGCCCCGGAAACAATCATTCAAGTGAACCACCAGGTCGCCCACCTATGTATTTTTTTAAAAAAATATCTACAATGACTAAATCACATCGAGATCAACCGATAAGCTCCTCCAACTGAAGTTCCCTAAATAATCTCCAGAAAAGGTGCCGAGATTATAGTAATAACGTCAATATCCTGTGATCTTTAATCAACTTCTCAGTATCACAGAAAGGACCAGAAAGGGCCTTTGGCTGCCTAGTCTCAGTTATCTCAAAGTCCACTTCCTCATGAAAGCATTTTTTAAATTTTTTTTTTAGCATTTTTTAATTAATGATTAGGCTCCCAAATATGACCATTACTCAACGTACGGATTTATTTCAGTAAAATAGATCATGAAGAGGAATTCCGCACACAGACAACACGCAAACACAATTGCCTAAATGCATAAAACTCCCAGAACTTGTAAGTATTTCTAATATCACCATTACAAGATCTTCTCTAGCACAATCTGAGTGGCTGACCTGATTTTACTCATATTGATTTTGCCAGCTAACAGCAGAGAAAAATCACTTCATTGGCCTTGACCTAAAATTAAAAACTCTAAATTCCCTAAGTCGTCTTTAGGAGCCTGAATTCTGTGGGGGCCCTAAATTCTTCTGAGTCACCTGGCCAATGGCAGGTATATACAGCATCACATCTATCTTCCTAATCTCTAGAACTTCCAAAATTTTAAGACATGCAAAATAATACGAGGATTTTGTCTACATTCCATTGCTTTCTACTCCAGTTTTCCTACTTGAATTATGAATTGTTAGAAATTAAACAAATTCTTCTCAAAGTCACTTGAAAGTCTATATTTGCCCACAAATGACAGTTCTTCACGATGAGTTTATTCCACCAATTTCTCTCAGCTTAGAAAATCCTACGACCTGCAGGTTCTGTGACCGTGCTTAGCTTCCAAAGTGCTACAGTCCCCTAACCTGCCGCCTAACAGTTACTTGAATGGATGAATGAATGAGTGAACACTCACAATGAGCCACAAACACGACCAACTTCAAGGGTACATTCTAGTGTTCTTTACACGAAGACATTTTAAGCAGCAATTACAGCTCTCGGTGAACCATTTACAGTCTGAGCAACGCAAACAGTCATCTTCTTACAAAGGGACAGACTTCTACGGGGCCACAAATTACTATTACCTGGTAGCTGCCTTGCTATTGGCATCAATTTTAAAACTCATCCAGATTCCAAAAACATTAAGATATGAAAGATTCTAACAGTTCATCAGGACTAAATTCTAATGATTTTGCGACTAGATACTCTAAGACTGAGCAAGAAGGAAAGGAAGGACAGAAAATTGACCTTATTTCTTTAAAGGCAAAGTTAATCAAAGTACATTCACAGAGGAGAAAATTAATAATATGACACATCTAAACAAATTTCCCATTTCATGTGTAGGAAATGCAGGAAATACTGGTCTTTAAACTTCCCTGTATATCAGAATCAAGCGGGAAGACTTTTAATCTTGATCCAGAGGATCAGTATCCAGAGGCTGGACTGGGCGTTTCTTTTTAAGCTCCCCATGTGATTTTTAAAGTGCAGCCAGGATCAGCGGGTTGGGAATCCCTGCAATACGGACTCCCTAGTGCTGTTACTTTTCCCCGACACAACACCGTCTTTAAGTTAGCCAACAATTATCCTTCATCAGAGTAACATAAAAAATCCTCATTTATGAATACTCATTAATTTTTTTCCTAGCTACAGACTGTGGTTGCTATGTGGTCTTCACCAATTAAAACCGAATTAGCAAGAGATGGCGGTTCTGGCCCTAGATCTGTCCCTATGTCATTGCACTCTTGTCACTCCCACCAGCCAGGACTGTGTTTTTGCCTATGAGATGCTGGTGTTGGATTAAGTATCTAGGTTTTTCTAATAAATAAGCAAAATGTTTAACAAGTTAAAAGCACATCAAAATTTATCCATCTTCCTAACTGTTGGCAATAGCCAGAGAAACTGTGCTAAATTAATTCTAGGAAGGCATTTCCTCATCAGGAAAAATTTTCAAAGTCACTGTCAAACGCCAAAGCATTTCAACGAAATTGATTGCTGTTCAACAAAATAAAAAAATAATCAACAAAATCAGGTCTGATGATACTATAGCAACAGACATATTCCTGGGGAAAATGCATTTGGTTCGATGAATACAACTAATCATCAACTTGAAAATTTAACAAGCTGTGTGGTCTTGGACAAGTTATTTACCTTCTCTGTGCTTTTGCTTCTTCTGTTACAAAATGGACATAGTAATAGTAACCCACTTTCATTGGGCTGTGAAAATGAAATTAGATGATGCATCCAAAGCATTTAACAGATATTTTGAAAACATGCTCAATACTTCAAAAAATCTTTCCCTAGAAACCTTAAGTTATAAAAAAGCCAAACCTATAAATCAAGAAAAAGAAAGGAATTTAAAAGTCACGTTATTTCTATTATCCTCTAAGGGAAAGGACCAGGAAAATTGTCACATCAGATGATTTTGGGATGAAGAAATCCTAAACAATAGGGTAGAGCCGTCCCAGAAAGTCCAACCTTTTCTAGAAACAAAAACTTAACATTTGTTCTTTCACAACATCAATGAATACAGTGTAATGATAAATTCCAGCAGACTCAAATTCAACTAGTGTTTACCGGGTGACTGAAAATGACCAGGCAGCTACTACGTAAATCATATTTTATTACTCAGAGTTGGAGAAACACAGAATGAACATGGGTAAGAAGAGCACAGGCAAAGGTCTGCTTTTCATTTTAAAAGGTCCACAAGAAACTAACATAAAAACAGGCAATTATAACTTTGCAGAAGCCACAAAGTGACGCAGTCACCTACATATAAAACAGCTAGAAATTTACTAGCCATCGTAATATCCCAATGAAGAATCTGATAAATGTTCTCTACTGAGAACATGTGAAATCCACTCTTAAAAAAGTCTTGTTCCAGTGTGCGTTGGTGGTACAGTGGTGAGCATAGCTGCCTTCTACAAAAGCCTGCTCATCAAAAGAGGACACTCCAAGAAGCGTCACAATATATGCAACTTAGCAAAACAATAATTCAAAAAATTAATTATAGAAGTATGAGACATAGATAAAGCAAATATGACAAAATAAATCATGTGATGAACAAATTGTTAACAAGACTGTTCATTACCGAGTCTCAATGCAAAACATGGGTGTCTGTTCTTTGTATTGTTTCTTTTAGCTTTTTGTCTATGTTGAAAATTCTTAGCATAAAAAATTCAGAACGGAAGTTTACATACCATGTAAGCTCAGAAGTATCACTGAAATCAGTCTCTTCTTTTCTTAGCTGCTAAATATATCTCAGTAATAACCATTATTTTATTTGAGGTTTTTCAATGAACTATGAAACCAATCAACAGAGTGGGACATACGCAGAATTATCTTTGAATGTAACGGAAGCTCCTGAATATACTAGGAAGGACTTCTAAATTTTGTTTCATCCTGAATTCATCCCACCAGGGTCCATTAAAGTATCTGGATCTTGCAGATACAGTTGCAGCCAGTCAACCTTCCGTGAAGGAAGTTAGTTCTTGGCTTTTCCTTTTTTTACAGGAAGTTGACCTGTAGCTTCTAAGTACTTATTGACGAGGTCCTCTTGCGTGGACGGTGAACATGGCTGATACCTGCAGTACTCCATTGTGTATTCCCCCTTTCCCTAAGGCGTTAAAAAAAAAAAAAGAAAACCAAGATTTTGTTTGTTTTGGTACATCTACCAAGGTAGTCATGCAAAGACAGGATCTCACCTATTTGACACCGTGTGGGGTGGTTTCTTAAAGAGCACACCTGCTTACCTCTGTGCATGACCTAAGTTCAGTGGAGTAACCAAACATTTCGTTTAGAGGCACCTGAAAACAAACACAGTAGACAGTACTGCTTATTGAAAAATATTTTTGAAAAGTACAGAAAAAGCCTTGGGCATTTAATGTCCTCAGACTTCGATTTCTAATGATTACTCCTGATTTAAAAGAATGACAAAGCCAGAGAAGTATTTTTGTTTTACTGAATGTAAAAAAAATCTTATTTAAAAATAATTTAATGTGAGTCACAACCAGAAACCAAATCTTTCCGTTTCACAGGGCGAATCACACTGACGGCCTTCCCCCTCATACCCACTCCGCACTCTGGCTGCAGCCCAAGCACAGAGCAGTGCTTCTGTGAAAATGTTACTACAACTTTCCTCTGGACACCTCAAGAATATGCTGACAGCAGTGTCTCCTAGGAGGCCTTGTGCAATGTGATACACACTTTCACCCATGAGATGTAAATAAAGTACAGGCAACGGAACTCAATCATCATCCAGTAAATCAGACATAACATGATAAAGCAGCTACAGAAATGAAACTTGTAACGAGAAAGATAACTTTTATACGTCTAAGAAAATGACATATTCACAAAGGCCCACAGAAATCCTATTTGTAGCTTTTGCATTTAAGAGTTGCTCTAACAGCAAATTACAGAAATTGCCACACATACCCAAGCCCAAAATGCAACACTTGAATAGCTAGGAAAATGTGTCAATTTGCTCTACACTCTCCGAATGCTGCCCTACAGTCTCCTTCTGTGGTCACTAAAAGTAAGATCGTCAGTGCCCAACAGTACTTACATCTGCATACAGCGTAAAATAGTCCTCAATCCCATCTTGTCCTGTGATAACACCATGGCGCCGGTTAATTCCTGCGATGACCTGTCCCTGAAATTCATTTGGGGCGATAACTTCCACGGACATAATAGGTTCAAGAATACATAATGTTGCATTTGCCAAAGCTGGATTAAAAAAAAATACAATAATCAGTTTATTAATCTTTAAATAAATGGAAACTCTTTCCTACCCAGATACATAAAAGGGAGAGTGCTCTCCAAAGGCACACACATGAGTGATGAGGTTAAGATATTTGACCTGGACTCTTTTTTTTCTGATAGTGGTTAATAGTCATTCTCCTAAAAAGGAAATTCCAGTAAGACAACACATAATTACAGTATTACTATTTCTACTACTATATTCTTATCCTTAAACATTACTAAGCTGCAGAGACTATAAAAGGGGTCTTTAAACAACATTCAATCAAGTTCTTTACCATCTAAATTATCCAGCTGAGGATTACTTATTCTCTCCCACTGTCAAGTCTTTAACCAGGTAAACCAATTCTTTCTGGTTGGTCCCTGGAAGATAGTTATTTTTAACTATAAGAGAATAACTTTTATCACATATTAGAATTTAATAATAAGTCACACCTGAGATGTGTCTTTCCTTTTCTAGGTTAAATAATTTCAACACGATTAAGAATTAGAAGACCAAGTTTCTAGTTTCTGCTCTGACCCTAACAAGTTATACATGTCTTTCAGAAAAACACAGTATGTCCAGCCCTCAAATTTCTTCACCTACAAAATAAAGACACTGGATGTGAAGACACATTTAAGCACTCAAATGTGTGTGTCCAAGCTTATTTTTTATCCCCCTTAATACATAACTAGAACACTTCTCAATTGTGACAAATACTGACTCTGGAGAGTATATAAAAACATTTCAAATGTTCATATTTAATTTGTATGTTATGATGGTGTGGAATAATACTGCAGCCTCAGAATGGATGCATTATCTCTAAATAAAGACTTTAAGCAAAACACAGAAAAGACGACAAAGAAAATACTTTAAGATAATCATAGCTTTCTGGGCACCAATTTATTTATGATAAATTAATCGGCAGTCACTCTTACACAAATTCACTCAAGCACTTCTCTTAAAGACACTATTAGCTTAAGTGCAATAACTGTAAAAACAACAATTTAATACGCTTGGATTTCTTTGAAATATTTTCTAATTCAAATCATAGCTCAGATCTACCTTTGATTAATTAATCCTAATTAGAGAATTTTGTTCTAAAAAGAGAAGTAACAGAACTTTGCAGACTCCTATTCTTCATCAGCTAAGCCCCGAAGAACCCTCCCAGACATCTAAAGCACCAGACTAACAACTCTGGACTGCAGAAATAGCTCTATTTCTTGTAACATCTTGGGTTACTCCCTGGCTCTAAATAAACACAATTAATGCAAAAGGCACCCCGGAAGACAGATGTGAGCAGACCATATATGAAGATTTGGTACACATTACCTACTGCTTCCAGGAGGTCAGTGACCTTTTAAAAGAGCCAGACTGTGAAAGGGCCATATTTTAAAGGGAAGGAAGGGCCCGGTATACGGTGCCTATCACTTAATTGCTGGGGATGTCCTGTCCGGTTCTCAGTTTCATATTCTCTCATCCAGCTCCTTTCAGCTTCCCCTTTTCCACTAAATTCACCTCTTGACTCTGTTCCAAAGAATCTCGTCCTTATTCACGCCTTCTTCTAACCCGCTGTGACTAGACTGGAGTTAATTCACCCTGCAGTATTCAACAGTCCCACGGCGGCCCACTCCTAAAAGAAAGGTTTCCTCAAGCAGATCCATGCGTTCTACGGCTTTTTAAGACAGTTAAGAAAAAATACCATCATCATCACAGGAACTTTTAAGCCTGAACTGGTGAGAAGAGGTGGTAATATTTTTATTCTAGCCCACTAGGAGTAACGTTGGTAACACCAGGCCAGGTGCTAAAGGGGCCGTATGAGGTGGTGGTCACTGGCTAGGACTCTGGGCTGGGCTTAACTCTCAGCTCCACCACTGTCACGGAACGTTGAGCCATTCAGTTAACTACTCAAGAGTCCTAATTTTCTCAACTGTAAGGTCACTGTGAACATAAGATATGATAATTCACGTACTCAGCATAATGCAGGGCACGTAAGTGCTCAGGAAATGTTATTACGACCACTCTGAGACAGGAAGCTAGGGAATGGGTGGCACGGCACAGTCCCAGTGTGACTAGCATTCACTGCCCAAGTATGCACGTTTCAAATACATCCTTATTTTTAATTTTACATTCTCTCATATAATATTGTGGACTTAGTGTCTCCAAGGAGCCTGGGGGAAGTTCCTATGACTTGCTCATTTCCACACGGTAAGTATGGAGCAAAGCTGGGGTTTAATCTCGAAGTCTCCACGTGATGGGGCAAGAGGTCAAAGAGAGGGCACAGTCGAGCTAAACGAGCTAACCTTTGCTAGTCTAGGCCTTTATTTCTCTTGTACAGCGGCTCCTGGGGAGACCAAGCACAGTGCTCTAAAACCTGGCCACAGAAAATGATGGCAACAGTCACATCCGTCAGGTGGAACATGCCCAAACAGAACATTCGCTTTCAGATTTCAGCTTTAGTTCCATCACTGATTAATCTCAGGGACCAGGTTTACGCTGTGACAACAGTTTCAGTTTTCATTTTTTTAATGAAAAAAAAAATGAGAATTTAAACTATTTCTCTTCCAATTTTGATAACAGAGAATAGCTTGTAGGTCTAAGCTATTATGACACTGGGCTCACTTATCAACATTTTCACCCCAAAACTCTCACACTGTATTCAACAGAGGTATATGCATGACAAGATGATTTTCTTACTGAACTTACTGAACTAAGGAAAGTTTCCTTTCACCCTATACACATCTGTCTTTCAATCATGGATGACTGAATAACAGATGAAGAAACAGGAAAGAAATTCATTTTTCATGCTAGCACCCTGCTGATTTGCACGTTTATCTGGCAAAAAAAAAAAAAAAAAAAAAAGTAATTCTCAATTACTACCTATCTAGTGCTTTTCCTTTGCACCCACCAGGCAGTTAATCATATTTAATGTTTGTGCACTTCAATAATTAAAAAGAAAATGGCACATATTCATCTGTTTAGTTAATATTCACAGACATATACACTGTTTTCATGGATACTGTGTGTAAATTATGGGCATCTACCCCTACACTTACAGTTCATACAAGAGCAATTAAAAAAGATGATGAGGCTCTTTGTTAACAGACGGCCATACCAATTATCTGGCTTTGTGTAAACTCTATCTCCAGGAAAGCATATCAATTTCCAGTCAAGAATCGGCACAGAAAAATTGATTTGTAATTTAGCTGTGCTTGTAAGAAGTACTGTAATATGTGTGTATATCAAATCATCAAATACATATTTAAAATACCTTAAAACTTTGTCAGTTACATTGCAATAAAGCTGGCAAAAAGTACAAAAGTGATTACAATTAAAGACTTACTAAAGTGGTAAACACCCGAGGGCAAAAGAGGCAGGCATTTTACTGTGAATCATGCGTAACAAAATCTTATTTTCTTTATGACTTAATTTCCCTTTTCCCTATCAATGCAATCTTCAGTTTATGACAAGATTTCCAGATCACAGATTTCAACTGGATTTTTAATAGAGAGCTGGCGTAAAGAAAATGAAGGATTTTCGCTCCTTTTCACAACTGAGAAACCAGCACACAAATTAACGGCTGCCATTTGTTTAAGTAACATCAGTAATTAGCAACCTGGTCAAGAAATGAGCAACTTTCTCCGACCATTGCCCCACACCGATCACAGATGCAAACAGAAAAACACAAAGTCCAAAATTCATGTAGAATAAAAAAAAAATCGTGATTTACAGAATGCTTAAAAAATGTTAGGATTTATCTATTTTTTACTGTCCATTTTGATTCCCTTTGATAAAAATGTTTCTGAAATGTTTTGTAAATCATAATTCTCCAGTGTAAAGATACTTATGTATATTATTAATAATGAATATGGAAGAGATGACAAAGAGAATAAATTTTCAGTTTCAAGCTTCTTTATTGAATAACCCTGAGATCAGATTGCTGTTATTTGCTTTTCTCTTTTAAAAGCAAGAAATCAGGGGATCCCTGGGTGGCGCAGCGGTTTGGCGCCTGCCTTTGGCCCAGGGCGCGATCCTGGAGACCCGGGATCGAGTCCCACATCGGGCTCCCGGTGCATGGAGCCTGCTTCTCCCTCTGCCTATGTCTCTGCCTCTCTCTCTCTCTCTCTGTGACTATCATAAATAAATAAATAAATAAATAAATAAATAAATAAATAAATTAAATAAATAAATAAATAAATGCAAGAAATCAGATATACTTGCAATTGTTTAGGTTTCTGGTTCATCAGCAATTTAATAGACCTGCTATTCTATGTGGAAAAGGTTGACAAGGCCAGCGGGTTAGCAAGAGGTCTACACTGTAAATAAAGTTTACTGAGTTCTTTCAAAACATGTTGGTATCCTCAAAATGCCAAAAAGCCTACAATTTCATACATTTAAAAATTTACTTACAAATCTGATTCCCTGACATCTGAATAAGTCACTAAAAATAGCGTAACTGTAATGTTTCTATAGTATTTCTTAGTCTTCTGAGCACCTCTATCTTCTTTATTAAAAACACAATAGCCAGGCAGCCCAGGTGGCTCAGCAGTTCAGCCCGGGGGCGTGATCCTGGAGACCCAAGTCCCAGGAGTCCCAGGTCGTTGGGCTCTCTGCATGGAGCCTGCTCCTCCCTCTGCCTGTGTCTCTGCCTCTCTCTCTCTCTCTTATGAATAAATAAATAAAATCTTTAAAAAAAAGAAAAAAAAAACCCTCCCCCCCCAATAGCCAAAATATGGAAGAGCCCAGACGTTCATCGACAAATGAATGGATAATGGGGTGGGAAAAAGAAATTTTTAGCCGTCAAAGAAAATGAAATCTTACCATTTGCAACAATGTGGATGGAGCTAGGGAGTATAATGCTAAGTGAAGTAAGTCAGAGAAAGACAACTACCATGATTTCACTCGTATATGGAATTTAAGAAACAAAACAGATGAACACAGGGGAAGAGAGGGAAAAATAAAATAAGACGAAATCAGAGAGGAAGACAAGCCATGAGAGACTCTTAACCACAGGCAACAAATTAAGGGTTGTGGAGGGCGGGGTGGGGGAGGGGTAGCCAGGGGCGGGCATTAAGGAGGGCACATGATGTGAGGAGGCCTGGGTGTTACATGCAGCTGAGGAATCACTAAACTCTACCTCTGAAATGAATAATGCACTATACGTTAATTAATTGATTAAAAAAAAACCAAAACAGAACCTACAGATTATAAATTTAAGCCTATAAAAAATACTAGGTAATTCAGGAGAATAAAGTAGGTTTCTAATTTTGTAAGAGAGAGAACACAGCCATCTACCCTCACTTCAATTCCCTAACTATGTGCCCAGACCTGCCATGGTCCCTGGTGAGCTGCTAAATGCCCTCGGGCGACAAGACTAAACTAGGTACAGGGTCCTGAGGCTCTGAGGATCACCAGGGAAAACAGACGTGGGTTGCGGCACGTGCCAGGACACAGAATACCTTGTTTCAGGGCACCTTCTCCCGCACGGATGAAAGAGATTTCATTGGAGTCGACCATGTGGTGCGCCCCATCTTGCAGGACAAACCGGAGCCCGGAGAGCTTGTGACCGGAAAGGGGCCCTTTCTCACAGGCGTCCAGAAACCCCTGGCAACGAATGAACACAACTTCTGGAATCAGTGGGTTTCACTTGGAGATACGTCACCAGGAATACTCACACATTCTACTGTTCTGAAGTATTTTTACCGATACCACATTCCACCCCTCAAAAAAAGTCTTTAAAAAGTCGAACAGCTTAACTTTATTACTGCGACATCGAGATGAACAATCCCTTGGAAAAGCATTATCACTTAAAGGTGTGGGCTGGTTTGAAAGTGATGCTGTGAGTGCTAATAACCCTTATCATCTTCAGGAATTATTTATCTCATAACCCGTTATACAGCCAGCCAGCTCTTAATTTCACGAGGAGGAAACAGGAAAGGCAAGTGAAAGTACCTCCACCAAAACTGGCACTGATTCAACAGCTGCGTGCTGAGCTCCCACGACACACCGATCACCCCTTGCCTCCCTGGCAGGTCGCTACATTACAGCTATGGTGTCATAACACTAAGAAATGCAATTCAACACTAATTTCATTTTCCCTGATGCAGTTCTTTAAAAAACCCAGCTTCGTGAGGTATGACGAAACACAATAAACTAAACCTATTTTTAAACAACAATTTGGTGACTCTGCAATACTTTTTCAGTCCCTTCAACATTTGTAGAGCTCCTCCTATTTAAGTTAGTTTTTCCTGGAAAACAATCACCTATATCTGCATATACAGTACAATGTATTTCTGACACTACAAAACTATAAACTCTGTGTGTGGAAAAAAACTTAAGCTCTCCTTCACCTACATTAATCTCGGAGAACAGAAGATAAAGGTGTGAGAGTGATAAAATAACTGTCTTGTAATAAAGTACAATGAATGAAATCTACTAATCACAAAGACTGCTACCACCCCTTAAACCAAAATTATCATTAGTAAAGATTCCAAGTTAAAAGGGTAAATGAAAACCTAAACATCTCAATATATGAGAACAGACTGTTGAAGATCAGCAACCACCTTAAAACCAGTGACCCAGGAAAGCAAATCAAACACTTACCTCTCGCATGTGCAAAGCACTTCATAATTTACAAAGAAATGTCACAGAGCATTATTTGATTCTCAAGGTGGTGGGGGGTTCAGGGTTAAGGTTTTTATCGACACTCAGTCTGCAAACGAAGAAGCTGGCTCTGAACCCCACATGCTTTACCAAAGAGCACATTCCTCAGTAGCAGAGATGACGGGAGAACTCAGGTGCTGGGAATCCTAACAAATGATGTGCTACTCGGACAGTAAACTCCAATCCATAAATCTCAAGTGACTGCTACAGATTTTAGTTGATTGCAATTAAAGAAGTATGTTCAATTTTTCAAAAGAAAAATAATAACTATGATCAAGAAACAGAATGAGGGGCACCTGAGCGACTCAGCTGGTTAAGCAGCCGACTCTTGAGGTCAGCTCAGGTCACAATCTCCGGGTTGTGAGATCGAACCCCGCACTGGGCTCTGTGCTGGGCAGAGCCTGCTAAAGAAATCCACTCCCCCCCCCCAGAAGCTTATATATCAAACGTGTTTAATAAATAGTTGCTAGTGCATGTCTTTAAAATGCTAGCTACAATTTTGAGATAGTTGGACTAGGAGAAAGTGGTTTAGTCCTCTTAGAGAAAGAACTACTGCTCTGTTTAAAAAAAAAAAAAAAGAAGAAGAAAGAGAACGATTTCCCCCTTGCTGTCATAGCATATCCTTATATCTCTTCAACTTAATAAATTGAAGATTAAATCAGATAAAGAAGCAGGACTTCTTTATCTGATTTAACTAAAATGAACTATGGAAGACGATGTGATAGAAACAGGATGGGAGGGGTGCCTGGCTGGCTCAGTCAGAAGAGAATGCAACCCCTCTCAGGGTCGTGAGTTCGAGTCCCACACTGGATGTAGAAATTATTTGGGTAAAGAAAACTTAAAAAAAAAAAAAAAGACATACCTAATTTGATTTGATACCTAATAAACTGGTTGAAAAACATGTAATAAAGTTATTTGTTTTTACCTTTTCTACTGCAGGCACAAACTGCTTTGGAACATTTGCCCCAAATGTTTCATCTGAAAACTCCAACTTAGTGTAGTTCTCTGGGTCCAGAGGCTCCAGTACACCTATCACTTTTCCAAACTGGCCTGCACCACCCGATTGTTTTTTATGTGTAAATTCAAACCTGAAAGTGATTTAGGAGGGGGGAAAAAAATCAACACAGCATTATGTTAATTACCAAAATGAAATAATTCCTACTGATCTAAATGAAAAACCACATTTCACCATTTTCACTTTTTGAGTACTTTGCCATAAGATCTCATTGTGAAATTTATTTAAAAAGCAATTCTCTCTTTCCTGTTTTTACTTGGCGGCGAGGGTGAGGTTCGACACCAAAGTAATCTAGGGTTTTCTTTAATCCTGCCAATTCTTCACTTCACAGGTAGAAAAGCAAAAGGTTAGAAGTCGGTGTGAGGTTCTTGGTCTAGTAACCTACGTTCCCATGAGTCTATCCTCTTCTTGTGGAATCCCTCCCTTTCCCAGGTTCTCTTCTTAAATCCCTACAACTGAAGACAGTCCCTTGGAAATGGGAGCTCTGCAGTTAATTTATTGAGACGGTTCCTATCTGAGCCGACCACATGGACTTTACGGAGTGACGCAATACAAGGGAAGGGAGTTCTGGGGGGATTACCACCTAAATGGAGTAATGGCAAAATAGTGACTAACAAGTCAGTCATTCAGAGACATACAGGGACAGATCAGTGCTCACTTCAAAACACTAGTGGCAACAGAAATACAATAGTATGTTCATATACATATTAAACATTTGTGAACATACACTAGTTCACTGAAGAAAAAAATAGCAGGAGTATTTACTGTCTGCAGAGCATCTCTCCCTTTAAACAGAAACCTTCCTCAAGATAAGATGAGGGGCCCCTGAGTGGCTCAGTCGGTTGAGCATCTGCCTTCGGCTTGGGTCATGAGCCCGGAGTCCTGGGATGGAGCCCTGCCACTCAGGGGGCTCCCTGCCCAGTGCGGAATCTGCTTCTCCTTCTCCCTTTGCTACTCTCCCTGCTTGTGCTGTCAAATAAATAAATAAAATCTTAAAAAAAAAAAAAAAAGTAAAGACCTCAAGATGAAAGAGGCCAGCTGCTTTCAAAATTATCTCCGATAACTGCAGGCAAATGGACACTAATGAGTGTGCTCCTACATACAGATCTATGAGTGCTTTGGAATTACTGAATATTAGTTTTGGTAGGAGATGCCAGCTTGGAATACGTGGGTTTCATAAAAAGCCTAAGTGTGAATGCGCCTTTAAATAATCTCCCAGTTGCCAAGAGATTTGGGATGGGCTGAGAAAAACAAAATGCTGGAAGGTTAATTTTTCTGGGAGGGAAAACAACAGCTATCAGAACTAAGAGAACAAAAGCAGAAGGGAAAACAACTGCCAAAGCAGCACAGAATGACGGAAGGGATTCCACAACCGTGGTCCACTGACAAACTGTTGGGTATGCACAAGTTCTCAGAGACATCTAAAATTTTGTTTTCAATTTGACAATAACATAACATCTATACAAATATACCCTTGACCTGTGCTATCTATGGGGTAATCACTAACCAAGGATGTTTACATTTAAGCTAGAATTTTTAAGATATTTAAATTTAGGGATCCCTGGGTGGCTCAGCGGTTTGGCGCCTGCCTTTGGCTCGGGGCGCGATCCTGGAGACCCGGGATCGAGTCCCGTGTCGGGCTCCCTGCATGGAGCCTGCTTTTCCCTCTGCCTGGGTCTCTGCCTCTCTCTCTATCATGAATAAATAAATCTTCAAAAAAAAAAAGATATTTAAATTTAGTTCCTCAGTTGCACTAGTCATATTTTAAGTAGTCCACAGTCAATCGTGGGAAGTAGCTACGGTCCAGAGCGGCGCGTTGGGACATTTCCATCACTGCACAAAGGTCTACAGGACAGCAGCGCTCTCAAGGGCCAGTTCACAAACGAGTAAGTTTCAGGGGCCACGTCTGAAGCATAATCAAGTGGATGCCAAATAATGGAACACCGGGGTGCCAGGCTTGTGCTAAGCAGTTTTTATGGATTATTTGTTCTTCACCACAACCTATGATGTGTGCACTATTTCTAGCACCATTTTCAAGATGAGAAACCCGGGATCAGAGAAGCTACATAACTTGCCAAACATGATGTAGCGGCAGAGCCGGGATCTGCACTCAAACCAAGTCTCTTAATCAAACATTTTTCTAGAGGACAGAACACAAACTGATATAACCTGCAAATGAGGATTTCACTTAAACAGCTGTTAGAGGGACGGTATATGAAGACAAACTTTACAGTAACAGACAAGGGATAGAAGAACTGAGACATCACTCGGTAGGCAGCTCACAGGTGTGCTGGAGGTAGAAGAACCCATGCTCCAGTCATCAGGCCACTAGCATGTCACGAAAGGCAATTTTGTTTTGGCAAAACATCATCTCTCAGAAAAATATTAGTGTTAATTAGAACTGCGTTGATTTTATGTCTTTTGTAAATTTATTTTGATTTTACAGTTGTGAAGTTGCAAGCTGCAGACCTTTTTACTTAGTTTTATGCTCATGCAGTTACATAAAATTATAATAATTAACCTGATCCCAGAGACCTGTAATAATTTTGTTACTTTAAAGGAAACCCATAGGGATGCCTAGGTGGCTCAGTGGTTGAGCATCTGCCTTTGGCTCAGGGCGTGATCCTGGGATTGACTCCAGCATCAGGCTCCCAGTGGGGAGCCTGCTTCTCCCTCTGCCTCTCTCTATCTCTCATGAATACATAAATAAAATCTTAAAAAAAAGAAAAACAACTAAAAAACAAAGGTAACCTGTATATTATTCAAATTTGAAGATAAGAGCCTTGGACTAACCATTCATAAAGCTTTAGTACGTAAGATTTTAAGGACTCATGTATAGGAATGAGATTCTCTTAGTGCAGTTTATTAACATCTAGATAAACAGTTAAATGTTTTAATGTGGAAATTATACTTTGGGGGCATCTGGGTGGCTAAGTTGGTTTAAGCATCTACCTTCAGCTGAGGTCATGATCCCAGGATCCTGGGATGGAGTCCTGCATCTGGCTTGCAGCTTCTCGGTCCTCCTGTTCTTGCACGCTCACTCTCTCTCCCTCTCAAATAAATAAATTACGTTAAATCTTTAAATATATTATACTTTGAAAAGAATACAAACGTGTGCTTTTAGTAAATGCCTAATATGTTACCACATACTACCTAGCTTTGATCTATAGTATTCATAAAGCTTCAAGTGGTGACTTCATCTAGGAGGCTCACATAATATACTTCCAACCACTCCAACTGGAAATAACCAGGAGGTGTTAACTAGCTATTTGTGAAACTTAAATCTTCACTATCAGCAAAAAGCTCTGTCAGCATCATTGGAATGTACTCAGCCACTCTTTCCTGGACACTATCAAAAAGACCTAAGATTCAAACAATGCATATACACACACACAGACAACCTAGGAAGTTGGCTGATGAATGACTCATGCTCTCACTCTCAAAAAGAAAAACATTTTTTTTTTTTTTTTTAGAAAAAACTTTAAGAGAAGAAACTAACCTCATCCTCTACTTACTTGATGGTTGGCTAATGTAACTAGAAAGGACAGAAATGTCTTACTCCTTACATTTTTAAATAATATACTTACTCCAAATACTTTATTAGTAAATGAAAAAGGGCATTTGAGGAAAAGAACACATTACAAATACATTTTCATTCTTTTTTTTTAAATTTTTTTTAAATTTATTTATTTATTTTTTTTTTATTTACGATAGTCATACAGAGAGAGAGAGAGAGAGAGAGAGGCAGAGACACGGGCAGAGGGAGAAGCAGGCTCCATGCACCGGGAGCCCGACGTGGGATTCGATCCCGGGTCTCTCCAGGATCCCGCCCTGGGCCAAAGGCAGGTGCCAAACCGCTGCGCCACCCAGGGATCCCCCATTTTTATTCTTTAAAGCACCACAACAGGGCAGCCCGGGGGGGGGGGGGGCTCAGCGGTTCGGCGCCACCTTCAGCCCAGGCTGTGATCTGGAGACCCAGGATGGAGTCCCAGGTCGGGCTCCCTCCTGGCATGGAGCCTGCTCCCCCCTCTGCCTGGGTCTCTGCCTCCCTCTGTCTTTCATGCATAAATAAGATCCTAAAAAAAAAAAGTTTTAAAGCACCACAACACATATGCCAACCCAAAGAACTTTCAAAGAAACTTCCAAAATCCGTTTTGAGAAAAAAGTAAGGAATTTCTATATCCAAGATAGCAAGCTAAAGGGAAGGTCTGGCCATACAGGTAAAAGGGAGCCTTCGCTTCCGGATCCTCGGCAAATCCAAAGCCTACATCACGGTCCAGTCAAAGGCGGAACGAGAAGGTGATCGAGGAGGCTGGGGAGTGGAAGTGCGCGCCTGCAAGGGTCTGTGCGGCCTCGGCAGCTTTAAAAGGCCTGTTAGAGGTTGCTTCAACGTCCTGCGTTGAGTCCGGGTACGCCTTTTTTTCTTTTTAAAGATCTCATTTATTCCTGAGACCCAGAGAGGCGGGGACGCTGGGGGGGCGGCAGGCCCGGTGCGGGGAGCCGGGAGCGGGGAGCCGGGAGCCGGGGAGCCGGGGAGCGGGGAGCCGGGGCGCGCCCTGGGCCCGAGGCAGCCGCCCCGCCGCGCCGCGGAGCCCCCGGGGATCCCAGTAATTTTCAGAGTGATGCAGAAGGTCGGCAGCAGGTGTTGGAGCAGAACGTCCCTTCCCTACGAGCGGCGAGGGAGGGGTGCAGGGCGAGCTCCTCCCGAGCCAGCCCCCGCGGGTGCGCACACGGGGCGGGGCGGGCCACGGGGGAGAGGAGGAAGCGGAGGGTGACTCAGGCCCCAGCTCCTCTGCACTTCGCCCCTAGCCCCGCCCGCCTCGCAGTGTGGCCGGGGGAGGCCCGGAGCGTCCCCCCGTCCCCGCCCGCGGGTGAAGGGTGAAGGTGGGTGACGGCTTCGCCCCCCGCTCCTGCGGGAAAGACCCGGCTCCCGAGGGGGGGGGGACCAGCGGCGGGGGCAGGGGCGGCGCGGGAGGGGCGGGGACGGGGCGGGGCAGCCGGGAGGAGGAGGAGGAGGAGGAGGAGGGGAGGAGGAGGAGGAGGAGGAGGAGGAGGGGAGGAGGCCGCTCCGCCCCGCCCCTCCCCCCCCCCCCCCGGGGCCGGCTCCCTCCGTCCCGGCTCCCTCCGTCCCGGCTCCCTCCCAGCCGCCGCCGCCGCCGCCGCCGCCCCCGAGGATGGAGATCCCGCCGACCCACTTCCCAGCCGCGCGGGCGGCCTCGGTGGCCGAGAACTGCATCAACTACCAGCAGGGCACCCCCCACAAGGTGTTCCAGGTGCAGACGATCGCACAGGCCAGCGTGCAGGTGAGGCCCACGCCGGGGCCGGGCCGGGGCCGGGGCCGGGCGGTGCTCGCGTTGGGGGCGCGACGGCGGGGGCGGGGGCGGGCGCGGGGCTCCCCGGCGGCTCCCCCGGCGGCTCCCCCGCCTGAACCAGCCCCAGCGCCGCCCCCCGCCCCCCCCACAACTGCCTGCGTTTGAGGAAGCGCCTTTCCCGGCCCCTCGGAGACACGAAGGGGAGCAGGCGTCGGGCGTCGGGCCGGCCCCACTAGGCTGGTCTCCATTCCACTAAAATGTGAGACCGGAGACTGGCCCCGGGTGCCGGGGCGGGGGGGGGGGGTGCGTACCTCGACCCCACAGACCCTCCACCTGCCGTCACCCGCGGGGCAGGGGGGCACCCTCCGCCACCGCCTAAGGCGTGACCCCCGCACCCCCAGCAGGCACCCGCCGCCCCAACCACGCGAGGATCGCATCTTCCCAACAACACAAAGAGCCGAGTTATTTTTGTAATAACCCACCACATTTTCTTAATAGGATATTCCGGAAAAAGGACATAAGTATTGCCTTAAATTTTCTGTGGAAGAGATTATCCAAAAAGTAAGTGAAATGTCCTTTATTATGAAGTAAAATTTGACTCTATAAATATTTTACGTCACCTTTGCTGATCAGATCATAGGATCAACTTGCTTTCTGTTTTTGAAGTTATGAAATCCCTGCCTTGAAAAAAATGATGAGCATACAAGGGTCAGATTATACTCCTTCAAAAATGTCTTCTGAGGGATCCCTGGGTGGCTCCGCAGTTTGGCGCCTGCCTTGGACCCAGGCGTGATCCTGGAGACCAGGGATCAATTCCCCAGTCAGGCTCCCTGCATGGAGCCTGCTTCTCCCTCCTCCTGTGTCTCTGCCTCTCTCTATCATAAATAAATAAATAAATAAATCTTTAATATGTATATATATACACACACACATACATATATTCTGAGATACATGATGTAATTCTGTTGAGCTACTTAGAAAAGACACATTTCAGTTCAAATAAATTCCCTTAACAAATGTCATATATTAGGCCAGTCTGATATGAACAAATGACGTAATTTACTTTCCAGTCATTATCACTTTATGTCTGCCTTTCCAAGTTTCCTTCACTCAAAGAAAGCCAGTGCTTTTAGATGAAATATTTATGAGCAATAAAATGACCAAATGATACCACCATGTTCCTAAGAATCTTTCAGTAATGGGGCAGGGGAATTTTTAAAGACCCTACAATTTGTTTACCTAAATATCTTAAAATTAGAAAAATAAAAAGTTTGCCCCTTTGTTGAGCATAATTAAGGAGATACAGGCTGACATGAGGAGATTTATCAAGATACCTGGGCTGCTAGACAGCCATCTTTCAAGGCAGAGCCCATGCTACTATTTTCTAATTTTACATCTAGAGAGATTACTGTATCTGGGCTTGAGAATATTTCTGTTATTCAGAAGCAGAGAGTAAAGAGAGTAACGGACTTAAAAAGTAACCAAAGTCTAAAGGTAGTATGTGAAGTCAAGACTGAAATCTGGCCTTACAAATGGACACCCCATTAATACTAAAATAATAAAGTTTTAAGTTGAATTATAAGATTATGATACTCTATAAGTCATAAAAGAAGTTATCTATTTTAGATGCCTTCAAGAAAACTGTTAAGCCAACCTAATTAGCTATCTCTGTCAAGTGTGGAATACCATGGGGGCGGGGGCAACATTTTAAATGTCGTAACTCAAGAATGACAACTAGTGATGCATGGCCATCTGCATCTAAAGATATTTTGCAAAATGTTTCAAACAGCAAGTTACCCTGAACTGCACAGCTGAAGTCCTTTACCCTCTGACGGGACAAGATACCGCACCAGAAGTCAACTTCACATTTGAAGGAGAAATTGGAAAGAACCCAGATAAAGAAGATAACACATTTTACCAAAGACTCAAGTCCATGAAGGAACCACTTGAAGCACAAAATATTCCAGGTACGTAAATATGCCATGGAGACATTTTTCAACTTTCGCGTTTGCAAAATATTCACTAGGAGTCTAATTCAACACAGGAGGGCCTTGCAAATTTACAGATGCGTGGCTTAACCGAGTCCTATTCTGTGCACGTTTGAAGGAAACTCGAACAGGACTTGGAATTTAGATCCCACAAAGGTCTGATCCCTGTGTATGTAAAGGGCTTCCCCTTACCAGTGCCGTCCCCCTCACCAGACGGTCTCGGGAATGTGCCCCCGGAGATGGAGCCAGTCCGACACCTGGCCTGGGTCGCCTGCGGTTACGTTATATGGCGGAACTCGACGGAGGACACGTGGTACAAAATGGCAAAGATTCACACGGTCAAGCAAGTGGTAAGTGGCTTCTGCAGCCAGCAGCAGCAGGAGGCGTGCCGGGCTGAGCGCGCGGCCCCTCCGGGTGGACGGGTGCTGGCCGGGGCGGCGGTCCCAGCGGGGTCACGGACGCCGGGGCGGTCCGTTCCTGCGCTCAGCGTCCTAGAGACGAGGGCTCTGGCGATCGACCTTTCGGATTCAAATCCCTATAGCTCTGCAAACGAACCGCCTCCGCTTTCCCACTCCCGAAGTGGCAGCCCGGCTGCTCAGGGACGTGCCTGGCATTTTCCTGCCCCGAGGATCTGCCGCGACAAAAATCTTAGCCTCTTTTAATTCTTGCGACGCTTGCTGTTTATTTATCATGGGCTTTTATAACCAGTTTAGTCATTATCTGCAGCCTCAGACCTACCGCTGTCCTGGTGATAAGTCTGATAGGACCATTCAGAACGGGCTCTTTCTGGTCTTTAGAGAGATCAAGTCAGCCTCACATTTTAGCTTTATGAAGAGGTTAAAAAGAAAAAAAAAATAAGGGCAAGTGTTGATGCCTAAATGGATATCAAGAAAAACAGAGTGCCAGCCGTTAGAAACGACAAACACCCACCTTTTGCTTCAACGTGGATGGACCTGGAAGGTATTATGCCGAGTGAAGTAAGTCAATCGGAGAAGGACAAACAGTGTATGTTCTCATTCATTTGGGGAATATAAAAATTAGTGAAAGGAAATAAAGGGAAAGGAGAGAAGATGAGTGAAAGTATCAGTGAGGGTGACAAAACATGAGAGACTCCTAACTCTGGGAAACGAACAAGGGGTGACGGAAGGGGAGGAGGGCGGGGGGTGGGGGTGACTGGGTGACGGGCACTGAGGGGGGGGCACTTGGCGGGATGAGCACTGGGTGTTATGCTGTATGTTCGCAAATTAAACTCCAATTAAAAAATAATAATAAAAAAAGAAAAACAGAGTGCAGAGAAACCATAATAAACAGTTTTAGTTCTGTAAGAGAAAAGGACGTTCCAAATGACCCGTTTCAGCTTGTTGGAAACAAACTGCAAGGCAGCTGGAGCACCTGTGCTCCGCAGGCTTTCGCCACCACTTATTAGACACCCATGGGCCCTGGAGGGCAGGATACCCAATCACAACAGCAAGAATATAATGCCAATACCTAACATAAATACCACAAGAACATTTTAAGAGCCTTTTTTTTTTTTTTTTTTTAATTTTTAAGTAGGCTTTGTACCCAGCATTGAGCTAACACAGGGCTTGAACTCACGACCCTGAGATCAAGACCTAAGCTAGGATCAAGAGTCAGATGCTTAACCAACTGAGCCACCAAGGCATCCCAACTGAGGAGTTTTTTAATGCATTTCTATAGATATCAACTTTGGTTACAAATTCCTATTGGGATACTGAGGCCTCAAATAATTGAGTATCATGTCTGGGTTACAGAGGTTATACGATCATAATCATGGTTTTCAGGGCAGGATTTTGTAGCAAAATATGCTCAAGACAGTGCTAGAAGTTGTATGAAAGAAAACTCCTGTAACCCTTCATCAAAGTTTTAAAGCATGAATTAAAATTTCAGCTGAAAGGGATCCCTGGGTGGCGCAGCAGTTTGGCGCCTGCCTTTGGCCCAGGGCGCGATCCTGGAGACCCGGGATCGAATCCCACGTCGGGCTCCCGGTGCATGGAGCCTGCTTCTCCCTCTGCCTGTGTCTCTGCCTCTCTCTCTCTCTCTGTGTGTGACTATCATAAATAAATAAAAAATTAATAAAAAATTAAAAAAAAAAAATTTCAGCTGAAAGGTTGACTGCACATTTATAATCAGTAGTAACCAAAGGGGCCACAGGAGCTGCCCCTCAGACGCCAGGGCTTGTTTCAATACACTGATTATAAGCCTTAAAGAACCTTGGGTAAGTACAGCAAATCTCTGGTGAATACAGTTTTAAACGATCTGGATGCCGTATTTCTGTGTAGCTAATGGCATAAATACTTTATATGCACAAACCAATAAGCAGCACAGATCGAAGCTTTAATTGCAAAACCATATAACTACATTCATTACATTTTCCTATTTTCAGTTTTTAAAGAGAGAATTTCTATTATAAAATTGGTTTCCTTTAATGTAAACACTCATTTCAGTAGCTTATTCCTTAAAACGATGCTTTTCTGAATAATAGAAACATTGAGGAATCTTAAATGACAAACTTTAGATCGTAATGCTCTGAAGTAGCTACCACAACTCAGAACCTAAAAGGGGTATACAACTTTTAGAATAACAGATGAAATATGATTTTAAAATGTAGTTTGAGAGAAAACTTATTCATAAGAACACAGTTTTTCTTTTTTTCTTTCTTAGGAGATAGAGAATAGGCACAGGCATTGGGTAGGATGGGCAGAGGGAGGGAGGAAGAATCTCAAGCAGGCTCCACACCCAGTGTCGACCCAATGCAGGGCTCCATCTCATGACCCTGAGATCGTAACCTGAGCTGAAGCCAAGAGATGGACACCTAACCAGCTAGCCACCCAGGTGCCCCAAGAACACAGCTTTTCTGGTCAGGCTGATTAAAGTAGAACATTCAATTTTTATTTTTACTTATTAAATTGTTATCTATTATTATCTAGTAACAAAAGCTGAATTTTAAAATGAACATATCATTTTTGCCAAAGATACTAAGTTTTAAACACCAGGTTTTTATTTTTTATGACAGCAAAGAAATGATGACTTCATTGAGTTAGACTACACTGTTCTACTTCATGACATTGCATCTCAGGTAAAGTATCATTTGCCTTTATTTGATGAGACTTTGAAAACTAAGACTTGTTTTATAGCCACCGTGTATGTCTTATTAATTTTGACTCTAAACCAGAATCCATGTAAATTAATACGGACACTAGGTTCAAGTATATTATACTTGTAGCCATTTAGCTTCTTTTTTGCTGTTCTTTTTAAGGACTGTTTTGTCTCTAACAAAATCTAAACCTGACATTGTTTTCTTAAACTGTTTTCTGAATTTTACCACAGCTTTAGTTTCTTTTACTTGCAGGAGATTATTCCTTGGCAAATGCAAGTTCTCTGGCATCCGCAATATGGTACTAAAGTCAAACATAATACCCGCCTGCCAAAGGAAGCACAACCGGAATAAACGAAGACCCTATCAATGAAGTGTCAGCTTCCTTTTAATGATGTGTATGCCAGTCTTCACTGATACCTACATGGTGCCATGCAAATCCCAAAGTGTAACTTGGTATAAATGTCTTCGTTACACTATGGAACCATATAGATTCCACACAGTAGAGAGTATCCTGATGTAAAAGTGTCCCAACGCTAATAGTGGTATGTATATCCCATAATAAAAAGCTTCAATTACAGCCTCACAGCATGTTTAATTGTGTTGCATACTTACGGGACAGGGGCAGTAATGGTCTCTCTGAAGGCGACTTTCGGCTTTCCTGTGACACAAGGACAGCCATATTCTCTTTCCATCCTCTAAAAAGAACAGAGGGGAGTTAATTTTTTCATCTGCTTAAAAAAATAAACTGAAAGAAGAAAAATCCTAAGACTCTTAACTGCCTCTGAAGTACTCATTTAAATATGATTAAAATGGGATCCCTGGGTGGCGCAGCGGTTTGGCGCCTGCCTTTGGCCCAGGGCGCGATCCTGGAGACCCGGGATCGAATCCCACATCGGGTTCCCGGTGCATGGAGCCTGCTTCTCCCTCTGCCTGTGTCTCTGCCTCTCTCTCTCTCTGTGACTATCATAAGTAAATAAAAATTTAAAAAAAAAAAAAATAAATAAATAAATAAATAAATATGATTAAAATGATAAATCTCAAATCACTTAGGTATCTTAGAAAGGTTAGAAACATCAATACAAACTTTTAAAGATTTTATGATCAGTTCTAACTTAGACTGTTTAACAGACACTTGCCTCTAGTTAATTCAATCACCAATACTTCACCTTTGTTGCATATTATTACATATTCTCTGGAATAGCGTTATGTCAGTTTTCTACTATCAAATTAAAAAATATCACGAGAATTTTTTATCATTTGTCAAATAGCTTTTGTTTTCATTCATAGATACAGAAGACCTTTCCTAGCAAAAGTACAGCCTATCTACTCTTCCTGTATCTATATTCTAATAATCTTCAAGTACTGACTTGAGAAGAAAATAGGCAAGAAATGGCCTCAAGACTGGGTACTTCCAGGCCAACTTCCTCAGCAGGTCTCTCCCTGCAGACTGTCTCCCTAAGGCTGGGACCAGGATTCGCTTGACCTAGGGGTGGATGGATGATCTTATTGCAAATAACTTGATTTGGAGTCGTGATTCTAGGAGTCTGCAAATGTTTTACAAATAAAAGGATTCAGAAATCAAAAATAATTAATTTGTAAGAGATAGTAACATTTGTAACGTAACTGGATGCAAACCAGAATGAAGTCTGAAGAATCACTATTAATAGTTCGCAGTCATTAGACTAAGAATCATTGACTTGTCACAAAACACAGACATATATAAAATGAATTTAAGTTAACTTCCTTGTGACTCATTACCTGAGCATAGATTTCTAGGTGTAATTCTCCCATTCCAGATACAATGGTCTCTTTGCTCTCATTGTCGAAGTGGACTTTAAATGTGGGATCTTCTCTTGTAAACCTGCCAATACCTTTTGAAAATTTTTCCAGATCATTCTTTAAAAAAAGAAAGTCATTACACATTTTACTAAGCGTAATAGGCAATAGGATGATTGAAAGAACTTTACTAAATGACATCAAATACAGGAACAGTTAGGAAATAGCAGTGACCCCTACCCAGTTCCTAGGCCAGACCCTCTCAATACGGGAGCTTGGACACCATACAGTCAAGAGGGCTGACAGGATTTTCTTTCCGTAACAAGATAAAAACAAGAGTCCGAGACTCCACTCTGCCCTTTCCTGTTATATCCTTAGGTGTACAGAAACGTCCATCTGTGGAAAACTGTCCGTGAAGGAGAGAGAAGAATTGTGTTACTCTGCTACATTCTAGAAATGGTATACATAATCAAAGGAAGCAGCGTGTTTACCAAGACCTGATTGTAGCTCCAAGCAGGCCACGGAAGACCAAAAGGAAGGCAAATGACACAGAGACTTCTCCTGTTCAAAACAACCTGCCTGGAGGCACCTTTACGCTTCTTAGATAGAATTCCATTCCTGGTAGGTAGAAGTATGGTCCCCTGAGGATGTGCCCTAATCCCCCCAGACTCGGGACTGCTACTTTATGTGGTGACAGGGACTGCGCAAAGATGATTAAAGTTCTAACTTTGAGATGGGAAGATTACCATGAAGAACTGGGCTGGCCCAATGTAATCACACGAGCCTTTAAAAAGGAAGAGGAATACAGAAGGAGAGCTCGAATGAGGAAGGAGAGGCAGAGGATACTTGAAGCACATAAGGGACTGAGTTCATGGCTGAAGATGGGATGGGGCCATGAGCCTGGGAAAACGGGTAGCCTCTAGAAGCTAAAAAACAAAAACAAAAACAAAAAAAAACAAAAAAAACAAAAACAGGCCCCAGGTGACAGTCACCAAAGAAATGGGGACCCCAGTCCTAACAGCCACCAGGAGCTGAATTTTGCCAATAATCTGAGTAAGCAAAAGATAAAAGGTCCCCTTGAGCCTCCAGAAAGAACACAGCCCTGTCAGTATCTTGATTTTAGTCAATTAAGAACTATGTCAGAGGGATCCCTGGGTGGCGCAGCGGTTTAGCGCCTGCCTTTGGCCCAGGGCGTGATCCTGGAGACCCGGGATTGAGTCCCACGTCGGGCTCCCGGTGCAAGGAGCCTGCTTCTCCCTCTGCCTGTGTCTCTGCCTCTCTCTCTGGGACTATCATAAATAAATTAAAAAAAAAAAAAAAAACAAAACTATGTCAGATTTCTAACACCATAAAATAAATACATTTGTGCTATCTTAAGCCACCAAGCTTGTGGTACGCTATGGCAGCAACAGGAGACATACCCTGAATCACCAGTACTTAACAGCTATCACATGTGCATGGAACTGTGCTGTAGGTTTTGAATATGTACTTCAAATTCTAACCACAATGCTGCAAGACACAATTACCCACATTTCACAGGTGAGGAAACTAGATGTAGAAAGGCTGAGTGACTTGTTCAAGGCCACAGAGCCAGTGCATGGCAAAGCTGGCACCGAATCCTGGGTTAGTCTCTCTGAAGTCTTTTGCCTTTTCCCTACACTAGCCAGGTACTCTCAACTAGAAGATCATCCTTGCCCCCATTACCAGGATTCACAGCTTGATGCAGTGAGTGACTTCATTATATATATTTTTAAAGATTTAACGAGAGACAAGAGAGAGAAAGAGACAGAGACCCAGGCAGAGGGAGAAGCGGGCTCCCTGCCCATAGGAGCCCGATGCGGGACTCGATGCCGCATCCCGGGATCACGACCTGAGCCGAAAGCAGCCGCCCAACCGCTGAGACACCTAGGTATCCCATGACCTTATTATTTGATTTAAATTAATTTACTCCAGCAAGCAGACAACCTTGAGATACCAAATAACCTTTTAGATATTGATGCCTTTGATTTCCCTTCATTGTTGTGAACTATCAACAGTTAAATATCTTACATATACTCTGAATTGGGAATGAAGAAGCATAAATCACTCCCTGATTATTCAGGGAAAAGAGAAAAGCAAGCAAGTTAGCAAAACACCTGGAACTGTGGCATTTCGCTGTGTAGTAAGATGCAAGGTTTGCCTTCAAATTTCTTCCTCCCTCAACATTCTTTTTTCAACACTGAGAAGAGTACGGAAAAGCTCATTTCCTCAAAACAGAGGAAGAAGCACCTGTTACTGTATTCATTCACAAGACAATACATCAGAGTATGTTCAGTAAACAATAGTTCCCAGATAAGAGGTCATAACATGTTCACTCAATGCACGAATGAATTCATTGCAACTTACCATATTAACATGACTGTTATGAATGTCAAAGCAACTTAAGAACTCAAACGATTACCGCAGCAACGTGAATTATTCCAACAGCAGGACCAATTCCAGTGGCAGTAATGCCAGTGAGACCCTATTCAAGCAATTCTGCTTTCATAAAAAGCTAAATGACATCAAATCCAACCATAATACCATTATATTTGAAACTGAGAAAGGGGTGCCTGGGTGGCTCGGTTGGTTAAGTGACCAATTCTTGATCTCAGCTCAGGTCTTGATCTCAGGGTCCTGAGTTCAAGCCCATTAGGCTCCACTTGGGTGTGGGGCCTACTTTAAAAAAAAAAAAAAAAAGAGGGATCCCTGGGTGGCGCAGCGGTTTGGCGCTTGCCTTTGGCCCAGGGCGTGATCCTGGAGACCCAGGATCGAATCCCACATCGGGCTCCCGGTGCATGGAGCCTGCTTCTCCCTCTGCCTGTGTCTCTGCCTCTCTCTTTCTCTATCTATCATAAATAAATAAAAATTAAAAAAAAAAAAAAAAAAAAAAAAGGGATGGGGCACCTGGGTGGCTCAGTTGGTTAAGCATCTACCTTCGGCTCGGGTTATGATCCCAAGGTCCTGGGATTCAGCCTCACATCAAGCTCCCTGCTCAGCAGAGAGTCTGCTTCTGCCTTGGCCCCTTCCCCTTCCTCTCGCTCTAAGTAAAATATTTAAAAAGAGAAAAAGTCCCGTTTGCAGGTTTTCTATGTTATAACCATACACTTCCTAACTACCACATATCCAGAGATGTATTATCATTCATGAGGCAATTAATCTATGTAGTTATTTAATATACTTCAGTAAGGTTTTACTACAACTTAGGACAAACTTTCCTTTTTCCCCCTTTCCATTCCTTTATGATCTGAATATAGGAAAATATTCTTACCTCTTTGGAGCCAATGATACTGTAAAGAGTTAGCACAGTATTGTGCCTATTTTAAAACCATCAAAATTTTCAGTATAGTGAGAACTAATTACTACCAACAGACATGTTTTAGAAGCTGATCTCAATACCAAGAAACCATAAGATTACTGGTTATCACAAGGTAATTATGTGTATTGTGGAGAAAGATGGAAAAGAGCTCAAGTTTTTATTGCGCTCTACTGAGAATGAAACCAAACTCCTACCTTGTTAGAAGGCTTCATTGCTATTGAAATGACAGGGTCAGGAACATGAATTGACTCCTAAAATATTTTTTAAAAGAACAGAAAAGAATTCTAATACAGTACTGTTTGGGTCAGAGATGGATTAATTTAATGTGCTACTTACAAAAGAACAAAGGACAAATATTCGTCAACATTTTTAGGCTAGCCAATATATATCATGCTCTGCTTTGTATTAAATATATTAATATGACACATTAATAAGTGCATACACTTACATGATCTCTTCCCTCCCAAAATAACAAAAATAGTTTATTAACTGTTTAAGGCCCTTAAGTTTATTGACACATTCACTTTAAACATAATCCTACTGAACCCAAATGCGAAGATGTGGAATTCCTATTGGCCAGTGGCCACATGTGCTGTTGCTGTCTTTTGATAAGCTACTTTATTTAATCAAAATATACCATGACCACTGATCAAACAGAGAAAGGGCACTAGATTCTTCATACACTACCTCATTCAATCAATCACAACTCTAACCAGCAGATACCATCCCCATTTTACCAATAAACCATTAAAGGCTTGGGAATAAGACAAAATAACTTGGCATAGGTGGGACTCTATCAAGGTCTATTTGTTTCAAAGCCTAAGCACTTCCCACGACCTCCAGTCCCTCACATTATTAATTACAAGTATTCAGAGAAGACCTTATACACGATACTTGTTTACAAACCACAAGCCTTCTCTAGATCCCACAGAAAACGGTATAGATTTTTTTGTATCTTAAGTCACCATGTAGAACCACAGACACTAGAGAATATTTTATACCTAAAAAGTTAAATGACAAAATTATGAATTCATCACGTAACACAGAACTATTATAGTGCTCATCTGTTAGGGATGGACCAGTTTTTAACATAAATGACCTACTCTAAATTCCTTCACTGCAAATTACCCATCCCCCTAGGTACTCATATTCTCTCTTCACTGAATTCAGGAGAGGGACCACCCTCATGAACAGATGATCACACAGAACACCTGCTCTCCTACCACGGCAAAAAAGGGAAATGGATGAAGGGAATTCAAAGGCAGGAACTCGGGATCCCTGGGTGGCGCAGCGGTCTGGCGCCTGCCTTTGGCCCAGGGCGCGATCCGGGAGACCCGGGATCGAGCCCCACGTTGGGCTCCAGGTGCATGGAGCCTGCTTCTCCCTCTGCCTGTGTCTCTGCCTCTCTCTCTCTCTCTCTCTCTCACTATCATAAAAAAATTAAAAAAAAAACAAAGGCAGGAACTCTCCCTTTGGGATCCCTCAGTAATGAAAAGGGGACCCTAAGTCAGATGGTCTAATTGCACCTTCCCTTTGAGTAAGGTTCTATTCTGTGATCCCCTAGTCTACATGGTACAGTTTTCGGGGGGACTGAGGCAAGGGTCCACTCTGGCTGTTAAATTACACTAAGTGGCAGGCCACTGGGATTAGCCTGATTATGGTGACGGGAATTAGAGGCATCAACCACGGGTAGGCAGATCTCAGGGTAGTCAGCGCCACACAGTTCAGGTGTAGCTAGTGGAGATTTTCCCCTCCACGCTAAACCGTAGAGTACTATGGAATTAAGAAAAACCAAGTAGGTTGGCTTACACAGAGCACTTGTCTAATGACATCCAAGGAGCCATGACAAATCTATACTGATGCCTGTGGAAATAAAACTTCTGTGACCTTTTTTCTTAAGTACTAAATGTGCTATATAAAAACATAGACGTTTAAAACTCAAGTGATAAACAGCTTTGAAATTAAACACATACCATGGAAAGGCCACTGTTATTTCTGTTTGTGAATGTGTCTCCGCTAGCACAGTCAATGCCAAACAATGCACAGATGTCTCCAGCATACACTTCCTCGACATCCTAAATAAACAAATAACACAAAATAAGACTTGCAGGGAATACAAATCGGGACATGGTAACTGAAAAGCAATCACACAACAAACACCTAGTACGTACAAAAACATGGCCGAGTCTGAACAGGAATTCCATGGAGAATGAATCCGCTAGAACCAATGTGATACCCTAACCCAAACAGGGCAAGATACATCTTGAATAGGGCCTTTATTTGAACCACACCGCAACTGGCAAGACTTGACTTTAAATGGAAACTCAGCTATGGCATCCTTACGTGTAGGACCTGTAGTCCCGACAGAACAGGTCTCTCACTTCTAAAGTTATTTCTACACATCAAAAAGGATGTATTCCATGTGCTGCCACAGTCAAACAATGAGTTACGTAGGACAAAGACGAACAAGGAAAAACTGCAAAGGGAAGTTCTGAAAACAAAGGCAGGAGAATTCAGCCCATTGTACTTAAAATAATCTTAATTTCTCACAGATGCAAGCAGTCATGTAAACACAGGAAATTTAAGAACAAAGCACTGGTGCCTCTTAAGCTTCCTAGTTTTTGTCCATTTATACTGACAGTCCATTCGTAACAGCTGCAGCTATGAATGAGCAAGCGTGCCCGAGCCTCTAACCGTCCCGTAGATGTAAACATTAGCTTCTGCGCATAAAAACATCTGTGACAATCACGAATCCTCGACCACGCCCCCTGCTGCCCGTCTCACAAAACAGCAATACCATCCAATTCTGAAAGACTGCTTATTCATCTTCCAGGAGAGAGTTATGACTACCACATATTTCTGAATGGCGTTAAGATTTTGCTCAGGCTAACCAACCTCTCCAGGAATACAGAGCTGACTTGGGAAAGAGCAGGAGGAGGAGACCACCTCATACACTTGGCATTTCTACCAAGGCCTAACCCTAAAGGATCACGGAGAAGGCAAGGACAGATTCAGAGCTAATTCAAAACTTCAAGCCAAATGCCAAAGTTTATTTCCTTGATGAGATTTGAGAGGTTTTAAATCTTCAGATGGATTCTAGCACCAACACGGTCCTTCTGAGGAGGTGTCGGTTCTATAATAGGAATAAAGAGCTCTAAGGCTAATGGGGCTTTAACGTGGGGCCATACTTCTGAAAGTATATTCACTGAACAATGTGGAACACTGTGTGAATTGATTACTCTCCATTACCTTGGAGAACCACAGTTCCACTCTTATACTCTTTGTAAGAACTCTTGAGAAAGATGCTGAATCTTGGGTTCTAAGTTGTAGGGAACTGTCCCTTTTCCTTAACCTTTGCATTGAGGAAATATAGCTCATCACAAATAGTGGTAAAATGTATCCTTAACATCTGCTAATTTAGCCCACACCAAAGTGCTGCGTCAGAATTATAGCACATCTAAGCAAAAAGGAAGACATTAGGAAAACTCATTCAGATAGAAGCGAGTTTCTTATGGAGCTCAGGAAACAAAGAAAACAGATCTACTTCACTTGCATTAGAGAAATTTCTGATTTCCCAGGAAGGACCTATACTTGCCTCCATCATGTCAGCATGCATGCGAACCAGCCGCTGCACCCGCACTTTCTTTCCTGTCCTCGTGTTATAGATGGTGTCACCCTTTTTCAGTTCTCCTTGATAATTACGGACATAAGTTAACTGTCCAAATCGCCCAGCCTAAAAGTCAAGATTGGGTAAGGCAGAAAGAAGAAAATAAAAGAAACATAAGAATCAAAATTAAGAGAAAAACTTCACAACAACCGCCAATTATTCTTTTCAATTTCAGTAGTATACTTTATACACGTTTCGATTTATTGTCTAATACGCTGAAACACTAGCTCTGAGTTAGTAACTCATTAACATGAGTTAAACAGTTGTTTTTTTTGGGTACTTCCTGACTCCTCTGAAATAGAAAATAATTTTAGATGTGTATGGAATAAGCAAATATCCTTTGGCTTCTAATATTATCTTATAAGTTCGGTTTAATACAGTTAAGATATAAAACTCAAGTAAGTTATTGGAAAGACAACAAAAATATAATTAGAAATATTAAGAGTGTACCACATATCTTAAAAAAAAAAAAAAACCTTTGATAAGCACCCAGAAGGCTATATAAATAAGCATCCTTTAAAGTAACTAAATATAGGGGATCCCTGGGTGGCTCAGCAATTTAGCACCTGCCTTTGGCCCAGGGTGTGATCCTGGAGTCCTGGGATCAAATCCCACATCAGGCTCTCTTCCTTTGCCTGTATCTCTGCCTCTCTCTCTCATGAATAAAGTAAAAAAAAGAAAAAAAAAAAAAGAAAAGAAAAGAAAAAAAAATAACTAAATATAAAATAATCAAGGATCATTTCCTCCTTAATACTAACACTAATCAGGGCAGCCCCGGTGGCTCAGCGGTTTAGCTCTGCCTTCGGCCCAGGGTATGATCTTGGAGACCCAGGATCGAGTCCCGCGTTGGGCTCCCTGCATGGAGCCTGCTTGTGTCTCTGCCTCTCTTTCTCTGTGTCTCCCATGAATAAATAAATAAAATTTTGAAAAAAAAGATTAAAAAAAAAAAACTAACACCAATCAACTATGTTTTAAAAGTTGCCAATTCTTCCTATATTAATTTATAGGTGTAATAGCAATAGCAATAAAAATCCCAAGAGGGATTTTTAAACATATGATTAATGATTTTATACTTCATTTAGAAAAATGGATAAAAATAGAAATTTCTGAAGTATTATGACAATAAGAAGCTAACCATGACTGATATAAAAACATATTAAATACTCCAAACTTAAAAAGCACAGAAGTAGCACAAATTAAACTGAATAACCCACAAAGTAAAAAATATCTAAAACATAGAATATATTGTCAAAAGATGATAATGACAAAAGGTATGACAATGGAAAAATAGAGCAGTGTTCAAAAACCAGTAGTTGGACAACTGGTCCTCTATTTGGAGGCAGAGGAGATACATTTAGAGTGCATCTCACGGCATAAGGCAAGATAAATTCCAGCTGAATTAACAATGAAAAAAAAAACCCCATCATTAAAAAAGTAGGAGAAAACATTTATGAAATACATACAAAGGAGAGGATTTCTTTTTTTTTTTTAAATTTTATTTATTTATTTAAGATAGTCATACAGAGAGAGAGAGAGGCAGAGACACAGGCAGAGGGAGAAGCAGGCTCCATGCACCGGGAGCCCGATGTGGGACAAGATCCCGGGTCTCCAGGATCGCGCCCTGGGCCAAAGGCAGGCGCCAAACCGCTGCGCCACCCAGGGATCCCAAGGAGAGGATTTCTAAGGTTAAACATGAGAGAACTAAAAATGACTGATATATTTGACTATAAATTTTAAACTGCTGATTGTTTTAAAAAAATAAGCTTTATTAGAGAAAGATCATTCAAATAAGTAAACATTTTGACACTAATTTTAATAAGAAATGAGAGAATTACAAAAGAGGAACTGCATAATCAATATTTGGAAAAATATTCTTACCATTAGGAATTTAAAGATATGAAATTTTTTACGAAAGAAATTAAAGCAAGATAAATTATTTTCCCTTATAAAACTGGTAACAATTATTAAATAATAATTCAATGCTTATAAAAATTCACTGAAATAATTTAATACATTAACTCTGAGAGTATGAAAGAAATCTGGCAATAAACCATTAAACATTAAATCATTCCATTCTTTTAATTCAGTAATCACCATTCTAGGAATCCTAAGAAGATATTCCTAAACGAGTATTTTTAAAAGCTTTACATATATAAATTGTCACCACAATGTTACCTGTACTTTTTAACTTAAAATTATTTTCTCCTTTTAGACGTAAGAAGTATATTGTAAAAATTTTAGAATAAAACTAAAAGCTCTCAAAATATAATCCCAGAAATAAGCACTTTTAACACTTCTAACTTAATCATCTTTCTCCCTTAAAATATGATGAATAGAAGCCAACAACAACCTAACAAAAAGTATTCCCAGGTACTCGAATCTTGGTTTCTAATACCATTCTGGATTAAAAAGGAACAGAACCAAGGCATCTACAGAAATGGTTGATTCTAGGGCAGAGACTGGGAGGATAAGCCTGGAGGATCCTGTACTATCACAAAGTGAGGAAATAGTCAAAACATGGGAGAATGTCTAAAGGATACAGGAGGCAACTAAAAGAGCTCCAACAGCCAAACCTGGCCAAGCTGCACAACAAAATAAATAACATTCTACTCATTATACCTCAAAATACATATCCGTGACGCCATACCGATAATAAAGAAATAACTAAATAAAAATACAAATGAGGGAAAGACAACTCTCCCATTTAGATGAATCCCAAATAAATTAACTGTGGATACTACTCCGTCAAGGAGATGTAACGTAACTCCCCACAGCTTACCTGTGGACTGTGTGTAATAACTTCCCTCTAAAGAGGCGGTATGGAAAGATGGGAAGGTGGAGCAACTTTCAGCAGAGGAATTTGTAACAAAGTCATTTTGTATTAGGAAGACACCTTAAAAGAAAATTTCTACAGATAGCAATTAAATACATTACAAAACAACTTACCTCCAATTTAAAAGCCAGGCCTACAAATGGGTGGGAACTGTTTCTTTCCGAGTTCATTAAGATTTTGTTTTGCTCTTTTGAGTCACTTAAAAGAAATGCAAATCTGTGAGATACATTATTTGATATCTCTTTTATATCAATTTGTTTCATCAGAGTATTTCTGAGAAAAAGCATATACGTTAAGTGCTAAACATTTCTGACCTCACACAGGCGAAATTTCACGGAAAGACATTAGTAAGAATAACTTCTCAGGGCTTAGTTACTACTTTATGACAACACCAGAGCAGACTAAAAACACAAAAAATGGCATAGAAAGAAAAGAAAAATCAAGGAGAGCTTTTAAAAAAACTGTGTTTTAAACTTTACGGTTTTGGGGGGTTTTTGGTGTGGCTGAAAACAGCTGGTCCCAAATGAAAAAATTTACTAATGATGTAAACCTTGGCAGGTAATAAATCATACTTCTAACTCACAGAATATGATACAGCAAGTGGTATAATAAGTAGTTTTCTATATGTCAAAGTGTTACCTAAATAGAAACTGGAGATTGATTTTTATAAATTGGATTGCGGGGGGACCCTCCACAAGCACAACTTAATCAAAAGAACGGTTCTTAGATTCTTTTATAATTTATATAGAAATATTTTAACACTCAAGCACAAAGATTCAATTTCCAAGACTTACTCCTCCTGATGGAGAATAGCATAATTTTGGACTTCAGATGGATTTGGGAGGTATTCTAAAACAGCATCTAAAAGAGGCTGAACTCCTTTGTTCTTCAATGCACTTCCCAAAAAGACAGGAGTAAATGACCTGTTTAGAGTAGCTCTTCGGATTGCACACTACAAAAGAAAAAAAAAATTAATAATTAGTTAACCGTAAAAAAAAAAAAATTTGTATTTCAGACCGATTACAAGCCAACACGTGAATAAAATAAACTGATAGTCTTTGGAGTAGGGGCTATAGTGGGGACCAGAGTTAGACGCTCTATAACTTAAGGTCAAAATACAAGAAAAAAAGTTTCTTTATCAGGACTAGGAAGCTATTTACTATGTAACAGCTTTCAACACTCTTGGAATGTCATTAATTTTCAATATGACAAAAAATATATACACATATAGAGAACAGGCACACATACATAGAATGCATAAAGCTAACAATAACGTAAAACGTAAGGAAAAGTAATACACACACACATACACACAATCTCTGGAAAGATACACCAAAAACTTAACTGGTAACTTGTTTTAGGGAAGAGGCAGAGAATTAGGCAAATAGGAAACACATGGGAGATTTATTTTTTTTTTTTACTGTGTACCTTCGTAGACTTTTAAATGTTCAAAGCCTATGGAAATATCTATTAAAAAATTTTAATTAACAGATTTGTTTTAAGTAACACATAAAGGGGATCCCTGGGTGGCTCAGCGGTTTAGCGCCACCTTCGGCCCAGGGCGTGATCCTGCAGTCCTGGGATCAAGTCCCGTGTCAGGCTCTCGACATGGAGCCTGCTTCTCCTTCTGCCTGCGTCTCTGCCCCCATACTCCTCTATGTCCATCATGAATAAATAAATAAAATCTTAAAAAAAATTAAGTAACATATATACAGGAAGCCAAGTAGTACAAATCACTCATAAATTAAGAGCGATGAGGGATCCCTGGGTGGCGCAGCGGTTTAGCCCCTGCCTTTGGCCCAGGGCGCGGTCCTGGAGACCCGGGATTGAATCCCACGTCGGGCTGCTGGTGCGTGTACCCTGCTTCTCCCTCTGCCTGTGTCTCTGCCTCTCTCTCTCTGACTATCATAAATAAATAAAAATCAAAAAAAAAAAAAAAAAGAGTTAAGAGCGATGAGAGTAACAGGCTCTAAAATAACAACCTCCAGGTCCTACCCCAACCCTAATGCAGAAACTATTAATGTGTCCCAGGTGTGTTCCACAGGTGGCCCTCCTGGCTAAGCAGGTCTCAGTGAGTGAGCAGAACTTTAGGTCTTAGCAGCTGGAAGAGGTCAACAGCAGTGGTGTGGCCACAACCTGCCACAGAAGAAGTAGCAGTATGGAACCAGTATACAATTATTTCTCAGTCCTCATGAAAAAAAAAATAGAAAACTAGTCATCGGGATCCCTGGGTGGCGCAGCGGTTTAGCGCCTGCCTTTGGCCCAGGGCGCGATCCTGGAGACCCGGGATCGAATCCCACGTCGGGCTCCCGGTGCATGGAGCCTGCTTCTCCCTCTGCCTATGTCTCTGCCTCTCTCTCTCTCTCTCTCTGTGACTATCATAAATAAATAAAAAAAAATTTAAAAAAAAAAAAAAAAAGAAAACTAGTCATCTAAAAAAAGCTTAAAGCAAAAACACAACCACAATTTCTAAACATCACCACAATGGAAAAATAGGATAACAGCTGCACACAATAAAGGGAGTATAGAAAAGGGGAAAATATGCATGGCAAGAAAGCAATTCTGTTTGAAATTATCTTTTTTTTTTAAGATTTTATTTATTTATTCATGAAAGACACACAGAGAGAGAGAGAGACAGAGACACAGGCAGAGGGAGAAGCAGGCTCCACGCAGGGAGCCCGACGTGGGACTTGATCCCGGGTCTCTAGGATCACGCCCTGGGCTGAAGGCGGTGCTAAACCACTGAGCCACCTGGGCTGCCCTGAAATTATCTTGAAAGCTTGTTTTTGCTGTCACTAGGATCCAGGAATGGCTAGGTCACTAACCACTTCAGCTACCCTAAGCCACAGGACCACAACCCTGACTTTCCACCCCTCCCTTATATGCAAGTATGGACATAAAAGAATCTTACCAGCTTACTTTACATACATTAAATAGAAAAACACGAAGTTCGGAGATAAACAGAAAAAAAATTATAACTTTCCTAACAGCAGTCTAACAAAAGCTTTACTTTTCCAAAACTTTCCCTTGTTTTCACAAGAATCATTTTCACCCTTGAAAGTTGTTGCCTTTCCATTGTCCCTAATATGTCCAACAATACAGAAAGTACACCCATGCATCATCCGCAGAAAACAGTAAATGTAGCAGCACGGAAACAGCTGTGCTTGGAAAGGCCTGTTTACAAGGCTGGCCCCCAGCCTGGTGTCTGGGAACCTGGATTTCAGGTTCTATTCTATTTCTTTCCACTAACTATTCCCAGCATTCCCAGAACGGAGAATGGCTCACTGTGCGTACAATGTCTGCACAAACAATGGGGCGTAGGGATCCCTGGGTGGCGCAGTGGTTTAGCGCCTGCCTTTGGCCCAGGGCGCGATCCTGGAGACCCGGGATGGAATCTCACATCGGGCTCCCGGTGCATGGAGCCTGCTTCTCCCTCTGCCCATGTCTCTGCCTCTCTCTCTCTCTCTCTCTCTTTCTCTCTGTCTGTGACTATCATAAATAAATAAAAATTAAAAACAAAAAAAACAATGGGGCATATGCTAAACACCTGCTTTCCTCCTGGGAGTCTGTTATTTGGGTACATGCTAGGTAGAGGAGGTCTGTGACTGGCCCCTAATAAACCCTAGGGCACTGAGTGTCTAATAGATGACCAATAGGTATAGTCACAACTCTCTGCTGGAGGAATGAGGCACCGCATGACTCCCCTGGGAGACGGCTCTTCCACATGGTTTCTTCTGGACTTCACCTCAGGTGCCTCTTCCCTTTGCTGATTCTGCTTTGTATCCTCTCGCTGTAATAAATCAGTCATCAGTATGATGATGTGTTGAGAACTCGGAGGGATCCTCATGAATCCCTGAACCTGGGAGTGTCAGGGGACCACTGACACATTGCCCCGACTCTGTGTTGGGGTTCCCAGGACACAATGCTTGACCTGTATCTTCCTACATAGTTTATGAAAGCTAAAGGACTCAAGTCATGAGATGCATAGTAAGCATCCTCAGCTTCAGTTAGCTTCTTTCCTTGTGCATTTGATCTACTACAAACCCCATGAGTGCAAGGTCTTACACACAGTAATTATCTGATCTCCAATAAGATAAATCAGAGTAGTTTGGCAAAATGAGTATTATTAGTTTTTTTTTATGGTGAAGCAAACATAAAATTTATCATTTTAACCATTTTTAAGTATACAATTCGATGGCATTAAGTACATTTACACTGCTCTGCTACCGTCACCCCTATCCACCTCCAGAACTTTTTCATCATCTCAAATCGAAACTCTGTACTCTATTCTGTAACCCACCCCTCTGGCCACACCGCTGGTAACCACTATTTCTGTCTCTAGGAATGATAACTGCTCTCGGTACCTCATTTAAGTGGAATCGTACAGTATTTGTCCTTTTGTGTGTGGTTCATGTCGTTTAAGCATGTCTCCATGGTTCACCCATGTGACAGTATGCATCAATCATTCCTAAGGCTAAATCTCAACTGTATGTACACACTATTTTCATTTATCCATTTATCCACAATGGGCATTTGAGTCGTTTCCAGCTTTTTTCCTACTGTCAACAGTGCTATCAACACAGGTATACAAACACCTCTTTGAGGACCTGCTTTCAATTCTTTTGGCTATTACCTCCTAATGGAATTGCTGGATCCATATGGTAGCTCTAGGCTTAATTTCTTGAGGAATAGACATACTTCTTCCACAGTGACTGCAGCATTTTACATTCCCGTTAGCAATGCACGAGTTCCACACTCTCTACATCTTTGCCAACACTTGTTATTTTACTATCATTAACAGAAAAAAATTTGTGTTATTTTTTTTTTTAAATAATAACTATCCTAGTGGATAAAGTGAAATCTCATGACTTTGATTTGCCTTCCCTAATGATTAGCAATGCTGAACATCTTTTCATGTGCTTACTGGCCATCTGCGTATTTCCTATGGAAAAATTAGCTATTCGAAAAATAAATACCAGTCTTAGGCAGAGATCATCTTTATATTTTTAAGGAGCTAAATGGTCAGGTGAAGAAATCTATACAGTCTTTTAAATAGTACAACAATACAAATATCAACATTTAGTCTGTGAACATTTAGGAGCTCTGTCACTTAATCTTTTTCCTGTAACAGTTCTATATTTATCTTCTTTCTTCTTAAGAAGTTATGCCCAAGAGGTTGGATGCTCAAATATCCTTTTTTTAAAAAAACTATGACTCCTTTCCCATTTTATTTTTTAAAGATTTTATTTATTTATTCATGAGAGACACACAGAGAAAGAGAGGCAGAGACACAGGCAGAGGGAGAAGCAGGCTCCACGCAGGGAGCCCGATGTGGGACTCGATCTCGGGACTCCAGGATCACGCCCTGGGCTGAAGGTGGGCGCTCAACCACTAAGTCACCCAGGCATCCCTCCCTTCCCCATTTTAAGATGTTACAGAACTCATTACTTAAAAAGTATTATGCCATTACAAGTATTTTTTGAAGACAACAACAACGAGGGAGCCTGAGTGGCTCAGTCAGGTAAGCATCTGCCTTCAGCTCAGGTCACGTTCCCAGGGTCCTGGAATCAAGCCCTGAGTTGGGCTCCCTGCTCAGCAGGGAGTCTGCTTCTCTCTCCTGCTGCAGCTCCCCCTGCTTGTGCTAGTTCTGTGTCTCTCAGTCTCTCTGTGTCAAAAAACAAACACAAAAAACAAACCCCTCCCCCCAAAAAAACCCAACAACGTTAATTTACTCAGATTTCATTAATAAAACCCATGCATAAAAGCATCATGTCTCTCTCACAAAAACAAACAATAACAAAAAAACTGACCTCTTTTTCTTATTTATGTGAGACTTTTTTTTTTTTTTTTTTATGTGAGACTTATTTTGAGAGCACTTGCCTTTAAATCAGAAACTGAGGGGATTTTTTCTTCTAGGAACATCTCACCAAGTTGCTCATCTGAATTGGCAACACATTCAATCAGCTCTTGCCGGTGGTCAGCTGCCGCTGCCCTGAATTCTGCTGGAATTTCCCCATACCGAACAACCTGACTAAGAAAAGAAATGGTTTTACTACTTGAAGGATATTCAATCAAACGTTATACAGCACCAATGAAAAAGATAAATCCTAATGGCTAAAAATTTTTTTTAGATGAGAAAGAATTCTGATATATTTGCATTAAAATGGCAAATAAGACTAATGTAGATCTTTAAAATTTAGACGGAATAGTGGACAAAAATACTTAAACAGGCAAATTGTAAAGGTTGTACTGCTAGTAAATGTAAGAGCCAAGATTCAAAGCCAATCAGACCTCAAAACTCATATGACTCTTGAAAATTCTATCAACCAAGTTAATCACAACATCAGTCACTAACAGGACCAGGGACCTGATTCTATTTCTTTCCACTAATAAACCAAATCACACAATTTTAACATAGAATAATTTATAGTAAAAAAAAATGTTACTAAATATGACTGACAAACTCTTCCACCTTAACCCAGGTCTCCATTCCTCTAGGGGCTGAATAGGTAAGAGTCACAAATAAAACATACACAACTGAGAAATGGATATACTTGGTATGTTAAAACATCAGTCTCAAAGGTTTCAAAGTATTTCTTTAAAAATGAAAACTAATGCCAAAACAATACGCTCTTCAGAAAACACATTCCTAAATTTAAAAAGTAAAAGAAGCCAACTGCAAATAGGAAATAATTCTTATTAACCCAAAGAATGCTCTTAACAGCCTTCAGATCATAATTTCATCGTTTCTGGCAAGCTCCCTGGTTCTTAGCTTTCCAAGTCAGAATCAGTTGTGGAGTCCTTCTGATATTTATATACCCAGTGGTCTAAGGCTGGGAAAGGGGGCAGGTATACTAAGAAATTTCCTCTGTGGTCGGAGCACACAACAATGTTGAAGAGCCTCTACTTTAGAAGATAAATGTGTGCTCTTGTGACTTTGGGGAAGGAGATTCATTCATTCATTTACAAGTATTTTTTGAGTCCAAGTTCTAGGGCTGGGGATAGCACTGAATAAATTTGATAAAGTATCCCGGTCCTTTTGGGCTTTACCTTCTAAGAAATAGTGGATAAACGACAGTCACTATCATCACACGACAAGTTAGAGAAACGCCTCATCCACAAGACAGCCTACATCCTTGCCCTGCCTACAGGACAGCTGATGAGGATGAATGATACAGTTAACACCCTTCACTCAGCTGCTAGACTAGCAATCCCCGTCTCACAGCAGAGAAAGAAACCCTCTCAGGAAGTCTCTCTGGAGAAACTGCTTGGCTCTTGGGGCCATTCTTCATAATGAAGGACGACTTCCCATATTGTCCAAAACACTGTCCCTCAAAATGTGATCTGCAGATCTACAATGGCAGCATCATTGGAAATGCAAATTCCAGGCTCTATCCTAGATCTACTGAATCAGAATCTTCTGGAGGAGGAGCCAGGAAATGTGTTAACAAGCTTTCAAGGTGATTTTTCTGAATGTCAAAGTTTGATAACCCTGGGAAATTAGTGTTTTATATGTAGAGGTCACTCAAAATGGATTGATGGATCAAATATGTCAAAAAATTAACAATTTGCTTCTTACATTATCCAAACCACATTTGTACTATTTTTAACTGTGTTTACATATTATCGTTTAACTTTGTAATCTCGTATAGTAGATAGAGCAAACACTCATTATCCATATTTTCTTCCCATTTTTTTTTAAAGATTTTATTTATTTATTTGTGATAGACATAGAGAGAGAGAGAGGCAGAGACACAGGCAGAGGGAGAAGCAGGCTCCATGCCAGGAGCCTGACGCGGGACTCGATCCCGGGACTAAAAGATCGTGCCCTGGGCCAAAGGCAGGCGCCAAACCACTGAGCCACCCAGGGATCCCTTCTTCCCAGTTTTTGTCACAATACCCAGGACATAGCAGCTGCTCTATAAAAGTCTATGGAATCAACAAACGAAAAACTGAACAAGTGGAAAAAGATACATTATTAACCCAGTGGAAAAAGATACATTATTACCCACTGATGGCCTTTTACCACACCATGCGTATCATGACATAAATTACCCAGAAAGCAACATGTTCTCCCCCTTGGCATGAATACTAAGCAAAAAACAGAAAGCAACTAGAATTAAAGGCATTAAAAAACAAAATCATTTTGAAGTATATTCCTGCAGCCACATTATTAAAGAGATGTTTCCTCTATGTTTAAAGAAATCATCCTTTTTCTTCTCTTTGATGTTTTTTAAAATGTAAAATAGTAGTGACATTTTTTTAACTTACCCAAAGTCTCCATCAAAATAGATGGCTCGTTCCTCAATAAGATCTATTATACCTCTAAAATCACCCTCCAAACCAATGGGTATCTGCACAAATGCTGCATTATGATTCAGTTTAGACCTGAAAAATAAAAATACATGTTTACCTCTTTTTTCTTCCTTAAATCCCTTTGAAATGACAAATAAAAATAAGTCAATGGCAGATGTTGTGGAACTGAGAGGGGTATCATCAGGAGCTCAGAACAGAAAATATAAAACAGCTGGGAACAACTAAACTCACCATTCCCAAGAAGTCAATACTCTATTTAGGCAACAAAAGAACTCTAAAATAAGTATTTTCCCATCAGATCCCCAGAATATCCTGGATCAAGAACAGAAGAGGGAAGAACAAGTCAACAGTGGTTGGTCAGAAAACTAAAGGATAGTGGGATCACCTTGCCTATCTCTCATTCTTAGATTAGCCGACTCTAGCAAAGCTGAGTACAGCTATCTGAAGCAGAGGTTCTTATAGACAAATTCTTAGCATGCAGGTTAAAAATCAGACGCTCATCATCAGCCTGTACCCTCAATCAGGCACGACCACTGAAGGGATTCATTGGCAGGAATTCTCACTCAAGAAGAAATATGCTCTAGCTACCGTTGTTTCACCTACACTCTAGGCCCCCATCTGTAAGTATGAACAGGTAACTAAGAATCACCAAATATCTGAAGGGTACCAATAGCTTGAAAGAGAGTGTGAGCTCAAGAAACAGTACTGACTTCCAAGGAGAGAGTGACTTAAAATGTGAAGATCTGAGAAGTAATCAGCTCTGTTAATGAAGACATTGCAATAAAAGAGAAAGCTTAGGAAATCAATTACATAACTGCAGAAATATAAAAAAGAAAAACAGGCAATAACTGAGGAAACACAGATGATTATCAGATTAGAAAGCCTGAAGACTGACCTCAAGAATTCTCTCATAAGCCAGCCCAAAATGAGAACAAAACGTAGGAGAGTATGTGGTAACGCTAACACGTGGCAATGAGATCCAGAAGTTCTGAAATCTGTGTAACAGGAGTTACGAATGCAGGTAAAAGGGAGCAGAGCAGAAAAAGAACTGCAGCAGTCAGATAAATGCTAAAAGATAATCTTCCTGGAATTCAGACAAAGCCTTGGTGGGAACGGCCCATCACTGCCAAATACAAGTAAAATATAAGCAGCAAGGACAAAAAGTAAAGAGGTTTTGTTTTGCCAAGGAAATACACCCAACGAAGAAAAACCGTCACGCTCAACAGTGCACACGGTAGTACTGGCACTGGAGGCTCTTCAACACCGTCTCTCTCGTCATCAGACACGTCACTTTTGGAACCTCCACAACCACAAACTTTTTACACATCTACAAAAGGTGAAAAGTGAAACTTCCACTCTTTCCAAAGGCTATGTGAAATCTAAAGTATTGGGCAAAGTGTAAAATGCTACGACCACGACTGAGTGACATCCGGTACAGAAAGGAAGTGCTACTGTTGTTTAGTAAGTGTGTTACCATAGGAACCCAAGGGAATACACCCTACTACTCAAGGGCAGTAACGAAAATTCTTTAAGTAAAGGTTAAAACAGAAGATCCTCTAGGTTTGTCTAAATATATAAAGTACTTTCAGAACGTTCACTAAATTACTTCTCTAATCATAGCCAGTGAATTGCCAGATTGCTTTATTTTTAAAAAGTTTAACTTTTATTTAAATTCAATTAGTCAGCATAACGTACATACTTAGTTTCAGAGGCGATGTGCAACGATTTACCAGGTGCATAGGACACCCAGTGCTCACACATCACATGCCCTCCTCAACGCCCATCACCAACGTAGCCCATCCCCCCCCCCTCTGATGACTTCCCGTTGTTTTCCCTCCCTGCCCCTATGATTCCCTGCGCTGTTTCTTGTATTCCATGTGAGTGAAACCGTATAATTTCTTTCTGATTGACTTATTTCACAGCACAGTACCTTCCAGTTCCATCCACGTCAATGTAAATGGGGGTATTCACCCTTTCTGATGGCTGAGTAATATTCCATTGAACGTATTATTATATGCCACATCTTCCTTATCCATTCATCGCCAAATTGTTTTCTGAACTCACCTTAAACCTCCCTAAAATTTATTTTTATTATATTTTAAATATTTTATTTATTTACTCATAAACAACAGAGAGAGAGAGAGGCAGAGAGACAGGCAGAGGGAGAAGCAGGCTCCATGCAGGGAGCCCGACGTGGGACTCGATCCTGGGTCTCCCGGGCTCAAGGCAGGCGCTAAACTGCTGAGCCACCCGGGCTGCCCCCTCCCTAAAATTTAAGCCACGTTTCCCCATTTTACAGAGAACAAAGCTGATGAGATCACACCACAAACCAAACTACTGACCTCAATGTTTCTTTACTAAGATAAGTCAGTCACTCAAATAAATTTTGAAAGAAAAAAATTTTCAAAAATAAAACTCAAGGACTCTGAATTAACTGTCCTTCTGTACATAAAGTGTCTTTTTCAAATCATGACAGCCCCTCCCGTTCTTTGTAAGGTTCAGTACCTCATTTGCTGCAGGGCCCTGGCTGGGTTGGAGCCCATTCGGTCCAATTTGTTAATGAAAGTTAGAAAAGGAACGTTGTAGCGCTTCATCTGACGGTTAACAGTCATGGTCTGGCACTGCACCCCTCCCACGGCGCAGAGAACCAGGACGGCACCATCCAACACCCGCAGGGCCCTTTCCACTTCTATTGTGAAGTCCACATGTCCTAGATGAAACAAGTGTGTGAGGCTCTTACGGTATGAATTTTTATAACATGCACGATTACAAGTTTTTTACAATCTCTGCACATGACACAAGTCTTCTACTAATTAGAATGGATTTCTTGAAACCGCCGTACTGTTTGCTCACCGTAAGGTCCAGGGGCTCATCTCTTCAAAGAACTACAAGGGCACGGGCAACTTTCAATCAGCTACAGCTTTTAACAGGCAAGAACTTTCCTACTCACAATTTATTTGCACTATTTTTTAAAGAAATCGCATAAGGATGAAGTGCTCTAGGTCCCCAGACAGATTTCTCTAACAGGAATCCATCGTCACACTTTGGAGTATTATTTGACACTCAAAAATGAGCTGGGTCATGGTAAAGAACTACACGTGCTTTTGTCAGAACAAGCTGCCATAAAACCAAGAATCAAACTCACCAGGAGTATCTATGATGTTGATATTGACATCTCTCCACATGGTATAGGTGGCCGCTGACTGAATCGTGATTCCTCGTTGTCTCTCTAGTTCCATGGAATCCATGACGGCACCAACTCCGTCTTTACCTTTCACCTAAACACAAGCACAGCCACTCAGTGCCCTGTTCCTGCACCCCGAGAAGGAAAGAAACCTTTACGGAGATGGAATGAGAACACAGATAGTTAACGACGCGGTTTTTGGAGAAGGCTGTCGTCAGACCATATCTTGTGAAACAAAAAGAAGGGATTACGAGTTCTGCCCTCTCTTTACCGCCTGGCCCTCTTTCCACTGCTGCTCCCAGGAGCTGCTAACACAGAGCAAGCACCTCAGTCTCAGGGCCGACCTTGCGTCCTCTGCACTGTCCTGCCCACCAGCCTGGTGCTGGTCTTTTTCTACGAGATAATAGGCAGACGCTCAAAGAACAGATTTTTTCCTTGCTCTACGACATGTGGATTTTGAGGCCTGGGCGGGAGGGATTTGGCTTTCAAAGTATGTGATTTAACAAGATGACCTTCCTCTAAAGAAACGGACACTTAATTTTTTTTTTTTTTTTTAATTTATGATAGTCACAGAGAGACGCGGAGACACAGGCAGAGGGAGAAGCAGACTCCATGCACCGGGAGCCCGACGTGGGACTCGATCCTGGGTCTCCAGGATCGCGCCCTGGGCCAAAGGCAGGCGCCAAACCGCTGCGCCACCCAGGGATCCCCAAGAAACGGACACTTACGTTACCCAATGATGCGGCAATTTCTTTTAGAAGCATTCCAAATGAGAAGATTCTTTTTTCCTGATCTGTGTACTTTGTAACTATTAACATTGTACTAGACAGAGTTTCAAACTCTTTTTCCACCTGATATAAACATCTTCCCGTAACATCAAAAAATATGTAAATACTTTTTTTTTTTTTAAAGATTGTAGTTATTTATTCATGAGGGAGAGAGAGAGAGGCAGAGACACAGGGAGAGGGAGAAGCAGGCTCCATGCAGGGAGCCCGACGTGGGACTCGATCCCAGGTCTCCAGGATGACGCCCTGGGCCCAAGGCACTGCTAAGCTGCTGAACCTCCCCCCCCCCCCCCCCCCCCGGCTGCCCTGTAAATACTATTTTAACAGCGACTGAAGAATGTCGTAAGACTTAACTTTTTAAGTGAATTAACAATGTTCTATTAGTTTCATGTGTTCCTAAAAGACAACCTCCCAGGGCCGCCCTCAGCGACGCTTCCAAAAGATTCCGCACAACCCTGCCAGCCGGTCTGAGTTGTCCCCTTTGTCACAGGACTTGCGGTTAAAGCCCCACCGTAACACACTCTTTTCACCTTTCAGGTCTCCTGACGCCCATTAAATCCTAACCACGCAGGATCCCTGGGTGGCGCACCCGGGATCGAATCCCACGTTGGGCTCCGGGTGCATGGAGCCTGCTTTCTCCCTCTGCCTTGTCTCTGCCTCTCTCTCTCTGTATGACTATCATAAATAAATAATAAAAAAAAATTTCCTCCTCTTAATATCTTTGCAGGACATGTACTTGCTGGGCAGCCCTGGTGGCGCAGCGGTTTAGCGCCGCCTTTGGCCCAGGGCGTGACCCTGGAGACCCGGGATCGAATCCCACGTCGGGCTCCCGGTGCATGGAGCCTGCTTCTCCCTCTGCCTATGTCTCTGCCTCTCTCTCTCTCTGTGACTATCATAAATAAATAGAAATTAAAAAAAAATTTAAATCCTAACCACGCAACGGCGAACACCGAGCTCTGACCAGCCCGGCCCCAACCGCGAACCCGCACCTCGTGCATCTTCGCGATCCTCCCCGTGTAGTAGAGCACTCGCTCTGTTAACGTCGTTTTCCCGGAGTCAATGTGAGCGGAGATCCCGATATTCCGTATCTTTTCATTCGGAATCACTCCTGACGAGCACCATCGGCGGGCTTTCCAGTTGGCCTGAAAAACGAGTCGATAAGTCAGTGACTCAGATCGGTGCACTCCGCGCGCGAGCAGCAGGAGAACAGAGCCGGGTTTGGCGCTGTCCAGCACCGATTCCGAGGGACGCGAATCCGAGGGACGCGAATCGGGGTGTCAGACAGCCGGAGCCCGGGGCGGGGGGAGGAGGGCTCCAGGCCCGGCCGGAGGCGGAGAGGACAAGGTCTCCTCCCCACGGAGGCGCAGACGCGGTGAGGGCGGGAGCCAGGGCCCGGGCCGGAGCCGGGCAGGCCCGACCCCCCCTCCCGCCCCATCCTCCCCATCCCCATCCCCCATCCTCCCCCTCTCTCCCCTCCCCCATCCCGCCTCCCCTCCCCCTCCTCCCGATCCCTCCCCCTCCCCCATCCTCCCCCTCCCATCCCCGCTCCCTCCCCATCCTCCCCCTCCCCCCGATCCCTCCCCCTCCCCATCCTCCCCCTCCCCCTCTCTCCCCTCCCCCTATCCCGCCTCCCCTCCCCCTCCTCCCGATCCCTCTCCCTCCCCCATCCTCCCCCTCCCATCCCCGCTCCCTCCCCATCCTCCCCCTCATCCCTCCCCCTCCCCCATCCTCCCCCTCTGTCCCCTCCCCCCATCCCCCCTTCCCTCCCCATCCTCCCGATCCCCCGCCCCCGGCCCCGCGGGCTCCGCTACCTGCGTCCTCCGCCAGCCCAGCGCGCCGGGAGCCCGCGGGAGCGGCCCGCGCCCCAACGCCACGGCGGCCGCGGCCCCCAGCAGCTTCATGCCTCGAGCGCGGCGGCCGCGGAGAGGTGAGAGCTACCGACGCCGGAAATGCCCCCGCGCGCCGCCGCCGGGCCGGAGAGCGCTTCCGGGGCGAAGGCCGCGGGGCGGGGCGCGCGCGGTTAGGGAAGGCACTTCCGGCGGCTGGGGGCGCGGCGGTCGCCGCTCGGCGCCCCCTGCCGGCCAGACCCGGAGCTGCCGCGGGGCGGGAGGGCGGGGCCAGAAGGTTCCGATCTGGAGCGTCCGCTGGGGCCGGGAGCGCCGCGGGCAGGTGCAGCCGCGGGGCGGGGCGGGGCGGGGCCGCTGCGTGTCGGCACCAGGACGGGACGCGGCCCGGCCCCGCTGCTCTCGGTGATCAGGGCGAGGCCTCCAGTAGGAAAAGGAGCCGACGGGGCCTGAGCGGCCCGTGGGGCAGCGGCCGAGCCCCTGCGCGCCTGGCGTTCGGGGGGGGGGGGGGGGGCGGCGGAGCGGGCCGGGGCGGGGCGGGGCGGGGCGGGGCCTCCTTCCCGGGCTGCGGGGAGCGTCCTGGGCCCGGCGCGCAAACGGCCCCGGGATACCTGGGTCACCTGGGTCCTTGGGTCACCTGGACACCTGGGTCACCTGAGTCCTTTGGTCACCAGGGTCCTTGGGTCACCGGAGTCCTTGGGTTACCGGGGTCCCTGGGTCACCTGGGACACCCAGTACACCTGGGTCCTTGGGTCACCTGGAATATCTGGGACAGCTGGGTCACTTGGGACACCTGGGTTACCTGAGACACCTGGGTCACCTGGACACCTGGGTCCCTGGGTCACCTGGGATATCTGGGACACGGGTCACCTGGGCCATCTGGGACACCTGGGTCACCTGGGTCCCTGGGATATCTGGGACACCTGGGTCACCTGGGTCCCTGGGATATCTGGGACACCTGGGACACCTGGACACCTGGGTCACCTGGGTCCCTGGGATATCTGGGACACCTGGGTCACCTGGACACCTGGGTCCCTGGGTCACCTGGGTCCCTGGGTCACCTGGGATATCTGGGACACCTGGGTTACCTGGACACCTGGGTCCCTGGGTCACCTGGGATATCTGGGACACCTGGGTCACCTGGACACCTGGGTCACCTGGGTCCCTGGGATATCTGGGACACCTGGGTCACCTGGACACCTGGGTCCCTGGGTCACCTGGGATATCTGGGACACGGGTCACCTGGGCCATCTGGGACACCTGGGTCACCTGGGTCCCTGGGATATCTGGGCCATCTGGGACACCTGGGTCACCTGGGTCCCTGGGATATCTGGGACACCTGGGTCACCTGGACACCTGGGTCACCTGGGATATGTGGGTCACCTGGGTCCCTGGGATACCCGGGTCCCCTGGGCCCGGGAGCTGACGCCGCCCCCCAGCCTGACCCCCCGCCCCCCGCAGCAACGGGTCCGCAGGGAGCGCCGGCCCCGCCCCGGGCACCTCGTCCGACCCCTCCCCGAGGACCCGGCCCCTTCCGGACCCTCCGGCCCCGGCCCCGAGCCTCGCTCCCCCGCGGTACCGGGCGGCTCCTTCCGCGTGTTCGCGCCCTCGGTGGGGTGTGACCGACCGACTCTGCTCAAACAGCGCGGCCCTTCCACCCTCAGAGCACGTCCCGGGGCCCCTGGGGCCTCCCCCTCCCCCACCCCCGCCCCCCCCGCAGGTGCGGGTGCACCTGGGCCCTCCCCCCCGCAGGTGCGGGTGCGAGGGGGCCGCGGGCCGCCGGGGGCCTGTTGGAGCCGTAGCCCCCTGCACGTGCCAGGTGCTCGGTGCGCGGCTGTTAAATGGATCAACAACAAATGCATAGAAATAGAGCAAGTGACCAGGGATGTCAGAAAAGGAAGATCAAGGTCTCAGGGATGGATTTCAAATGTACTTTTTGCAGATCACCCTTTTTTCACAATAAAGGATTTGTAACGTGATTTGAAGAATAAATCCATTAATGTTGAATATGCCCAGGAAGCTTTTTGGCTTGTGGACTTTCCAAAAATTATCTTTTTAAGTCTTTATGTGTATTTGTTTAAAATATATAAATACATAATTATGCAAATGATAATGGGATTAAGTTTCCTTGGGTTTTAAGATATAATTAGGTTAAAAAAAGCATATCTCTGGGTGTTATTCGTATGTTGGTAAATTGAACACCAATAAAAATTAATTTATAAAAAACAAAAAACACCCCCCCCCAAAAAAAAGCATATCTACTACTAAAATCACCACTTTAACAAACTAATAGTTGTCTTAGGTAAAAATTCATGCTCATTATCTAGTGTGTATGTATATTCATACTTTTCTGCAATTACTATATTAAATATGTTCTTATCTTTATTAACCATTCTTTTTGTGACTCTTTTTTTTTTTAATTTTTATTTATTTATGATAGTCACACAGTGAGAGAGAGAGGCAGAGACACAGGCAGAGGGAGAAGCAGGCTCCATGCACCGGGAGCCCGACGTGGGATTCGATCCCGGGTCTCCAGGATCGCGCCCTGGGCCAAAGGCAGGCGCCAAACCGCTGCGCCACCCAGGGATCCCTTTATTAACCATTCTTAACCAAAGTAATCAACTTTTCTTTACTCCAAAGAGAAAATTGGGGGACGCCTGGGTGGCTCAGCGGTTGAGCTTCGGCCTTCAGCTCAGGCTGTGACCCCGGGGTCCTGAGATCGAGTCCTGCACCAGGCTCCATGCAGGGAGCCTGCTTCTCCCTCTGCTTGTGTCTCTGCCTCTCTCTGTGTGTTTCTCATGGATAAAAATCTTTAAAAAAAAAAAAAAAGAGAGAGAGAACTGGAAGACAGAAAACCAAGAACTATCTAGCTAGATATTTATGAGTAAATATCATAGACGATCTCTGTTAAGGCTTTTGTTTTTCGAGAGAGTGACCTTGCTGGGGGCACGGGGCAGAGGGAGAGAGAGCATCTCAAGCAGGTTCTGGGCCCAGCTCAGAGCCCCAGGCAGGCTCGACCTCATGACCCCGACATCATGACCTGAGCCCACCAGCTGAGCCACCCAGGCACCCCACACTTGAAAATTTTTACAGACGAGTTAAGAAAACAGTCACATCTACGTACACACCACGCGTGGGTGGCTCAGCGGTTGAGCAGAGCAAGTGTGGGTCATGATCTCAGGGTCCTGGGATAACCCCGAGTGTGCTCAGCCGGAGTCAGTCGGCTTGTCCCTGTCCCTCTGGTTCCTCCCCCTGCTCACGTGTCCCTCTCTCAAATAAATAAAACCTTTAAAAATTTCAAGTGGGAGGAAAAAATAGAGAAGAACAGGAAACACAGTGACCTAGATGCTGTATCAGAAATTTTGAGTTTCCGGGGCGCCTGGCGCCCTGATCAAGACTCTTGATCTTGGGGTTGTGGGTTTGAGCCCCACATTGGGTGTGGAGATGATTGGAAAAAAATAAAATCTTTAAAGAAAACATTTTGAGTTTGAGGAAAAGTGGCTCCCAATGAGGCAGCGGCCTGGTCGGAGGCGGGCGGGAGGTCTCCAGCCGCCAGAGCTGAGGGAGACTCACGGAAGAGGCAGAAACAAAGCGGGAAATTCGGGGATTGGCGCAGCTTCGAGGCGCCGCGGGGGCCGCCGGGTTTGGGTTTTGCTTGCTTGAGCTCGAGGCGCGCAGGCTTGTTGCTTCGCCTGCCCGGGCTGCTCGCGCGTCAGGGCCGCCCTGGCCGGGGCTCCCCGCCAAGGCCGATCACCTTCCCCGCTCGGGCCGGAGGACCCGGTCACGGTGACGGCCCGTGAGACCGCTCAGAACTCGGCACCCGGGCCCCAGTGGGTTAAGGGCCCAACTCTGGGTGCCAACCCGGGTCCTGACCTCAGGGTCAGGAGGTCAAGGCCTGCGCTGGCCTCACACTGGGCGCGGAGCCGACTTGAAAAAAATTCTCAAAAGCTCTGAAATAGGGGATCCCTGGGTGGCGCAGCGGTTTGGCGCCTGCCTTTGGCCCAGGGTGCGATCCTGGAGTCCCGGGATCGAGTCCCCCGTCTGGCTCCCAGCGTGGAGCCTGCTTCTCCCTCTGCCTGGGTCTCTGCCTCTCTCTCTCTCTCCCCGTGTGACTCTCATAAATAAATAATTAAAAAAAATTAAAAAAAAAAAAGCTCTGAAATATGGACATAAAAACACCGGGAGTCTTTTATACGAGCAAAGTGGTCCCTTTTAGACAAACCCCAGGCGCGCTCCTCCCGAGCCTGTTGTCGCGCTGGTCCTTGAGGCCCCCGCCGGGCGTCTGGTCCCCGCCCGAGCTCCCCTGTCTTAGGCCGGGACGTCGGACGGGTCTGTGGGCACAGGCCCGTGCGAAGGCGCCTGGTGGCCCGTCTAAGGGAGAAGCGGCCGCCCTGGGCTTTCACCCCGTCCCCAAACCACGTGACTCCGACCCGAGAAACCCGGGCCCGAGGGAACCCGGCTCATGCAAGGCCTCTCCCGAGCCCGAAGCCCGAAGCCCGCTGCGCAGGAGTGGCCAGACTGGGGACGTCCCCACACGAATAAGAGAAGACGATGGGCAAGGACACAGGCGACGGGACGTGGCGCTCAAAGCCAAATTCAGCAGAAAACACCAAAGTCTGATCAGAAGCCCCAAGCCCCGAGAGGCCACAGGCACGACACCGGGGACACAGAATCATCAGAATGCCAATGTGCCGCAAACTCCACGTAATCGGGGACGGAGGGGACTTAAGAGGTCCCAGGTATGCATATTGTCAGCACATTGAAGATCTTAAATCGCGGCAGGGAAGGTCCAGGTCGCGCTTCAGTAGACTCTAAATTCTCCTATAGCCCTGTCAGCCCAAGGCCACCGCCTGGGTCCCCTCAGGCTGCCGCGGGAAAGACACCATAACCCATACAGTGGCTTATAAACAACAGAAATCTGTTACAAAGGCGCTAAGCCTATTACGAGGGCTCCACCCTCATGACCTAATCACCTCCCAGAGGACGATCTCCAAACACCACCACCGTCATATCGTCACATTTAGGGACCATCCTGATTCCATGTATCCCTGCCCTTGCCTTGTGACAGTAAAGGGTAGGTAATGGGGTCATAAAGGTGAAGTGACGGAACCTGTCCCGGAGACAGGCCAGATACCAGGAAAATCTCTAACGTGGCAAGGAGTGTGAGCATGCAACTTGCCCTTACTGTCAAAACCACAATCACCAAGTTGTTGACTATCCTTCTTCCATTCCCAAGACATCCAGGGTTCCAGAAGCATCAACGGTTGCCCACAAGGAAAGCCATTCTCTGAACTACAGGCTACAGAGAAACTTCTTTCTTATATGGTTGACTTCAGCAGTATGGTAAAAATGATTCTGAAAAGAAGTAATTTCAGCATCATGTGATCCTGAAGAACTGACGTTTGATCTCTATATGTCACATATTTTTATGAGTGACCCCTTATGAGGCAGTGTGGCATAAGAAGAAATCTACCAAAAAAAAAAAAAAAAAAAAAAAGAAGGAATCTACCTTGCATTCAATTTTTATTTACTTTCTATGGTAAATAAGTTGGGAGGAAAAATAGCTATAAATGCTCTGTTATATGATGCACAGAAGTTATATTCTTTTAAATACGATTATTTATTGAGGCGTGTTTTCATATTTGAACATAATGATTCAAGTTATCATCTATGTAACGATTTAGGCAGAAGGAGAATATTTACAGTGTCTATTCTATTGGGATTTTGCTCTACCGAGTAGATTTATGCAAAAGTGTCATTTAGAATTTATGCCTTATGGCAACTTCCCAATATGTTATTAGTATACTAAAGTATGCATTAGAAGAAAATGTTAACATCTTTAATACATGCATTTTTCTTATAAAAATAGACGTGTATGCATCTTGTTTCAGTAACTAATTACAGGCATGAAACACACTAATAAAATTAACAGCATAGAATATGGGAAGTTAGAAGAGTATAAGCACGATCACATAGTTCTATTTCCAAAGTGAAAAAAGCAAGATACTAGGATTATAGAGTGACAGTGGGTTTTCTGTTCTCTTTTCCCCTCCTGAAACAACAAAAACTTAAGGGTTAAAGATTTTGTATTCTCATAGACTTCGAACTTTTTCTAAAAACAGATTAATGTTTGAATTCTAGGATAAAAAAGCTAAAGCTGAATTTTTAAATGGTACAAAACAGAACTGAATTATTAAGTACCTTGCTGGAACATACATATCAGCTGTCTGAGAAATTTTGAGACAATCAATCATTCAGGTTTACCGAATACCAAATGCATTTTTCTAAATGTCACAGAAAGGCTGAGCAGAGTTTCTCCAAGGACACTCCAACTTTAGGATGTTTACTGTGAAGACAGATTACGCTGTTTGTGGGAAAGGAGAACAGAAATATGCTACCTTAAGAAGCTAAAGAGAAAGGTCAATGTAACGTCTGATGAACGTTAAGAATGTAATACAGAACAAAAAGAGGAACACGCTGCTTAAAGAAGTTATGAGGATAAAACTCATATATATTAGTGATTTAAAATCTTCCCCTGAAATTGAGATTTATTTATTTTAATGTAATTTATCAAAATAACTAGTTTCTAATAAAACAGTACCAGTGTGATTTTATTTTTTTGAGATTTTAGAGCTAGCTGGCTACATAACACATAACATTTGATTTAAGTAATTTTACCTTTATTAACGTCACTCTGATATTGTTAGTGAAAACTGAGACTATTTTTTTTACATTTTACTTTCTTATAACTAATACATTAGATAAAGCCAGCTCTACATTCAATCTTGAATATATAAAAGAATATATAGCCCATAGAGTAAGATAATTGGGAAAGCAAAATCAAATTAGCATTTTTAAAGAAAATGTTTAGCAACTTAAAGTGTCGAAAACCAAAGTTTTATTCCTAAAGTACAGACAGTATAAAGCAGGCTCCCTTCCGAGAACATTCAGATATCAGAAGAAAGTGAATGAAGTACAGTACTGACTTAGCGAGAGATTGGTCTCATGGGTATAACCCAGCACCATTACTTTCTCTGTTAAAACAAGACTAAACGAATCAAATGCAAGGCTATTTATTTTCTGTTGATTTTCACAGGAGATCCTTTGACGTTGAGTTTGTCCACAGAAACGTTTGATCTTCTTCCATATTCAATGGCTGGACTTTGATGAGGTTTCTCCCTGGGAAATAGAAGACGGACATTAACACCATTTTTTAAACGCCCAGTAGTTGACAAATCAATACAAACATGATTTAATTTTTTATTTTTTATTTATTTTTTTTATTTATGATAGTCACACAGAGAGAGAGAGAGGCAGAGACACAGGCAGAGGGAGAAGCAGGCTCCATGCACCGGGAGCCCGATGTGGGATTCGATCCCAGGTCTCCAGGATCGCGCCCTGGGCCAAAGGCAGGCGCCAAACCGCTGCGCCACCCAGGGATCCCTACAAACATGATTTAAAGAAACACTGTAATTTATGGACAGTCTTACCTAAAACGTCCATAATAGCTTTGAAAACATATGGGAGACTATTTCATTGACATTTAAGAAAGCAGCAGCGACTTTCCTGGGCTAGATTTTACTGCTGAATCACGCCATCCAACATGGTAGCCACTAGTCACATCATCTACATTTAAATTGACCAAAATAAATTCTAAAATTCAGTTCCTCAGCTGCACCCGCCACGTTCAAGTGTGGTTCAACAGCCACACGTGGCTAGTGGCTGCCATATTAGACAGTAGGGATATGTGGCATTTTTGTTATTACAGAAATTCACTCCAGAAATCTTCTATTGCAGAAAATGCCCCTGGTAGCAGGCCACAGATTTACAGATTACCTATAAAGAGCTCGCTTTCTCTCACAGGGACCTCATTTCATAGTCAAACTTAGCACCGTAAGGTTTTTCAAAATGAGATAAATAATGGTCTAAAAGTAATATGGAAGCTAATTTTCTTCAGAAAATATTAGGGCTCTAAATTCCTAAATGAGTATCTTAAAATAAAGTTCTGTGCACAGCGTCTGATCTACTTGATACCCACTTGTCCCCCGCTGGTTCTGTGAAGCCTTCCACCTTCTGCCCCAATCCTCCACTCTCCTGTGGCCCAGAACAGATTTCTGTTTTAAGGGCTGTGAGGCCCCCCTGTCTCTCAAGTGTAACTTTAAAAGGAATTAGGTATTGTTTTCCATTTTTCCGCCAGAGAACAAAATTAAATTCTAACTCTAGAATATACTAGAATATACACCAAATGAACAGAAATCTCTTTAATCTTTAAGGTGTGGTTTCAGCACAGCTATTCCAAAGGTAATCCCAATGGAGGCTAAAGTTCTTGAAAAATTCTTGCAAAATATCTAATATTATCGAATACCTCTCCCCCTCCTCTCTCTCTCTCCTAAATAAAATCTTTTTTTTTTCTCCTAAATACAATCTTTAAATAACAATAATAGTGTGTTTCATCACTAGTATAGGTGCAGTTAACGCCACGTATTACATAAGTACCTAAAACTGCATCTACCACTGACTTGTTAGGGAAGTTTTCTTAAGCCTCTCAAATAGAGCCCCCCTCCCCTTATCGTATCTCTAGATATCAGTATCTTTGCCTGGCATGAAATGTGTGATTGATTCCTCTACATCCAGGTTAAAATCTGTCTTACAAGAACAAGTACATTGTAGTATCTCATTTTTCCTTACGAGGATTTTAGCCCCTATCTTCTGAAGCATAATTTGCCAGTGGGTTACTAATCAGATAATCTTAAAATATTAACGGTTTTTAGAGACAAACTCAAATTTCTGTGGAATGCTAAGATACGATGTGAAATTATTACATCCTTCGCAAAAGATACTGTGGATACAAACAACGGATGTCAGTCAAAACTCCCTGATACAGAGGTGAAATTACGTGACTTTTCTTCTGATTCTTAAAAAACGCATTTTTAGAAATAACTTTTACCTTCTTTTAAGTTCTCGGCAACCTGAATTCTCATGACCCACGCTTCGCATCCTAGGGTTTTCCACGTTGTGCCATTGTCCCACTGGTTTGTACTTCAAAATCTCATTTTGCCACTCATTATCAAAAGCATGAGCATCACCTATATTAAATATCAAAATAAAGGGGCAAGTGTTAAGGTATTAACGGTCAGTAGCTGCTCTGACTCCCACATACTTCATTCTGGCCTTGTGCTTCCATCAGCCTAACCTCAAGAGAGAGGCAGGAGACTGCTCCAAATATAAAAGGTCTTTGATCCAGAGTAATAGTTCCCTTTTTGTTTCTCTTTTATTCCTACTGATAATTTTGTTATTGATGAACTGGTTTTTCGTGCACCTGCCTGCATACCGTATCATCCTACCCAATGAACCTCTGACCCAATTACAACGACCTACAGTCTTTCTTCCCGGGGCATCTCCTGGTGATCATGCTTTTCCTCTGTACTTGGGCACTTCTGTAACTAGCACTGCCTATTAGCCTCACCATTCTCCTACAGAACTTGGCCTAACGGGTAAGTTTCTGTTGTCAATATCCTAAGACAGGTTACTTACCTCAACTGCCAATTTATGTTGTTATGAGATAGGCCATCTAACTTGGATGAAATAACAATAGGTAAATGGTAATATTTGTTCTATCAGATGGACTTTATAATAGTAATGTGTTCCGGGGTGCCTGGGTGGCTCAGTTAGTTAAGCCTCTGTCTTCGGATCAGGTCATGATCCTGGGACCCTGGGATTAAGCCCTGCATTGGGCTCCCCCTGCTTCTCCCTCTCCCCCTGCTCCAGCACAGGCAGGCCAGTGCGCTTTCTTCCTCTCTTTCTCTCTCTCTCTTAAATAAAACTTTTGAATAATAACAATAATGTGTTTCATCACTAAATTTTTCTTCATGTTAATTATTGTGCAGTACTCTGTATATATTCATGACAAAACTACAAAGGTTAAAATTAAAGAAAGGTTAAGATGTAGCTTCCTTCTTTTTTTTTTTTTTTTTTTTAAATATTTTTTTAATCTTTATTTACCTATGATAGTCACAGAGAGAGAGAGAGAGAGAGAGAGAGAGGCAGAGACATAGGCAGAGGGAGAAACAGGCTCCATGCGCTGGGAGCCCGACGTGGGATTCGATCCCGAGTCTCCAGGATCGCGCCCTGGGCCAAAGGCAGGCGCCAAACCGCTGCGCCACCCAGGGATCCCCTGTAGCTTCCTTCTTAATGCGTAAGAATAGTTTTCTCAAATCCAATCTTAAGAGAATTTCTTTTTCTAAAATGATAAGATAATTTAAACCATTTCCATTTAAATAATTTAAATTTAAAGTAACAAAACACTTACTTAAAATATTAACGTATATACTTAAAATATATATATTATATATAATATAATATATGAAAGTGGGAGGTAAATATAACCCAAAAATTACAATAAGAAGAGTTAGGACACTGGAAAGACTTAAGTGCATTGAAGAATGAATATAAAATCTAGAAAATGGAAATATGTACTTGATATATACATGATATATTATCTAACAGAACAAGAAATTAAAATCTTATCTATACAAAACGTTAAGTGCCCAACAATACAGAATTATTATTTTTTTTTAAATATTTTATTTATTTATTCATGATAGACATAGAGAGAGAGAGAGAGAGAGAGAGAGAGAGAGAGGCAGAGACACAGGCAGAGGGAGAAGCAGGCTCCATGCTGGGAGCCCGACGTGGGACTCGATCTCGGGACCCCAGGATCACGCCCTGGGCCAAGGGCAGGCGCTGAACCGCTGAGCCACCCAGGGATTCCAGAATGATTTTTTAAATTATGGCCCATTCATGACAGAACTTTTAGGTAACCATTTAGAATATTTTTGAACAATAACATCATAGGTGTCTGTTATAATCATGGTGGTGAATTAAAATAAGCACAGTATAAACTAGACAGCAAAATACTAATTTAAAAAAAGTGTATGTGTTTCTATATATAAAACTATTAGGAAGAAATACACTAAAACATTAACCGTAGTTATTTTGGGTTGGGATTATGGATGATTTTTATTTTCTTCTTTATTCTTTTCTATACTTTTCAAACAGGCCTCAGAAGTATTTAAGAGCTCATTTTGCCTACTGGCAGTCTTACTAAATGGTAATTCAAAAGATTCCATTTTCCAAATATAAAACAAAAACTAAATAACATTCTCAAAAATCGCCATAGAAAACAAATCTACTAAGAAACAATGAAACCACAATTTTACTACTTGGATAAGGTAGTCCCTACACATATTATTCATAAACTATCTCAAAATGATATAAAATGTTTCCACAAAAGACATTCATCAAGTACTACCAGTCCAGCTGCTATTTTAAGAGGAAGAATGCTATTTTCCGTGACAACTTACATTCATTCATATTGATGAACTCTTGATTGACCTCTTCATCTCCAGTCTTGTTGTTCTTTGACTTTTTAATGACATGAGCTCGGTCGTGAAGATGATGACCAACAGACATTTTTTCTAGTCCACTATCCGAATCTCTCAATGCTTTCCTAGTTTCCTTTATCTGTAAAAATGAAGAAAATAAAAATTAGTTATTATTTGAATATATAGAGAGTGGATATAATTCTCAACCCCTCAGGACCTGTTCACATATGGAGGTAAGACCATAAATCGACATCTCTAAAAACACTGGGTACTCAATTCCAGTACCAACTTGCAGCAGAATTGTGGTAATAGTTCTCTGATATTTTCAGAACTGCGTAAAATTAAAATGTCCAGGGCAAATAGAGCCAATAAAATTTAAACTTTTTCTAAATTGAAATCAAATGGTATAACAAATCAAGTTGTTATTTGTTATAAACGTAGTGCTTTCCACACTGTCCTCAACAGTGTCATAGTTGGGAGCACATGCTAGCATCTACGAGTAAGGGCAACTTACTTGGGTTTGAAGCTCATAGCTCCTACATATTGACCCTATAGGTCAGGAGGATATTCGTGACAGCCAGACTATTAATGTTAGCATGGTTCGCTGTGGGATGTCTACAATTAGCTGTCAGCATTTAAGATGTATGTCACTTATAGCAAGTTAGAATGAAAATGTCTGCACTATGGCAAGAGCATCATGAAAAGGTATGTCTTTATATGTAAGAACTAAAAACTTAACTATTCACACCCATTAAACAGGCAAACTGAATTTTTTTTCACTATAAGTGTGGAAATGGGAACTCTTATGCCAGACTTTGTGGGGCGTTGTCAACTGTTTCAATCACTGTGTGATGGTAATTTAGTGATTTTTAGGTAAAGATGAAGACATCCACCTCCTACAAACCAACAATACCATTCATTTCCACATGGAGACGTGTATAAAGATAAGTAAGCGAAAAATTAGAAATACCTAAATATCAATCAGCAGAAACATAAATTAAACACATGTAGCATGAAACCATTTATGTAAAGTTTAGAAACCAATAAAATCATTCATTATATTGTTTATGAAGCATATAGGTAATAAACTTATTAAAAATACATGAGAATGATACGTACAGGAAAATGGTTCTCTTGTGGGGGTGGCAGTAAAAGGGAAAAGGAAGTAGGGAGGGAAGAGTGCACTGGAAGCTTTAACTGCATCTAATATTATGCTTAAAAAAGAAAACAGAACAAGAGACAACCTAAAGCAAATAGAGAAAAATGTTATGATTTGACTAAACTGGGTAGAAGGAATGTATTTATTATATTATTTTCCATATTCTTTCTGTACACTTCAAGTATTTCATGAGTTAAAGAAATTCATTTACTTAAGATATAAATTAAAAATAAACGTTTAAAAAATAAAAATAAACGTCTATTTCCTGAGACAAAGACTTTTTTTTAAGATTTTATTTATTTAGTCATGACAGAGAGAGAGAGAGAGAGAGAGAGAGAGAGAAAGAGAGAGAGAGAGAGGGGCAGAGACACAGGCAGAGGGAGAAGCAGGCTCCATGCAGGGAGCCCGACGCGGGACTCGATCCCGGGTCTCCAGGATCACGCCCTGGGCTGACGGCGGACCCGGGCTGCCCCAAAGACTTCTTTTAGTGTCTACTTACCTGGTCAACATGTAAAGGTAATAATAAACATCAATAGACATTCACATGAAAAAAAGGCATCTGAGGTTGGGGTGAGGGGAGAAAAAAATGGCTTAAACTAAGTAAATACAGTTATTAGCATCATTGTTTTTCACAATATCACTTGTTCCGGTGACACGTGTCCTCCTCCCTCATCCCTACCCCCGAGTACCAGATCAAGCTTTGATGATTAAAATCTGATACGGGCGATCCATCACTTAACAAGTCAATAAAGCTCCAAGAATGCTCAGAAACTACTCACTCCGCCTGGAGCCCTACGGGTTTGAGTTGAGGCCTGGAAAACCTTCGGTGGTTCATCTCCTACTTTGGAGTAAGTCATGACTGAGGAGGCACTAAACGAATGTCCGTTTGGATCCAGTGTAAGGTGACCCTGGGGGCAAATATAAATCGTAAGTCCAGAGAGTTTAGTCAGATATGCAGAACTGACGTCAGAGGAGTCAAGCAAGTAACTATAGTAACTAACGCTCTTCTAAGGTCTCCATACTGTCGTGTGGTATAGCCAGTGGCACCCAGGGAGCTCCTCACTTCCTTCCATTTTAGGTACCAATCCTCACCCTTCTTGTGAGGAAAACAACAAGAAGTGACTCACTCAGAGATCCTTAAGTCTTCGTGATCAAAGACTGCGGCTTAGGGGATCCCTGGGTGGCGCAGCGGTTTGGCGCCTGCCTTTGGCCCAGGGCGCGATCCTGGAGACCCGGGATCGAGTCCCACGTCGGGCTCCCGGTGCATGGAGCCTGCTTCTCCCTCTGCCTGTGTCTCTGCCTCTCTCTCTCTCTCTCTCTATCATAAATAAATTAAAAATAAAAAAAAGACTGCGGCTTAGGTTTAAATATTAGATGACTGCAATAATAGGAGTCTTCTTCATATTAAATCAAGTTATTTTTTTGATGTTAATAGTCTGAGTAGAAGAGTAAGAGTGTCAGCACTAGCTTATAACCACTTGGACTGTACGGATCTAATCCCATGCCCAAACATCATTCCTGAAATTTCTGTTTTCAGGTTGTTTTTTTTTTTTTTTTCAAGCAATAACAACACTAACAGTTAATTTCTTAGCTGTTATAAATCCTTTTTTTAAAAATTTTCTAAAAAAGATTTATTTATTTATTTATGATAGACAGAGAGAGAGACAGAGAGGTGCAGAGACGCAGGAGGCGGGAGAAGCAGGCTCCATGCCGGGAGCCCGACGTGGGATCACGCCCTGGGCCAAAGGCAGGCGCCAAACCGCTGCGCCACCCAGGGATCCCTTTAAATCCTTTTAAGTAGACAAGTCATAAATAATCAAAAAGTCTAAATTCATATAAAACGTTCATTTATATAATAGTGACCTTCCGCAGTACAAATGTTCGAGGTATTCTTTCTTGATTCTGAAAGTCAATCGCTGTGATCTTTCAGACTTGTAGGTCGTGAAATCAATTCGGCGGGCCGTGGCCAGGATCCCCAGCACATGGACCGAAGCAGAGAACACAAGCACCCGCTGTGAGTGGCGCGGCCCTTCCGTCACAGCGCTCGCGTGGCAGGTCTACCGGCCGCACAAGAGTCGCGCGCTGGGCCGCCCTGTGGGGTCCAAGCTTCGACCGCGCGGGCCGGGATTCTCAGCCGCTGAAGGCCGCTGCGACATGGGGCATGGGGCTGCCCACAGGGGCGACAGGGCCCGCCGAGTCTCGGTACTCACGAGGGTCCTCTGCAGCTCGAGCGCGCCGCGTCGCAGGTTCGCGGTCATTCGGTCCAGCGCCTGGAAGGGGCCGACGTCCGAGCGCTGCAGGGAACGGGGCGGGTTAGTGACCGCGCAACACCGAGAGGCGAATCAGCTTTCCCCGGGGCCGGGAACATCCCTCTCTGGGTTCACGCGGGGCGGGGGGGGGGGGGTGTCTCATGCAGCCGAGGCCCGCGAGGGCGGTTCAAGGGCCGCAGCACAAAGCCCTTCGCTAGAAGCACGTGCAGGGCGGAAGCACGAGCAGCACCTCGCAGCCCGCGTGCCAGTGGGGAGGCCGCGGCGGCGCCGAGCACCTGCACCTGCGCCTGCACCTGCGCCTGCACCTGCACCGGCGCCTGCGCCTGCACCTGCACACGCACCTGCACCCGCGCCTGCACCTGCGCCTGCGCCTGCACCCGCGCCTGCACCTGCACCCGCGCCTGCACCTGCACCCGCGCCTGCACCCGCGCCTGCACCTGCACCCGCGCCTGCACCTGCGCCTGCACCCGCGCCTGCACCCGCACCTGCACCCGCGCCCGCGCCCGCACCTGCGCCTGCACCTGCACCTGCGCCTGCACCTGCACCCGCGCCTGCACCCGCGCCTGCACCTGCACCCGCGCCTGCACCCGCACCTGCACCCGCGCCCGCACCTGCACCTGCGCCTGCGCCTGCGCCTGCACCTGCGCCTGCGCCTGCGCCTGCACCCGCGCCTGCACCTGCACCCGCCCCCGCGCCTGCACCTGCGCCTGCACCTGCACACGCGCCTGCACCCGCACCCGCGCCCGCACACGCGCACTCACCAACGCGACCTCCTACTGCCCAACCTGGTCACTGCTTCGGTCCTGCGGCTGTCCCGGCGGGCACGGCCCCGGCGCCCGCGAGTGTCCTAGCGTCCCCTCCACCCCCGCCCCGGCCCCGCCCCGCCCCGAGCTTCAGGCCGCAGGAGGGCCCGGAGGTGGCTGCGGCCCCGCCCCGCGTGGCCCGACCCGCCTCCTTTGGGGCAGCGTCCAGGGCGCCCCGGGACCTGTGGGCTCCCGGGCCCTTGGGGTCGCGCTCACCTGGGCGCGGCGCCCCCGGCTGCGGGGGAGCGGGACGGGACGGGACGGGACGGGACGGGAGCTGTGGGGCCGCGGGGCCGAGACCCGCTCCCGGTCGGGAAGCCCCACAGGGCTCAGCCCCGAGGCCTGGGTGCCCGCGTGTGGCCCGCGCCTCCCCGCCTGGGTCTCTCAGGGGTAAATCCTGGGTCTTTATTTTGTTTGTTTTTTTTTTAAAGATTTCATTCGTTCATTCATGAGGCAGAGGGAGAGGCGGAGACCCATCAGGGGGAGGGGCAGGCTCCACGCAGGGCCCCGGGGTCGCCCTGGGCCGGAGGCAGCACCAAAGCGCTGGGCCCGGGCTGCCCGACCCAGGTCTTCACCGAAGGCCCCCCCCACCTCCTCCTGCCCCCGGCTCACGGCCCCCCCGGAAGGTCCCGGGAGGCACCTCCCCAGGCCCAGCAGCACCCACCGGCTCAACCGACACATCCTGACACACCCTGTCCCCCGCAGCCCAGCCCCGCGCCCAGCTTCACCTGGCGCTTGCACCCCGCGGGGCAGGGGCGCCTCCGACCCCAACAGCCCAACGGAGAGGCCCTTGCGCAGCCCCAGGCCCGCGGCGCCCCGCTCCTGGGCTCAGGGACATCCCACCCGATGCCTCCTGCCAAAGAAACGGGCGTACACTTTCCTTTTCCCTCTTTACTCTCCCTTCAACCCAGGAAGCCCCCAAGCTTTGCCCATTTACCTCTTGAACTTTCAAATAAGACATCACAGCCCCTGCCCAAGCGGGACCCATGAGAACAGTCCCCAGAACCCTTCAGCGGCCTCCGGGCCTCCCTGCCTCCACCCTGCCTCCACCCTGCCTCCACCGCAGCCCCTTCTAACCTCTCCTTCCCCCGCAGGCGCAATAATCCTTCAAAAACGAGAACCGGATTCCACCACCACTTTGGTGGAAAGTCATCAGTGCTTCCCCCGTTCCTAAGATGATGCCCACAGACCTTGCCAGGACCATAATAGTCCCTGGTTACCCTCCTGCCTTTACTCCGCAGCTCACGCTCCAGGGCGAAGTGATCCTAAGCGGCTCTGAGCTCCCTAGCAGCCAGGTCTCGGCATATGCTGTTCCCTCTGTGCTGAACATTCTTCTCCCCTCCCTGCTTTTCCTGCCTAACTCCTCTTAATCCATAAGGTTCCAGAAGTCTTCTCCCATTAACCTCCATGCCACCACCCCAAGAGGTCTGGGTAACACGCGTTTTTCTATCAGCGCTCCCGTAGCAGGCTCGACTTCGGACCATTTTACTGGAAACCCTGCTACAACTGCTTGTTTAATCTGTCATTTGTCTCACTGGGAACGTGATCAGGAAGGACAAACGTGCTGCGTCAGGCTGCCGGCAGACAAATGACCGAAGTCTAACACAACACGAAGAAACTTCTTCATAGGAGCGGAGGTGCGTCCGCAGGAAATGTTCCAAGTCATGCTGCTCTGAGCTTCTCCTCGGATTGCTTTTAAGTGTGTCAGGAACTAGCATCACAGAAACAAAGGAAGAGGAGCCAGAAAAGTCGGGGACAGAGTGGCCGCAGGTGGGCGCCACGAGCCGACTCCCCGTGGAGTCCTAGCAGAGAGCAGACAACCTGAGCTCCTCTAGCTACAGTGAATATTCGTCCATTAGAATGTATTTCTTGTCTTTTTTGAAGACTGATTTTACATATGTTGGTATGACTTAATTCAGAAAAAACACAGACACTCCAACATCAATACACGAAACAGGTTTCAGCACAAATTCTAAAAAGCCATTTTGAAAATAAGTGAAACTGCATGCCAATTTGCTTTGCTTGAGTTAGTGAAAAATAAATATTTGTCAGAAAACATTGCTAAAATGGTTTGTGTCTCATGATACGAACCATACCACCAAAACTGCCAAAAGGTACAAGAGAATTCATTGCCTACAAAAAAAATCCAATTAATTTTGGTTATGCTATTTATTATTTTTTTAAAGATGTCTTTATTGATTCATGAGAGACACACACAGAGAGAGGCAGAGACCCAGGCAGAGGGAGAAGCAGGCTCCATGCAGGGAGCCGGATGTGGGACTAGATCCCGGGACCCCGAGGGGTCACAACCTGAGGCCAAAGGCAGATGCTGAACCACTGAGCCACCCAGGCACCCTATGCTATTTATTATACAATAATCCCTGAAAAAGAAAGAAATGTACTACATAATCACATTGTTTAGAGCTGACAAAATCTTAGAACCATTTAATAAAAAAACCCTCAACATTTACTTTAAAAACTACCCACTTATTGCTCATCATAAAGCCTGGCAGGAGCCTGGTAGGCAAATAGGGAGACTACGTACCACTTTCAAATATGACAACTGTAGTATTTGCCAAAGACAGTTGTAAGAAGAAGTCTTTGCTATAGATTAAGACAATATTTTGGAAAGGAAATACAAATTCACACCAAAGTTAATTAGAACACACAGTATAATGATTAAGAGCTCATCTTTCCTTTGCTCAACTATTCCATAATTTTAAATGATAAATTAATCCTGCTTATAAACAACTAAAAGTAAGCAATCATCTCCATGAATAACATTTCAAAAGTATAGATATTGGGAAAAAATTAATGAATATCTCCCAAGAACTAATACATGGAATAAGAAATATAAGACTTCAGAAAGGATCACACACAGATTTAAAAATATGTAGGGTCTCTGATAGGCAAAAGAACGTTAAGTATATCAGATGGAATTATCTAATAGTTCACAAATTGTATTCCTCAGTAAAAATAAAATCTTAGGCAGACATATATATAAAACAAAAGCTTTTATTACTTGGAAGTTTCAAATATTAAAAATAAAATTTGAAATTTGGGGGAAACGGTATATATAAAGTTTTAGTCATCAGTGATAGGTAATTTTCTCCTTGTGTATGTTGAAAACTGTGTATTTTTATTAAATTTTACAATAAATTATATCAGATGATATACATTTATACTATAGATGTAGAACAGTAATCACCAACATGTTTTAATACACCAATACTATTTCTCTATTTATTTTCACTGAAAAGAAAAACATTTTATATTGACTCTGGTGCTATCATTCTACCCAAATATCAGATGGTCACATGTCATACCTTGAATTATAAACTGCTTAATTAAATATATTTACAGATTAAATTATCTAGTTTTTGGGACGCCTGGGTGGCTGAGTGGGTTGAACAGCCGACTCCCGATTTCAGCTGGGGTCATGACCCTAGGGTCATGGGATCAAGCCCCAGGTCAGACTCCCACTCAGTGTGGAGCCTGCTTGTCCCTCTCCCTCTGCCCCTCCCTCTGTTCCTCCCCGCTGCTCGTGCTCTATCTCTAAACGAATAAGTAAAATCTAAAAATTAAAAAAACTAAACTATCTGGTTTTAAACAAAACTAATCCTCCCCAAATGGACACCTGGCTTAAAAATATCCCCATAAAGAAATCATGAACTGAAGCAAATGCCAATACCGTAAACAAGAACATTGGATGGCTGATGCTTCCCCTACTTTTGTAGGAGTCTCTGTTCTCCTTCATAAAGTGGCTGATAAAGATGACAAATGTCGGAGGGCCTGGGTGGCTCAGGTGGTTAAGCATCCAAATCTTGATTTCTGCTCAGGTCATGATCTCAGGGTTGTGAGACTGAGCATAGTATCAGGCTGCACGCTGGGCATGGGGCCTGCTTAAGACCCTCTCCCCCTCTGTCCCATCCCCATTAAAAAAAAAAAAAGACAAATGTCAAGAAATGGACCAAAAATAAATTTACAAGTTATCAAGAAGTCTATCTGAGATACAGATTTTCATCCACTATGCTTAAAAGCTACATCATAATGGCTCACTGCTTAATCAAAACACTCATTTAAAAACTTCTTGTTTAGGGCACCTAGGCGGCTCTGTTGGTTAAGGATCCGACTTTTCATTTTGGCCTCTTTATTTCCACTCAGGTCATAATCTTAGGGTCCTGGGATCCAGTCCCAAGCTCAGCACTGGGATCCACACCAAGTCTGCTTAGGATTTTCTCTCTCTTTCCCTCTGCCTCTCCCCGACTCATGCTCTCTCTTGCTCTGAAATAAATAAAATCTTAAAAACAAAACAAAACACAAAACCTTAAAGTTTAAATAGAGTAGGACTGCTAGCACGCTCAAAAAAGTCTATATGGTCTATAAATGAGCTACTTAGGGATCCCTGGGTGGCGCAGTGGTTTGGCGCCTGCCTTTGGCCCAGGGCGCGATCCTGGAGACCTGGGATCGAATCCCACGTCGGGCTCCCGGTGCATGGAGCCTGCTTCTCCCTCTGCCTGTGTCTCTGCCTCTCTCGCTCTCTCTCTGTGTGTGACTATCATAAATAAAAAAAAAAAAAAAAAAAAAAATTAAAAAAAAAAAAATAAATGAGCTACTTATAGATTATACAGTTATATACAACTGACGAATCGCCAAACCCTACCTCTGAAACTAATAATATGCTATATGTTAATTAATTATATTTAAATAAAATCAAAATTTTAAAAAGCAAAAAAAAAATCTTAGAATGCTATCACCATTGCACTTTTTTCTTGTTCAAACCGTATGAAAACCCTCTGTCAGACAAGAGTACTGAGTACTGTCCTAGGGCACTAATGATTTTTAAAATAGGGGCACCTGGGTGGCTCAGCGGTTGGCGTCTGCCTTCAGCTCAGGACGTGACCCCGGGGTCCAGAGATCGAGTCCCACATCCGGCTCCCTGCATGAAGCCTGCTTCTCCCTCTGCCTGTGTCTCTGCCTCTCTCTCTCTGTCTCTCATGGATAAATAAAATCTTAAAAAAAATTTTTTTTAAATAATTTTTAAAATATAGAAGATTTATAGCAGAGTTACAGCAGATTTTCCAAGGAACATTCAGCCACTCTTTTAGCCAGAAATTTTATAATTTATACTGGTGAGAAATGGCTCTCCTTTTATTCCATAGGGTGTGATACATTTGACATGTGTGTCTTAGTGTGAAAGACTAAATGTAATAGTGAAAATAAATTTAAACAAAATAACCAAACAACTTGAACTTTTCTAAGTCAGTGTTTTATAACTAGATGTGAAGGTAGGAACAGAAATTAGAAATTGCAGAAGATGAAAAACACTGCTGTTATTTGAAAAGAGCACAGCCAAGAGACTGCTCAAAAAAGTCTATAATCTACAAGTAGCTCATTTACACACATAAATACCAAGGACTATGTAGAGCCCTACTTCTGCCTTTCTATATTTATAGCAGATATACAAATTATTTCAATGCTCACGTGGAAGATAACATTTCAGAATGTCTTTAACTGATTTTTTTGCCCTCCTTGATAATTTTTTCTTTGATCTTAATTTTAGACTTTTACGGAAATTGATAGCCCTAGAATTAAATATATATATATATATATGTGTGTGTATATACACACACATATATATATGAATACCACCATTCACTAATTGAAAGAAAAAAACTAAATATGAGTAATATATATTGGAATAACATGAAAAAGAATATGAAAATTTCATTTAAATGGTAAATGTAATTTTATACATCAAACTTCTTAGGAGTATTTGAAATATTCAGCCTCTCTTTTAGCCAAAGCTCATTTTTTTCCTGTATATTTATAATTTATACTGGTGAGACATGGCTCACCTTTTCTTCACTAGGTTGTGATACATATGACATATTAAGTATGAAAGACTTATGTAATAGCAAAAATTAACTATTTAATAGAAAACAAAACTAGAAACCCCTGTGGATTTTTATTCTAGAATTATAATTCCTGAGGCTGAAAAAGCAATATAAATAAAATAAACACAGGTAATTAAGAGATTTTTAATCTCTTTATTAAATACATAAGCATCCTTTAATACATAAAGCATCCTGGATTTTTGATTTTTTTTTCTTTAGTTAAATATGTTTGTAACCTTCTAGGTTTGCTCTCAGATGAAAGCTGTGAAAATATACTGTGGTTACGCAAAACTTCTAAATAGAGTTAAAAATTAATCTAAGTTTTGAAGGCTCAAGGTAGCCAGGCAGAACAAACTATATGAAAAATAACACTTTAGGTTTGGCTTATAATCTATGACCCTGTGGTCCTAAAGTTTTGGTAGTGCAGCGGAATCCCACACAGCTAACAATTCATTGTTGAAGGATTCAACTTCCCAGCAGGTCCATCCGTTTTATATAAGTTATTTCTAGGACACAAGCGTTATTCATATCCTAACATCATAGATATATTCTTCCGTAATAATTTTCTTTAAATTCCATAATTCCATAGGACCTTCTCACTAACTTAAAATAAAGAACTTACAGCCAAGGAGCTCTCGCCATCATCGTGTCTCATACGATTATGAGCTCGTCTTCTACCATCAGAGATGCTGAGCAAGTCTCTTCCAAACGGTTCAGAAAAACTTCTCATCATCTGACGCATACTTTCTCGGTGTGCAATAAAGGAGTCACTGTTGAAAATACATATAACCATCCAAGAGTAAGTGTTGGAATTTATTTTTTTTTTTAAATTTTTTTTTTTATTTATTTATGATAGTCACAGAGAGAGAGAGAGAGAGAGGCAGAGACACAGGCAGAGAGAGAAGCAGGCTCCATGCACCGGGAGCCCGACGTGGGATTCGATCCCGGGTCTCCAGGATCGCGCCCCGGGCCAAAGGCAGGCGCCAAACCGCTGCGCCACCCAGGGATCCCCAAGTGTTGGAATTTAAATAATAAACAGGCAGCTAAATACTACAAAGAATTATTTGGGGCCATCCGTCATGCTTGTTAGACAGAAGAAGAGTGTAGGTGCATCGAATCATCTCACAAAGAGCAAAATTATTCCTTTTTTAAAAAAAATTTATTTATTTATTCATTTATGAGAGACACAGAGAGAGAGAGGCAGAGACCCAGGCAGAGGGAGAAGCAGGCTTCATGCAGGGAGCCCGACGTGGGACTCGATCCCGGGACCCCAGGATCACACCCTGAGGTGAAGGTGGCACTAAACCGCTGAGCCCCCCCGGGCTGCCCGCAAAAACTGTTCCATTTGCTACCTACTATCATTAATCTATATATAATAAAAATATACACCTTTATTTTTCTCGTGCTGTATAAATGTGACAAATGCAAAGTAACCCATCTCAGGTAGCTTAAGCCAGCACCAAGGGAAATGGCACAAAAAGGACTGAAAAATACTGCCACCAGGTGGAAGTCATTTTAGGCAGCCAATAATATAAATTCTAGTTCAGAATTAGAATTTATTATTTATTTCTTTAACCAATAAAGAATGCCGGCTTTATTTTTTAACTCTTATTTATGAAATAGGAGCACCATACATTGTCAAAAATAAAGCTACAGATCACCTTTACGAGGCCAACTTTTGTCTCTAAGAACTCTTAATATCAGAAAACATAATAAATGATTTTTACTATCTCAAATAGCAAAAATATTTCCTAAGTCTTAAGATAGCTATTCTCAAGGTTTTTTTTTAATTTATTTTTTAATTACCAAAGCAACCAACGAACAGGTTAGAAATGCAGACTCTGTTCCCCAACACCACCTCAATCCAATCTGCCAGTTCCGGGTGAGCTTCGTGGAAACGCATCCCTGGTGATCTTACCCCAAGGGGTTCCTTCACCAACCTTTGAGGAATAGCATGTGGTTTCTGCATTAATTAGAACCCGAGCCTTTCTTTCTGAACCCAAGTTTCCACGGCTGTAAAATGAGGCTCATATTGCACATGCTGTTGCTGAGGCCAAAGCAGGGACTCTGAGGTGTCCGGCGGCCCCCGGACTATGCCGCATGTTCACTTCTGTACCTTCTCTTCCTAACTCATGAACTCCCTATTATTCTAGCATTAAAACGAAATACCTCTCATTTTTAAATAACATTCATATAGAAAAATCATTTTTAGGCCTTTTTCCATGTGTATAAATAATAGTGTTCTTAATCGATGTTATCCCATTCACCCCAAGTCCCATTCAAGAATGTAAAATTTTTATCGCCTTACTACAGTGGTTTCCCAGCTTCGCTTCAGTTGGCATGGCCCTGACCCGCCGGTCACCCCCCTACTGCTCACCCGAGAACTCACTCGGGCACATCACCAGAGAGCGCCCGTACAAGGGCAGTGGCGCCCCCTAAGACTTCCTCACCTTAGTTCCATCCTCCTTCCATCCTCCTCCCCACTTCTAATTCTAAACTCTAATCTTCTAATGCCATCATGAGGGAGTTCAAAAGTTCCGTCTTCCTCCAGTAATCCCAGGCAGAAAAAGCTTTTCCTTTGAATTATGCAGTATGTGTATCATAAATGCATCTCGAGCGAGCTCAGATTTAGCCATATTATCACCCTGGAGCTTAAAAAAAATGAAACGAAAACCTTCAAGTGTAAATGATTAACAAACCACTTAACTGGATCTGTGCTTGTGTATATAAAGAGGTTTTTGTTTTAATTCAGCTTTATTTACGTATAATTTAAATATGAGATTTATCCATTTTAATCCTACAGTTAGATGAATTTTGAAAAACGTACACATCACAACCATGACCACAAAGATTTCCATTTTTTGTCGTAGAACATTTCCATCACCCCCAATGTTCCCTCTTGCTTCTTTGCAGATAATTACCTCCCTCTAACCCTAGGTACTACCACGAGGGCAGTAAAAAAAAAAAAAAAAAAAAAAGGCCGTCGCTATAGTTCCACCTTTTCAGAGTGTCACATAACGGAATCACACACAATGCTCTCTTCCCACCTAGCGTAATGCTTTGTGAGTCATCCACGTCGGTCCGTGATCATCAGTTCGTTCCACCTTACCGCGAGGCACGCTGTATGTACGTGGTTACATCACAGTGTAATCATAAAACTGCTTCTAGTTTCTTTCTATTACGAATAAAACTGCTGTGAACATTCATCTACTGTTCTCTGTGTATAGACAGTTTCATTTCTCTTGGGTGAAATAACAAGGAGTGGGATCGTGTGATTGTTTAATTTTATAAAAAATGCTGACCTGAGAGTTCTAGTGCTACATTCTTACTGATAACTGGTATTGTTAGTCTTTTTAATTTTAGCCATTTGTGTGGTGGCATAATAGTATCCTATATATGTATATATATATAAGATTATATATATATAATATAGATCATATATAAAATATATATATATATTTTAAAGATTTTATTTATTTATTTATTCCTGAGAGACGCAGAGAGAGAGGCAGAGACGCAGACCAAGGGAGAAGCAGGCTCCACGCAGGGAGCCCGACGCGGGACCCGATCCCGGGTCTCCAGGATCACACCCTGGGCTGAAGGCGGTGCCAAACTGCTGGGCCACCGGGGCTGCCCCAGTGTCCTATATTTTGCATGTCATTCAAAGATCTTTGATAAAACATGTGTTCAAATTTTTTCCCTATTTTAAAAAACTGGGTTGTCTTATTATGGACTAGTAAGAGTTCTTTCTATTTTGTAGACATAAGACTCTTATTAGATATTTGTCTTGTATTTTTCCCTAGTCTTGATCTTGCCTTTTCATTTTCTTAACATTAATTTACTCAGCCACATAGCTATGGGTCTTTGTTAGGTCTTCAGTTTTCACCAGACTATGACCTTTCTGTAGTAGTTTTATTTCTGACTTCGTTTTCTATCTCCACCTTTCCCTTCATCTTTAATTTCAATTCGCATAACACTTTAAGTATTTCTATAAGCTGCTTTCAATTATTTTTAGATTAAGGGCAAGTACAATTTTTAAAATGAAGGAAAGAGGGCATCCAGGTGGCTCAGTGGTTTAGCGCCACCTTCAGCCCAGGTCGTGACCCCGGGGTCCTGGGATCGAGTCCCACGTCGGGCTCCCTGCATGGAGCCTGCTTCTCCCTCTGCCTGTATCTCTGCCTCTCTCTCTCTCTCTCTGTCTGTCTCTATGAATAAATAAATAAAATCTTTAAAAAAAATGGACAGAATTAGAACAGGGAGTTGAAGTAGACAATCTGAGGGAAGTATGGTTAAAAAAAGTAAATTGTGTTGATTATTTTAATGTGCCTTCTGAATTTCCTGTGTGAAAGTTAAAAGGCTTCCATTTTTTATTTTATATTTTCTAATATGAGAGATTTAGTTGCTGTTTTCTCACAAAATGTTTTTGATATTATTGAATTTAATTTTAGTTAGGAATATTTTAAACTTGATTATCTAGTCTCCGGTAAACGAACGACCTCACTAATTCATACGTGGGGTAGGCAGCTTCTAAGATGGCCCCAATGATCGCTTTCCCTTAAGGATGGGCTGGATTAACTGACTCGTCTCTAATAGAACGTGGCTTCTGGTTGGGTATTGCCTCAGCAAGATGACTCGCTCTGGGGCAGGCAGCTGCCATGCTGTGAGGTGGCCTGGGAGGCCCTCATAAATGAGCTTGGAAGCAGACGTAGGAGACCACAGTCAACAACCATGTCAAACAACTGGGAAGTAAATCTTCCATCAGTCAAGCCTTGACTCACAACTTGATGCGGCGTCTTAAGAAGCCCTGAGTCAGAACCACCCAGGTAAGCTGCTCTTGGATTTCTAACCAACAAAAATGATATAATAAATGTTTATCACTTTAAGCTACTAAATTACAGCAGCAATAGATAACCAACACATTACCTCCCAAGGAACGGTGCATAACACATCTAAAACTGCCCCCATTCTAAGTCTTCAATTTTGTTGGTTTTTATCTAAAGACTGGGAGGGAAATGAATGCAAATCTATAAAAATAAGTAGTTTATCTGTAGGTCTATTTCAGATAGAAATGCATTGTGAGAACTTTTTTTTTTTTTTTTTGATTTTCACCAAATTTTGAGACTATGTTTGGGATGGTACAAATAAAATACAAGCTTCTACAAACCTCAGGAGGATGAGGTTTCTCAGACAGGCGGTCTTACTCAAGAGCAGTTGAAACTGAGGCACAAGAAGCCCATGAAACTGTTGATTAGAAGACATCAGTCTTGTGTATCACAACAGTTGGGCCGGAGAAAGCCAACTCTGGTGTAAACGAGTACCCCTTCTCCGATCCGAAGTCACTAAGGAAGAGGTTCAGAACTGCAGGTATTCATTGCAACGCTCCTCTACGTAGCATGTGCCAGGTGAGTGGAGACTTTAAAAATGGTAAGCAAATCTCCCCCCAAAATGGTGGAGAGACCATCTGATATACAGAATGGTTGAAATTCAATAAACATGTAGCATGTACACTGTGTGTCAAGCACAGAAGTTGACTACTGGTCTAGAGGAACATACAGTCTGACAGAGAAATGACACTTGTATGTTCTTAAGATTATAGGATTTGGATATTATATTCATTTAGCTAATGTAAGAAATTGCCATAAATCTGGTGATTTATAACAACATATTAGGAGGCGCCCGAGTGGCTCAGTCACTTAAGCATCTGCCTTCAGCTCATGCTGTGATCCCAGGGTTCTGAGGTCAAGTCCGGAGTTGGGCTCCCTGCTCAGTGGGGAGCCTGCTTCTCCCTCTCCCTCTGCTCCTCTGCTCCTGCTCTTTCTCAAATAAATAAATAAATAAAATCCTAAAAAAAAAAAAAAGAAGAAACACCAACATCAAATTTACTCTTTTACAATTCAGGAGATCCGAAGCCTAGAATGGCTACAATCAAGGTGTCGGCAGGGCTGGCTTCCTTCTGGCGTCTGTAGGGGAAAATTAGTTTCCTCCTTGCCTTTTCAAGCTCGGGAGACTGCCCATGTTACTTGGCTTGTGGCTCTCTTTTTTCCATTTTCAAAGCCAGCAGCATAGCATCTTCAAATCTGACTCATATTTAAAGGATCCTTGTGATTATATAGAGTCCACCTGGGTAACCCAGGTTACTCTCTTAAGATTATTCTAAAGTGATTAATAATCTCATTTTCATCTGTATCCTTCATTCCTCCTTGTCAGGTAAAATATTCACAAATTCTGGGGACTGGGACAGGGACATCTTGGGGGGAAGGGAACTATTCCGCCTACTAGATATTTTCCTAAAATCACATTATTTAAAGCAATTTCCAACTGTTCCTTTCAGTCTGTATAAAATAGTCTTAGAAGATTGAAATGCTATAAAATACAGCCTGTGATTAACCTGGCATTAGAACACGAATGGGGTGTCTATGACTGATGATTAAGACAGTCCTAAAGAACATAAACCTAAATTACAAGAAGCCAAGAGATCCTGAAAGCATCAGCTCCTAAAGTATCCACGCCAATGGCAGCATCTTCTCTGCACTGAATGGCCTGCTTTGCAACCATTATTTCTTTTATTTCTTCTTATAATTCAAGGTGACTTTTGAGGTCCTTTCTTACACTCTAGATGATGACAAAGTCAGAAAAAAAAGTAAATAAGAAATCCTAAAAAAAAAAAAAAAAATCCTTACCAATGAAAACTACTCTCTGCTCTTAATGGAGCAAAGCAAGGCGTTTACTCTACTTCCGGCCCCACCCAACCCATCTCCTGAGACTCCGAGTTACCGTCCCCTTCCCTTCGGCAGTTCACACCTTCCAGGGGTCATGCACACCCGTACCCTTTACTACACTATACTACAGTCACTTTATTTTACAGATGCCCCCTTCCTCCCTATCACTTCTGCATTAAAACTCCAAGGATGCCCTCAACCTTCTGTTTACTGAAACCCGAAGCTCATTCCTGGTCCTTGAATACTCAGCAGCATCTCTAACTTTGGAGCAATGCACTGTTCACAGTCTTGTTGGATAAAGGCCTCCTTTACACTCTCCTTTGAGTTTCCATTTTCCTTCTCACCCTTGACAGAGCTTCCTGAGTGTTACAGGTAGAGATACCTAGTGGTCCGGATGCTGACTGGCGCTGGTTACTTCTGGCTTTCATCTTTCCTTTGCAAATATTTTCAAATTTCGTGAGTGACATTAAAATGTCACAATGTGGGATCCCTGGGTGGCGCAGCGGTTTGGCGCCTGCCTTTGGCCCGGGGCGCGATCCTGGAGACCTGGGATCGAATCCCACATCAGGCATCCCGGTGCATGGAGCCTGCTTCTCCCTCTGCCTGTGCCTCTGCCTCTCTCTCTCTCTGTGTCTCTCATGAATAAATAAAATCTTTAAAAATAAAATAAAATACACTGGAGATACCCGCAGAAATAGAGATGGATAAAGTAAGTATAAATTTTGAAACTCTGGTGACAGACAATTGTCATACTTCTGTAGCATATGTCTGAAATGTTTCGTTAAAAAATCTTAAAGAACAAAAAGAAACTAAGTATGTGAAGTTAGAGGACTTCATACCACCTGATGGTTTAAAGTGGATGATTCAGGAGACAGTCCTTTTGCTTAGAGCTCCATATTCACTGGACATTTACAGCTTAGAAAATGGGTACAAGTGTAGAGATTAAAATGTTCATTCTTACTAATATGCAGTCACTTACGAAAGTCACTTAAGAAAGTCACTTTAGATATGTGGATGAGATTCAACTACAAGGAAGAAACATGCTTCAGAGAATACTAGATTTTGTTCTGTGAATAAGTGAGAATTACGTAGCTATTATTTTCCCAAAGAAACGTAAAATTTAGTGAGATTTATTTTTCTGATCGCATTATAATTGGGCTACAGATTCAACAACTAAATGTGGCTCATTTAACATGTTGCCCAGGTTTTTCTTTATTTAAATAGAAGTAGGTATATTTATATGCAGAGTGTAGAACAACCGTTAAAAACATCTTTGTTTTTTGAGTGACATGAACAAAAAAGCCTGCTTGTTGGGAAAAGCATTAAGACAAAGTGGCGCTCACAGTCTGGCTTTTGCACCTGTCTGAGCCATTCAGGAAGAAATCTGGCTGGGCCTGAACTGAGTTCAATTCTTGTCTACCCAGAACACCAGCTGCTCAGAGATAAAGACTTTAAAAGTTCTCTTGCTCAAGCCTGGATTCTTTTCTATCAAAGCCAAAAATCTCTTGTGGTAGCAAGGAGCTATTTTATTACTTTTAAAAGTAACCTGATGCAAAGTTTCTTTTCTCAGGTGAGAAGTCAATCATTTTCATGTTTGTCTACCTATTTATATTATTCTCTTGAAAATAAATGTTTCATTCCAGGAAAATAAATTGGAAATATGACGAGGCTTTATAAAGTTCATGCATTATAAACTAGTCATTTCATATGCATAAGCTAATAAACTAATCTGATGTAATAATTTGAAATGTGGTTAAAGATTTATATGAAAAAGATTCTTTGCACATCCACAGGATCCAATACTTTGCAGACACTAAATTCATACTTTCAAGAATATCTAAAGACGAGGAAAATGATTGTGGTATATGTAGAGGAAAAACTGTACTTAGGATCCTAAAGCTTTGTTTTAATTTTGGAAAATATTTTTCATATATGGTAATTGGAAACAAGATATACCGAAAAGATAAAATCTTGGTTGCATGATTTCTTTTTACCAAACTTTCTACAGTTTTCAGATTTTCCACGAGGATGCATTTTCATTTAAATCAGGAAATACTACGTCCGCGGTTACGATGGCCTGGCCGTTCTACCTTCTTTAGGACTGCGGACCCGAACACAACCAATCGGAACGAAAGTTGGCACCGTATGTGCGTTCTCTGCTCCTCCTCTCACAAGCTACCACAAAATAAAATTTTTAAGACTCTCTCAAATATGCAAACATATGGATCAGTTATTTTATTTGGCCGGTATCATACTTTGGGAACCGGCAATACATTGTTCTTTATGCACAAGGGCCTTCGGTCATTGGCGCGAGTCCCAGTCGTCAAGGAAGTTCCCTGCACGGACACGGTGGCAGCAGGAGCCTGTCGGCAGATCGTTCTCCCGGTTGACCCTAAAGAAATGATCCCTAGGTCCAATGGGGTGTGCAAGTCTATAGGGACACGCCCGGGTGAGCAAGTGTGGACTCTAGAAGTGAAGCCTGGCACGTCCCAGAGAAGCCAGAGGCCCCGCCGGGCACCTCCCGAAGCCTAAGGATGCGGGCAGCGCGCCTTGCGGTTCCCCCCGAACTCCTCATTTCCCCACCGGAAGCCTTTTTTTTTTTTCTTCTATTGTATTTATTTATTCCTGAGACCCAGAGAGAGGAGGGCCCCAGGCAGAGGGAGCAGCAGGCTCGGGGGGGGGGGGGGGGGGGGGGGAGCCCGATGGGCCTCGATCCCGGACCCGGGGCAGCCTGGGCCACAGGCGGACGCCCCACGGCGGGGCCCGGGCCCAGCAGAAGCCTTAATATTAAGAGGGCCCTAGGGACGGCTACGGCACCCCCATCCCAGGAGTACCCCCCTACTTTCGTGTGGATTTGTACGACGCTCTCGGATAGAACTAAGCATTACGGTGGGACTCGGTGCGACCAAATGGCCTTTCGGATCCCCCACGGCGTCATGATCACGTTGTCTCTTGGGCCCTACGTGGTTTGTCCCTAAGGAACCACAGACGCCCCAAGGTCTACCCTAGGAAATCTGTTATTTCAAGGCTCCTAGTGCCTCATTCTATCAAATATGGCCCTGAAATATTCAAAGTTCATTTATAAGAAATACCTATATTACAATATTTCTGAGAACAAATTTTTTAGGTGCTAAAAATCACAGTAGGTGTGAGGTGTCTTAGCGTAAGATGGGATCCTGAAAATCAAAACCTTAAATTTTAGCTGAGTACTTTCAAGCTGCCTTTATTAAATGATTAAAATTGGAGGTTTAGGCTGCAGGCTACTAATTAGCACTAAACCATGTCATCTGGGCGAAGACGACTTCAGACTTGAAAACAAGGATGGGCGTAACCCTGAACACCCATAGCTCACAAAAATTTACTTAGAAAGGTGATTTTGTGTCCTCTTTATTGATAGTATTCTCAATCAAGAAAATATCAGTCAAGGCCCATGTTGTACATGGAATATATTCACTTTCAACTCGTCAGTAAGTCAAAGCCAGTGTCCTTCAACTACCTCCATAGTATAAAATAAAAACATTTCTTAAATTTAAAAAGATTATAGATATTTAAGTTTTAGCTCCTGCTAAAAGCAACAAAATAGAAAAAAGTAGTATCTTGTGAATATATGCAGGGGTTCTTTGACCAAAGACTAGTCATACATATGGTGCCCTGAAGGAAAGGCTAGTGACGTATAATTAAAAATTAGGCTCACAGATTTGCCGACCTGCTTCTGAGCCTTTAATATCTAATAGCTCATACGCGGTAACGTAGATATCCTTCGTAGACCCACATGATCAGACTTTTTATTTCTGTAGCTCAGGATTCAAAGTTCATGTTTCTGCACAAAGTAGAAACGTTTAGACTCTACCAGATACAAATAATCAATGTTTTTAGGATATAGGATACGAAAATCATTTGAACCTCAAATTAATTTTCCTGTCCATACATAAGTATCATTTCTATTTTTCTTGAGTGAATATAAATGGGAAAGATAGAAAGGACCATGGTTACATGTCAGCCGGTCTTTCAGTCGTCACTCTCTGTAGCCTTCTTCAAATGCAAGCAGCCATATCATAAAAATTTAGGATAAAATTATTGTAATTAACTTTATAAAACAGATTCATGCTTATAATTTCATTGCTCCACATTTACCTATATAGAGAGTAACCATAATGGGGTGGGGATGGGGGCGGCGGGGGAGGAAAGTTACTCTCAATATTTACCTTGAGAGTAAACCATGTGCCAGAAGTGCCAGCTTTTAGCTTTTGTGTTTTGAACCAAATTACAAGCATTAATTACTTAAAAAGGTATATATGAAGGTATACTATATGGCATTTTTTTTTAATATGGCAACTTTCACCGAATTTCATTCAGCTCTGCAACATCAGGTGCGAAAAAAAGTTCCAAATATTTTTAAAAACCCACTAAATTTCAACATATCACTTATAAAGTTTCCTTTTATTTTTTAAATTTTTTTAAAGATTCTTTTTTAAAAATTTTTATTTATTTATGATAGTCACACACAGAGAGAGAGAGGCAGAGACACAGGCAGAGGGAGAAGCAGGCTCCATGCACCGGGAGCCCGACGTGGGATTCGATCCCGGGTCTCCAGGATGGCGCCCTGGGCCAAAGGCAGGCGCTAAACCGCTGCGCCACCCAGGGATCCCTAAAGTTTCCTTTTAATTTTCCGATGAAACAGTTAAGGTGCAACATTTAGGGTAAACGCTGAAAATGAACATTTAAATTCAAGACTATAGATTTTGTTTTTTTTTTTACTCAAATCTTTTAAATATCTGACAATTTGATTACAGTACTTTACCAGTCTCAAATTATTTAATAATTCTAATTTTATATCCAAAAAGTATTCGTCTGCCACTTTGGAATAATCAGTAGATTAGTAGAGTGCGCTTGTATCGATATCCTGGACACTGAACTAGCGGTTATTTAGACGATGGTGGTGTTCAAGTTAGAAAGTGTCAACATCGGGATCCCTGGGTGGCGCAGCGGGTTGGCGCCTGCCTTTGGCCCAGGGCGCGATCCTGGAGACCCGGGATCGAATCCCACGTCGGGCTCCCGGTGCATGGAGCCTGCTTCTCCCTCTGCCTGTGTCTCTGCCTCTCTCTCTCTCTCTCTCTGTGTGTGACTATCATAAATAAATAAAAAAAAAAAAAAAAGAAAGTGTCAACATCAACAACAGCGTATGTTGAACGCAAATGCTTTCAGCATCAACTAAATACAAGATTAGCTACAACGCAGAGTGTAAAGGACACCAGGTTCTCGGGAACAATACTCACTGAGCACTTTCTACATGTCAGATACTAAGTCGGTAAAGGCACCGGTGACACGTACTGTCAGCAACAGGCCTGACAGTCACACAACGAGGGTGAGCGTGCGACCCTCCGCGTTAAGGTCAATGAATGATTTGACAAAGAGTCTATAACCTTTAAGAATTTCTCATGCTGGACTGACATTAAGTGATGGACGCTCATTCGGCCTGGGCTTAGGGTAAAGGCGTGGGTCAAGTGACAGATAACTTGAAATAAACAGAAACTCACACTCTCTTTCTTCCTCCCCCGCCGCCCCGTCCCCACCGCAGGATGTTTACTCTCTCCAGGTAAATGTGGAGCAACGAAAATATAAGCATGAATCTGTTCGATAAAGTCAACTACAATAATTTTATCCTAAGTTTTTGGGATATGGCTGCCTGCATTTGACGGAAGTCCGGCTGACACGTGGCGGGTCCGTCCATCCTAAGCACAGGGAGGTGCTCTTTGATGTGTGCCTACTATTTGTGGTCTGTTACTATTTCTGGCCCTGACTCTTGGGTTCATTGCCTTTACTCAGACAGTTACCAAGAGTTTAAGTTACACTTTTGCTCCCCGTTTTAAAGAAGGCACTAATTATACACTCACAGTTTAGTTAAGGCCATGGCTGTTTTTGTTTTTGATATAATTGAGGACATAATGCAACTCAAAAGCCATCTATCGTAATCTTCTTGACGATTATCCATTGTAGTGATGTCATAATTACATAAGAATCATTTCAACAGCTCAATTAGTCTATGGATATATTCAGGCCCTACTGTCAGAGGCTTTCAAAAGAGCAGATCATAATATAGCACAAAATGTCATATTTGTTAAAATGGCATCAATTGTAAATGTCCCAACAACTCGTAACAAGTCAACTAAAACAGCATACTACGTTTGCCTGAACCCACACACCCCATAATTGTAATTCACAACCTTTAAAATGAAATGCTAATCATTGTATTTCTCTATGTCCACCACTTAAAAAAATGTTTCCGAGTTGCACAGATAGAAATATATCTATCTGATCTATATAGAATGGACTGAAATATTCGGAGGCCAAGTCTCACAAATCTCCCAGTGTTAGGACTCCAACTAGATCGCGTTACCACTTTTATATAAACTCCAAAGGAAGAACTAAAAACAAAAACAAAAACAAAAAACCCAAAAAAGACACACACAAGAAAACTGGATTACAAACTGACTAAGTTCTGGATGCTCTCTTCCTAAGGCGTCAGGCTGGAGCTGTGCACGGGCTGCACATCCGTTCACCTGGGTCCTTGGATGCCCACCTTCGCTGCCCTGGCCTGCCCTGCCCTGGCCTGCCCTGCCCTGCCCTGCCCTGCCCTGGCCTGCCCTGGCCTGCCTGCCCTGGCCTGCCCTGCCCTGCCCTGCCCTGGCCTGCCCTGCCCTGCCCTGGCCTGCCCTGCCCGAACTTTTGACCCAGGCGCCTCTCTGCGGCCAAGAGTCCCTTGGCGACAGCGAAGAAAACAAATAGTGCACCTGGCAACCTGGGGGCACCTCAGGTGAGACACAGCTCTCCAGCCTTGTGGCGCTCTCGGGAACACAGACCGTGAAAAATCATGTTTTAAAAATGTTTCCTAGGACGCCTGGGTGACCGGCTCAGCGGGCGAGCGTCCGCCCCGGCCGGCCTGACCCGCCCCAGGATCGAGTCCCCGTGGGGCGCCCTGCCGGGGCCTGCTGCTCCCTCGGCCTGGGGCTCCGCCTCTCCGCCTCTCCGTGTGTCTCAGGGATAAATAAATAGGATCTTAAAAACCGTGACGATGTGCTCCGGGGCGAGCAATTGCCATCTTGGAGGACGTTCCCTGCCTCTCACTCGGAACTGAAACAGGTGGTGGAGCCGGTCCTCCTGGGCGGCCGCGGCCCCCACGGGGACCCCCTCCTGCCAACCCCGCAGCCCGCGCCGGTGGGGGGTGGGGATGGGGTGGGGGATGGGGGTGGGGGGTGGGGGTCCGGCTCGCCCCTCCGCGCCCTCGCGCTCCCAGATCCCGCTCCCCCGTCCCTCCCCTGCCCCATCCCCCTCCTTCCCACATCCCCCTCCCTCCTCCCCCCACACTCTGCGTTTCCCTTCTCCCCCCCTCCCTCCCACCTTCCCATCTTCTCTCCCCTCCCTCCCCTCCCCCCACACTCTATGTTCCCCTCTCCCCTCTCCCCATCTTCGCTACCCCCACACCCTTCCCAGCCCCTTCCTCCCCCCTCCCCTCCCCCTCCCTCCCACCACCCCATCCTCCTCCCTCCCACCGCCCCCATCTTCTCTCCCCTCCTCCCCCTCTCATCCGTCCCCTCCCCCTCCTCCCCCTCCCTCCCACCACCCCCATCCTCCCTCCCTCCTCCCCCATCTTCTCTCCCCTCCCTCCTCCCCCTCCCTCCCACCGCCCCCATCTTCTCTCCCCCCACACCCCTCCCCTCCCTCCCACCACCCCCATCCTCCTCCCCCCACCTCCCCCCATCTTTTCTCCCCTCCCTCCTCCCCCTCCCTCCCACCGCCCCATCTTCTCTCCCCCCACACCCCTCCCCTCCCCTCCCGTAGTCACTGGGGTTCCCTCTCGCCCCCTCCCCCGCGGCAACGCGCCCTGTTCCCTGCAGCAGCTCCTGGCGGCCCGGACCCCGACACTCACGAGAAGAAGGGGTCGTCCTCGAAGCTGCTGCTCAGCATCCCGAACATCGTGGCTCGGCCCGCGCGGCGGCCGCGGACACCCGGGAGCAGGGGCACCGCCGCCGCGGCCGCGACCCCAGCCGCCTCCCTCCCCCGCGGGCCGGGCCGCTGCGGGCGGGGCGGGGCGGGGCGCGAGCGGCTCCCCCATTGGCCGCCGCCGCCGACGTCACCACGGCGGGGCGGGAACAATGCGCCGCTGCCATGGCAACGGCCGCCGACGCCGCGGAGGGCTGGGGCCGGGGGGCCGGGGGCCGGGGGCCGGGGGGCGGGTTCCCGCGCGGGCCGCCCTCGGGGACGCGGCCGTTTGCCCGGGGCTGCAGGGGCGCGGAAGGGCACCCCCGGCGCGACCGCGGCTCCGGCCCCAAGGCTGTTTTCGGGGAAACGGAGGCGGGTCAGGGGGTGGCGGCGGCGGCGGCCCGAGGTCCCTCGCTGGCCGCACCCTGAGCCGCGGGCTCGGCTGGCGTCGGGGCGCCCGGGTCGCGGCCGCAGCTGTGCACGGCGCCCGGGACGAAGGTGCCACCGGCCAGACGCCCCGTGCGTCGGGGAAATGAGGCCTAGGAGGCTCCCAAACGCCCTCGCCTCCCGTGGGTCCGGAGTTCCGTGTTCCCCAAGCCGGGGGTGCCTGCGTGATGCGTGGACGCGGTATTTAAAGGCAAGATGAGCGACTTGCTCTCTCTTTGGTCCTGTTTCCAGTCTCCGTTTCAAGGAACAAGTGTCACTGTAATGCCAGGAGGTGTCCGCACTCCCGGGCCCGAGGGCTGTGGCCCAGGCCTGCAGCAAGCGCCCCTTTCCGTGGCTCTACAGCTGTGTCTTGATTATTTTTATAAATTAATTTTTATTGGTGTTCAATTTACCGACATACAGAATAACACCCAGTGCTCATCCCGTCAAGTGTCCCCCTCCGTGCCCGTCACCCAGTCACCCCCACCCCCGCCCTCCTCCCCTTCCACCACCCCTAGTTCATACAGCTGTGTCTTGATTATTTTTACGTGTGAGCCCTCCGCGTGCAAGGGAACAGGGTGTGGAGTCGGCGCTGTGCATTGGTGACTGGTCTTTACGAATGTACGCGAAGAAGGGAGCTGATTGAGAAGCCAGCACTGGAAGGACTTGGACGTGCTGCTCCTGTTACCAGGCTCTGGAAGACCCTGTCCCGAGGCCTTGTCCTAGTCTAAAGGCAGGTGCAGGGCAAGGAGAAAAGGGGACGTTAAAGAGAAGAAGGATAAGGGTGTCAAGGGAGATGCAAAAAGGCGCACCCTGTGTGCTACCTGGAGTACAGTGGGCTCCGCAGCCCCCTTCTAGGGACTGTCCTCTGCAGGCAGGGCCCCCAGGCTCCGCAGGGCCTCCGGGCCGGGCAGACAGCTGGCGCTCTTCCAGCGGGGAAGAAGCCCGCAGGCCCTGATCTGAGGTGACAGGAGTCCTCGGGGTTATTTTGGGAGCTGGGAATTCAATCCTGTGGGCCTCCCACCTCCCTACCTCCAGCCAAGCCTGCTGGCAGCCTCCTGTTCTGACAACGCTGTGCCCTGGGGCAGAGTGAGGCCCGCGCAGCCTCTCCAGGGACCCGGGTATTTTCTTTTCCTCTGGCCTCAGGATGGGGTTCACGGAGCCCGTACATGGCGGGCATTTCTGGATGAGCTTCAAGGCAAGAGAAATGTTTTAGAAGACTGGAAATGATTTCCTCTTTAAAATAGTACAGCCCCCCCGACCCCCCAAAATAAAAAATAAAATAGTACGACCCAAGATGCTAAAGAGAGCTACATTTTTTTTTTTTCAAAACTAAGAACAGGGGTGCCTGGTGGCCCCGTTGGTGGGACATCCAACTCTTGATTTTGGCCCAGGTCGTGACCTCTGGCGACGGCTGGTCATGGAGCTTAAGATTCTCTCTCTCTCCCTCTGCTCTTTTCCCTCCTCCCCCCCAAAACAGCCTGGCAGGAAACGGGGCAGACTGCTGGTGATAGCAGAGTATTGCATTTGTCCACAAGTGGAATAAAGCAGCTTGTGAGAGAATGTCCCCCTCGTCCCCATGGGGATTTTTCTCAGGCTCACGTTGTGAAAACATGAAAGCTGTGGTCCGGGTTAGTGCAGGTTAGTCGTGGGGTCACCTGGGGATCCCGAGGCACCTCGGGCCTAGTTGCAAAGGCTTAAAAAAGGGGGGGATCAGTGGAGGAAAGAGGGGAGCAGCTGGAGCCCACGAGGGAGCAACGGAGCAGGGTTAGGGGCAGGGCCTCGGGTCGGGCTGTGAATGGGGTCACAGCAGCCACTGTTTGCTGGCGGGTGCGGGGCCGCCGGGGCTCCTCTTCCTCCACGGGGGGCGGCCCAGGCTGGGGGTGGTCGAGGCACAGGCCGCCTCGGGCTCCAGGCGCCTGGGCGGAGGGCGATGGGGGGTGTTGGCCGCGACCCGCCCCCCCCCCCCCACAGCCGAACCTACCCGGGAACACCAGGCCGCGGTTTGATGCCAGCACACGAGGAGATGTTTTAATTTTCCTGGAAAACAACAACAATGTCACTTGAACCCCAGGGACGCCCGGGGGGCTCCGTGGTGGAGCGTCTGGCTCAGGCCATGACCCCGGGGTCCAGGATCGAGTCTCGCGTCAGGGTCCCGAGGCCTCTGCCTCTCTCTGCATCTCTCATGCAGAAATACATAAAATCTTAAAAAAAAAAATAAAAACCGTTTATTTATTTGAGAGCGAGAGCAGTCTCAGGGTGAGGCTGCGTCTGGGACTCAGACCAGGACCCCAGGACTCAGACCCAGGACCCAGACCCAGGACCCAGGACTGGGACCCAGGACCCAGGACGGACGGAGCCCAAGGCCGACTGAGCCCCGGGCACCTCCACAATGTGACTTAATAAAAGACTTTTACTCCACAGTTTTAATGACAATGTAAAAAAACAAATGTTACTAATCTATTTTTTAGGGACCGGACTCAGACCCTACAGGCCTGGGCCCCGCGGGGTGGATGAAGCCTCCAGAGCCCCTTTCATTTCCAGGATCGCCTTCTCCACGAGACGTTACTACGCGGTGAAGTCCAGCGATCTCCAGTGTGGGGGTGAGGAAGTCTCCACGGACGAGTGAACCCCTGAAATTGGGGCGGCTGCGGGGACAGGGGCGGCCCTGGGGGTCCAGACCCGGCTCTTGGGAGCAGCCCGCCGCGGCCGGGAGGAGGGAGCCTGCTCAGAGCACCGCCTCCCTTGCCGCCGCTGCCGCTGAACTATTACAGGGATCCCCCCCCCCCCAGGTTCTCAGCTACGGATCCAGGTTTTTCCTTTTCTTTCTTCCTTTTCCTTCCTCTCTCCTCTCGCTCCCACTTTTTTCTTTTTTTTTTTGGCTTTTAAGAATAAAGCTGCTATGATCATTCTTGTGAGTGTCTTGATTAGTCTTAAAAATTGATTTAACATCCAGCTATTTTTGAGTCTTACTGTCACCGAGACCCGGGGCCTGTCCTCTACGGGCCAAAGTTTCACAGGCAGCATTTTCCTGTTGAGTCAACACTTTGATGTTTGTGACTGTCTCTGTTTCTTTTGTGCATCGGAGAAACACTGTCTTTGCTTCTTCTCAAAAAGGAAAAAATTTTAGAATCCAAGAGCCTGAAACAAGTTGAGGCTGGAGAGCGTTCTTTAAGAAATGCTGTCGAGGTCATCTGTTCTCAGACGCGGTTTAATGTGACCGTCTCAAGTGCTATTTTAAAAGTTATTTTTAAATCTTTGATAAGATTTGGGGAGAATTCAAGCTGCGGGTGGATGTCCCGCTGCGTAGCCAATGATTTCAGACGTCTGCCCGGGGGTTAAGGGATTATTTTGGAAAACATTAAGAACTTGAAATGCCTTCATCCCTCTGTCATGTGCTTAGATGCTTTTATTATTTGAAATGTAGAAAAAAATCTGCTTCCATCTTAGAAGGATTGTTTTTAATTGCAAGGCCATACAAGTTTTTTTTTTTTTATTTTAAATATTTTATTTATTTCTCCATGAGAGACGCAGAGAGGGGCAGAGACAGAGGCAGAGGGAGCAGCAGGCTCCCTGGGGGGGATGATGTGGGCCTGCATCTGTGACCCCGGGGTCATGACCTGGGCCTGAGGCAGGTGCCCCACCGCTGAGCCACCAGGGGCCCCAGAGCCATAGGTTTTACATTTTTTTTAAATTTATTTATGAGAGACAGAGACAGAGAGAGAGGCAGAGACACAGGCAGAGAGAGAAGCAGGCTCCATGCACCGGGAGCCCGATGTGGGACTCGATCCCGGGCCTCCAGAATCGCGCCCTGGGCCAAAGGCAGGCGCCAATCCGCTGCGCCACCCAGGGATCCCCACGCTGGGGTTTTCAATGAAATATTTTAATCATGGAGAAAACGGTGTTTATGGCGGATGATCATTCCAGAGGACTTTCCATTTTCGCCTCACATACACAGAAAACGTATTTTTTCGGACTATCAATAAATTGGTTATCATATAAATTACCTTCTCCAGGTCAATGAGACCTACTACAGCAGAAGAAGAGGGGGGGCTGCGCTGGCGGGGATCATGACCCAGTTACAGGATTTGTCTAAAAAACTCTAGAAATCTTCGACGGTACACATTCATCCGTAGTGCTGGATTTGGGAGGCATTTCCTTCTTAATTATGTTTTCAGTTCCACTTTAGTTTTATGACAGTATTCTTCTAGGACACAGACAGGCGGGTGGACCGCCCCCAGCCACCTGGTCCCCCATCACCCAGTCCCCCATCACCCATCACCTGGTCCCCCGTCACCTGGTCCCCCATCACCTATCACCTGGTCCTCCTCCGTTACCTGGTCCCCCATCACCTGGTCCCCCTCTGCGAGCCGCTGCGCTGTCCTCTGCAGCAAGGATGTCTTGGCTCCTCTCTTTTTAAAGTCTTCACTCATTTGTTTTGCATCTTATTTTTTTAAATTTTTTATTTATTTATGATAGTCACAGAGAGAGAGAGAGAGAGGCAGAGACACAGGCAGAGGGAGAAGCAGGCTCCATACACCGGGAGCCCGACGTGGGACTCGATCCCGGGTCTCCAGGATCGCGCCCTGGGCCAAAGGCAGGCGCCAAACCGCTGCACCACCCAGGGATCCCCAAAGACGTGCTGTTTTGCATCTTAAATTCCACGTGTGACATCGCCGGTGTTGGTCTTTCTTGGACTGTTGCATCTCCCCTCGCCAGCCCTTCCTCTTTGAGGCTCGGATCCGCTGGATGTACAGGCCCCATCTCTCCAGTTCACCCGCCCCACCCTGGGTCGTGTCCATGTTCAGGCTGCCGGGAAGGGGCCGTGTGCACCTTCAACTCTGGGTATGCACACCCACGCCGGCCTGTGCACTGGAGTACTGTGCACTGGAGTACTGGCTCCGAATAGCTGAGTAATTGGACTAACCAGACTGTTACACAGACGGCTCATTTGACAAAGGCAGATTCATCCTTCTTTCATTAGGACATAGTTACTGGGAGCTTTCTTTGTGTCAAGAAAGGGCTAAATGTAATGAGAATAACCTAGAGATACAGAGAATAGAGCATGTTCTTGGATTTAGAAAAAAACCCACCAGAGTTAAATGTATTGATCAATGTCCATTCCTATGGTAAAAGGTGAAGATCATGAGAATCCAGTGTTCTTTCTTACCTCGATCTCTACTCTTCTGCTGTAAGGACTCAAATTTTTTTCTCATGACGATGATTTGCTTTTTCCTCATTCCATAACAGAGTTCCAAGGAGCCACACTTCCATTTAAAGGATGGCATCGGAACCTTTTCTAAATAATTCAAGTACCGTTATCAATTGAGTACTAGCTAAGAACTGGCGTAAAATTCCTTCTGTAGGGGCGCCTGGGTGGCACAGTTGGTTAAGCGTCTGACTCTTGGTTTCAGCTCGGGATTGTGGTCTCAGGGTCATCACGGTCATGATCTCAGGGTCTTGAGTCAAGCCCCAGGGCTGGCTCTCCGCTCAGCACAAAGTCTGCTTAAGAATCTCTCTCTCTCGGGGATCCCTGGGTGGCGCAGCGGTTTGGCGCCTGCCTTTGGCCCAGGGCGCGATCCTGGAGACCCGGGATCGGATCCCACGTCGGGCTCCCTGCATGGAGCCTGCTTCTCCCTCTGCCTGTGTCTCTGCTTCTCTCTCTCTCTCTATCATGAATAAATAAATACATAAAAATAAAAAGAATCTGTTTCTCCCTCGGCCCTTCCCTCCTGCTCTCTCTCTCTCAAATAAATAAATCAATCTTAAAAAAAAATTCCTTCCAGAACACTCATACAAGAAATTTTGGGGGGAAAGGCAGAAGGAAGCAGTAACATGGGTACAAGAATTCCAAATCAATTCATCCAGAGTTTAGTGATCAGAAATGTCACCGGTCTTGTTCCATTTCTAGCTTGTTACTACCTTATTTGTTTACTTGAAGATTTTCACCGGATGCCCAAACCAAAGGAAAATTTGGGGTAGGATCTACTCACAGATAAGTGGACTGCGTCTTTCAGGTCCAACGTGGTGCTTTCTAGAACAGTACAGAACAGCAAAACAAAGACTCTCCGGGAACTCGGTGATCCAGAGAGCTGGGCAAGGCCTTACTGGCAGGTGCAGCGCTTTCTCGGAGGCAAGGAAAGTGCCCTTTTGGTCACCTTTGCACGTCTCAGCTCGTGTCATCCTGGTGGTGATACAAGGCTGTTGATGCCAGTGGCCAAAGGACGGCTTGGCTTATTCATCTAATTCTCCACTAAAGGAAGAGACAATGGTCAGAGAAAGTCGAAGGGTTACCAGGATGCTCAAATTGTGCCTGGATTTTTTTTTAAGACTGAGGTGCAGGGCCACTTGGGTCTCTTAGAGACGAGTCTTCCCTGGATTAGACTGTGACAGTTCCCAGCCTTTTAGAGCAAGTAGCAGGAAGATGGGAGGTGGATGGCTGTGAGTCCTTGTGGCTCCAGGGCCCAGCTTATCCTTCAGGTCTTCGTCAGAATGAAATCTTTAATTTTCTAACTTGGAGTAATTTCTCCTTTTTCACTGCAACCATGTCCTCTCCTCTGCCACCAAGTATTATGTTTCTTACGTCGTATACATACCTGGGCTTCATAACTACACCTCTTGGAGGCAGGATCCCCACTAGATTCACCTGTGGATACCCAACTACACTTACTGTGCCCAGCGCGAACTAGGTATTCAAAAAAAAAAAAAAAAGGTTAATGAACAAGTGGGTAAATCTGCCTAAAGAAGACCTGAGATCCCATAAGTAAGTAGACGGTATAGGTCACTAACTTCAGGGCAAACAGGGTTGGGACAAAGCTGGGATGGAATCCGCTGACCATGGCATCTCCAGCACACGCACATGGAGGACAGTGGTGTTGGGGCGCAGCTTTTCACACCGTTACGCATGCAACTATTCGTTCCATGGTCAACGAGGGCTAGCAAGCCAAAATGTTATCTTGGCATCAAAGGGTACTTTTTCTATGAAGGGCAATCTTTTATGTTATTTTGCTGAAAAACCTAGGAAGGCAGGTCCACTCTTGGCCCCGTCATTTTACAGGTGAGGACGCTGAAGAAGGCGGGTGAATGACTCCGTGTTCTTATTCCACTTCCCCGAGAAGCTCGTCAGAAATGAAAACCCAAGTTACATCACCAGCACTCCCCGTTCTGTGTGAAGTCACCACTGAGGCCTCATCTAAGTCCAAATTGTTACCATTAGTCAAGTGACAGGAGAGGGATTGTGTTTTCTAGACTCATTACAGTCGGATATTAAAGAGGCCAGGACGCATCACTTAGCGCGGGTATGGGGACACAGTTGATGGTGTTCTCTGAAGTCTTTCTCATTAAATTTGATTTGGCTTGTGTGGTAATATTGTAGCCTTCAACAGGAATGTAGGTAAATGAAGTTAGTAATACATGAAAATGAATCATACTGGAAATCAGGGAGGAGGGTAAGAGTCCTCGAATCCTGCAGGGATTAAAGTTTGGTCACCTAAAAAAATAACTTCATTCTCTATCTCTGTAAAAAATTTAGCTTGAGAATACAAAGCAACTGTAATTTAAACTTCTGTATTTGGGCTACTTGCCACAAAGGAGCACTGGCGTTAAATATAATTAACGTAGATCACAAAATTTTCAGTAGTTATAAAGTAAGGAACATCAGGCATAGGGGGGAAAAAAAGCCTAGTCCAGGTTCTGGGGAGAATGACTGGTGTCCCAGTGACAACCCATATTCGTGCTTAGACACTAAAACATACTTTCCAAAAGAGTGAGAGTATTTTTACTGTTTACAAGTTATGCAAAAGATGAAATACAAAGTATTTCAAAAATTGTAATTCCTTTCTTAGTCAGTAAAAATGCATATATCTATATTAAAAATCACACAAATCTGAGTTTATTTAGAGCTAAAAAAAAAAAAGAAAACAAAACAAAAACCCACTAGGATCTACTTAGAATGTCAAAAATGTCAACCTTGTTTGTGTGCAAACAAGTATTTTGTCATCAGTCTGTTTTCCTTACCTTTTGCAACTGGGATCTTTATATTTTTAAAAATCTTTAACAGGAATTAGAATTTTAGTAGTTTCAGAAATATAACAAGATGGCTTTAAACCGTCCCATGTACTGGTAATCCTCTCTCAAAAACTTTTCAGGTCTTGTATTTTGAGGTACAGTCTTCACAGAGACCAAAATGAGAGACCGAAACGGAGCAAGACAACGGGGCGACGCTCCCGTGAGCCGCTGAGGACGGTTCTGTGAGGCGGCGCGAAGTCCTATCTCTGGCAGGTTTAGCAGGGAGCACAGTGGTTTCCCTCCAGAGCGAGCGGGAGCTACCCTGCGGTGGCAGCCAGCCCTCCCAGTGACGATCCCGATCCCGATCCCCGGGTTCTTGCGCACGGAGGCAGGAGGCAGATGGGGAGGGAAGGCCGAGGCGAGAGCTGCATCAGCTTTCTCAGAAGCGATTTCCCCATCGTGGGTATTTGGTCACCTGGTGAGGCCCAGCGTGAACACAAGGTTTCTAGAGGAATGAGCTGGGATCTGCTAACAATTTTAAAAGGACCACTTAGTAAATGCTTATCTCTAAGTAATAGATCTTCGATTTATTTAATTTTCAAGAAATGTATTTCCTTTAAGATTAACATGCCCATTCCGCTCAGATTGTTTAGAGTGCTTTTTATTCTGCCTAAATTTTTACAACAGGGTAAATAAAAGATTCAAAAATGGTTTCAAAAAAAACAACACAAAAATGGTTTCATAATACATGGAAGATGAAATCTCACGTGGATAGCATATAGTTTGATTCTTACATATGCATGATTATCAAAACTGTGCCCTTAAATGACAATTTGATATTTTTCAAATTTTACTCAGAAACACTACCGTGTACCATTTATTTTACTACTGATACTTTTAGGATTAGCTTTATTAATAGTATGACATTTTCACACATTGTTAGACTTACACTAGTTTTAATATTCACAATGTTTAAGTTCAAACCAACAAATATTCAAGCCTACCTGAGAAATGAATGAAAGACATTACCTTTTCACATAATCAACTAACTGCTTTTTAAGAATAAAAAGTTAATACTGGGATTTAAAAACCTAAACTTCCAATGTTACTGTTAATTCAACCGTATGAAATTACTTAGGCCACAGGACTGCCCATCAGCCTTTCTTGTCGGAGGGCAATCAATCTCTTGAACCACTTCTCCTCAGCATCGGCTTTCTCAATAAATAACTGAAATAAGAAAAAGAAGAAGGAAAAATGTTACTGTTTGCCATACCTTGGATCTGATCTCGTGTAAGACAAATTACCTTTGTAGGATACATCTTTTAGCACAGATCTGGATATTGTTTAACTTTTCGGTGACTTTTCAATTGAAGATAATCTGTTTGGAATTAATAATGTTCAGAAAGTCCTGGAGTAAAAGGACTGACATCAGCATTAACAGTTCTATGCTGTATTTTGTGACGTTTTCTCCTACACCTTCCTCAGACACAGCACAGTGAAACCACCTCAGGGCGCCGTCCCCGACCCACCCGGCTCAGGAAGCACCTAGCAGGACAGATTCAGAGCTCTCGGAGCCTGACCTGAAAAGCAAACAGAGCTCCTCTTTTGGTCTATTTCTCTTAAGCGTAGAAAGAATACTTCTAAAAGTCAGACAACCTGATGTGGGCCATCCCTGATGCAAAAACATGTAACTGGGGCAGCCGGGTGGCCCAGCGGTGAGCGCCCGTCTTCCACTCAGGGCCTGATCCTGGGGACCCAGGATCGAGTCCCACATCGGGCTCCCTGCATGGAGCCTGCTTCTCCCTCTGCCTGGGTCTCTGCCTCTCTCTTTCTCTCTGTCTCTCATGAATGAATGAATGAATGAATGAATAAATAAATAAATAAATAAATAAATATCTTTAAAACAACAACAACAACAAAAAACATGTAACTGCTCTAAGGGACGCGAGTCAGATCCCTATTTCTGGCAAATGGGAACCTAAGAATTCACTTCCTCCCACGGGATTCTTTTCAGCAGCACAGAGATTCATTCGGGTCAAGGGGACTTCAGAGGACATTCTTAGGATGGAGGGATCTTACATTCGGATGGGCCAGAGAGTTGTCGTCTTGGTACTTGATGGCGGTGGGGATGCTGCTAGCGTCTACGTCTTTTTCGCTGCTGGGGGGGTCGGCGGCTACGGGTGGGGGTCCCGACGCCGCGGCTGTGTGCTTCACCTCGCCAGCTTCCACCGACTGAAACGGGATGTATGAATATCCATTAATCAGATCCCAATGTACAATTAAAGTTGTGCTTTAACAGTACTTTTTATTTTGAATAGTAGCTGTTCATTTAGTCTCCTTTAAGATAATACTAGTAAATAAAACACCCTGGGTTAGGGACGCCGGGGGGGCTCAGCAGTTGAGCACGTCCGCCTCCGGCTCAGGGCGGGACCCCAGGGTCCCGGGATCGAGTCCCGCATCCAGTTCCCCGCAGGGAGCCTGCTTCTCCCTCTGCCTGGGTCTCTGCCTCTCTCTGTGTGTCTCTCATGAATAAATAAATAAAATCTTAAAAATATATATATATATATAAAAGACCCTGGGTTATTGAATAGGAAACAATCCTTCCTAAAACAAGCAAACAGATACAAAAAGATGGAGAACACATTGATCATTTTTTTATGACCAGCATATTTTTATTGAGAAATTGGTACTTATGAGTTTACAATAGAAAAAACTATTTCACAAAGCTAAATTCTGTTAGTCAAAACAAGCTTGTGACAAATCTCCAGCATTCATTTGGTCTCTTTAGAGATGAAAAGCAAATTCGAAGGTTATTTTGTTTTTGCTCTTTAAATAACAGCTTCAATGAGTTATAATTCACATATCACAATTTATACAGACGTTAGCATATCCATGGGGTCTTGCAACCACCCCAAGCGACTCCGGAACATCTTCATCATCCTCCCCTGAGACCCCATGCCCGTTAGCGGTCACTGGTCCTCATTTCTCCCCGCCTCCCCATCCCTACACAACCACTCATCTATTTTCTGTCACTGTGGATTTGCCTATTGTGGACACTTCATATAAAAGATCGTACATTATGTAGGGTGTTGTTTTGTTTTCTGTGACTGGCTTCCTCCACTTAGCATGCTCTCGAGGTTAATCTCTGAAAGGCTGAGGCACGTGTCAGCGTGTCACTCCATTTTCTTGCCGAATGCCACTAGGTGCCAGGCACTGTGTCAGGGCTGCGGGTACGAGGCCTGGTAACCTGGCTGCGCCCGGAAGCAGCAGTGCTGTGCTCTCTTGGGTCGGTTCCAAGAGCTCCCTCCCTGAGAAGGGAGAGGCCAGGGAAGTGGCTAATTAGCAGCAAGGCCGCAGGGATAACAGGAGATGGACTAGATGAGAAGTAGAAAGTTAAAATAAACCCAAAGACGACTGGGAGATTAATTCCACCACTGAGTCTTTTTTTCTGCACCTACTGGTTCTATATATGTAGTTTTTGAACCTCTGTTTTCTTTTAATTTAGCCACTTCTGAATATCCACTTCTCTGAACGAGGGTAAAACAGATGTTACTGAATAAAATCTGGGATCCCTGGGTGGCGCAGCAGTTTGGCGCCTGCCTTTGGCCCAGGAGACCTGGGATCCTGGAGACCCGGGATCGAATCCCACGTCGGGCTCCCGGTGCATGGAGCCTGCTTCTCCCTCTGCCTGTGTCTCTGCCTCTCTCTCTCTCTCTGTGTGACTATCATAAATAAATTTAAAAAAAATTAAAAAAAAAGAAAAATAAAAGAAAATGAAATCTATACCAGTCATTTAGTCCTTTCCTTTATTTATTTATTTATTTATTTATTTATTTATTTATTTATTTATTTATTTATTTATTTATTTATTTATTTAAAAGACTTATTTACTTATTCCTGAGACCCAGAGAGAGACAGACACAGGCAGAGGGAGAAGCAGGCTCCATGCAGGGAGCCCGACGTGGGACTTGATCCTGGGACCCCGGGGTCACGCTCTGGGCCAGAGGTGGACACTCCACTGTGGAGCCACCGGGCGTCCCAGTCAATCCCCTCTTAGAATGATGTATCTGAGGACTGGACATCCATCTATTTAGTCTTTACTGAGTGCTGCTAACCGCTAAGCACGATACGCAAGCAACAGTAAAATGGGTTTGTCCCTTGTACCAAATGGGGATTACATTTTGCCAGTGGCCCGCCGGATTACTGACAAGTAAATATCAAAATACACACACCGCCGCGCGCTTGTAATGAGGGACACACAGATACTTGAGGAAATGCCTGTGAACCGTGGCAGCTCCCTTCTGTATTTTGAAGCCAACACTGCCCCCCCCCCTCTGGGTTCCCTCCTGCCTCGGGGCTCACAGCCCCCAGCGGTACCGTGCCCACCCCTGCGCCCCGAAGGCGGGTTTGGTTCCACCGTGGAGCAGAGGCCCGGACGCCAGCTTGGGGGGGCCCTGGACACCCTGTGCTGTGCTGTCGCTGCGGTGGCCGGGCTGCAGTACCTGGTGCAGAGAACATTCTGTGAGAGCCCAGGGAGCTCATCCTGCTTTACTGATCGTCCTGGAACGTTTTCTGCGAGACGTAAAGTTTCGGAGTTCAGGACCAGAGCCCGCAAGCTGTCCTCTGACAATGGTAACTAAAGTCGTGCGACGAGCGAGAATCGGCAACGGCTTCTTGTTGACCTCAGTGAGGACACCCAGGAGAGTCTGGCTGCCAACCCCCAGCACGGCCACCAGCAAGGCTCCAGCTCAGTGGTGTGGCCACCGGCTGCCTCCGCTGGCAGGAGGGCAGGGGAGACCCCGCTGCTTAGGGCCCTTACCCTTCTGAGCAGCCACAGCGACTTCAGGGCTGAAGATGCGCCCGTTTGGGACAGCAGTGTAGAAAGGCTGCGAGTGGGTTCCTGAACCGGCGCGGCAGGTGCAGTCCGGTGGCCCACTGTCCCGGAGATGACCACCGAGGGGTGACCTGTTAAATCAACGTGTTGACGGAGACACGACGTCTAGCATATGCTACGGGAACAGCCATGCTCTGGGAGCAGCTCCTGAGCTTAACCAGTGGAACTTGCACAGCCCAAGACAGGCTCTATCAACGGAAGGGGTTGTTCGCAGAGAGAAGCACAGACTTGTTTCCAAGAGGCACAAACTTGACATCAATGTATGTAGGACTGTCCAGAAGACAAAGATACTGCAACCTGGGTCATGAGTAATTTAGTCCCCAAGAGAGCCGGTCTCTGCTGTGCATCAGGGAAGCCCCTATCGCCCCGTGATCAGGATGAAATGGTCCTCAGGATAATTTACCTCCCTTTGCTAAGTAATCTCCTGATAAATAATTCAGCTTCTTGGGCATCCTGCCTTATATTGCAGACAAAGACATTTTAGAGACTGGAAAGGGATATCGTTTTCTAAACTAATAAATTGGCCTTCTGTTTTATATTACAGTTGGTGTAAATTTATTCGCTGTTGGCCCATCACTGCTTTTCTGATCATTTTGAAATGCAGTGACTAATAAAAGTCCAGTGCTGGATGCCTGACACTTAGGCTGCTGTACTTTCACCCAGGTAAATGCCATCTTCTTTGTTGTTATTTTTTCTTTTTAGCGTATCCCGTTAGTGGACGCATGCCTTCTAGATACCTGAACAGGGAATGGGCACCGAGTTCACAATTACGAGACCCTGGATTAATAAAAACAAACATGGGCTCTGGAGTGGAATAAATTTTGTGTGGATGCTCTTTCTTGTCATGTGTTAGCACTCAGACCACGGGTTATAAAATTTGCTGAGCCTCAGCTTGCTTACTTTTAAATAAAGGTTACTGGGATTTTCGATAACTTATACATGTTAAATGTCTAGCATTAACGGTAGCCGTTATTATCTTAGTCACTTCAAGTTAATAAAATATAAAAAACACAGTGGGGCTAGGACACATTGTTTTACGTCATTTGCTTAGTGCTTTAATGCTTCCAGGTGCTGTGTTGAAACAAAGTGGGGCAAAGCTGATGTCTGTATACTACACCAGCAGGCTGCGATGGAGGGCTGTGAAGTGATTTTCAACTATTTGTTCAGTGATACAACAGATCACCAAGCCTCAAGTGAGAATTTTAGGGTCTATAGATTATAAGAAATTACATAAAACAATTTATGACCCAACCAAAGTGAGAACCCTTACATCTCCACGTCCTTTCAAGGAAGCTGTGGACACACGCAGCCCTTCGCATCCAGTACAGACAGAGGTGGAACAGAAGCAGGGAGAGGAAGAGGAGTAACAGCTCCTGTTTCCTGAGTGCCAGGCACTCGGCAACGGTTTCATGGAAACCACCTTGCTCGTACTCCTACAACCTCTGCCAGTGACACTACTTTCCTTTTAAGATAAGAGAGCCACGGGGTTATCGTGTGGTTTAAGGACACACGGCCAACAAATGGCAGAATCAGACTTGACCCTCTGTCTGACCCTGCATCTTTAGCTTTTGACCACTGCTTCCCAATTGCTAAATCTAAGACTTACTGTAATTTGGTTTTAATTTTAGAGGAGAGAAATAAAAATGTTGGTAAAGCTCAGATGTCCTGGAGTCCAAAGTCCATCTTCTTTCCACTATTCCAGGTCCACTTCTGATCAATCTCCTTGCTCGTTACTGGTTTTACTACTTATTGGAAGAGCTGTTAGGCTCTTGGAGGAAAAAAATGGAATTTAAAAATAGGTTTATCATATTAATAATTAGTATCAAGAGGGAGAAAGTTGTTTAGAGGAAAACCTGCTGTATTAACTAGAGAGGAATACGTATTTCCACAGAAAGAAAATGCTAGTTTATCTTAAGTGAGTCCAGTGACAGCTGGGAAGTTAGGGTGAACTTCAGAAAATAAATATTTAAACGTAAATTAGTTATTTTAGGCCACAAGAATGACCTTTGTCCATTTCACAGTTCCACCACCTTTTAGGAGTCGTGGAGGCAAACGAAGGCAGGGAGCACAGGCGAAGCAGGCCGCTAGTGCTGTGCACCAGGCATACGGTGCACGCTCAAGTCACGTCTCCAGGATGCTGAGAAGATGTTTACATCACTAGCAACAACACAAATACAACAGACAAACGAAATGTCAATTTTCCACTGACCACCTATCAGGTCAGTAGATGGCTTGGTGCCAGCCGGGTGCGAGAGGCAGACACCTCCTGTGCTTGTGGGCAGGATCTGAGCTGCTACAGTGCTTTTGGAGGAAGACTTTGGGAACGTGTGAAAATAAATAATATCAACCTTAAGCAAATAACTCCATCTTGAAACACTGACTTAAGGGGATAATAATGAATATTTGTGAACATATATGTAATACCTTCAAGCTAATTAAATAGCTAGTAGCAGAGAAAAAAATAAATGAATTATGATAAATTTATCAGCGGGATACTATACAGTCACTAATGTGTTTACAGATGCAGAGTATTTTTTTTAAATATGGATTTTTTAAAATTTTTAATTTATTTATGATAGTCACACAGAGAAAGAGAGAGGCAGAGACACAGGCAGAGGGAGAAGCAGGCTCCATGCACCGGGAGCCCGACGTGGGACTCGATCCCGGGTCTCCAGGATCGCGCCCTGGGCCAAAGGCAGGCGCCAAACCGCTGCGCCACCCAGGGATCCCGATGCAGAGTATTTTTAAGGAAGTGGTAATGACCATGTCTTTATTACACGTATGGTATTGAGGAAGACGCGTATTTCACAGTAGAATGCCTTTTCTAAGTACAGGAGCAGGTTCCTAGAGGCGGCCCTGATAATAATTGAAAGAACACATGCAATATTCAACAGAAATAAAATGCCAATCAAAACTCCTTTTACTGGAGTTGAATAAGTAATACCCATCTGGGCAAAGAATGTAGATATATATTACTATTTGGGTAATGATCTGATTGTTAAAACTCTCTTCTAACTTTTCTCTACCAATGTCAACTTAAAAAAGTAGATGCAGACACCTGAAAACTATATGTTCACAAAATGCATATTTACTGCTTTAGAGCTGTTGACGTTTCACTTTGTCTTCTCAGTAAATTTTAAAATAAAATGGCATCAGATATGTTTTACAAGTTAAACTTGAACTGATTCTCATTGATTCATTCTCTCTCTCTCTCTCTCTCCAACATGCTGACACTCGCTCACCCTACTTCATCCATGTGTTAGAAGACGCACTTACATTTAAGTAAAATCCATTAATAAAGCATCTCCTCAGTGGGAATCTGGAGGCTTATTCATAATGTCTGGGTGAAAACTTACCTTTTTGACTTCTTTACTTGATCTGAATGTCTGCTGAACAAAAGAATCACTTTCAATGGCTTCAATTTCTTTTACTCTTTTTACTTGTTCTACCAGGGTGGCTTGGTCTAAAAAAAAAGGGTATAATGTCAGTGTATTTTGGTGCGTAAGCTTGTTAACAACACTCCTCTAAGCGAGGTTCTTTCTTTCTGTGAAGTAATTTTATGACTTCTGGAATCTAACTGGATGAAAAGATGGTATAGTGAGGCTATAACAAAACACTATTTTCCCCCTGAGATCCACAAATACAACATTCCTACATACTAAGGCTCTCACCTAAAACCTAATAAAACATTGCTGAGAAGGCACCACTATAATGATCCCAGCTAATCTGGGCTAATCTTGTGGGAGGGCTTTAAAAATTAAACAAAAGTTATTATGGAAATAACATATACAAAGGAGTAACAGCACAACGAATCCATCGGCACCTGTCACCCAGCTTCTGGAGAAGAACGCTCTTACTTCTTACTTAATTTGTTGATCTTCACTTCATTTTCAGGGGTAGACCTGGAGTACTCAAAAGTAACTCCCAAATGTCGTGCCGTGTTACCCCTAAATATTTATTTATTTGTTTGTTTGTTTGTTTGTTTTTTTACCCCTGAATATTTAGTAGGCATTTCAGATAAGGGCTTAAAAACACCAAACAGTAAAAACTACATTTTCACATCCAAAAATATTATCAATAATACTGTAATATCATTTTATACAGTCCATTTTAATTTTCACTGACTGTTAAAAAAATGTCTTTTTACAGTAATTTCTTTGAAACAGGATCCAGATAAGGTGCACACATTAGACTTGGTTGATACGTGTCTTGAATCCCTTTTCATCACTGACAGTCTTCAGTCCTTCCCTTTTGTTACTATTTATTTACTGAAGAGAATAGATCGTTTATACTTGAAAACTTTCTACATTCTAGATCTGGCTGATTTTATTCTCATGACGTCATTCAACACGTTATTGTATTCCTCATATTTTGTATAAACCAGTAGTTAGATCTAGAGGCTGGCTAAGATTCAGGTTCAATTCCTTTGGGTCAAGGATACATCACAGGTGATGCTGTGTAATTCCTATTATACTGTATTGGGATGTGTTTCTCCCAATTTTAAAGATGTTAAGACTGATCAGTGGGTCCAAGGTGACGTCAGCCTGACCCCATTATAATGATCCTCATCAACCTTCCACTTAATATTTTTAGCAGACATTAATGTTTGTTGATTAGATCCATTATTTCATGAGATGTTGCAAAATGAGGATTTTTCTAATTCTATTATTCTTCCTGCTTTTGTTAGCTCTGATTCCTCCGTAGCGAAGAACTTCCCTTACTGACTGTGAAATATGGTCTGTACAGCGAAAGCAGAATAAATGTTTAATTTTTCCCTTTACTTGTCAATTTTGATCCAAAGAGAGCATTATCAGTTCCTGAATATTTATATACTTAATATATTTTACTCCATGTAATGACTACCTTTATTATTCTACCTTTGGGTAGTGGGGACCTCCTGAAGATGGTCTTGCATCCTTTTGATATGATCCCTTATAGTTAAGGGGTGGGTGACAGGATGGTCCAGGCTCGTCTTGTACAGTTCCTGCCCGAGACCTGAAATTAGCCATTTCTTCAAAGGGCGTGGATTCCTTTTAGTAGGAATGATATTTAAAGACGGTAACTTGGGCACCAGGGGTGTTCACTGCTCCTGGATTGTCACTGTTTCTCTGCCTTCTCAATGGATGGGGTAGGTAATGCACATTTTAAGAAGAAAAACATTAATATGAATTCATGCTGATACTACCAAATTAAGGACTAGAGGGCTTTTAAAGTCTTTGGTTTTATATTTGTACATCTTTTTTCTCACTTTAAAGTCTTAAGTCTTGGGACCCCTGGTTGGCTCAGGGGTTGAGCATCTGTCTTTGGCCCAGGGCGTGACCCCGGGGTCCCGGGATCGAGTCCCGCATGGGGGTCCCCGCAGGGAGCCTGCTTCTCCCTCTGCCTGCGTCTCTGCCTCTCTCTCTCTCTCTGTCTCTTGTGAATAAATAAAATCTTAAAAAAAAACCTTAAATCTTAATGATACGATCAAAAGTACTCAGTTGTTTCTCTTAATATGAGAGTTGAATATATATTAGTTTCAAAATCATAAGATAAACATCACTATTAACAAGATGAATCAATATAGTTTAAAATTTCTTTATGATCCTTGTTGATCTCAGGAATTATTCCACTGACGAACTGCCAAAACACTATACTCTGAAGTCACCCGAGACCATTCTCCGTGTGACTGTGCTACCAACTTGACATACAGCTAGGGTCAATTTGCTTCAGTTCATTCTTGCTTTTTGTTTTATTGTCCTTGTGATTAATATGAATAGTTTTTGGTATACAACATAGTGATTTAACAGCTGCAATGTTTTGCTACGCTCACCACAGGTGTAGTTACTATCACCATAAAACGCTATGACGATACCACCGAGTGTATGCCCAACACTGTACCTTCTGTTCCCATGACTTATCATTCCGATACTGGAAGCCTCTACCTCTTACTCCCCTTCACTTGTCTCCCACGCCTTTGTCCCTCTGGCAACTGTCAGTTTATTCTCCATATTGGTAGATCTGATTCTGCTTTTTTGTTATTCACTTGCTTTGTTCTTTTAGATTCTACATATAAGTGAAATCATATGGCATTTTCCTTTTTCTGTCAGACTTATTTCATTTAGCATAATAGTCAGTAGGTCCATCCATGTTGCTGCAAATGTTTTCTGTAGCTGTGTAATTTCCCGTGTGTGTGCGCGCGCACGTACACACCAAATCTTTACCCATTCACCTATCAGCGGACACTTGGGTTGCTTCCGTATCTTGGCTGTTGCAATAATGCTGCAATAGACCCAGGGGTGCATATATCTTTTTGAATTTGTATTTTTGTTTTCTTTGGGTAAACAGAATTACTGGATCATGTGGTATTTCAATTTTTTGATTTTTTAAGGAACCTCCACACTGTGTTTTCACAGTGGCTGCACTAACTTACATTCCCACCAACAGTGCACGAGGGTTCCTTTTTCTCCATGTCCTTGACAACACTTGTTATTTGTCTTTAATATTTGTTTTTTAGTTGCATAAAACACTTGATTCTAAAGTCAAAAGGTAAAACATCATTCAGAGAAATCTAGGTGTCCTTCCCTATCCCATTCTCTCAGTTCTTCCCCCAGCACATAGGTAACTTTTTATTAGGTTTTGGTTTTAATCCTTCCTTTGTTTCTTTCTGAAAATATAAGTATACATAGTCTCTTCTTTCTTACACAAAATCAACATCCTACACATTATGTCTTCAATATCACTCCACCCCAGCATAGAGACTTCCCTATTCTACTTTACAGTTGCATAGTTATCTATTTTATGGGTTTATGATAGGGTTTTTTTAAAAATTTTTATTTATTTATGAAAGTCACAGAGAGAGAGAGAGAGAGAGGCAGAGACACAGGCAGAGGGAGAAGCAGGCTCCATGCACCAGGAGCCCGACGTGGGACTCGATCCCGGGTCTCCAGGATCGCGCCCTGGGCCAAAGGCAGGCGCCAAACGGCTGCGCCACCCAGGGATCCCTATGATAGGGTTTTTTTTTGAAGATTTTATTTATTCATTAATATGAGAGAGAGAGAGAGACAGAGGGGGGCAGAGACACAGGCTGAGGGAGGAGCAGGCTCCACGCAGGGAGCCTGATGCGGGACTCCGTCCAGGTCTCCAGGATCATGCCCTGGGCCGAAGGCGGGTGCTAAACTGCTGAGCCACCCGGGCTGTCCCTATGATAGTTTTTTTTTTTTTTTCACCACTGCCCTATTGGTAGTCATTTGAGCTGTTTCCAGTCTTTTACTTTTATAATTAGTGCTTTTAAAAATGTGTTGTTTCATATTTTTGTTTTTTTCACACGCTAGGCAGGAAAAGTGCAACATTATGGTTCACACACTCACTGTTTAAACTTTTGCTCTAAGGTGATACATAGGTGAATTAGGAGCTACTGTATGTTCAACAAGGGCTCTAAAATTTTTATGGATTTTAGACTTCATGAATAAAAACTAGATTTGCATTCTAAGAAACAAACATAAAAAGGGGCTTGAGACTAAGGTAGTTGTTTGCATCAAAGTAATTTTGACAGCCCAGCAGATCTAAGCTTAAAAGACTAAGTGTTATAATAAAGAGTATGGAGAAGGAATTTGGTTTAAACATTTCAGTAAAAATTAGCAATTTATAAAAAATCTTTGTTTCAACTTTTGGCCAATCGCTAATGATACAGTTTGATGCAAGCTCCAGTTTACTTAAGGGAATGATAGTGCTTCTGGAGGTGTGTCCCTGACAGCTGTAACCAGCCCTTTCTTGTGTGAAAAATAATGTGTGGAATGTTTGGAAGTAATAGGTGCCAGAGCCAACACTCTCATCTTGGGAAGAATATATTTTACAACGTAAAAGCAAGTACTGTCAGAGTGTCCTGGACGAGCAAATAGTTCCACATGCTTTAAAATAAAAGCTCCTGTGAATTTTAATTATGCAATGTACTAAATGAGCATATAGAATGAGAATATCCTTTACCTAGCTAATTTATTAACGTGAACATATTTATACCAGTGGATGGTATTTTTATTAGGCCTGCATAATAGTGGGAAGATGGCAGAGAAAAGTCATAATGGATACCACTCCATGAGACCCAACTTTAATCTGTCAGTGTGAAAATCCATCTGTTTGTATAGGTGTTAATTAGTCTCACTATTATTTCACCATCATTAATTCCCAAACAAAAGACAGTATTTCTGACTTCAGGAGGATGTTCTCGTATGTATCAACTATTTGAAGCCTTGGGGTTTTCTTCTCTAACACATTCTCTCATTTGGATTCACAAAGCACATCGCTGGTATTAAACGTCAGAGGTGAGCTCACAAATAGTACTCGATGTCTGCAGCCCATAGTGTTTGCAGCTTCCAATATGGACCTACAACCCACGGCCCCAAACACAAATAAAAGTGCTATCACAGAAGCTGGCCCAAGGGCCACTATGTTCAACAAAACAGCACTGGAGAAATTATAAAGGAAGGAAGGAGAAAGATTAGAGAAGACCGGAACATTATCTTTGTGTTTCTTTAAAGATCACTTCAGGACGAACAAAGTGACAGCGTAGATAAGAGCGAGCCAGTTTGCCTGACTTACAACATGAAAATAAAGCAGCAGAGCTTTTACCTTTCAATGTGGGAACCGTTTTACCCTGATATTTACAGTGTGATATTTAAAGAGTAAGAGACAGAGAGGTACTGAAATTAAAATCCGAAAGATTCATGGGAGATTTACATTTTTGGCTTTGTAAATAGCTCAGCTGCATGCTGTTTGAAAACAGGCATAAAACATGTTTTAAATGGCTTCCTACTCAAAACTCCAATGTCAATGTCCACAAATATAGGTCTCGAATACAGTCCTGTCACTCTGGGAAGCAGAGTAACACAGATCGATAAAGTCCAGTAAATTGTCTTGAATTTAGATTCCTAAGTTTTACACACCAATTTGTCGTTGAAAAATTCTTCACCAATTTTAAGAACAGGAAAAATGTGAATGAAAACTACATATTTATGTGCTTGCCATGATGCCTAGCATACGAGGTATCCTGTGTTTACCAGCCAGGAGGTAAAAATAAAGACAAGGGACAGCGTTAGTGGGAGGCCCAAATCACAGGATGTTTTTGAGCATTAACGTGGCCGACGCGGAGGAAGGGCCTGCTAGCTCTCCACCCTGTCTGATGAACGCGGTGTCGGTAAAGGAAACGACTTTCACAGGAGTCTGTAAAATTTCAGCAGAAGGGGTACGTGCTTCATAGTAAAATGAAAAATACTGGAGGCGGAAAGCAAAGTCACTGCAGACTGAGAAAGAATCAATGCTAACCGTATGGAAGATCATTTTGTTCGTGATAAAAAAGCAAAATCAGACATTTTATTAGTTGCTGCTGTCGTTGTATGACACGGATTAGGCTCGCCAAGCACTGCAGGTTCTACTGGACAATTTGACGCGGCACAACTTTTACAGGATCTTCGAAAAACACCAGGTCGTACACACATTTAAGGGAGTCAGTAAGGATGGGAAGGTGCGCCACGAACCCTTGATCTGAGAAGACAACATTTTCATCGACCGTTTGCGGGTCACACGGACCAAGCTCTGAGGCGGCAGCAGGGCGGCAGGGCCAGCAGGTGGCGCCCTCAGCCAGGCTGTAACCACGGCTGCCGCGCGAGCCTCGGGAAGCTCCTCAACGGACTCCTGTGGATCGTCGCCGTTTCACGAATTTCCCCGAAGTTAAAATGCATCTTCTGTCACAAGGAGTCTGCGTCAGCTGGCCTCGGAGTCGCTGAGGTGCCCGTGCTGCTCTTCCAGTAAAGAGGCAACAATCACATGCCCTTAGTACTCCAGGGACACGTGAGTAATACAGGAGAATATTCTGTCTTCGACTCGATTCTAGTCAGGAACGGGAACATCCGGGACACCCCCTTTTTGGTGACACGTCGCTACTGAAAGCAAAAGTCTCGGAAGCGCAGAGCGTCTCCAGGAGCTCTAGGGAGACCGAGAAGCCCGCGAGCGAGCGGAGGCGCGTATTCGCCGACCTCTCAACAGCAGGACCGGCCTGGGAGGAGCCAGGGCCGCTCAGGGCTCCGAGGTCGCTGCCGACAACCTCCCGGGAACGCGACGCACGCGACGGAGCGCAGCCCCGCTGGCCCCTCCGACCAGGCCGCGGGGTCTCCTGAGGCACGGAGGCAGGCGCACGGCGGCTCAGGCCACCTCGACGTCTCGGGGCCACCCTGAGTCCCAGGTCGCAGACCACACCGCCAGGCATCCGGAGGCGAGGACGCTGCAGGGCAGCGTGCGGGAGCGCAGGCCCAGGCTGTGGGCGGCCCCGGTGGCGTCCTCGTCCTCGTCCTCGTCCTCGTCCTCCGGCAGGGCCCAGGCCGGCGCGTCGCCCAGTCAGCGGCTGTCCGCAGCCCATCAGGCCGCAGGAGCAGCTTCACCGGCACTGCGCGCGGGCGGCGTCTCCGATGAACGTTTATAAGGGCCGCGAGTGCGCGTCGAGCGAGGCTGTCGCCCCGCTCTGCAGCTTCCCTGGCCGCGACCCGCCACCCGGGGAGGCGCCGCCGCTGACTCACGTGGCTGTGCGCGGGCGCTGCCTGGCGCCGGCCCTCACGTCCGCCTCAGGGAGGCCTCGCTCCCGGAGCCCTCAGGTCCGCCTCAGGGAGGCCTCGCTCCCGGGGCCCTCACGTCCGCCTCAGGGAGGCCTCGCTCCCGGCCCTCAGGTCCGCCTCAGGGAGGCCTCGCTCCCGGGGCCCTCAGGTCCGCCTCAGGGAGGCCTCGCTCCCGGCCCTCAGGTCCGCCTCAGGGAGGCCTCGCTCCTGGGGCCCTCAGGTCCGCCTCAGGGAGGCCTCGCTCCCGGGGCCCTCAGGTCCGCCTCAGGGAGGCCTCGCTCCCGGCCCTCAGGTCCGCCTCAGGGAGGCCTCGCTCCCGGCCCTCAGGTCCGCCTCAGGGAGGCCTCGCTCCCGGGGCCCTCAGGTCCGCCTCAGGGAGGCCTCGCTCCCGGCCCTCAGGTCCGCCTCAGGGAGGCCTCACTCCCGGGGCCCTCAGGTCCGCCTCAGGGAGGCCTCGCTCCCGGCCCTCACGTCCGCCTCAGGGAGGCCTTGCTCCCGGGGCCCTCAGGTCCGCCTCAGGGAGGCCTCGCTCCCGGGGCCCTCAGGTCCGCCTCAGGGAGGCCTCGCTCCCGGCCCTCAGGTCCGCCTCAGGGAGGCCTCGCTCCCGGGGCCCTCAGGTCCGCCTCAGGGAGGCCTCGCTCCCGGCCCTCAGGTCCGCCTCAGGGAGGCCTCGCTCCCGGGGCCCTCACGACCGCCTCAGGGAAGCCTCGCTCCCGGGGCCCTCAGGTCCGCCTCAGGGAGGCCTCGCTCCCGGCCCTCAGGTCCGCCTCAGGGAGGCCTCGCTCCCGGGGCCCTCACGACCGCCTCAGGGAGGCCTCGCTCCCGGCCCTCAGGTCCGCCTCAGGGAGGCCTCGCTCCCGGGGCCCTCACGACCGCCTCAGGGAGGCCTCGCTCCCGGGGCCCTCACGACCGCCTCAGGGAGGCCTCGCTCCCGGGGCCCTCAGGTCCGCCTCAGGGAGGCCTCGCTCCCGGGGCCCTCACGACCGCCTCAGGGAGGCCTCGCTCCCGGGGCCCTCAGGTCCGCCTCAGGGAGGCCTCGCCCCGGGGCCCTCAGGTCCGCCACAGGGAGACCTGTGCGCACAATCTAAGCCCTAAAGGTACCGAAGTTAATCATTAAAAGAGCAAAACTCCTTGGGGGGGCGGGGGGCGTCCACGTGCACGAAGCCTTTGCCACGCGGGGACGTGGGGTGTGGCTGCTGGTGCGGCCGCGCGGGGCGGCCCCGGAACCCGCCTGCTGCCGTCGGGGCTCGCGCGGCCAGGTCAGGGCAGGGGCTGCCCTCCTCCGTCCAGGGCCGCGGACCCTGTGACCCTGGCGTGACCCTGGCATGGCCCGGGCGCGGGGCGGGTGTGGGGGGATGGGGGGGCGCAGGCTGCAGGCGTCGCGCATCGTCGCGGAGGGCAAGGGGCCCGCCGAGCTCTGCGGGGCTTCACGCCGGGGCGCTGGGGCCGACCTGGCTGCGGCCCACGGGACGCGCCCCGGACGGCGGCGGTGACGCGACAGCAGCGGTGGGAGCCGCATCCAGGAGCCGCGCCCGTCCACGCCGGCGACTGTCCCGCCCGCCGTACGCGTCCCTCGCGGCCACGCAGCTCGCACAGGCTAAGGCTTCATTCGAGGAGGTCGGAGAGGCCGCAGGGCCCCCCCGGGCCTCCCCGGGCCCCCCCTGACCCCCCGCCCCTCCCCCCACAGCACGGCCAAGAGGCTGAGGCCAAGCAGCCGGTCGGCGGTCGTCAGCCCGGGCCGCAGGCGCGGGGATCCAGTCCCCGAGCCGCGACCCGGCCGTGATCTCCTCCTCAAGCCACTCCTGAACGACACGTGCCAAGCGCCTTATTTTTCCCTCTTTTCCATCCATTTGCCAGAAATAATCAACGTCCTTGGCATGTTCTTAATCTGCACTTTAAAGCTTACTCGTTCAATACAACGTGACTCTATCTGCAGAGACGCTGCCACCAACACCACCTTGGTCCCTTGGTCCTCGGGCGCTCGCTCCGTTACAAATGATACTTCCAGGTGCTTTTACACGTCGGAAACAGATCTGAAACGATCATCTGGGTCACATCACAAGACGTGTATTGACGTACTAGAAACTGCGCACTTTTAGAGACGCTGCCTTCTTTTCCAAGCCTGGACACCACCTGAGTAGGAAATTACCACTTTAGAGCTGCCCTTTGTTACGCAGCAATCGCTGCAAAACACTAGCAGGGTTTCTAGAAATTTGGCTAAACCAATAACCGCCACGAATTCACTGCACAGGCTATTGCCTTACGCTTGTCTCACGCGTGACGAATACGGGTAGCCGGACCCACTTGGATAGAGTGGTAAGAAGTGATAGCGGCAACGACGCGAAGGCCACGGAAGCGGCCTTATCCTAACAGGACTGAAGAAAGGAAACAATTCAGGGTACATCGGATTAACAGCGCAGAATACAGAATGTGAAGCTGCTGTTTGCTGTCCATTTTAATTCTAGAATTCTCATTGACTCTAATTAAAATTCTGTAGATGAAGAGTTGTAGGTTTCCAAGGAACTTGCAGCGGGCGCTGTCCTCCCGCCATCTCCACACACCCCGTAACCACACACAACTTGCCTGTCAGGAGAGCTAATGCAGACATGGCAGGGCGCACCACATTTGTCACTGTGGCTAATATCAGAGATACGCAGCTCTTTTTTCTTAGCACACAAAAGCAAGATATGTAATTCAATGCTCAATTTACCCTTGTCTCGCAGGAGATTTTTCCCCGCTAATTGATAGAAATTAAGCCATTAATCAAGCCACTAGCCATCATTCAAACCAGAGAAGATGAATACGAACTTTCATCATAACCACCTTCCCCATTTTAGTGTTCATTAGCATTAATTTTTAATGCAATTATGCTATTCTTTTACGCTGAGCTCATAAATTACTGCTCTTTTGTTGCTGGCTGGCCTTGTAAAATCCAAACTAATGCTTTGTGCTCTGATCTTAAAGGCAATTACTAGGTTCTTCTATCTTTTATATCTTTGCATCCCCAATAACCTTTATATATAACGAACACCCATGACTGACTATGCCTGTTTGTTTTTTTAATGCTTCTATATAAATCTTTGTGAACATATAAATGTGGTCAAATGTATCTGCAATAAACATATATATGCATACACCCACTTATAAAATACAGATGTTAATATAAAAACAAGATCTCACAAATTCATACTCTAGTTCAGGGTCAAATATAATAATACATGATTAAAATGTAATGCATTGTTATATTAAAGTTATCATTTCATAACAAATTAGAGAAAGGAAATAGGAATATTAATAGCAGCTGACTATTATACGCATACGTAAGAGTCAAACAACTACCAAAACAAGAAATAATAACTATGGGATACCAAAATCCCTTGGTTCTTTACCTAGGATTAATGCTTTACGTTTAAATCCTTACTTCAAGGAATTGCATTGAAACCTGAACACGAATGAGATGAGAATAAAGAGAAATGGAAGCTCAAAAGAACCATTTATCCAAAGTGTGTTTACTAAGCGCACATAAGAACTGTCATATTTTGCAATGCAGATCAGTTTATATGAAGATTCTAGTAAAAAGACAGATTTTCCAGAAACAAAAACTAAACCCAAAGGCAGCAATCTACTCCTTCCTCCAACCCAGAGAAAGTCTAAAGATGTACTCTCCGTATAGTCCCCCAAAGCACTGGTTATGCTCATTCCTAGGTGCAGAGGAGATTAAAAAAAAAAAAAAAAAAACAAAACAAAACCCAAAAAACTCCCCCAAACCTTGCAATTCTCTTCTTATAACAACCCAGTCATGGCTTTTTGCCTTTGTTTGCAAGTTGTTATATTTTGGCCACCCACTAGTTAGAGAAAGGGTGCCTATGTGGCATTAAGATTAATAAAATAAAACTTCCCGGGAGGAAAAAAAAACTTAATGGGAAGATATCAGAAGTGCCGGTGTTGGTGGCAGCCCGGTTACCTTTCGGAGGTGGACAGCTGCTGCCTACCCCTAAAACCAGGGGATTGGGAGTAGAAAGTATACTCAGGAAGCTTCTACCAAAAGCGGGGGGGGGGGGGGGGGGTTGGTCTGAGTCATTAACATAAAATACGGTCTGTCTCCTCTCATGGCCAGTTCTTTATTAGATTTCACCTTTAATAGAAAGTTCTACACAGAGTAGCAGCAGTGGGGCTTCATTCTGCAAGGACCTGGATTCTTTCCACCAAGGGACCTGCTGTGCCAGGATAAGCAGACAGCCTAGACTCCAGTCTTTTGTGATCTGATCCTTTATGCTGTCGGAGGCAAACAGGGAACTAACACGTTTGTATTTGGACGTTCAAGTTGTCAGCGCAAGGTTGTGAGTTCTAAGACCTCTTCTTATAAGCATTTTGTGTCAGGTTTCATAAGCTTATGGAAAATAGTCTATGGCTCCACAGGCCTTAATTTCCTTAACATACTAAGAAAAAAATGCTGGGGTTCAGAAACGAATTGGAATGAATTCAGCCAGCATGCATTTAGTGCCTACACCTGCCAGGTGCTGGAGGCTGCTGGTTGAAATGACATATTTTTTGCCCTCTCAGAGTCTATGAGCAAAATGGAACTTTTATTTAGAATTTTTACTTGCAAATAATTATGAGCTGACTATGGGTAGGTATAGGGATTTGTTTTGTTTACAAAGTGCCTTGCATCTGTTATTTCTTTTGATTCTGAGACAGATAAAATTTTTGGTAATAAATAATACCCCCATTTCTCAAATACAGCATTTGATACCCTCAAAGTTTAAGAGATACCAAAAGACACAGAGCTGGAATATGAAACCAAGTCTTTGTACTTCATATTCTATCTGGTTCTTGTTGAACCAGGCGCCTCCTTAACTTTTGAATCTGATAAGCTTACAATGATGAAGACTTATGATTGTTTATGCTTGTTTTAAATGCTTATTAGATTTACATACAATTTTGGTCTTTTATTTTTTAAATTTTATTTATTTATTAGACACACACACACACACACACACACAGAGTGAGAGCGAGAGTGAGAGATGCAGAGACAGAAGCAGGCTCCATGCAGGGAGCCTGACGTGGGACTCGATCCCGGGTCTCCAGGATCAGGCCCTGGGCTGAGGGCGGCGCTAAACCGCTGAGCCATCTGGGCTGCCCCAATTTCGGTCTTTTATTTATTTATTTACTTATTTTTAATTTTGGTCTTTTAAAAAATATTTTATTTACTTATTTTAGAGACAAAATATGTGGGGGGAGCAGAGGGAGAGGGACAAGCGGACTCCGCCCTGATCGCAGAGCCCGGGCACGGGGCTCCATCCCATGACCCGAGATCATGACCTGAGCTGAAGTGAAGAGTCAGGAGTTTAACCAACTGAGCCACCTGGGGCGCCCCTCAATTTTGATCTTTTAAACAGAGATGCGGTAGGGAGGATGGTAGTGGGCGATAGGAGATGATAATTTCTTTTCCTTAAAAGCAGAGTATTCCGCTATATTAATGAACTGCAGCATTTAAAATCATTGCCTTTAAAGAAACCCAGTGTGGGTTAGTCTGCATTCTCTAGAATCTCATACAAATGTCACACTCTTTCATGCCCGATGTCTTCCACTCGGCGTGTTGCTGTAGCTCCGTGTCGTTGGGTACATCTGTTTATCGTTCCTTTATTACCTGCAGAATTCTGGTACGTGAAAAATCGCAATTTGTTTACCTACTCACCTGTTTATAGACATTTGGGTTGTTTCCAGTCTCCGGCTTTTGAGAATAAAGTTACTACTCTACATTTATGTAAAGTCTTTGTGTACTTTCACTTCTTTTAGGTAAATACATATTGGAATGGCTGGATTATATGGTTAAGTTTGTATTTCTCTGATGACTCATGATATTGGGCATTTTGTAATGCACTACTGACCAGTCACTTCTTTTTAAAATTGTGTTTCAAATCTTTTGTTTATTATTTAATTAGGTTGTCTATCTTCTTATTATTGAGTTATAAGAATTCATTATCTATACTGAATATACATTCTTTGTCAACATACATTGTCAGTATTCAGTTTTGTGACTTGCCTTTTTGTTCTTTACGGTATCTATCAAAGAGCAAACTTTTTTATGTTTTATATATTTTTAAAGATTTTATTTACTTTAGAGAGAGAGAACAAGCAGGGGGAGGGTCAGAGAGAGAACGGGAGAGAGAATCCCAAGCAGACCACATGCTGAGCACAGGGCCCAACGTGGGGCTCAATCCCAGGACCCTGAGGTCATGACCTGAGCTGACATCGAGAGCTGGGCACTGAACCATCTGAGTTACCCAGGTGCCCCAAAGAGCTAAACTTTTTAATAAAAAAAGTCCAATTTATTATTTTAAAAATTTTGTGCTTTTTGTGTCTACCAAAAAAGTATTTGCCTACCTCAAGGCTGCAAAGATTTTCTCCTATATTTTCTTCTGGATCTATAACACATTTCAAGCTAATTCTTATGTATGGTGTGAGATAAGTGTCATTGTTTTTTTCCCCATAAGGCTATCCAGTTTTTCAGCACCATTTATTAAAAAGACTTTCCTTTCTCCACCAAATTGCCTTGGTAGTTCTGTTGAAAATTAATTGGCCATATATGTGAAAGTTAATTTCCGGTCTCTCTAGTCTGTTCCATTTATCTATATGTCTATCTTTATAGTAATCCACAGTCTTAATTACTGTAATTTTATAGTAAATCCTGAAATTAAGGAGTGTAAATCATAGGACTTTGTTCTTTTTTTTTTTTTAATAAAAAACCTGCTTTAATTATTCCATGTTATTTGCATTTTATATAAAATTGATTCTTAGTAGAAACTTTGCTCCTAACACTTGAAGTTGAATTTTAGCATCAGGATGCAAAATGTTATGTATAATGAAATTCAGTTTCAGGAATAAGTTGAAATACAAATGATTAATAAAATTAGACATTCCCCAAATACTAGTTTGTTAGGTACAAAACCTAAAATAAAAAAAGAACACAGGGCAGCCTTGGTGGCTTAGTGGTTTAGCGCCTCCTTTAGCCCAGGGCGTGATCCTGGAGACCTGGGATCGACTCCCGCATCAGGCTCCCTGCATGGAGCCTGCTTCTCCCTCTGTCTGTCTGTCTGTCTCTCTGTGTGTCTCTAATAAATAAATAAATAATCTTAAAAAAAAAAGAAAAGAAAACAACTGTCAATTACTTAAATCAACTCTAAAAACGGATTTTAGTTGGGATGCCCTGGTGGCTCCATGGTTGAGTGTCTGCCTGTGGCTCAGGGCATGACCCTGGCATCCTGGGATCAAGTCCCCAGCAGGGAGCCTGCTTCTCCCTCTGCCTGTGTCTCTGCCTCTCTCTGTGTCTCATGAATAAATAAAATCTTCAAAAAAAAAAAAAAGATTTTGGAATCAACTTATAAAAATGTTATCACCAAGAGAAACTGCCATGTTAACTTTTTATTTCTTCTGATTTTAGAGTAAAAAATGGAGCCTCTTTATTATTTTATAAAAGAGTTGCCACATAAGAAGATAATGATTTAAATGACTAAATGTTGATGGCAAGTTTTTTTGTTTTGTTTTTTTAGTTAAAGAATGTAGCCTGGAAAATGTATTCAGGTGAAACAGATGAAAGAAAAATCAGAAGGAAGAATAAAGGATGGCAGGGTAATAGAAGAGGCAAATTTTTCTGGGACTTGTAAGGAACCAAGGATGAGTGTGTATGTTTAAGAGTCAGGGAAAAGAACTGGGGCACATAGACCCAATTCGAGTGGATGAATTATCTCTAGTTTGCAAACTGTCATTTAGGAAGCAACATGCCTACACATCCTAAACTGAATTCTGATGTCTGTAATTATAATTTTCTGTTTGTTCCATCATTGTGCCAATACTTTATCCTCATTATAGTCTTTCCTTTCAAATACATGCAAATAAGATTCCTGGCTTTTAAGTAAGAAAACCCCTTAAATGCCGCATTATCTATATTAATTAAGTATAGGTAATAATAAATCTATATTACTAAAGTAAACTCTGCATGTTTCTGTATGTTCCAATGCATCTGATCAAGCTGCATACAAAGATATATACGTATTATTCTTATTTGGTTTAATTTACTGCTGTTAACTTCAGGTAGGCTTTAAGATCTCCTTGAAAATGTTATGATAATTATATGATAGAGTTATGAATTATACGCATAGCTGTATATTTTTTTGTTAAAATATTCTGGTGAGAGAGCCTAATGATTTGATTTTTTAAAAAAGATTTTATTTATTTGTTCATGAGAGACACAGAGAGAGAAAGAGGCAGAGACACAGGGAGAGGGAGAAGCAGGCTCTATGCAGGGAGCCTGACGTGGGACTGGATCCAGGGTCTCCAGGATCAGGCCCTGGGCCTTGGCCTGGTGCCAAACTGCTGAGCCACCCAGGGATCCCCTGATTTGATTTTTTTAAACTGTATTTTAAGAAAAAGGGGGTAGCAAACATTTAAATTGAAAATCTCACATCAATAATGATCATAACCCTTATAAAAATGGAGAAAAGTTTCTATATTTTAACCTGTTTCTAATACATGATTTCAATAAAGCAAACCATACCATAATTCCCACATTTGCCACATTAAATTGAGACCTACATAGAGCCATTCAGATCGATGAGGAGCAGAGTATAAATGAAATAATTAACAAATGGGAAATCAGTATGTATTTTAGCTCATTCCTCCATGACTGTGACAGATATCAGCTATAGGAACAAGGTAATATTAGTACTAACCATTCATTTGCTTGTAACAGTATTTTTTCATGACAGATGCAATGTTTTAGGTTATAAAGTTACAAAATAATAGACAAGCCCAGCTCTGTTTATGGGTGAAGTTAGTGACTGTGAAAATTAGCACAAGTTCTAGCTTCACACTAACTATATTATCTTGGAAAGTATTCCCATTAAATTTCTATCTTCTCTTCCAAATAAAGATATGCTATCTACGAAAGTACAAACATGATCTCTGGTTGGAACAAACACTTTAGCAGAGATGAGTTTATTGTTCCACAGAAGAGAACAGTGCCCTGCAGGATTGATACATTCAGAGAAAGGAAAAATCCAGGAGATGAACTGATGGGAAGATCAGGATGGCTTGGGAGCTAAACCTTGAGAACAAGGCAAGGCAAGGGGTTCTGAAGATGCGTGCAAAGGGGGCAGGACAAGAAAGGAAAAGGAGAGTGTGATAGAACATTTACAACAGTTCTGAGCCTAACATGCAGAGCTTCCAATTACTGCCTAGTATGGGAGGACAGTAGCTCTTGACAAATTTCTAACTATAGGAACACAACTGTTCTTTATACATTTTAATTCACATGGATCCACATCAACTACCAATACATGATGAGTGTTCTAAAGTTCTCTGATCTTTGGGAAAGGGGAGATGCAGGCGTAGTGGCAATCATTCCATAGTATCTCAAAATCAGAGCAGAAAAATCTACAATGGGTCCACAGAAGTGGAGAAATTTATAAACCTAAGAGGTTTATAACCTTAAGACGGTATATTTGCTAGTCTGTAGCATCTGTAACTGGAATAACCAGGGCATATAACTTATGTTGGATATAAGTAAACCTTAAGTTAGAAATTTAAGATTAAAATGTGAACTTACGAAACATTAAGATTGGGTGAAAAATAAACTTTACATATCTACACATACAGATACATGCATAAACACTTCCAGGCCTACTTAAACTCATTTAATAATCACAAAACTGATATTCTATAACAATATTAATACTAAAAATAAACCTTTGAAAATGAAACCACTACAAATTCACAATTAATTTAAAACATTTCAAGGAGAGTTTTTACAGGCTGACTCAGGGCTTGATCCTGGCAGCCAGATGGACATAGAAGGTCAATAATCCAGAAGCAATGAGACAGTGATTAGTCAGACAGTAAAACAAGTCCCTGGAAGCAATTACTGTCCCACACGTCAGAAAGCCAATTGACCAAAATAGTCAGAAAATGGATTTAGAAGTTTCAGTATCTCCCTGCTAACCCCTTTCTAAAAGTCTCTTTTAGTAAACACATTATAAAAGCCAGTTATAATTACCCAACTGCTAAAAGTCCTTGTTCAAAGTGATGACTGAGGAAGGGTGCCTCTAAAGAAGCCACGTTTACTTATTTGTACTCATTCCTACATTCTTTATGTCTATCCAGTCAGACATCTGCAAAGCTGTAAACTCTAAGAAAATCTCATCTAGTCCAAAAGGTTATCGATCATACTTAAAATTTTGCTACAGAACAGCAATGGGCCAAATCTGCATGAATTAAGCAATCAAATGCTATGTTGGAAAGTCTAACAAGAATAGTGTTTGGATCGCACCAAGCATTCACAAGGAATCCAGCAGGTCTTTGCTGAATGGTCGGCTGAACACAGGCTACTGTTGCTAAAGAATGTGGTTTTCCTATATCCTTTATTTTTTTTAATTTAATTTATTTATTTATGATAGGCACATAGTGAGAGAGAGAGAGAGGCAGAGACATAGGCAGAGGAAGAAGCAGGCTCCATGCACCGGGAGCCCGATGTGGGATTCGATCCCGGGTCTCCAGGATCGCGCCCTGGGCCGAAGGCAGGCGCCAAACCGCTGCGCCACCCAGGGATCCCCTTCCTATATCCTTTAAAGAATTTTTAAAGATTCTCTCTCTCCTTTTTTTTTTTTTTTTAATGCTGGGAAATGGCAGATACTTATTTATTGCTCTCAAGAATTTCTAGATAGCCCTTAAAAGCTACTTTTTTATTGTCCTTGAAACTACTAATGATGACCTTTATAGGAGAAGGATTATATTTGCATTGCTACTCCTACCTATCATTCAATACAAGTAACCACTTCTTCAGTCTTGATACATTTTTCGTTTGGCTTCCATGACACCATACGCTCCTCATTTTCTTTCTCCTCATTGGGCACAATTCTTCGTTTTCCTATACTGGCTCCTTTATTTTTTTTTTTTATATTTTATTTATTTATTCGAGAGAGAGAGAGAGACAGAGAGAGAGAGAGAGAGAGAGAGAGAGAGAGAGAGAGAGAGGCAGAGACACAGGCAGTGGGAGGAGCAGGCTGCATGCAGGGAGCCTGATGTGGGACTTGATCCCAGGGCTCCAGGATCATGCCCTGGGCCAAAGGCAGGCACTAAACCCTGAGCCACCCAGGGATCCCCTATACTGGCTCCTTTAAATGTTAGGATTCCCCCTCCTCCCCCCCCCCCCATTTAGATTGGACCCCTTCCTCTTTTCTATCTTTATTTTCTCTCTAGGTGATCATAGCTATAAATATCATTTATATGCTAATGACTCTCAAATCTTTAGGTCTAGTCTTGACATCTTTACCAAATTCCAGACCTTGATTTTTCTCTTTTACCCCCTAAATTTAAACTATCACTTTTTATTGGCTTCCTATCACATTTAGAATAAGTTTCAAACTCCATAACAAAATCCTATAAAATCCTATATAATCTGGCTATTAAATTCTTCAACCTAATTTCTAACCCTTGCCCGAGCCACACTGGCCTTCCTTCCTAGCATTCTAAACTTGTTTCAGTCTTAGGATATTTACAGAAGCTGTTCCCTCCACCTAGAATGCTCTTTACATAGCAAGTCCCTTCTTGTTCAGATTTAATTTAAATGCCAGCTCTTGAGGGAGGCCTTTCCAGAGCACTCAGTCGCTAGTCATTCTCTAGCAAATCAAGAGAGAGTAGAGAAATGAGTTAATTGCGAGGCTATTACGGGAATTTAGGTAAAAGCTGATGACTATCCCAATCAGGTGGGAACTGAGAGTTGTTTTAAATGTAATGAACTTTGACATGCTTGTATTTTTTTTTTTTTTTTTAAGTCTCCAAGTCTGGACTTCAGAGGAGGAAGTCTGGGCTGAAGACACACATTTGGAATTAACAAGCATATACAAGCATTTACTCCAATGGAAAATGACAAATTCACCTAAGGACAAAAGTTATATAGAGAAAAGAACAGAATTCTAGTGAATGCCAATACTTGCAGATTGGGTGGAAAGAAGAGACAGGGCTAGGCAGGACTGGCAGGAAAAGCAAGTAAGTATTATGCTATACAAAGTGAAAAGGACATATTTCAAGAAGACTAGTACGGCGAGCCGTGAACACTGCTGCAAGGCTGAGTATGACTGAGAAAAATTCCACTAGATTTGGCAAATTAGAGAGTATTGGTATTTTGAAAAAAGGAGTCTTAATGCAGTGATGTGGTAAGTCACACTGGAGAAAGAGGATTTTTAAATAAAAACGATTTCGTAGATAATGGAGGATAAGGTTCTCTAAATGATACTTATGATACACAACAATAAATAATACTGGACAGATATTTTAAAAAATCAGATTAAATGTATTGTTGAGATCACACGAGGTAAGGAATCCACGAAGACCAAAAATGAAGTCAACAATCCTAGTAGTCCTCTAACTCATGAGGAAATTGAATCATCTGCAAAAAAATTTTTTTAATAAATACTAGGTTCAAAAAGGTTTACAGCAAAATTCTACCAAACCCTCAATGACAAGATAATTTGGTGTCACTCAAATTAACTTCCTAACTTATTTTCTTAGGCTAGCACAAATTTGCTTTCAAAACTAGTCAAGTACAGTACAAAAAAGGAAAATCATAGAAATCATGAATGCAGATGCAAAAAGGGTAAAATAGTGAAAACTATATATATTTACACACATATATTGTACACAAACATACATATGTATGCTTAATTCATATATAAACAAATGAAATCCAGGAGCGTAAAAAAAGATAATATATAATAACTGTTGAATTAATTCTAGGACCACAGATGTGGTTCAGCATTAGAAGATATGTTAGTGTAATTCATAAAATTGTCTGATTAAAGGAGAAAAACTAAACTAAAAAACAAAAGTCTTCAACAAAATTCAACATTTATTTGATATAAGAAACAAACATGGGAAGGATGGAAACGTCCAACTTGAAAAGTGAACGTATTTCCCTCTCCTCTCCAAACTGAAAAAAGGTAAGATTAATATCCTTAATGGTACAACGTTAAAAAACCAGTTTCCTCAAGTCCACAAACAGGATAATCACGCTAGCTATCATCATTTCTATTAGGTACTGGTGGTCCTAGTCAGTGCAATAAGATAAAAAAAAAAAAAGGAAATGAATGATATAACAGTTAGAAAGGAAGAAATATAAAGGTGACTATTAATAAATAAAATGATTATAGAGAAAACCCAGAAGTATCTACAGGTAATTTATTAGTTAAGTATAATATTTAAGAGTTGACTGCACTTGTGTACATCAGCCACAAACAGAAAATATAATTTTAAGAAAGATACCATTTTAATAGCATAAAAATATAAAGTACCTAAGAATAAATCCAACAAGCGATATGCTAGTCCGTTAGGGAGAAAATTGTGAAAGTTTACTAACAGACACTAAAGAAGTCCTGAGTAAGCATGCCGAGCTATACCATATTCAAAGATAAGTCCTAATATCATAAAGATATCATTTCTTACCAAATCTCTGGATTCAACATAATTTCAATAAAAATCTCAGCATATCAATTGTTCAGTCTATTCATTTATCAACTTAGTGAATCTCAAAAAATTCATTCTCAAACATATATGGAAAAGTAAAGATTAAAAATAAGCAAAATATTCACAGAGAAAAATGAGCTGGGTGACTTGTCTTACCCGGTATCATGACTTATTACAAGGCTAGTAATTAACACATACACTATTAGTATAGGGATAATTAAGTTGGCCAAGCAGGACATACAGTAGGACAGAGAGGCCAGAAATATCCTACACATACTGAGAAGCTTGGTTGATGAAGGAGCCGGTATTGCAGTTCGGTGGGGAAACAGAGTATTCAATAAATAGTGTTGGAATAAACAGTCAAATCAATTCCTGGTGGACTAAAGATTTAACTGTGAAAAACAAAATTTTTAGAAGACAGTGTAGGAGAATATGCTTATGACCTTGAATTAGGGAAGAGTTTCTAGATTTGGACATAACAAAGCACAAAACATAAGAGGACTGATAAATTTAAATATATAGAAACTAGGACCTGCTGAGAGAAGATATCTGTAACTAATAGTTGACAAAAAAACTGAAAATGCTGAAACTAATAGAAAAATGTATTAAGAATCTGAATAGGCATGCCACAGATGAAGAAATGCCAGTGACCAACATGTACTTTAGAAGAAACTCTGCTCCTTCAGTAATCTTGGAAATGCTCATTCAGACTGAATCAGCTACCGTTTTACCATTACCGCCACACTGTGGCAAGAAGACCACATGTTGGCAAAAATAAAGAAGTCTGTAAATACCAGCATAACAAGGATGTAAAGCAACCGGAAATGCCACCCAATACTTTGCGAGTAAAGACTGGCACCAACTGCTCTGCTACCAGCTGGGCACTATCTAGTAGAACTCGATAGTCGTGTCTGTCTCGTATCCCAGCAGTTCTGCTCCTAGACACACATGCCCTAGAAAAGCTCTTGCACAGGTGTAAGAGGAGAGAGGAACCAGAATGCTTATATGAGCAATGTTTGTGATTGCAAAAAATCAGAAACAATCCATATGTCTATCAACAGGAGAATGAATAAATACAGGTATCTTCGGAAAACAGAATAGTTTCCGACAGTTAAAATGAATAAACTACAAGCATTACTATGGATGCATACGAGAACGTGAACAGAAAAAGAAAGTCATAAAAAAAAATCACACGCTATTTTTTTATTTATAAAAAGTTAAAAAGCACCTAAAATTAAATATTATTGGGAATACACACAAATGTAGTGAAACACAGTAACAGGCACGAAATTCAGGATAGATAAGACTGGAGAATCGCAAGGGGATTCACTGTTCCGTATCTCAACCTGGGAGACGTGTGCAGGTCGAATTACTGCTATTTTCATACCTTTCATCTATACTATAAATAGGCTTTCGAATGTATTTCATACTTAACAAAAATAGTTTAAAAGTGAATGAGATCAACAAATGGTGCTGGGACAAGAGAATGAAGTTGAACTCTTTCCTCATACCACGCACAAAAATGAACTCAATATGGATTCCAGAGCTATATGTACGAACTAAAGATGTAAAAGTCTTGGAAGAAAATATAGTAAGCCTTTGAGACCTTGGGGTTGGCCAAATCTTCTTAGGTGTGACAACCAAAAGCACAAGTGACATGAGATAAAGCAGACAAACTGTGCTTCATCAAAATGAAAACCTTCTGTACTTCCAAGAATGTTGTCAGGAAAGTGAAAAGACAATTAACATTAGGAGAAAATATGTGCAAATCATATGCCTGTTAAGGGCTGAACATCCAGAAAATACAAAAAAAGAACTCTTACACTAAATAAGACAACACAATTAAAAAGTAGGTAAAGGATCTGAATAGATACTGTTTTCAAAGAAGATATAAAGATGCTCCTAAGTCCATAAAAAAGACGTTCACTATCATTAGCCAACATGGAAATGAAAATGAAAGTCTGCAGCAGTGCTTCATACCCTCTAGGGCCGCTGTAATAAAAGAGACAGTAACGCATACTGGTGAGGATGTGGAGAAACTGGAACCCTTGTACATGGCTGGTGGGAGTATAAAACGGTGTGGTCACTTAAAAAAAATAAAAAAAAATTCCAGTGTAGTTAACAAAGATTTATATTAGCTTCAAGCATACAGTACAGTGATTCAACAGTCCCGCGTCTTCTCACTGAGCGCTCATCGAGGTAAGTGTGCTTTACTCCCCTTTACCTCTGTCACCCATCCATCCTGCCCTCGCCCCGCCTCTGGTAACCATCTGTTTGTGCTCACAGTTGCGAGGGATTTTTGTTGTTGTTTCCTCTCTTTTTATCCCCCCTTTGTTTGTTTAGTTTCTTAAATTCCACACAGGAGTGAAATCACATGGTATTTGTCTTTCTCTGACTGGCTTATTTGCTTTAGCGTCATACTCTGGATCCATCTAAAACAAGGCAGCCACTTTGGAAGAGTGTGGCAGTTCATACTGGGGTAAACACAGACTTAGCACATAACCCAGCAATTCTACTCTAAGTATATACCCAGGAAAAATGAAAATACACCCATCCACACATAAACTTAGAGGTACATGTGCACAGCAGCCTTACGCATAATAAGCAAAGAGACACAGGTCAAATGCCTATCAAATGATAAATGCAATGTAACAGATGCATCCACTGGAGCATCACTCAGCCAGAAGAGGGACAGAGGACTGACGGGTGCTACAGCATGGATGAACCCTGACAATGTCACGCTAAGCGAAGGAAGCCAGTCACAAAACAGCATATATGGACTTCATTTATATGAAATGTCCTGAAAAAGCAAATTACACAGACAGAGAGTAGACAAGCCTTTGACTCGGGAATGGGAACAGGATGAATAGTGACCGCAAATGGGTACGGGGTTTCCTTCTGAGGTGCTGAATATGGTTTTACACTGACTGCATAGTGGTTGCACAACCCTTTCGACATAATACGGCTGTTGGATTGTATCCTTTCAATTAATTAATTGCATGGTATCTGAATTAGATTTTAGTAAAGCTGGTATATCTTCTAAAAAGTGAATGAGAGGTCAAGCAGTGGAAACCATGAGTACAGAAGGAATCTGGCTATGAAGGGAAACAGAGAAATAGGTTTAAGGGAGGTTACTCCAGATGGGGGATCTTAGAGCTTGCTTGTTTCCTGCTGATAGAGAGGCCTCAGAACAGCATCCGAGGACATGATAATACCCTTCATATTAGAGGAAGAAAAGGGTCAGAGCAAGTTCCAGTTGGCTTAGAGATGTGCAGGTGGCAAGATGAGGAAGTTCCTGTCTAACGGATCCTGTTTTGTAGGAGGTATGAGGTAGGTCAGCTGAGCGCGTGCAGACAGAAGACGGTGTGGTAGGTCTGGAAGGAAAGATGTGCCAGATTTGACTCAGGGCAGTGGGACGACTGGAGAAACACGGGGACGGATGTGAAGTCTGACAGGTCTAGCTGAGGTCTGTGATGATGGTAAATGGCCAGCAAAGGGCATAGCTAGGATCTGAAGTCACACCTGTCTGACCTGTACACCGTGTTTTATCTCCTGTAACACACGCTGAGGCAGAGTGTCAGTGCTCCACTAAAGAATCGATTCTGGATCTTATATCATGGAATAATCAGAATCATTTTTACATGAGTACTTATTAAAAAATCTGAAAATGGTTTGGCAGAATCAAAGAGATTATCCAAAGTGAGCATTTAATATAGACAGTTCTTCTGTTTTTAGTATAGTGCATTGGTTCCAGATTGTCATTTTCCAACTTTAAATTTACAAAAATGCAGTCTTAACGTATTATGAGGATTAGTGAGTGTGGTGCGCAGCAGTGAAGCGGTGACGCCTGTGGTGAGAACGGGGTGGCCAAGATGAACTGAGGTGGGTGCTAACTCACACATGATGCCTGTGCCTAGAGAACGTTAGAGTTAAAAATCAGGGAGAAATGTTGTCCCCAGAGTTACTCCTCCAAGAAGCCTTCCCAGATGGTTTGAGTAATGGTAATGGTGCCTTCTTTGCCACAAGGACTCTAGGAGAACAGTCCGGCCCAACCCCTGTTCACGGCATCTGCGGGCACTGACAGCAACCGAGGATGACCCCGGCCAGCTTCCTCTTGGCCTATGGTGTACACTCAGTGGGGAAAGACGAATCTTTTTCCAGGTACATGTCACTGACCCCTCGTGGGGAACAAGATAGCACATGTAAGTGAGCCAACCATATATGCTTGCGTATACGGAGAAGTGAACATATCTGGAGAGGAACATAAAATATTCCACATATGTGATTTTATAAGAAGGAAACAAAATGGTATTAAGTGTAACAAATATAACACAAACTTCAATTTTACATCGTGGCCAATTGAGGAAGGAAAATGGGAGTTAGCAGAGGAGACAGGGAGAGTGGGGAAGCCTATGTGACAGGAGAGACTCACACAAAGGCATGAAAAAACAGGAAGGAGAAAGGAAAAGAAAAAGATGAGAAAGAGAAGGAAAACAGAGAGGATGGGGGGGAGAAGGGTGTCCCAGGGAAGGCCCTCCCTGCCAGCCTCAGCTGCTGCTTCTCTCTCACACCTATTTCCACATTCTCCTTTGTTGAAGGTGGGGACGGCCTGGTTATCAAAGCTTTGAGGTTGGCTAAAGCTCTCAGAAACAAACAACACATATTATTTGAAGCAAAGTATATTAAAAAAAAAAACAAGAAACAAACCAATACAAAATCCTAAGGACCCAGATTAAAAACTGAATAAAAGAATTCTTATAAAACCTTATTAAAGGTTTTGTTTAAAACCTCCCCCCAGCCCCCAATCTTCTCTCTGAATAGAGGACAATCCTAACCCCCACCCCCACAAAGCAAGAACAGTCACATTTTATTTCATGTGCAAAAAGGCCTTTTACTTTCACCAAGCAACATTACTGTTTTATGGACTTTCAAGGTGCTGCTTCTAGGACAGACATTCTTAGAATCACCTGTAAAAATCTGTCCTGAGGGTAAATGTCTTAGCCCTAAGAAACTTCTGGACGGTTTTTGCTTGTTAAGGAAGGTTTTTTGTTTTTTTTTTTTTAAGATTTTATTTATGAGAGAGAGAGAGAGAGAGAGATAGGGCGCATGAAGGGAAGAGGGGCCGAGGGAGAGAGAATCTCAAGCGGACTCCCCAGGCTCAGTCTCCATACTGGAGAGCATCGTTTCCCTACAGGAATCACTTGATTTCGGACACACTAACCTCATTCGGCTTTCAGTTGCTCGAGGAACTATGAGCTCTTATCTCCAGGTTTCACCAATGCTGCGTCCTCTACCTAGAACATTCTTACCCTTTCCCCTTTTCATTTGGATCGCTCTTATTTGTCCTTAACCCTTAATCCTTTATAATTTACCTTCTCCAGAAATCTTTCTTTGACCTCTAAGTCCTATGAATAGACTATCCTATTCATAGGAAGCCTTCTCTGAACTTCTCCAGCACACAATACTTCTTTTCAAGTTCTTCCCTCAGACTGGAATGTCTGTCAACTAGTCTTCACAAAGTGAATATAACTTTTGCAAAATTCAGCTCAAATGCCACTCCCTACGAAGCCTTCCCAAATCCCTCTGATTGGAGTTGTTTCTTGAACCCCCAGCATGGCATTTATTTTGTTCTCCTTATGTTATAGTTTTATACATTCTTCCCTCTAATAGCCGATAGACTACCAACAAGCCCAGGTGTACGTACTCCCACAGTACTCAGGACCCGGAGCAATTACTGAGCAGAAGCTTGGCTGACTGAATGGACGAGACGGAGTTAATCCTACGGCAGAAGCTGACCTGAGAGCTATGGCCCTACTACTTACACCAAGAGAGGGCTAATGCAGGAATAACTCCTAGCTGGTAGGTGCTTCCCCCTGGGTGAAAAGACCACAAATTAGAAGCAATACGAATCCCACAAGACAAAAGACTGCTTCGTAAAAAAGTGCTGTGGTGGCTATATAAAGTCATAAATAAAACAGTATATTATAAAAAATTTCTGGCAGGCATCTGGTAATAGATTTTGACTGAATTGATTACTCACTGACAGTACTCAACATAGTCCTGCAAATGCATCAACTATGTAATGAACAGCTATTAAGTTTATTGATTTTCTGATTTCCATTGATAGCTAACAGGCCAAAGCTACACATCAATATTTGTGTTAGTAATACCCATGAGCTAACAATTTTGACAAATGAAAACCTCAAAAGTCTAAACAGTCCAAATTAATGGAAATTTGAAGGCCAAACCTCAGAATTTAAATGAAATATGTAACAAATGAATCTAATAAATTAATAACTCCATCAAGTCAGTGTTGATCATTGTCTTCCTCTAACAAACTTTAAAGGTTTCCTTTCGTCTAGAGACGGGATCAGGTGCTGTGTATTTCCTTCCACAATCAAGATTTTGAAATCAATATACTTTCCAGCTAATTCTTGCATAAACTTCACAAAGTGCTTTCGTAGAGTCAGTCCTTACAAAATTCCTGTGAGGTAGGTATTTTCCTACCTATTTTCTTCTTTGTACACAAAGAACTGAAGTTCAAGGGCACCTGGGCCGTGTAGCATTAAGCGTCTGACTCTTGGTCTCAGCTCAGGTCCGAGCTCAGGGCGTGAGATCAAGCCCTGCAGCCGGGGGCTCTGGGGGCTCTGCGCTCCACGTGGGGTCTGCTTGATTTTCTCTCTCCCTCTGCCCCTCCCATTTGTGTTCTCTTTTGCAAATAAATAAATAGATCTTAAAAAAAAAAGAACTGACGTTCAGTGTGATTAAGTGATATAGCCAAGGTCACGCAAACAGTAAGTAGAAAGGCCAGTATGTGAATGTAGGTCTTTCAATTAAAAAATATAAAGTAGTCATATATTTTTTTAAAGATTTCATTTATTTATTTGAGAGACAGGAAGAGGGAAGGCAGAGAGGGAGAAGCAGAATCCCCATGAGCAGGGAGCCCAACGTGGGGCTGGATCCCAGGACCCTGAGATCATGACCTGAGCAGAGGGCAGACCCTTAAACTGACTGAGCCATCCAGGCGCCCTGGTCCTTCCATTAACACAACTTTTTAACCGCATGTTACCTTGTATTTGTTGACTATACCATCACAAATTTCTACAGCATAGATCCTATTTTGTATTTTGCTCTCTCATCCCTACTTAACAAATCCTTTTAATGCCACAGACCCTCTCCTGGGAAAGTATGGTAAATTTTCAGAAGACTCAGGCTATCTCAGTGAATGCTTCATGGGTCCCTGCCACCCGCCTCCCCGCCTCCCCTTCTTAAAACCATCTTCGAGGCCTATTCCGGTGGTTCTCAAAGTGTGATTCCCAGAACAAAGCATCATCATCGGCTGGAAATCTGTTAGAAATGTAATTATTAGTCCACATCCCAGACCTACTGAATCAGACACACTGAGAGTGGTGCTGTCAATTTCCAGGTGATTTCAAGGCACACTCAAGTCTGAGAACTATAGGACTAGCCTTTTTTTTTTTTTTTCCAGTGTTATTAGTTTTTATTACAAAAAGTTAAAGCTACAAACTTCACATTTTTAAGTTGTACATCAGCAACAGCATTTAAGCTTTTTCCAAGTTGGTTCGGGTGCAAGCTGGTGGAAGAGATTTTTTTTCCTCTAGACGCAAAAAAGAAGAGAGTCCAAATACAATGAATACGATCCTGATGGAAATACACAGTGTGTAAGAAAGGATGGGATGGGAGGCTGAGGAGCTCCAATTCTTAGAGGCAATGTGGTATGCTAGAAAGGGCACTGGAATAAGAATCAGAAGACCTGCATTTGAATCCGAGCTCCACCATATTTTAGTTGCATGGCCTTGAGCAACAGACTTTATCCCTCTGAGCCTCAGTTTCCTTATCTGTAAAATGAGGACAATAATACCTACATCTCCCAGAACTATTAAGTTTTATAGATACAGTGCTATTCAGATTATCTACTGAATGAGCTTTGGTGTTTTGTATCTTAAAGGGAATTTGCTATAGGACTATCCTATTCAAATAGGAACTTGAACTCTCAATTATGCAAAAATGCGATAAATACATAAAATAAAAATTCTTATTCATAGGAAGAATAAGTATTCATAAGCTAAATTTTATCTCCTGGATATGTGTTATTAGCAATGTGATACTAATATTTAATAACCAGGGCCAAGCAGGGCACAGATACCACATAAGAACAGTTAATTCCCAGATAATTTTTCTTTTATGTATGCTTTGTCTATATACCATACACGTGTGTGGAGATACATAAACACTACACGTAATATATATATGTGTATAATCAGATTTTGTATATTTATAATTATGTTGTGATATTAGAATTACTTTCTTAAAATGTTGATTTAGGCCAGAGGTCAGCAAACTTTTCCCATAAAGTGCCCGACAGTGAGTAGGTTAGGCTTTGCAGGCTGTTTCGTGTCTGTCGTAACTAATAGATTTTGTGCTGTGATAGCACAAAAGCAGCCACGGACAATGTCAAACAATAACTGTGGCTTTTGTTCCAAAAGCATTTTATTCACAAAATCAGGTAGGGGGCTGGATCTGGCAGGTCGGCTGTAGTGTACTGTCATTAAAACACATTTCTATTACCGGAGCTTCCCGAGTGACTAAGGGCAGTGTGTGCAGAATCAGGGACCAAACGTTGCACGAATAATTCACAGAGGAGATACAGCTTTATAGGAGAAAGTACACGTAACAGGGTAAAGATTACATATGTACCTTTAAAGGCATCTACAGACTTAAACTTCAAAACCAGAAACTTTTTGAGGGGAAACATCTTAGAAGTGCTTGCTCTCATCCGATAAGGTATTATGTGCTTAACAAGTATTCACGGATATCTGTGGATTTAATGACTCGTGGGCTTTGCGACAAAAGAAAAATTCTACTTTGTGAATTGTTGTTGTTTAGAGCCAAGTTCATACCTTTTTTTTTTTTTTTAAATAGGTACTGAGGCAACATATAAAGAAAAATCAAGGGTTTGGGATATACAAACTGAGCTTGAATCCTGGTTCTGGTCATATTAATAGTGTGCCTAGAAAAAGTTATTTGACTTTTCTAAGACTCAGTTTCTTTTTTAGAATTTTATTTATTTATTTTTTTTATTCATGGGGGAGACAGACAGAGAGAGAGAGAGAGAGAGAGAGAGAGAGAGAGAGAGAGGCAGAGACACAGGCAGAGGGAGGAGCAGGCCCCATGCAGGGAGCCCGACGTGGGACTCGATCCCAGGACCCCGGGGTCACGCCCTGGGCCCAAGGCAGACGCCCAACTGCTGAGCCACCCAGCTGTTCCTGAGACTCAGTTTCTTTACTTGCAAAATGTCACCTACCTTAGCAGATCTTTGTGAGCATAAAAATGAGAGAGGGCACCTGGTGGCTGAGTCGTTGAGCGTCCTGGTCTTGATTCTGGCTCAGGTCATGATCTCAGGGTCCTAGGAGTGAGCCCAGTCTGGCTCTGCGCTCAGCAGGGAGTCAGCCTGAGGATTTTCTCTCTCATTCTCTCTCTCTCTCTCTCTGTCTCCCTTTCCTCTGCCCCTTCCCCCACCGGCTGCCCATGCGCTCTCCCTCAAATAAATAAAGAAATCTTAAAAAAAACTCAGCGAGAAAGCACGGAAAGGTGGAGGTGCTGGTTGTCAGCACATCCCGGTTTCTGTGCTGTGCCTGGTTTGCCGAGGGAGCCCTGAGAACACAAAGTATTTCAGTGTTTCCCCGAGTTCAAGGCGCAGGGAGGGAACAGCCTAACATCGAAGTGACAAAACGTTTCAAGAATCCATCGCTGACCCTTTCACACACCCCAACCCTCCTTTGGAAACAACCTCGGGGGTAGTTTTCGGCCTGGTCTTGTCCTTCCTAACGTGACTTCTGTGGAGGGGCGGTCGGTGCGGCCCATTCATGCAGGTTCTCTTAAAATGCTTCTTGCTCTCTGCCCACACCTGTCTTTGCATTTTCACGGCTCAACAAAAGCAAATCAGAGGTCCCGGCCTCAAAACCTGAGGGGACCCCAGGGGACCCGAGGGGGACCGAGGGGACCTCAGGAAACCTGCCTCAAAAGCCTCTGCCCGGAGCTGAGGGGCTTGAGGCCTCCGCGGCAGGGCGCCGGCTCGCTGCTGCTTGGTGCCAGGGGCCGCGGCCGCCCCTCCGCGGGGACCCGGTGACCGGCCGCTCCTCCCTCCCACGCGCTCCGACCCGGCCTGCCCGGCCTGCCCCCAGGCCCCGCTGAGCAGGAACGAGGGGGCGGTACCGCGCAGGGGAGCTCCGGGGGGGCCGGGCACGGGCGCCTGCGCCTGCTGCCGCAGCGAGCGCGGTCCCTCCACACCGAGGGTTCCGGACAGAAATGACCACTTTTTCGAGAAAAGGGACACCTGGCGCTTCTCTCTCTGCACCTGGTCGTGGAAGCTCCTGGCCCCCCGCCCTAGTTCTGCTGCCCGCTCCCGCCACGGCGCCCGCGGACGGGGAGACGTGCTCGGGGCAGGCGGGCGCCGGGCGGGGCGGGCGCAGCGCGGGCAGCGGGTGGCCCGGGCGCGCCCTTCAGTCCCTTCGCGCGTCTCTAACGGGACAGCGCGGCCCGCAGAAAGGAAACGTGAACCCGAGCGGCGTCCGCCACCACGGCCACGTGGCAGGACTCACCGGCAATTTGCTTATAGGAACAACAGTCCGCGCCCGGCCCACGCGCGGAGGCCCCGCAGCAGGCGGCCCGGGGCCTTCCCACTGCGTCTGCACCTGCGGCCCGGGCGGCCCGGGGCCTTCCCACTGCGTCTGCACCTGCGGCCGGGGCGGCCCGGGGCCTTCCCACTGCGTCTGCACCTGCGGCCCGGGCGGCCCGGGGCCTTCCCACTGCGTCTGCACCTGCGGCCCGGGCGGCCCGGGGCCTTCCCACTGCGTCTGCACCTGCGGCCCGGGCGGCCCGGGGCCTCGGCAGCTGGGCCAGAAGCCCGCGGGACGACGGGAAACACGATGGCTTCAAGCACCGTCTAATTCCTGAGCACGGTGAGGAGGCGCTTACGTCAAATAAAATAAATCAGAAGTCAAAAGGACCCGATAAACCAGTGCAGCTGAGACAAGAAAAATCCTCGACACATCAAGGCAGCAGCAGGCAAACCCAGAGCCTCCGCCGCAGAGGGGGCCGGCGGCTGGCTGTGCCGTGACCATCCACGAAGCTGACCGCACACACCTGCACCTTCACTACTGCAGCACATGACATAATGACTGAAAAGGACAGTATTTGCCCAATGACATCATGCTGCCATCCACTTCCGACAGTTAACCACATCTAACTGAAAACTTAAGTCCACTTTTATGAATCGCCAGTTAAAAACTATACAGTTTTAACAAGGACCGTTATATCAGACCCTTAACATTCTTCTTCTTTTTTTAATTTTATTTATTTATTTATTTATTGATTGATTGATTGTCACACACCGAGAGAGAGAGAGAGAAAGAGGCAGAGACACAGGCAGAGGGAGAAGCAGGCTCCAAGCACCAGGAGCCCGACGTGGGATTCGATCCCGGGTCTCCAGGATCGGGCCCCGGGCCAAAGGCAGGCGCCAAACCGCTGCGCCACCCAGGGATCCCTTAACATTCTTCATTTGGGATCTCAAGAGCCGACACCTACTCCGGGAAACAACCAACCAAACAAAAAGAAAACCAAAACCAAAAAGCCTGGTACTCCCATAATCCTGAATATCCTGAAATTTGACTGAATCACCTGTCAAAGCCAGTTTAAGTTTACATCTCTACACTACACCATACATCTCTACACTTTATACCCACTAAATGTAGGGACCTACATTAAAAATATTTCCCGTTTTTTCTGTCAAACTAAAAGAATTTTTTATTGAACGAAATTAATTGACTTATTATTGGTGGGTGGCAAAGCAAAGCTTATTGAGCGATAGTAAAGTACATCGAACGACAGCACCCCCGAAGAGGGAGGGGACCCAAAAGGGTTTCCTGTCAAAATTTTTATAAAGGCTTCCACGAGGAAAGATCTTTTCAGTGAAAGTGCTGCTATAGCTACTATTTTACTTCCTCTAGAGTCCTTTCCTCTGGCCTATTTCCTAGTTGACAACAGGAAAGGAGATATCTATTGTATAAATCACATTAACCAGGAAAAACGTGATAAAGTGACCAGTCTCAGCTGACCTCAAAATAGGGAAGAAAAGATAATATTTGAAAAGCAAAAGTTTTATATAGTTTAACGTGCTGACCTCACTTAAGTATCAGACTAATAAATGATCTCTGCTCCCCCCGCCAAATTATTAGAGGTTTGTCTTCAACTGCTAAAATTACACTTAGTGAATCTGTTATATTAAATTAGAGCTCAGTGCCGCTGTTAATCTTTGTCCCATTAAGTTATAAAAGTAACGCAGTTAACGGCTGCACAATCCTCACAACCTTAGCTGTACACGTATACACGAGCACTAATCAAGATCACTCAGCAGGTCAGCAGATTGAGATCAGAGTAAGTGTCCATCTTCCGGGCTCCAGGCAGAAATGTCTCTGTTCACCTACAGATGTATGACGTGGGGCTTAACGCTGTCCCACACCGTGAGGGCACCTACACATTACGGAGTCTACCGGTCACCTTATCTAAATTTCATAGGTACAAATAACAGCTAGGCTTCATTGGCTAATTCATTTGTAATTTGCTTCTAATAAAAATACTCCATACTACTACATGGAACGACGACATCTATAAGATATACTTTAAGACACTACTTTGATTTTCTGCCCAAGGTGCCTGTTTTGCTTCATTTTAAGTACATAGGATAATTTAAAGAATTACACTAAAAATAATCAGTTTGTTTTGTTACATTTATTTTAAAAGTCTTTAAAGTGACAAATAGATTTTCAATTAAAGACAAACCATAGTATTTTTGTTCCATTGTACCTAGTTCAGTTAGAGTTACCCAATACCCTCTTTTACTTTTTTTCAGGACGTAATGGACAATGTTCTCTGGTTGTTCTGTGATAAGAAAACACTTTTATACGTTATCTCAATATTCTCTAGTTCAGAAATTCAACTACATTATCTTTTAGGAAGTTAATAAGATAGCAATCCCTTTTCCTGTTTTACTACCGAATCATCCTATATTTTTAATCTATTAAAAATGATACTAAGAAGCTACAACTAAAGTTTAATAGCAGGTTGAAATATATCATTTCTTTTTAAGGACGACTGGAATTTGGCTTTAGTTAATAGCTCAACCAACAATATTCCATATAAAATAAACATATCTTTTACATCATATATATCACACTAAGCTCTAAAATAAATTACTTTGATATACTTATTAATCTCCTACATTCTGGCTCATTTCTTCTATCTACTGTAATGTAAAACATTGCGCCCTCAGCAATATAAAATTGTCCTATATACTTTAATTTGTCCCACATTCTTTTTTTTTCAAATAAAATGTCAATAGAAAGACTAAGCATACATATAAAGATCATAGCTAACGCCAGATGTTGACAGAGTCTCTGGAGACCAGAGATTCCACACCAGGTGGTTGAGCCAGCCTAATGAAGCAACACATGCTCATAAGGGATACAAAGGGTGGACTTGGAGGGACCTGCTCTCATTTGGTTATTTATGAAAGTATAGAGAAGGATTTGAAATCAAAGTACAAATGAAATTAAATCAAAGCCTTCCCATTCCATATAGCAGGATTTTTTTTTTTTGTTAAAGGTTTTAAAATTTGTCTTCAAAATTAGGGCTGAGGCATAACATCTTTTATGTATACTTTTAGTGACAGGGTTTCATTAAATATATTTCCACTCCTCTACCAAGTGGGAAAAATGAAAATAAACAACTTTAAGTGGATTAAAATACAAACATAATTTCTTAAAACTTATTAGGTTTCTTATATCAAAAGACTTAAAAATGTGAGTTCAGGTCAGTGCTATTACAATAAACTTTAGTAAATGGACTGACCATAAAGCATGACCTTAGGCAATAACTAATGAACCTGAGAGCATTTTAATATATTTTCTTATCACCAAGTGAAGCACTTTAAGTTATTACCGCTAGGCTGCATGACCTCATGCAATTGAATCACGCTAGAGCCAAATAGGCTAATGTCTTTGATAGCAATTAGATAAAGGCAGGATGTTAACTTTTACTTTAAGAAGTGTTAAACAAAGAGACTCATCTTCTGGCTTAACTGAGTTAGAAATAAGCTACTCATTTAACAGTAGAGGTTAATGTGGGAATGGCCTCTTTCACCTGTCACAAGAAAATTTTATTTTAAAAACTATCAGGGAATTGTATTTTTATAATGGACACTTTGCTAGTGTTTCTAAGGTTTCCAATAAAAATCTTAATATATTCTAATATCTAAGATCTAAGTACCTCCCCTCTAATGTCTAAGATTTCTAATATTCTCAGCATTGGTTGAGAAACATACTCTGGTCAGTCATTATCACAAGAATTGCTTATCTGAGCTGAACATGGCAGTCACAAAAGAGAAATTAAATGATAAAACAGTACAACAAAGGTAATATAATACAGATACTAATATTTTATCAGACCTCAGGTGCCATTGATTGTAATACACAGTTCTATCACATAGAGTAAAAGAGAGAAAACTGTCAAACCATGGTACAATGCTTTCTTATCACTGAGAATTTTTTAAAAAAGACGTTATCTATTTATGTGATTGAGAGAGCAAGAGAGTACAAGTAGGGGAGCAGCAGAGGGAGAGGGAGAAGCATGCTCCTCGCTGAGCAGGGAGCCCAATGCAATGCGGGGCTCCATCCCAGGACCCCGAGATCATGACCTGAGCCAAAGGTGGACATTGAACCCACCGAGCCACTTGATGCCCCATCACTTAGAATTTTTTATAGCTGGTTTTTTTTAGAGATTTTATTATTTATTCATGAGACACACACACACACACACACGCACACACACACGCAGAGGCAGAGGCACAGGCAGAGAGAGAAGTAGAGAGAGGCAGGCTCCCTGTGGGGAGCTCAATGTGGGACTCAATCCCAGGACCCTGGGGTCATGCCCTAGGCCGAAGGTAGCCGATCAACTGGTGAGCCAACCAGGCGTCCCTTTTTATAACTATTGAAAGAGCTCTTTTAAACCGAAAACAGATTTTTAAAATTTTATTTTATAATATTTTTTGGTGCAGAAAGGTGATCTTATTAAAGCACAGGGACAGGACCCATGAACAGAACAAGCTGCTGCCTGAAAACAGATTTTAAAAACTTACACATCACTGTTGCACATACATAAAAAAGCCTGAGGGCAGCCCTGGCGGCGCAGCAGTTTAGCGCCTGCCTTCGGCCCGGGGCGCGATCCTGGAGACCCGGGATCGAATCCCGCGTGGAGCTCCCTGCAGGGAGCCTGCTTCTCCCTCTGCCTGTGTCTCTGCCTCTCTCTCTCTGTCTCTATGAATAAATAAATAAAGTCTTAAAAAAAAAAACCAAAAGCCTGAGATAGAGAAACAAATTGGCTATGGTAGTCCTAACACTTTTTCACATTCAAAATATAATTTTCTTGAATCTTTCAGCTTAGGGTTGTTGGTGTCTGTGTCTTGCTCCCAGTAAATGTTCTCTGCCGTTAGGGGTACGTGTGAAGCAGCCTTTCTTAAAGGTTCTCACTTTCAAAACTGCACCATTCAACACGTGAATAATCAGGAGCGGTCAGTGAAAGAACGACGACGCCCTGTGAATCCCCGACTGTGCTCGTCCCTGGCGGCGTGAGGTGAACCAAGGCTCCATCGGGTGAGTCCGACTACACAGAGATGCTGTGTGCGCACGGTGCGGGCTAAGACATCCGCGTCCCCTGAGAAACCTTAAGAATATACACAGGTTCCTGGGTTGACGCCCTCAGCATCCTAGAAAACACAAGGTGCTCGGGATTTAGGGCCTTGAGAACCATCCGCAGGTGATTCTGAGTGTGCCAGGCTTGGGTCGTGCCGCGGCAGTTGAGAGCGGGTGGCGACACTGAAGCTCAGGTCCAGCGCTGCGCAGGCGCCTGGCGGTGACCCAGCTCCGCGGGGCTGTGAAGGCAGCGGCGAAGGTCGAGTTCCCGCGCTGCTGGGCCTCGGTGTGGGACCTCCACAAGTCACTTAAATCGCCGAGCTCCCTTGCTTTCTTTTTTTGGATTTTTATTTATTTATGATAGTCACAGTGAGAGAGAGAGAGAGAGAGAGGCAGAGACCCAGGCAGAGGGAGAAGCAGGCTCCACGCAGGGAGCCCGACGGGGGACTCCATCCAGGGTCCCCAGGATCGCGCCCCGGGCCGAAGGCGGGCGCCAAACCGCTGCGCCGCCCAGGGGTCCCTCCCTTGCTTGCCCAGCGAGAGCACGCGGCGCACAGGCCGGGCGCGGGGCTGCCATCAGGGCGGCTGTGTCCCGCCGCGGGGCCTGCTGAAGCCCGCTGAGGCCCTGCGCCCTCAGCTGCCCCAGCACCCCCGGGGTTCACCCCTGCGCCCTCAGCTGCCCCAGCACCCGCGGGTTCACCCCTGCGCCCTCAGCTGCCCCAGCACCCGCGGGTTCACCCCTGCGCCCTCAGCTGCCCCAGCACCCCCGGGGTTCACCCCTGCGCCCTCAACTGCCCCAGCACCCCCGGGGTTCACCCCTGCGCCCTCAGCTGCCCCAGCACCCGCGGGTTCACCCCTGCGCCCTCAGCTGCCCCAGCACCCGCGGGTTCACCCCTGCGCCCTCAGCTGCCCCAGCACCCCCGGGGTTCACCCCTGCGCCCTCAGCTGCCCCAGCACCCCCGGGGTTCACCCCTGCGCCCTCAGCTGCCCCAGTACCCGCGGGTTCACCCCTGCGCCCTCAGCTGCCCCAGCACCCGCGGGTTCACCCCTGCGCCCTCAGCTGCCCCAGCACCCCCGGGGTTCACCCCTGCGCCCTCAGCTGCCCCAGCACCCCCGGGGTTCACCCCTGCGCCCTCAGCTGCCCCAGCACCCGCGGGTTCACCCCTGCGCCCTCAGCTGCCCCAGCACCCGCGGGTTCACCCCTGCGCCCTCAGCTGCCCCAGCACCCGCGGGTTCACCCCTGCGCCCTCAGCTGCCCCAGCACCCCCGGGGTTCACCCCTGCGCCCTCAGCTGCCCCAGCACCCCCGGGGTTCACCCCTGCGCCCTCAGCTGCCCCAGTACCCGCGGGTTCACCCCTGCGCCCTCAGCTGCCCCAGCACCCGCGGGTTCACCCCTGCGCCCTCAGCTGCCCCAGCACCCCCGGGGTTCACCCCTGCGCCCTCAGCTGCCCCAGCACCCCCGGGGTTCACCCCTGCGCCCTCAGCTGCCCCAGCACCCGCGGGTTCACCCCTGCGCCCTCAGCTGCCCCAGCACCCGCGGGTTCACCCCTGCGCCCTCAGCTGCCCCAGCACCCCCGGGGTTCACCCCTGCGCCCTCAGCTGCCCCAGCACCCCCGGGGTTCACCCCTGCGCCCTCAGCTGCCCCAGCACCCGCGGGTTCACCCCTGCGCCCTCAGCTGCCCCAGCACCCGCGGGTTCACCCCTGCACCCTCAGCTGCCCCAGCACCCCCGGGGTTCACCCCTGCGCCCTCAGCTGCCCCAGTACCCGCGGGTTCACCCCTGCGCCCTCAGCTGCCCCAGCACCCGCGGGTTCACCCCTGCGCCCTCAGCTGCCCCAGCACCCCCGGGGTTCACCCCTGCGCCCTCAGCTGCCCCAGCACCCCCGGGGTTCACCCCTGCGCCCTCAGCTGCCCCAGCACCCGCGGGTTCACCCCTGCGCCCTCAGCTGCCCCAGCACCCCCGGGGTTCACCCCTGCGCCCTCAGCTGCCCCAGTACCCGCGGGTTCACCCCTGCGCCCTCAGCTGCCCCAGCACCCGCGGGTTCACCCCTGCGCCCTCAGCTGCCCCAGCACCCCCGGGGTTCACCCCTGCGCCCTCAGCTGCCCCAGCACCCCCGGGTTCACTCCAGGCTTGTTCATACGGACGGACCCGAAAACCGCAAGGACTTCCTGGCGGCGCCCCCCCTTCTCACGGCTCACGGCAGCCTCCCTGGAGTTCTCTCCCGGGGCTTCCTTCCACTTTGCTTCCTGCACATCAAGGCCGCGCTCCCCCGCGGGCCGCGAGCTTGTGCGCAGCGAGGCCCAGCCCGGCTTATCCGGAGCCCTCACGGCCAGCGCGGCGCTGGGAAGGAAGAGCCCCGGGCTCGCTGGGCGGAGGACCAGGGCGGAGGACCAGGGCGGAGGGCGAGGGAGGACGAGGGAGGAGGACGAGGGCGGAGGACCAGGGCGGAGGGCGAGGGAGGAGGGCGAGGGGAGGGCGAGGGAGGGCGAGGGAGGAGGGCGAGGGAGGAGGGCGAGGGAGGAGGATGAGGGAGGAGGACCAGGGCGGAGGGCGAGGGAGGACGAGGGAGGAGGACGAGGGCGGAGGACCAGGGCGGAGGGCGAGGGAGGAGGGCGAGGGAGGAGGGCGAGGGAGGAGGGCGAGGGAGGAGGATGAGGGAGGAGGACCAGGGCGGAGGGCGAGGGAGGACGAGGGAGGAGGACGAGGGCGGAGGACCAGGGCGGAGGGCGAGGGAGGAGGGCGAGGGAGGAGGGCGAGGGAGGAGGATGAGGGAGGAGGACCAGGGCGGAGGACCAGGGCGGAGGACCAGGGCGGAGGGCGAGGGAGGAGGGCGAGGGAGGAGGATGAGGGAGTAGGACCAGGGCGGAGGACCAGGGCGGAGGACGAGGGAGGAGGACCAGGGCGGAGGACGAGGACGAGGGCGGAGGACCAGGGCGACGGCTCCGAGGCCAGGCCCCGCCTCCACGGGGACCGCCGCTGGCTGCGGGAGGTCGCCGCTCGCTGGGGGCTGGTACCGCTGGGCTGGTCGGTCTGTAAAGCGGCGCGCACGTGGGGGCTGGGGGGGGGGGCAGAGCATCCGGGGAGCGCGAGTCGCGTCCCTTTCCGGACTCTGAGAGCGTCTCAGCCGGTTCCGGGGACCCGACCAGCACGGGGATCGCCGCGGCCGCCGGCACACCCCGCACCTCCTGGAACAAAACTGATTCCGCGCCTGGAGCCTAAGGACAGCTTTGGAATCAGGCCCCAAACCCTTTTAAGCGCCGTGTGGGCACTTCACGTCCACGTGTGCGCCCGACAACCCGGGGAGAGGCCTTTTTTCATGTTCATCGTTTTAGGGGGGAACGTCCTCGAACGACAGCTTGGGGCCACTGGAAACGCCACCCCTGCAATGCAGGAGTCCGCCCATATCGGGAAACAAGCTCACGTGACCCTGCCACATGACTGACGGACTCACGAACGTCTCGGAATCTGACTTTGAGGTGGGAGACTCGGCAGTTTCAAACGGCAGCCAGGGCGACGCGGGGGGGAAAGACAAAGCCCACAGCAGCCCAGAGCAGCGGCTCCTGAGCGGAAAGCGCGACCTCGTCCCAGCCACGTGGCTTCGGATTCGCCGAGAAGCGCCCGACGGGAGCAGGGCTCGGGCTGCACACTGCCTCGGCGCTCAGGGAGACCAGACGCTGTTGATGGTCTCGATACGTTTCCGTTATGTCCTTTGCGCAGGACTTAAAGAGAGACGTTAGAATCCGGACCAAGCTTGGCTTCATGTGCGAAGTAAGACATTTGCTTTGAGCACCGACCTTTCACGGCGATTTGAATGTTTGTCTTCTTGAAGAGGTAAAAACATCCGAATATTGAAAACGTGGCATTATCTCGGTTACTCACCAAAAGTACGATCTATAGTTGATGTCAGGTAATGATCGATGATACAACCAAGCGGACTTTTTAGTGAACGAGATACATGAAGCAGCCTATGATCTTCATTCTTAGGTTACCAGGGGAAAACAGTTAGCATCTTTCTGAATCATATTGATAAAGGTTTAATAATGTGGATTGCTAATGAGTAAATATTGAGAAATCATGCTGAAAAGTAATGAAACCAGTTGAAAACGAGCCCCTGCAGGTCTAGGAGTGGGTTGAGTTTGTTTGACATTTCAGCAAAATATTTAGCTTTCAAATAAAAGGTCAAGAAAAAGGATCACATAGAAAACTGCATCTTCTATTTTATATTCTAGCAAATATATTTGCTTGCGGTAGCTGGAAAAGCTAAAACCAGAACACTTTCATTTTATATGAGAATTATATATGGTAAACATAATCAAATTATTGGTGAGCCTTCCTACTGTTCTTAGATAGAAAGCTTCCCCCAATAATGTCCATTTATCTATACTCCTATTTACGAATAGTGATTAGTGACTTCTATGAAATAATATTATTTCCAAATACTGATTGAAGCACTTTATAAATTATTTTAGAATCAAGCATTGAGCATTTGATTAAAAGACTTTTATCTCTGAAAAGCACAAAAATAAACTGCTGCTAGAGAACTGCCCGAAGAGATTAGAATATATATATATATATATATTTTTTAAACTAGTATGCACAGCTTAATCATGATTTCCTTACATGGCAGGTTATTTATTTTTACACTTCACAGAGTAGCAAATCTTCATAATGGCAGGTGTGGGGTTCCCTCTATGCTTTGAACGTCTTAGATACCGATGGTTTACTTATTTTCATTTAAAAATGATAGTGAAATTCCCTTACTAACCAGTAACATCTTTCTTGTTTGTACTCACTCATTCTTTCTGCCCACGTGGGCCTCACTTCTAAGCCCATTCAAAATGATGTTTTCCAAGCATGTGCCACATGACTTGTTCATATAAATGGAGCAAATTAAACTGTCTCCACATATATCCTATCACATTTGTAGCCCTGATTTCTCTCTTTAACACGTGGCCAAGACACCGTATTATCTGCCTGCAGAGGTTGACCTCAGGATATTAGATTCTGCTGCACAGCTCTCTTGTACTAAACCGAGGGGAAACACTTAATCACCCCTGCCTTTTCAGGAAAAAATCAACCTTAAATTTGCCATGATGAAAAATCAATAAACCAGTAATTGCTTGGCTTATCATTGCGTGGAGGAACAAATTGGGAAGCGAAGCTTAGCGTCCACACAGATTTCAGTGAGACACATGGAGTTTCAGGATCACTAAGCTAGAAAAGGAAAAGGTCTCAGAGTGATAATTAAATCTACTCATGCTGATTTTCTGCCAAATTTATTTCCCAAGAGTATATAAAAATGTTTCACTGCTTACTAGTCAGGCATAACTAATCAAATCAACGTTACACAAACACATACAAGAAACAAAAAATGTAAATTCAAGACCGTAGGCGTGAGAATATATCCTTGAAAAGGAATATTAATAAAAGTCAGTTTTAAAGGAACTTACATTTGTCTTCTTAAAGATGAAAAGTTTATCTCTTTGCTTTGTAAATGCCCATAAAAATCTTAATTTCATTAGCATTCTAGTTATTAATTACTTCCTATCCTTTCAACTCTGTAAAAGTTTTCAATTGAGCAGCAACATTTACAAATAAATCTCAAACTATGAAGCGTTAAATATTTTTCGTTCCCAGAATGATCTTTCTGGCTCATTTTAGTTGGATTTTCTACATTTTGCTGAAGCAAATACACGCTATCACATCTAAATCAGTACATTATTTCCATCTATTTTCACCACGTTGAATGTGAACAATCAGACCTGTTGTCTAAATTAGGCTTTACAAGTAAACACAGATGAAATAAAATGAGGTATATAAATCATCTTTCCCACAAGGAAAACACACATCAACAGAAAATACTACTGTAAATGTTTAGTGGTTTAAAAATTATTACTACTAATAGACCTAATTTCATGCAGCAAATTAGCATAGTTCTAATGGAAGTGCAAATGTAATCACACTCAAACATTCACATTAAGAAGAAAAAGGAGGATGAAGCTTTTTCTTTTTCTTTTGTTAAAAAATGATTTTATGTGTGTCCTTCAACTGGCTACTGGGACTATGATAATTAAAACATTTAAAACAGCACAAGCCCCCCAGTCTCTAATCTGAAGCTCAGGTCAGCTGTCTGTAGACTCTAATTTGTCCTCCATTTGTATTCATGACAAGAAAATACTGAATATTTAACAGCAAGCCAGCAGGAGGGGGTATTGTGGGCTTAGAGGTTAAATAATTTGATTTCTGTGCAGATTACATGTAACATCCAACATCTAATCTCACACCTGATTTGGCAATACAATTACAATAAAAATAATGTAGGGACACTATAACTGTAAAGTGGAGAAATAAAAACTTTTTTCCAGTGGGTTGAGAAACTAATTTTATTTAAAGTATTACATTTGTTTACTATATATTTCTGAGGCCCAACTTTTCAACAGTAAAGGTGAAAATGACTTTACAAAGCATGAAAGTTGATCAGAAAAGTATGTAATTTCTACTTTCTTTTATGGGTATCATAGGTTCTATCTATTTAGGGAAACTTGCCAACAAAATATATGGAGGATGCGGAGGGGACTTTAAGAAGTCTCCTAGTCTATTCTCCTGCCTTTAGGCAACTACACTGAAACAGAAGCTTTGTTTTGATCTAAGATAAACTTCCATCTGTTGAAAAATCCAAGAGCTGTTTTAGGAGAACTGCTGCTTCTTAATGCTAGGTAAGAAAAGAATAATTAAATGGAAAACTGGAAGTTAAAAAACTCCGTTTCTTTAGAACATCATGGAATTCCTTATAAATGTCACATAAAAAATTGAATTAAAGAATAATATAAAAAAAGAATAATATCTACTGGATTAAGACTTAGGTTACATAGGTAAAGGATTAGGAGGCTTACTGATCATACGAAAATACACAGACATGCGAATACATTTTGAATTTACAGTTTTCAATCTTTTGTTTTTTGATAAGATCCTCAGCAACTATTTGTTTTTCTTTACTGAGTGGTGGCTTTGTCTTCATAAATGTGAATTTTATCACAGTAACTTGTTAATTCACTATCGAAAAGGAATTTATTTCAGTGAAACTGAGGACAAAAATAGACAAGTATATTCAAACAATAAATAAGAAACGTAACACTAAAGGATTTTATTAAGTTGACTTTCTATACTGGTAAGGTTCAATGTCACATTTTAAAAATGAACTCTTTACTGATTTTTTTTCTTTTCTAAGAATTCCTTGGGGAGTCATCATTGTTAATTATTGCATTAATTGCCCTGTGCTAGGTGCTGGGCAGACCAAAGTCAGTACATACACACAGTCTCTGCTGTCTTGTAGCTCACATTTTAGTGGAGCAAACATCATTATTACTATTATTTAAGTTTAAAAAAAAGCAAGGGAGTTGATCCAATTAGAAGATGGAAAGGAATACAGAATGAAACACAGGGCACTATTCATACTCTCAAGAAGCTTCCAATATTTGTTGTATACAAATTCACATTTAAAATAACCTCAATTAGTTTTTTTTTTTTTAATTACTTTTGCTTCATTCCTGTCTTTAGTTTGTGACAAGGCAGTTCTGTGCGCGGCTTTACTCTGCCTCCTTTAGGGACTGGCAACTTTGCTGCAGCTGACGTGATGAAGAACAAATGAACCAACCCCAACGCTGCTGACCAACCTAAAATCCAAACTCACAGACTCTTCCCAATCATGTGATCTAGTTTGTTCTCTTGTGTGATCTGTATAAATAACTATTTGTAACCTAATTTCCCGGTGTGTGAGAGGGGAGGGCTGAAGTAGAAAATCATTAATGTTTATTTATCCAACAAGCGAGTTCTTAATGAGCGGCTACGACTGGTCTTTTAGTACTTACCTATGGGAACGGAGCAGTGACCTGGACACAGAGGAGGAGCACTGATTCCAGTTTGATGGGGATTAGGGAGCGAAAGAGGGAGGGAACCAATAAGAGCGTTTTCCCTGATACCTAACATGACTCAGATTATATGTTAAACAAAAAGCAATCTCTGATGATCAAGGAAATTGTGAGAACTTTCTCTGGGGCTGACTCAGAGGACAACATAAACGATGCTGCTTCCTGGCAGTCCCCAAACCAGCCTATATGAATAAAGCTCCTTCTTCAAATAGCAAGGTGGATTTCTGTCTCTACAGGCCATTTCTAAAAGCTCAGAGCTGTCCTTCCTTCTAAATTTTGTTTGGAAATATTAATTCTGTTAGAGTTAACTCAGCAGTTTCAGAGGTCTCTGTTCTGTTTCTCCAGAGATTCATAGAATTCCTTTGTAAATACACCTGTGATGATATGCTTGGAGTATTTAGGTACAACACCCCTGGATAGGCACCTTCATGATAATGAATTAAAGGCATAATGATAAGGTTCTGGAATGAGCCACACACTATAAATATGACTTAAGGGAGTTTAGGAAACTACATAAAAAATTTAATTTTGCAATGGAAGTGGAATTAAGGTGGCATTCTTCTAAAAAAAAAAAAAACCCAAGCCAATATATTTGCATTTATATTTTTCTGATAGTCACCTTTCAAGGTAAAATAGTTCACAGAGAAATTCATGTAAAACGCACAACTAAATCTAGTTTTAGTACAATTTTAGTACAGTTTTAGTAGTTACGCCCAAATGTCAGTTACTGATAAGCAGGCCATGATTTTTATAATTTGCCTAACTTCCTTCCAAGAGACTGTAATACAAAAATCAGAAAAAAACCATTTTCTCATTTAGAGAACTTTCAAGTCCAATGTATAACTTTTTTACATTCTTCGCTAGAATCTAAAGTTTGGAAACTCAGGTGCCCGGGATAAAAAGCTGGGACACGGCCGGGTGAGGGCAGCGTTCAGATGGAGGCGGGGCCAGGCAGGGGTGACTGCTCCTGGGTGAGGGTTCACTGGACCGGGGGTGGGGGGGCTTTCAGCTCAGGGGGGAAGGGGCGGATGCAGACTCATCTCATCCTTCAGCACTAGAAGCCGTGGGGGCCAGTGGAGGCCAGAACGGCTCACCCCAGGCCCCTGCCCCCACCCCCACCAGGGCATTTCCACTGGAACAAGCCTGAAAATCCGCCCAGCAGAACCCTCCCCTAGAAGGGCAGCGCCAGCACCAAGGCTACTGAGCAGAGAACCGCGAGGCTCAGCTCTAGGGGAAATGGGATATAGCTCACTTTTTACTTTTATTCTTTATTTTATTATTTTTCCCATTTATTTTCTATTTTTCTCAGTTCCTTTAAAATTTTTTTTATTGTTTTTCATTTTCATTTATTGTATTATATATTTTACATTTTTGCTTATTTTCATTATGTATTTTTGTATTTGGGGATCTAGATTTTTTTTAACAAGCAGACCAAACCACATCTAAGATCTAGGTTTTTTGGTTTTTGTTCTTCTTAAGATTTTATTTGACAGAGAAAAAGAGAGCACAAGCAGGGGGAGCAGCAGGAAGAGGGAGAGGGAGAAGCAGGCTCCCCGTGGAGCAGGGAGCCCCACACAGGGCTTAACCCCGGGACGTTGGAGCTAAAGGCAGATGCCCAATTGCCTGAGCCACCCAGGTGCTCCAATTTTTCTTCTTTCTTTTCTGAACAAAATGATGAGACAGAGAAATTCACCCAAAAAGAACCGGAAGTAGGATTCACGATTAGGGATTTAATCAATACAGATATAAAATGTCCGAACCGGAATTAAAAACAATTATAAGGATACTAGCTGGGATTGAAAAACAGCTTAGAAGACACTAGGGAATCCCTTACTGCAGATAAAAGAACCAAAATCTAGTCAGGCCAAAATTAAAAATGCTATAACCAAGATGCAAACACACATGGAGCCCATAAAAATGAGGATGGATGGGGGAATCCCTGGGTGGCTGAACGGTTTGGCGCCTGCCTTCAGCCCAGAGCATGATCCTGGGGTCCCGGGATTGAGTCCCATATCGGGCTCCCTGCGTGGAGCCTGCTTCTCCCTCTGCCTGGGTCTCTGCCTCTCTCTCTCTCTCTCTCGTGAATAAATAAATAAAATCTAAAAAAAAAAAAAAGGATGAAGCAAAGGAGTGAATCAATGATACAGAAGACAGAATTATGTAAAATAATGAAGCTGAAAGGAGAGGGAAAGAAAGGTAATGGACCACAAAGGTAGACCTAGGGAACTCAGTGACTTATTAAAACAAAATAACATTCATATCATAGGAGTCCCAGAAAATGAAGAGAGAGAAAAAGGGGCAGAAGATTTATTTGAACAAATTATAGCTGAAAACTTCCCTAAGCCGGGGAAGGACATAGACATCAAAATCCAAGAAGCACAGAGAACTCCCATTAAATTCAACAAAAGCCAACCACTGCCAGGGCATATCATAGTCAAATTCATATAATACACAGACAAGGAAATAACCCTGAAAGCAGCAAGAGAAAAAAAAGTCCTTAATCTAAAAGGGAAGACCGATCAGGTTTACAACAAATCTGTCTACCAAAACTTGGCAGGCCAGAAAGGAGTGGAAGGAAATATTCAACATGCTGAACTGGAAAAATATGCAGCCAAGAATTCTCTATCCAGCAAAGCTGTCATGCAGAATAGAAGGAGAGTTAAGATTTTCCAAACAAAAACTAAGGAAGTTCCTGACCACTAAACCAGCCTTGCAGGAAACTTTAAGGGGCTCTTTGGGTGGAGGAAAAAAACACAAAAAACACAAAAGCAACAAAGACTAGAAAGGACCAGAGAACATCACCCGAAATATCAACTCCACAGGTAACACAATGGACTAAATTCGTATCTTTCAAGAATCATTCTGAATGTAAATGGACTAAAGACTCCAATCAAAAGACACAGGGTATCAGAATGGATTAAAAAAACAAGAGCCATCTATAAGCTGCCTACAAGAGACTCAGTTTAGATCTAAAAACACCTGCAGATGGAAAGTGAGGGGCTGGAAAACTATCTATCATGCTAATGGACGTCAAAAGAAAGCCAGAGTAGCCATACTTCTATCAGACAAACTAGATTTTAAACCAAAGGCTGTAACAGAAGATGAAGAAGGGCATTATATCATAAGTAAGGGGTCTATCCATCAAGAAGATCTAACAATTGTAAATATTTATGCCCTCAACTTGGGAGCACCCAAATATATCAATCAATTAATAGACCTCACGAAACTCATTGATGGGGCACCTGAGAGGCTCAGTCATTAAGTGTCCTACTCTTGATTTCAGCTCAGGTCACGATCTCAAGCCCTGCATCAGGCTCCATGCCCAGCTGAAGATTTTCTTTCTCCCTCTCCCTCTGCCCCTCCCCGCCACACATGCTCTCTCACTCTCACTCTCTCTCACAAAAAAAAAAAAAAAGTCACTGATATTAATATAATGATAATAGAGAGTTTTAACACCCCACTTACAGCAATGGACAGATCATCTAAGCCGAAAAATCAACAAGGAAACAATGGCTCTGAATGACACACTGGACCAGATGGACTTCACAGATATATTCAGAGCATTCCTAAAGCAGCAGAGTACATATTCTTCTCAAGGGCACATGGAACATTCTCTAGGACGGAGCACTACTTTGAGGAAATAACCTATTTTCTCTATTTTATATCTAGAGGATAGTTCTAAATCTTTACAAATTTAAAAAAAGTTAGACTGGGCAATTTGATGGTTATTAAAATACTGAAAAGCATTACGTTTCAGCACCGAGTGGATCTAACTTCAGGGTAATATTTTCATTGTTCTATTAATCAAACAAACAAAACAACTGAAGAGTCTCCTGCTAGGGCAGAGTCAGTTATTAAACACTGTCCAGAAGCAAATATTGTCCATTACAAGAATTGTTTCAGAGTTAACTAAACAGTATTTTCTCAATTATAAAATGAGATTAATACTTCCTACCTCACAGAATTGAGAAGAGTACGTAACATACCCTTGTGAAAGTTCACTGAAAATCATAAAATACTATGCAAATAAAAGGAAGAGCTATTATTATTATTCCCTCTCTGGCCTAAATTATCCCTCTTTCCACCACAGTTGGTTTATAGCTCTGGAAGTACAAATTCTCTAAGATTGCATAAAGGAAACCTCTTTATGAACAAGTGGAACGACTTTCCATGTATGTATTAGCAGGGGCCTGTACGGGTATGGCACTAAGGCCTGACATCTGTATTGCTTATTACCGAACTACATATCTCTGAAAAAATATGCTTCTACCAGTGTAAATATCCCATAACAGAGAAATGCATAAATTAAGTCATAGTATACCGATAAGTATGGAATACTATGCAACCATTCAGGTGTTCTCAAAGCTCTTCATAACATGAGAAAGTAACTATGTATACCACACAACCAGTGAAAAATGCAGACTACAAAATTATATGTACCTGGGGGTTGAAAAAAGTGAAATGGATTTGTAGAGTGGGAGGTGGGGCAAGGTGTGTTTATACTTCATTTTTACTATGTAAAAAAGTGGAGGCCTAGAGAATGTGGCCTCTTATCTCTTGTAATACACAGCTGATAAATTAAACTAACATTGTAGTGCTGTATGATCTCAACATCATACAACAAACAAACATTAGGAGGATATACTAAAATGTAGCCAGAAGTTCTCTCTCTGGATGGTAGGATTATGTGTATTTATTTCCCTCGTTACACTTTTTATATACTGTTTGCATTTTCTACAATAGACTCATATTATTTTTTAAATAAAATTATATTTAAAAGAATGACTCTAGGCAAAACAAAATGCAATATACAAAGTCTTAACAAACAAATTTTCACAATAGATCCCAAGTAGTGTATCAATTCCCCATTAAAAAAAAATAACAGATTAAAATCTGGCAATTTAAATCTTGTTATCTTTATGCTTCCAACCTCCAAAAAAATATATATGAACATAAACTAGTTTGGGGGAGGCAATGGAGAGGATAAAATCACTTTCAAAAGAGAAACCATCATAGGACAGCACAGTGGAAGATCATATGCTATAGTGATTAGATCTTGGGCTCTGGCATTAAAACTGTACTCAAATATTGGCCATACCAATTTAATAGCTGTGTGACTTACAGCATCACTGCCGCTATCATAAGGAATGCCCCTTTTACTTTAGAGGACATATACTTTAAACAACCTGGCTAGGAAGAAAACCCCTTCTTTTTTATTTTCTTTCTTTTCAAAAGTCCACTCACCAAATCTGGATTTTCATTTCTGAGATAATGTTATTTTAAAATTTATTCATAAATTGAAAGATTTTCATGCACAGAAAAAACTGAATGTAGACTGGCTCCTAACACATTATTACATGAATTCAGGCCACTTCCATAATCTGTATTCAAGTTCATGATCTAAATCATCTCGAAGACACATTTGGCTCAGTTATCAATTTCCCACTAACATGAGTTCCATCAGCAGTTTTGTGTTAGACAAAGGTGATAAAGAGGAAGGTCCTTCAGATCTAGCTTAATAAACTCTAACTAAAGATGTGAAGAAATATATCACCTATATATCTAATGTTCAATTTATAAGCTGTAAATTTTACATTAACTACAAACTTACCAGATAATTATATCCTAAGAACATATACCATTCTCTAAAAGTTCACAAGGAAATGATACTCAGTTAAGAATTATTTATTGAGTTCACATGGGATGCCAATTTAAAGAAATAGTTACTTCTAATTTTGAATGGCTTAACTTCGTTTTATATTACAATAGTGATTTATCTTAAAATTTTGCCTTAAGAAAACTCCAATAATGTGGGCAGCAATTTACTATCTTCAGTTTATCTGGAGCAAAAGCATTTGGCAAAATCATAGGCAAAAGCAAGAACATATTCTCAAGCTCTGTATTTAAGGCATGAAAGTGATTTGGGTAAGGGAAAAATGTGAGAGAAACCTATTTTGGAGCAATGTTTTCAAATGGAGAATCATAAAAAACAAACAAACAAACAAAAAAAAACAAATTGAGAATCATGACCCCTTAATGGGTGGCTTTTGTTTTGTTTGAAGATGCAATGTAATCAGGAAAAAAAACCCAGAGTGGATAAGTGTTTTCTGTAATTATTTTCATGACAATATGTACATGCTACATGTACATATGCATGTGTGTCTTGGGTTGCACAGTATATTTCTTAACGTGCATTGCATATATAAAAAATACTGGACAGATGGTGCCATAGAGAAAAGCTGAAAGGCTGCAGAAAGGAGATTATTTTTCCAACACAAAGTTATTTCAAATTTTTTAGGAAGAGAAGCTTCAGAGTATATGCTAGTCAGTAGAATTTCTGCCACAATGTTCTCAAAAAGATAGTGATTGAATAGAAAGCAATCTCAATCTGGAATTACAAAACAACCAGGATTTAAAAATCAACTTGATTTGAAAAAAGTCATCTATGAATGTGATAGGCAGAAATAACCATTGGGTAAAACTGAATATAATAAATATTACTTGGGATATCTAGAATGGTACTGTCATACAAAATTTTTCTTTTTCATGGATCTACTTTTTGGTGCTTACTTAATGATACTTTGCAGAGTATATTTCCTATTCTTTATTTACACAAACAGGTATTTTCATCATTTCACATGAGCCACCCAAATATGGCACCCTCCTGAAATTTCTTAGTATGTTTTGGCTCTGAAGACTAATAAGCGTATGTATTATTAGTATGGTGCTTACTCTGTCTTGGTCAGCAGCACTAGAGCAAGGCTTGGTCCGAATTACAAGTAATATCAACTGTAGCAGTTGGACAGGATTCAACAAGATGACTGAATCCTCTACTTTACTGTCATTCCAACAATTTCTCTCATTCCCAGTGTCTTTGTTGCAGCCTCTTACAGCATAGGAATGTCTGACCCAAACCTTGAGCACACTGCTGACTTGCCTTGACTGGCAACACCCTGAGACTAGATCTGTTTTAATCATAAAGTACATAAAGAGTTCTTCGACTCGCAAAGCAAAAGACTTGGTAACACATTGCCTCTTTGGGCTAGAACTAGCATTTCACATATTTCCCTTGGAGGAAGTCTTTTTTTTTTTTTTTTCAAATATTTTATTTATTTATTCATGAGAGATACAGAGAGGGAGAGAGAAGCACAGACACGGGCAGAGGGAGAAGCAGGCTCCATGCCAGGAGCCCGACGTGGAACTCGATCCCAGGACTCCAGGATCACGCCCTGGGCCAAAGACAGGCACGAAACTGCTGAGCCACCCAGGGACTCCCCCGTCCTTGGAGGAAGTCTTATTTCATGGCTTCCTATCTTCTAAGCTTGGGTTCTAATGTGACATTAACTCAAATCCTCTCTCTGCCTTAATTTCTGCTTGGTTTTCCAGTCTAGGATTATGATTCTTATATTACATCAGTTTCTTGAACTTCAGGTCTTCTCTGATATAATCTAAATTTTAGTTCTACCTCAATCCCACTTGCTCTATGCAATGCCTAATAATCAGTTTAACAGGAAATAATTCTTCTTTTTCTTGACATCAGAGATGAGCTCATTGGGTCTTGATGACCATCTTGGATTAATAATAGTTTATAATAAGGTGGAAATATCCAGAATTCAGCAGATTATGATTTTAGATAAACTCAGTTTTCTCTATTCCAGAACAGTGTTTAGTCATCTAATCATACTAAATTTGCACAAATAATCAGGCCTCACATAAACTATTTTCGCAATATTCTCCATTCTATTTCTTAATTTTACACCAAGTAAATTAAGTTTAAACAGCTGTAATTTAGAAAGTATTTTATCAGTTATATCAATCCTCTAATTTTCCACTGTCAGTAACATAAAATAAAGAATAAAGAACACCATGTGATACCAGCAAAAAAAAAAAAATAAACTTACAAATACACTTTCAAGAAAGGCCAATTACAGTAAAAATGGTCACATAAATATATTTCTAATACCATAGAGAAATACGGCTGATTTTCTGTAAGACTTCTTAGTATTAGAATTCTTCTTGGATGCCCATTCTGAAGAGCAAGATTAAAGGTTCTTAGTCTGCCAGTAAGTCTAAAAGTATGTTTTGGGAAATAAAATGTTTTTAGGATAAAATATTCTATTTAGAAACTAGGTCTGACTTCATTATTTATAATACATATTGATTAACATATAATCAATAATTTAATATCCTTAAAATATTTATCCCTGAATATGTTATAGCCATACATCTTCTGGCTAAAGGCAGATTATAAGGTGTGCTATAGGAGATAAACATTTATACCCTTGGATTTTAATCATATTTCTTTTATAGAACTAATAATTTGCTATAGTGAACATATTCTGACATCATTAAACTTATTAATAAGACTTGAGCCTTACCAAAGTTAACAATTATGAATTATAATAATCAGAATTATTTGAATTTTATCTGTTTTCTGTTGACAGGTAATTACTATTTCCAGATACTGATACTATGATCAAGGCAGAGTGTTTTCACTTAGGCTAAGCCATCATCATCTTTTATAAATAGAACCTGATTCATGTACTTGCTAATTTGTTTTCCTGATGTGAACACTGGCCTGTGTTTGATCTTTAGCAAATAGATGTATCTCCTTATTTCTGCTAAAAATTAAATGTAAGATAACTTGACAGGTAGATAATGTTGCCAGCTTATACAATTCAACATCAGTTTTCTCCTTGATAAACAAGCGTAGACCTCTTAAACATAGTGTAAAAGTAGGCTTTAACTCTAACCTTTCTATTGATCTTTGCCACACTATTTCATTTCTCTGAGAAGATGGTGAAGTGCAGTATAAGACTTTGCATGATACTAGCTGAGTCATCTTCAGCTTCTGATTCCATAGACAGAAATCATATATGCACCAGAGGAATCCTTTTTGCAACATAGTTTCCTTTAAAGTCGCTCTTGTAGTGGCTCTTCTAAAATTAGAAGATATGGGTGTAGAGTTTTGAAAGACTGATTTTTATTTTTATTTTTTTGAAAGACTGATTATTATTTTTTTAAAGATTTTATTTATTTATTCATGAAAGACAAAGAGAGACACAGGCAGAGACACAGGCAGAGGGAGAAGCAGGCTCCATGCAGGGAGCCCGATGCGGGACTCGATCCCAGTTCTCCAGGATCACGCCCTGGGCCGAAGGTGGTGCTAAACCACTGAGCCACCCGAGCTGCCCGAAAGACTGATTTTTAAATTTAAGTATTATAAAATTACAATTCTTGGCTTTCTTTCAAACTGATACTTACAAAGCAAAATACAGTTTTTAGATCAACTGGATAAAGGTCTTACTGTCTTAGTAAATAGACAAACATCTTTTGTGCAGATGGTATGTCACCATCAAGATCAAGAACTGGACTTAAGAAGAAGCTGAACTTGTTGGATAACTGTCAGAATGAACAGGTGGATAAAGTTACTTATTTTTTTGTGGTATTACTCCCCTTCATATAATGAAACTGACACACAAAAGGTGATTTGTGGAAACTTTTAAAGAAAAAAAAAAGTTGCAATTTACCAAGTAATAATTGTGACCTACAGACTTTTGGGCATTTTTCTCATTATTTAGTGAGAAACCTCATCAAAATGACTTTCACTGAGAATGTTACCAACTGTTTACCCTTCAGATCAAATGTCACCGTTAGGCCAAGGAGTAACATCAGTGGCATAAGATGTCACTCCTTTTTAATCTCTCTTTTTAAACAAGTGACTTGGTATCCATCTACGAACAGAAGCCCCTTATGAGAGTTGTGGGATGCAGCACCATATGCCAAGGGGCCTGGAAGGAGTCTTGCCCACTTGTGCATGTGGTAAGAGGCAGACAACTTGGTACGGAGCGTGAAACCAACAGGAGCTGGCAAACGTACGCGAACCCTCTCTCAGCCACACTGGGGAGACCACTGAGGGCTGACTTGAGCAGAAACACATGAATGAGAGAGAGCAGAAGTCAACTTTCCCAAGGAAGACTTCAGGATGCCAATGGAGAAAATAAAAACAAAAACAAGTAAGTCTGGATGCACTGGAGACAGAAGAATAGTTTTGCCACTGTTGGGTCCCCCAAGGCAACACTGCATGGAGCTGAACCACCAGCAGGAGGGGCCTCTCTGGTGGAGGAAAAGGAGAGCAGGGAGTGAGTGCTGGGCTTCTCCATCTGTGTGGGATGCTGCTGGAGAAATTTGCTTCTCTTCAGCAGAACCTGGAGTAGTACTGAGGTGGGAACTCTGTGACTGCAGGGAGGGATGGAGGGAAAACAGGAAAAAACATCAGGGGGCATCAACATGGATGCAGCTGTGGATCACTACAGAGCGGTGGTGATCCTCTGGATCAGGATTTCAGCCGGAAGTCTGTTCATGAGCCTCTGTGGAGCACTCACTTGAGGATACCCAGGCCTATGGGCACCAGCAATGCTACAAGTGCTAACCCCCCACCTCCTCTGCCCAATTTGCAGCTGGCTCTTATGCATGCTTCCAAGTGTGGCAGCAAGAGTGAACTTCAGTAAATGGTAAACAGAATACTCTCACAAAAACAGACCAGGGGAAAAGAGGAACCACAAAAACGAGCCACCTTCTAGAAATCAAGGTTCCGGCAGCCAGCATGGTGAGTTGTAAGAACCAGAGAAGGCATAAAAGCTTAATAATTTGGCCATAAGAGAGAACAAGAAGTGTGGAACAGGTGCATCCAAGGAAGGTCAGAGAAAAATCCCAGATATACCAGGACCAACAAGTAGTACTTCCCACCTAACGGCAAATAGTGAAGATTTGAGGAGGTGTCTGCTATTTCATATACAAAAGCAGTAGCACAAAACTCAAGGAACATGAAAAATCGGTGAGACATTGTTATCACCCAGAGTTACCAATAATCCTCCAATAACTGAATTCAAAGGCATGGAATTTTGTGATCTAGCTGATCAATTCCAAACCATTCTGATGAAACTCCACAAGCTACAAGAAAGCAGACAAAGACAATTCAGTGAATCCAGAAAAATATTACATGAACAAAATGAAAAATTTAAGAAAGAGACAGAAATCATAAAAGAGAACCAAACAAATTCTAGAGCTGAAGAAGTCAATGAATGACATGAAAAAAATGCAAGAGAGAGCATTTGTTTCAGAATAGACCAAATAGAAGACAGAATAAGTGAGGGCTTAGGAACTCTGAAATAATTCAAATAGAGAACAAAGAGTAAAATAAAAGAGTGAAGAAAGCTCACCTGATCAATAAGACCCCATCAAATGTACAAATATTAGAATAACTGGGATTCCAGAAGAAGAGAGGGAGAAGCCAGAAAGTTTAAAGAAACAATAGCTGAGAACTTCCCAAACCCGTGGAGAGACTTGCACATTCACGTTCATGAAGCAAACAGATCAGCCTATTGTCTCAAAGACATATTACAATTAAACTATCAAAAATCAAAGATAGAGAACTCTAAAAGCAACCAGAGGGAAAAAGATTGTAACCTACAAAGGAACCCCCAACAGGCTATCAGGGGATTTCTCAGCCGAAACCCTACATAGGCTAGGACAGAGTAGAATGACATATTCAAAGTATTGAAAGAAAAAAAAAAAAGGCCAGCCAACAATATTCTATACATCAAAGTTATACTTCAGATGTGAAGGAGACAGAAAGACCTGGCCATACAAACAAAAGTTAAGGGAGTTCATGACCCTTAGACCCGCCTTGAAGGAAATGTGGAAACTTCCTCAAGCTGAAAAAAGATGTTAATTAGTGACATGCAAACATATGAAAATATACAACCCACCAATAAATACACAGTCAGACTTAGGAAACCCAAATTCTTTAAAAGGATGGTGTGTTTAATCACTTAACTATAGTATAAAGGTTAAAAGAAAAACAGTATTAAAAACAACTAGCTTCAATAGTTTGTTAGCAAACATACAATATAAAAGGAGGTCAATTGTGGGGCAGCTGGGTGGCTCAGTTCTAAGTGTCTGACTCTTGATTTCAGCTGGTCATGATCTCAGGGTCATGGGATCAAGCCCCACGATGGGCTTTGTGCTCAGCAGGAAGGCTGCTTGAGGCTCGCTCTCTTCCTCTCCCTCTGCACACCCCCCTTCTTTCAAATAAATTAATAAACATACAAATATATATATTTTTAAAAAGAGACAAATTGTGACATCAAAAATATAAAAGAGAGAAGTAGAAGGGTGACATCAAAAATATAAAAGGAAGAACTAAAAGGGCTGAGCTTTTATATGTGATCGAAGTTAACTTGCTATCAGCTTAAAACAGACTATTTTATCTATAAGATGTTTTATGTAAGCTTCACGGTAACCACAAAGCAAAAACCTAGGGTAGATTCACAAAAGATAAAGAAAGGAGAAACAGAGCAAACCACCCTGGAAAATCACAGAGGAAAAAGAAACAATGCAACTACAAAACAGCCAGAAAGCAACTGATAACAATGGCATTAGTAAGTCCTTACATATCAATCTAGGTATCCCTTGCTGTTTGAAAGTTCAAGTTCGCACTATGCCACTTCACTTTTACAAAGAACTATGTTAGTACCTATTTTCGCTAACCAAAAGAAATCTAAAGAGGATTTTCGCTTTTATGAAAAAAAGGCAAAAAGCAAAAATAGCACTCTGTGTTTTACAGTGAGGTACTGTAGAGGCAGCATGTACCCCAAGAATGGCACTGCCAAGATCCTTCCCCAGGAACTATACTCCGCATTTTAGCACGGAGAGCCATAGCTTTGAACTATGCCTGTGAGCATCTGTGCTTTATCTCAATTGACTTTGTGTGTCTATTAGCAAGATGTGTCCTAAAGTATCAGAAAAGAGGTTATTTTTTTTTTTTAAGTCTGAGAATGCTCAAAATATTTCCCATATATATTAATGGTAACTGCTTTGCTTTACGCCATTTTGGCTTGTGAAAGATTTCATAGGAACAATCTACTTACAGATAGCAGGAGAAATCTGTAATTACTCTAAATATAAATGTATTGAATTCACCAATCAAAAAGCACGAGTGGCTGGATAGATTAAAAAAAAAGGCACAACTATATAGTGTCTACAAGAGATTCACTTCAGAATTAAGGACACACACAGACTCAAAGTTAAAGGACAGAAAAAGATATTTCATGTAAGTGTAAACCAAAAGAAAGCACAAGTAGCTGTACTTATACCAGACAAAATAGACTTTAAGCCAAAAATAGTAGTAAGAAACAAGGAAGGTCATTATAAAACGGTAAATAGGTCAATTCATCAAGACGATATAACAATCATGAATATATATGAAAGACATATATGGTCTTGGCAGTGATTTTTGGATATAACATTCAAAGTATAAACAAAAGCTAAAATCAATAAGTGGGACTACCTAAAACTCAAAAGCTTCTACACAGCATAAATCATCAACAAAATAAAAAGGCAACCCACAGAATGAGAAAAAAATATTTGCAAACCATATATTGCATAAGTGCTAAATATCCAAAATATATAAATAAAGAACTCATACAACTCAATAAAAGAAAAACAATGTGACTTAAAAATGGGCAGAGGAACTCAACAGACACTTTTCCAAAGAAGACATCCAGATGGTCAACAGGTATATGTTAAGATGTTCAACATCACTTATCATTAGGGAAATGCAAATCAAAACCACAGTGAAACACCACTTCGCACCTGTTAGAATGGCTATCATCAAAAAGGCAAGAGATAGCAAATGTTGATGAGGTTATGGAGAAAAGGGAACCCCTGTATACTGTTGGATGGAATGTAAATTGGTATAACCACTTTGGAAAACAGTACAAAAGTTCCTTAAAAATTTAAAAATAGAACTACCATATGATGCAGCAATTCCACCTCTAGGCATTTATCTGAAGAAAACAAAAACTAATTCAAAAAGATAACTCTACTCCCTTGTTCATTGCAGCATTATTTTCAATAGCCAAGATATGGGAAACAACCAAAATATCCATCAACAGATGAATGGATAAAGATGTGATGTGTACACACACACACACACACACACAGGGACATTAATAAAGTATCATTCAGAGAAAGAAGGAAATCCTTCTATGATCAAAAAGTCTGATTCAAAATATTTAAGGTACAGAAATATATGCTTCCTTTTATCCCTATGAATAATGTATAATGCTTACTTTATACCATATTCCCCCAACACCATTTATTTTTTCACATATCTCTACTATCAAATAGATAGTAGATGCAACAAAATGTTTATATTGTCTGTGTTTCTAGCAAGTGGGATGAACTAGGTTTCATTTTTTTCATTCATATTTCTTTTAGTGAAGGGTTGGCTGGTGACAATTTTCCTGTTTTTGCTTATATTTACTGCAACTTTTTTTTAAAATAAAAACATATTTCTTGAAATATGCTCAACATACAAGTTACATTAATTTCTGGTATACAAAATAGTGATTCCACATTGCACCTTCATTCTTGAAGGATATTTTTGCTGGGTTTAGAACTGTAAGTTTGCAGTTATTTTCTTTCATGAATTTAAAGGTGTCATTCTACCAGGTATTGGCTCAAGCATGCCTTCCTAAATGTTCCGTTCAGAAATCAGCTCTGGTCTGATATTTGCTACTTTGAATGTAATCTATTTTTCTCTACTGTTTTAAGATATTTTGTCTTTGGCTTTTATAACTTTTAATGTAACGTGTCTAGGTGAGGTTACATCCTATGTATCTGGTTTGGAGTTTGTAGCATTTCATTATTTGGAGCGTGATGTCTTTTGACTGTTTTGGAAAATTCTCAGCCATTTCCTGTCCAATACTGCTTATCCTAAGTCTCTTTTTTTCTGGGACTTCAAGTATAGACACTAAATCTTTTCATCTTATCCCTTAGGTCCTTTACTTGTACTTTCCACCTGTACTTTCCCTGTAATTGTTTTTCAGTGCTTCATTCAAGATGTTTTCTTCTAAGCTTTCAGTTCTCCAAATCTTTTTCCTGCTCTACGGAGTTGGACCTTAAGCCTTCATTAAGTTCTTGATTTTGGTTAATGCATTTTTCAGTTCAATATTTTCTTTAAAATTTTTAAGTTTCCAACTATGACCAGGAATTTTCAGTATTGTTTTCTATTTTCATGAACAAATAAGCAGAGTAACACTAAAATTTGCGTCTAACAACTCCATTATCTTGATCCTCTGTAAATCTGTTCCTACTGACTGTTGTTTCTCTTATCTTCTTCTTCTTTCTCATGGTTCTTCATCTTGTCTTGTTTTCTCATATGCCTGGTTATTTTTATTTTTAAAATTTCTTAATTTTTATTTTTTTAAAGATTTATTCATTCGAGAGAGAAAGGGAGAAAAGCATGAGCAGGCGGGAGGGGCAGAAGGAGAAGTAGACTTCCTGCTGAGGGTGCCCAACATGGGACTTGATCCCAGGACCCTGGGATCATGAACTGAGCTGAAGGCAGATGCTTAACCAACTGAGCCATGCAGGCGCCCTGCCTGGGTATTTTAATGGATGTCACATAGAAGCAGCTGTAAAGATAATTTGGGCTACTGCTCCCTTCTTCCAGAAAGGATTTATATCTGCTTTGGTAATTGGATAGATGAACCAGCAATCTTGAATGATCTTATTTCAATCAGGAATTGAGATGATTCAAACCTGGGCTTCAGTCCCTAGAGGTGCCTGTCTATTTCTGGTTCATCTTTACTTTTAGGGAATAATCTGTTAAGATCTCAACCTAAAGCCTGATGGTTTTATCAGTCTTCCTTTCCTTTCCTGGCCCTGAATTCTAGTTTTTATCCCCATAGCTCCAAGAGTCTCTCAAAAGAGTTACCCAGATTCTTAGTCCTTCAGTGACCTCTTTAAGAATTGGCAGACAGATGATACTACTGGAATCATCTCTAGGGGAAAACTGGCTCCAAATGTTGAGCTTACCATTTTTTCCTGGAACTGAGACCCATACTTCTCCACTGCCTCAATAACTCTTTGATGCCTTCAAACATATGTCTTAATGTTTTGACCAGCTTTTCTATCTGTTTTCAGAAGGAGGATGAGATCAAACAAGCTAGTTCCACCATATATCTTCATCCCATAAATTCTGATAAGTGATTTTATACTTTCAACTGTGATTTCCTTTTTTTAACCTATGAATCACTGAGGAGTGATTTTTAAAAAATTAACAAAGTATTTTTAAAATTAATAATAAAATAGCAACATTTGGTGAAGTCTATAAAATGGTTTCATATCTACTCTATCACAACTATATTCTTAGATGGTAGATGACTTGTTATCATCACTTTTATTTATCAACAGACAGGAAACTGGGCTTAAAGGGACCTCTTATGGTTACACAGAGGATGAGAAAACACTAATCCCTATTTGATCTTATTGTATTTTCATGTTTATTTCCTGTCTTCCCCCTCCAGAATATATACTCTTTGAGTATAGGGGCCTTGACTTCCTTATTCACTGCTCTATTTATATGGCTTAGAATAGTACTCAGCATGTGCTGGTCAGTATATTTTTTGAATTGATAAAAGTTACAAGAAAGAATGAATGGGGTGCCTGAGTGGCTCTGTCGGTTGAGCATCTGACTGTTGGTTTTGGTTCAGGTCATGATCTCATGGGTCATGACTGAGTCCTGGAATGGCATCTGTGCTCAGTGGGGAGTCTCCTTGAAGATTCTCTCCCTCTGCTCCCCCCCTCACTCATGTACACCCCCACATGTGCTCTCGCGCTCTCTCTCCAATAAATAAATCTTCAAAAAAAAAGAATGAATGAGTTTGATCACTGTGATCTTTTGTGTTATAATTCTTAGTAAAAATATTTTATATTTATGCAGTACTTGTAATATAAAGTAATTTTTAAATTCCATATGTCATTGCTAATAATTTTAGGCTGATTTGATCATCTTCCTCACTTTAGAGTCACAGTGAAGTTTAGGGACTTATTCAATCACAGAGCCAGTAAATGGTAGAGCTGGCACTCTGCATCTCATTCTCTTCCTTCAGCTAGAATAAGCTAGGGCTATTTCCACCAGGTACAGCTGACTTCAGAACTGTACACCTGTAGGCATTCACTATGTATGTCAGCTTTCCAATGTTTAATTTATAATGGAAATATCTGATTGAAAAGAAAGCTGTAGCCCTTAGTTGGTCTTGCAATTTGTGTAGAGAACAGAAAATATTTAAATTAGTAAGGAAATATATGATGGCCGGCCACTGGAGGCCTAACAATGGTTAAACAGAGATCAGAGTATCTGTATTCCATACACATGAACACCTTACTGAAAATAAATAAAATGTGATCTAAACTGGCTTCTAAGTCCATATAGAGCACAGTTGAATGCATCTGAAGCAAAAACATTATTAGTGAGCTATCGGGAAATGAAGCATCCTTTTCTTTGTTAAAAAGTTAGTTAAAAATGAATTAGCACACATTTATTGGCAGAATTAAAACCGAGGAAAAAATAGCTGATGTTCTGTAATATGGCAGATAACATACAAAAGGAAGGTTAAAAATGTTTAAAATCAAGATCTTGCAGACACGGAATCAAGGGGACTATAAAGGACAAATCACAGCTGAGGGAAATAGGACAGATGGCTAGGCTAAATAACTAGGTATTTGTTCTTGAGTGATTTTTGACTAAATAAAAAACTTGAAGAAAAAATATGGAATAAAGCAATGCATTCAACCTAAGCAGATTAACTTTCTTTTTAAACAAACAGCTTTCTAACATTAGAGCTAATGTGTTAAAAGACTATACAGATATTTTACAAAACACTACATTATGAAAGATGTGGAACTGTTAAATCTGATACATGGGAACACAAATTTCCTTAAAAAGGATATTTTAAAACCACCTAATAAAGTGAGATAAGAGTGGGGAATGCTTTCAAATGTTTAAATCTACGAAGGAAAAAAATACTGCATATTATAACGGGTAGCCAATTAAGGATGAAGGCTTTTAAGAAAGGACAATCCCTATTTCCATCTTACCTATTTACATCAACATGCCAACAGAATAAACAGTGACTCCCAAATGATACTCCTGCACCTGCACTTTACCCTTCTAACTTCACTCCAACGTTCTTATAAAGGATCTCTTCTTGCAAAGAAGTAATAAGAGATGTCTCAGAGTCCCCAACACTCCTCTTCTTCTCTGGTCTGAGGTAAGGAACCGCTGGGGAAAGAAAAAAGGGATTACAACAGCTCCCTCCCTGAGTGCAGTAAGACCTGGAATTAAGTGTGCTTTATGCTAGGGACCTTAAAACACTGGGAGAGCCAGGACCTCTGAGAAAGGTGCCTGAGATATGACATGCTTAGGTCTGGCTCTGGTCCAGGTTCTGAAGGTGGTGTGAACTTGACAAGTGGGTGTCTTACATAAACCAGCCATTCACTAGGGAGGAAAGCAGAGAAATTATTAGGAAAAGGACATGGACACCTACACAATATGTCCTTCTGACTAGAGTATCTCACCTGTTGGGTGTCCCAGAAACCAGTGAGGAAACCTAATATGGGTCCAGATCTATCTAACGACACAAAAAAATACACTAAAGAAATGCTTATGGGCAAGATTCAGAGAAGAGGGCAGAGGACAGAAGAAGAGGGAATTAAACCATATTATATTTGATCATAAAGGTATGATTTATGTTTAAAGAAGGGGAATGTGTATTGCAGTCATACTGCCCAGGTCTGTGTACTGGCTTTATTACTCACCAGCCACAGAGCAACTCTCTGTGCCCTAGTTTCCTATCTTCCCAATAGTATGGGGATAATAACAGCACATACGTCAAAGAATTAATGAGGATTAAGAGGTTAAAATATGTGAAATACTTAGAACATTGCCTGTGATCCCTTCTTCCTTTCAGCTACTTGCACTTTTTATCCCCACCTTTGCTAAAGGATTGACAACAAGACCAAAAAAAAAAATGAAATTAGGCTAATTGGTTTTACTTCTTGTCAATTACGCATGGCAGATACTCATATTGTGTTCATATTGTCATTGTCCACCATTTCCATAAATAATTTACACTGGATTCCCTAACATTTTTGGAAAAAAAATATTTGAAGTAGAAAACTAACAGATGGGTAGAGCTGCTTTGAATAAACACAAGGGGAAAAGGAATTCGAAAGCTGCTATACCTATGGCACAAATAAGAAATTCATATTAGAGAGAAGTCAAAATACAACAGAAGACTATTATCTTATAAATGGACTTATTTATTTATTTTTATTAAAGATTTTATTTATTTATTCATGAGACACACACACACACACACACACACAGAGAGAGAGAGAGAGAGAGAGAGAGAGAGAGGCAGAGGGACACAGGCAGAGGGAGAAGCAGGCTCCATGCAGGGAGCCCGATGTGGGACTCGATCCTGGGTCTCCAGGATCACACCCTGAGCCAGGGGCAGTAGCTCAACCACTGAGCCACCCAGGTGTCCCTTTATAAATGGATTTAAAACATAACTAAAACCCTAAAATAAATACTATATTAAATATAAAAATAAAATAAAGAAAACCTAAGAAGTTTTGCTAAAGCATGCAATTACACAAAAAACCTACCAAGGATAAAAGTTGAAATGACGTGTAATTACATATAGCCAGAACATTTTCAAACACATACAAAGAAAAAGAGAAGCTGAAGTCAAGCATTTATTATATCAAAGAATAAGGAAGAAAGCAGAACTGAAAGATTTAATGTTATTCATTTTTCCTAAGATATAATCCAGGAAAAAAGTACTTATTTTTTAAGAAGGAAACTATAAACCTAAACTTTAAATATTCAGCTGAGTTTTACTAAAGAATGTAACTTTTACATAGTTTAACTTAAATGGAAAGTTAGAGAGTAAATGGTTCAAGAAAGAAGATCCATACCAATGTACTAGTAATAGTCAATGAGTGGAAACTCAACAGAGCTGTGTAAAGACCATGAAGACCACTCCGGGCTCCCACTGTTTAAAGGGTAGAAGGCAAAGTAGTTACCCTGGACAAGTTTTGGTGAGTAGCCTGACTTTATTGGCTATGATACTTGCAAACATAGTTATGATACTGATTTTAGAAGACTCAAAGGAAAGGACTGCATAATAGTCAGAATGTATTTGCAAGGCACAGATCTTGCTATGCTAATACAAGAGCTTTTTTGAGGTAACAGAGAATGGCTAAAAGGAGCTGGGCAGATAACATTTATCTACATTTTAAAAATGCTTTCAATCCTGTGCTGCATATCAGCATGCTGAGAAATTAAGAGATGAATTGTATAAATGATGTGATAGAATGAATTACTAGTGGCTTATAGATTGGAAATATAGGATTATCACTCTTTCAGACGCAGAAACATATACACATACAGATGTATCACAGGTTTCAGTTTGTAGCTAATTATATGAAATAAAATAAATGCAGCTTATACATTAATCATGTTCAAAAAGGGTTAATTTGATTGCACTCAAGTATCTAGATAACACATAAGAAAACAATTTTGGAAGCAAACAAGAACAAAGAATGAAATCAGTGTCACAAAGGTTCTTTTTCAGTAGAATTTTTCTTCAACATTTGTGTTAATATTCCTATGACTTTTGTATGCACATAATATTCAATGAGCTTAGGTAAGAACTTGATAAATCCATTAGCAAATATTGATAGAATTTTGAAGTTCCTTGTTTTCTTTTTGAATTGCTGTGATTCTTTAGAGAAATAGCCTAATAGATGAGGTCTTATCTTAGAAAAGAGACATAACAAAGTTGGGTTATACTTTCAGTGAGGTTATTTAAAATCAATTACAAAAAAAAATAAAATAAAATCAATTACAAGCTTAAGATAAGTCATTTAAGCATGGATTTGAAAAAACAAAGGGTAAACTGGTCATTCATTCATTCATTCATTCATTCCATAATTAAGAAACAGTATTTTTTATGTGCTAGGCATCCTGGATACTAAATCCTCCATAATCCTAGAGTTTATACCTTTGCCAGGATGACAGACTTATAAAGATGCTAATTAAAACAGCTATAATTAGAGGGATGTCCTTTTCAAACACTTCTCAGGTACTGAAATGAAAAAGGTTACTGTATATCACAGACTAAGTGCAAGGTCAGTTTGACTTCCTGAATGTCTAAAGGAAAGAAATACTTTCAAAGGAATTGTAATAGAATGTTCCAGTATCTGTAGTTACTTAAGAAATTCTTAGTAAAATATCTTTAAAAATATGTGTAGAGGTGATTTAGTGAAAAAAAAAGAGGAGACTATTATAAATATCAATTATTGCTATGTAAATGAAGGGTTCCAAAGTATTTAAAATGCTTGTTTTACTAGCACAAGCATTCATATTATCTGTTTTTCATAATAATAAATCACCTAGCAATTTCAATATCTGTGGTTACCACATCAGCGCCATACTTTTTTAACTGCTCATGACTCCAATTAAGATTTGAATTAATGAGATTAGACTAATAACTATTAGAACATATATTCACTCTGTTGGTTGGTAATAAGTACCACACTTGTAATTTACAGTACCACAATGTTTTATAAGGACTATTATGTTATTAATTAGTTACATTGATCAGAATGCCACATAACATAGCAGTACTAAATATTATAATTTGCTTAGGCTACTTTGCATCTAGTATTATATCTATTTTTTCTATGGGTGACGATAAACATCATTGAAATCAGATAGATCGTTTCCACTAACAATGCCAAAATGTGCACTTCAGAAAGTCAAAGAAGAGAATTCTTGCCATAGGAATTCACTTGTTTTCTCACTATGCCATAAAATTAGCTGATCTAAGACAAAAGCATAATGTCAGGACTTACAGGGGTCAAACGGTACAAAAACTATCCATTCGTATAAATCAGTCCACATTTAATTTGAATCTACTTATTTGTAGGGCTCTGTCACCTGAACCTAGTTTTTGTTGTTGGTTTTTACCTAGTTGTTGGTTTTTACTTGCTTTGGGGCCGTGGCTCTAACAGAATACTGCTTTTAGGCATTCCAAAACACAAACATTTTAGGTTTGATAGGATCCCAGCCTCCACTGTTAAGTTGGGAGGGCATTAATTTTTTTTTTTCTGGTTGTTCCAGTAAAAGATATGTACTAAGATAAAAATTACAATTTTCAGATTTAGACAAGAGCACTCAAAGCCAATATCTGGAACATATCAGGCTTTAATTTCTTGAAAGCTCACAGAGGAAATAGTTACTCTGCTAATTAGCCAGTGAAGTGACATGATTGCCAGTCCACGTGGATCATCAACTTAACTCACTGAGAAAGACTTGCCTGGATCTTGCTTTAAGCACTGTATTTAGGACAGTATAGCTAAAGCCTCTGCGACGAAAAATGTAAAATATTCACTCACATAAATCATAGCAAACTAAAGGGGAAATAAAAATTTGTTAGGGGAGATAAAAATGTATTAGATTTTTTTGTGTAATGTTTTTGGGTGGTGGCTTCAATGTTTTCAACAGAAAATATTTAACCTATAGAAATTCTGACATGAATTTCTTAATTTGAATTATGGTGATTTCTGACACTTCATATTTTATTGCTACCTTTTAACAGCTTTTTAAAATATTGTTGAGAACGGGACTTTTCTTCCTTATTGCTAAAATGTTTCAAAATGTACACATAAATTCAATCCATTTCTATTACCGATTTTGATAATTTGTTAACTTAGAGTTAAAAGTCAGAAGGAAACAAACCAGCACCAGATCTACTTCATAATTTTTCCCCAAAATATATACTAGGATGCTTATAAACTAATCTTATGCTAGCAAACATTACTTAGCATCCAAGACACTGAATATAGCACGATATTATGTGAGAGTTTAGGTTCATGAAGTAGCATGAGGTATCCCCCAAGACATTTGATTATAATCTATGGTTTTCCCAGGGAATGAAGACAATCACACCAAATAGTGATTCCCCAACAGAATGACTGCTTTGAAGCAAAATGAACACATGACTTTACCTTCCTCCTTTCTTCTCTTTGCTTCTTCTTCATTTCTTTCTTTTGCTTTCAATGCTTCATCAGCTTTTGCTGAAACAAAAACAATGGAATTTCTGTTATTTTGTCTGTATCATAAAACATTGAAAATATTGGGGAAAGGGAAAAGAAATCCATTGCATATTTCTTGTGACATAAAACAAGAAACCAAAATGGCTGAAAATGTTTAATATATCTTTTACATATATTCAGAATCTTTGAAATGTTTATTTAGAATCTTTAAAGCTTAGTTCAAGATAATCTCTGTACAAAAAAAGAAAATTAATTTAAGCAACATAAAGTTTAAATGATGGTATATGAATTGGGAATACCTGTTGGTCATTAAAAGTCATCTATTTTAAACTTTGGAGGAAAGTTCTTAAGCTACAATTCACATTTTAAATATAAGAAGCTTGTAATATCTTTGGAACAGTATCAAATTAGGTAGCATATTATTTTTTTTCATTGCATATCAGAGTAGCAGTTCTTTATTCATGTTATGACAGCATTTGGTAAAAAGAATCTTTTTCCCTCTAGAAACCTCTTCCCTTATTACTTAATTATCTACTAGTTGCTCAACTGCAGGGGTTTTCAAACACTTTACTACAGATGTTAAAGAAGATTAAAAATATACAGCACAGTAACAAGGGACTATCAATATACTCTGTAAATTAATTAAATTTCTGTTCTAGCACATCATTTATTCCAAAGCATTAATGTCTCAAAGGAGCGATTCTCCTTTATTGCCAGCTCACTGCCTGATGAGTGAACTAAGTGAAAATAAGTCTCTAATAGCATTATAGTTGATGAAATATTAAGTTAAAAAAGTATTGCCTCGTCAAAAGAGAAAGAATCAAACTGTGCCAGCATTAAACTTTAGATGAGCCTTTATTATAATGATAACAGCAATGTACACTGTGATTTAAAAAATAAACACGCTCTTCAGTTTTTTTTTTGCTGCATATATTTTTCCTATGTAAAATCAACATATTCTTTAGAAGTATAAAACCTGGCTTTAGAAGAGGAATTAAAAAAATACCACATATATAACTATTTTTCTTCAAAGTCTTGTTTTTCTTCACCATCAATATTGACACTTTCTTAAAACATAAAACTTATATATAATAGTACTGTGAAGTGCTATATCCAATTACATAGACATCTGTTTCCATTTACAAGCTTTAATACGTACTTAGACTGCATTTAAAGTCATGAAATATTAAAACTTTTATGCCACTCTGTATCATTGCAAGAATCTATTAAATTAGATAATAAAAACAAACCACCAGTAACTCTAAAGACTTTTACTTCATTTACACTTTATTCTCCCTGGTAGAAGGACAAGGATAATAGAAATTCCATTTAAATTCAATTTTGGTTATATGTGTAATTGTAGATATACCCCTTGAGTCATGTAAAATGCTCAGCTTATGTTTCTTTCAAATTATCCCGCTCAGATTCACATTCTGCTCCTTACAACCATCTTCAATATGTATTAGCCGAGCTCATTAGACTGAAATTTAATAATGCAAACATCAGGTGGATTTCAAGAACCTCCATTAACAACGTAAGATGGATTGCTTATATATAGCTCTTGGGCCAACTGGGCACAATTTAAATTCAATAAACTACCCTGCCTAAATCTGATTTATCTATTTCACTATGCCAGTTTGTCCTTTCTTACTGATTTGTTGCTATACATGGACAATTCATTGGAATATTGTTTTATATGTTTTTTTTTTTAAACTGCAAATGGCTCTTGTGCTGTGGTTAAATATTTTATGTAATGGAGCTTCATACTGTCAATCAAGATTTCCAAGTGTGTGTGCGTGTGTATATAAATAAAAAACACCCCTTTGAATTATGTCAAAATAGCATAGATAACAATTTAAAAAGCACACATTTGAAAATTTTATCAACAATCAACATGCTCTCTACAACGTATCTGAATGAATTCACTCAAAGAAAATTCATTTATTAAATGGAGTCATTTGGATAAATCCCTCATCGATTACTAAGGGAATTTGGAAGAAACTTTTTTTCCTTTCCAATTGCTTTCTGATATTATTTAAATGTATGTAGAGTCATTTATACATGATTTCGTTCATCCTATAATTTTTTATATTCTCTAAAAAATGGCAATCCCAATTTACAGATGGAGATATGAATCTTATTAGATGTACCACAAAATTTGATATCAAAGAACACTACTGGTAAGTGGTAAGAAGTATTCTTACAATTCATGATCGTTCCCTTTGGACGTTATAGCAGGACCATTGACCAACAATACATCTTCCACTAACCTCATACACAACTTCTAGTCTCTTGCCTCTTCCAAATTCCCCCAGACTTAACATTCCTCTCCAGGCTCTGCTTCCTTCCCTACCCAACCTGAACCCCAAGACAACCATTTCAATTCCACACATAGTAATCAACACGTTAACATGGATCCTTCCATATTGCTCATGTTTCATCAACATCCATAGTTGGTTTCCATTCTCATTTCTCACAATTTCCTATGCTTTCTCCACAAGTGCCAATGACCTCATATCAGCTTCCCTGACCCTCGTATTTTTCGGCCTCACTCTCATTCACCTCTAAACTTTTATGTTCATCAATCCTGACTCCTTTTCCTTGTTTCAGAAAGCAAATCCATTCACTTGTGCTTTAGAACCTAAACCTTTCCATATCCTTTTAGGTTTTTTTCTGTTTCTTGAGATTCAAACTCACTGTTTATCCTTGGACTATAAATACATTCAAAGTCTCACAAATCCTGTACAATATTTACTCTTTCAACCAAGTTACTGCTTTTCTTCTTCCTGTTACATTTTGCCCCTACAGCTTTTGCAAAATGGTCCCTAAGAATTCTCTAATTCCCAAATCTATTGGTTACCTCAGTTTTATCTTTACAGTCTCCCCTTCTTAAAAAACTGCTAATGAATCGCATCTCTGTCAATCTTTTTTTTTGGCTGTGGTCTCTTTACCCACTTTTTACATCTTGGCATTCTGTTCTTAGGCACTCTATAGAAGGTCTAAAATGTAACCCATATGTCTATCATACGTGGCTCCATTTCTGGTCCGTCTCCTGATCATCAGAACTTTTTTTCCAATTATTTCCACACAGACATTTCAAAATCATGTCCATGAGTGAACTCATAAGCTTTCCCTCAAACCTGATCCTCTTCCCTTGATATTTCTTGTTTACTCTCATGCTGGAAATCTTTGTGACACTCTTCCGCGAATCTTACCCTTATGCAGTACATGTGATTGGTCGGCAGTTCCACCAGCTTCTACTCCACACATCACCTCTAGAATTAGTCCAGCCCTTTCTATCTTCATTGCCAATAATCACGTTCAGGGCCTTATGTGTTTTCACTCTGAATAAAAAGGGAGTTCCTATTTGATCTCTATACTTTTAATCTTACTCCCTCCAACAAATCTTCTATATTACCACCAGAGCGAGGACTGTGTTCCTTGTTTTGTATTCCTAGCAACAAGCACAGTATCTAGAACACAGAGATGTCCAGTAAGTGCTAAGTGAATGAATGTGTACCGTTCTACATCACATAGAAGATCTTGTCACTCCCTGCTAAAACTACCTCCAAAGGCATCCTGTTGCAAATACATCCCATCTCGCTCTCATACCACCTAAGGTCTGTCGCTGTCTCACCTCAAGGTAACTTTCTAGCCTCATCATTCACCACTCCTCCTCCACTGCCTCGGGGATGCATGGCCTTGCTGGGCCACACTGCCTGTTGTTTGTACTGTGATGCCCGTGTTCTTGCTGATGCACTACCTCACTTTCTTGCTGAGAAAATCTTATCAGGAAGTTTAATTCAAATGTCAGTCTCTTCTATGAAACCTCTGATCAATACCCCTTGTTTCCAAGTGGATCTGATTGCTCCCTCCTTTCTTCTTAGGCATTTTAATACCTTCCTTAGGGAATGTACAATATTTTGTTCCTTCATTAGAGGAAACAGTCAACTCCTTGAGAGGAGGGCACACAGTAAGGTGTGATAGAAATTGTGGGCATTCTCTTCCTAAGTCTTCAGCCAGCCTACATTTTCTGGTCTCCCATGAAGTTCAGCATGGCCGTTTACCTGAATTCAAGCCAAGGAATGTGAGCATAAGTAATGTGTATCATGTTTGTTTCCATACCCAGCCTATAAAAAGCTCCCATGCGATCCTCACTCTCTCTATTCAAATAGTGGAAGAGAGGACCCTCAGAGCATGAACCCCGAGATAAAAGAAATCTGTGTTACTGAATTTCTGCGGAAAGTAGTGCTTTCCTGAGGACTTACATTAATACTGTGATAGGAGCACAAGCAAGTCTATATTGTTTTAAAGGATCCGAAATTTGGAGTTGTTTATTACAGCAGTTTGCACACTTTGCCTAATACATGAAGTGTTTGATGAATGTTTCCTCAACAAATAATTAAAAGGATTTTGAAAGTCAATACAAATATTATGCTGTTTCTTCTAAAGTGAAGTCTCCTTTCAGAAAAGAAATCCTCTATGACTGTTCATTTGAATGATGAAGATCAGAAAAGCAGTGGCAGAGGTGGTGTGGAGCTAAACAGAGAAATTATTCAGTACATGTGGTTAACAGTATATTACCAGAATTTATTTTCACCTTTACTAATTTCATTTCAAAAATCCACAGGGATACAGCTTTTTAGATCATTGTAGCTGTATGCTTAAGTTAGACTTTAAATGATTTGGGGAGGTAGTTTATATTACCCTATGGAGAGGGAATCAACTGAAGCAAGAATTGGAAGAGACTGACAAGGTATCTAACTCATCCCCTGGTTTTAGAAAGCACTATATTAATTTTTCCAGAGAAAATAATTTTGTAAGGGTTTAACATCCTTCATTTGGAAGTTCTTTCCTATATGTGGCCCAATCTCTGACACTCCACCATCATGAACAGACCAGAAATGTCAAGGAATTCTTACAAAACAATAAGCAGATGGATCAGATCTACGGAAAAATGATTAGAAGAAATCACAGCTCGATCATATTCAGAAGACCAGAAAAACATAGACGTTCCAGGGATGCTTTAAGTTTAAAATCAATGGAGACCAAACAGAGGTGGTAGGACTGAGGTAAGGACTGAGGCATTTGCCAATGGGGAATTATGATTAGAGTGGCTGAACAGTGGCAGTGCCCCCTCAATGTGATAAGCAGGGGTACAGGTAGTGTTTGACCTCAAGTTAAAGCAGTGAGTACAGGAGGTACGAGGCCCAGTGATCCACGAGCCGATTAACTACTAGCCCCTATAAAAGGGACGGACGACGAGCTACTAATGTGTCATTCCCAGCAACACACCTTGCCCCCCAGACACAGTCAATAGACACTGGGTATAATGACCTGAAGTGGCAGGATTATAGGTATTGTCAAATATAAAGACAAATGGCTAGCTTAGAATTACCAGACGTTCGAGAAAAACCAAACCCTTAAGAGATAAAACAAAGCAAAAACAATATAACCAACAATAACACTCTAAAAAAAACTAAGCTGAGGAGTAAGAATTGATAAAGCAAGCAAAAAGTTTTTGGAATCAGTGTAAATAATATCCTTAAAGAGATCTGAGAAGATACTGATTACATCTTGGAAATTAAATTTTGATTATCAAAATACAACGCCATACATAAAGTGAAGCAGAGAATGGATATAGCTGAAGATCAAATGAGTGTGTGAGGAGGCCTTACCAAGGACTCTTCCTTGAATGTAGTAGAAAAGAACAAAGAGATACACCCATAAGAGAGAAGGTAAGAGATCATGATCCTGTTCCTGATCCTGATCATCATCATCATCATCAAGGTTAACATTTATTGAAGGCTTACTATGTGCCTTTGTGTTTATATATGTGTGTGTATTTCCCTTAATACTCAAATTGGCTCTATCCTCATTTAACAGATCAGGAAACTGAAGCACAGAGAAGTAAAAGGACTTTCTCAAGGTCATAGAATTAGAAACAAAAATACAAATTCCATGCCCAAGTTTTACTGTTTGTGAAGAAACTTTTATCTAAAGATACTTTATTCAAAAATCACATGGAAAATTTGAAGAGTCCTCTTGCGTTGTAACAACTATTATTGCATGCTTATCTGTTTTATGTATTTAAGGTATATGTATCTAGAGAGCTCTTGTCGCAGTCCTACGCTGAATCCCAGAAGAATCTGTGTCTGAAGGAAATTTCTGAGATTCTCTCCCCCTGTCCTTTTCCAAAATATAGAAGCTTAGTGAGCAGTGGTTCTGTTAAGTGTAATTCTGATTCCGAAGTATTATACCACCATTCTTCAACAGTAACTATGTCTCTGAAAAATACCATTACAGTGAACTATGGATCTAGGTAAGAAAATGCCTGAATAAAGACATCACTAATTTTCCTGCTCTGTGTCTGTGACAGCGACCATTAGCAAAGAGCAAAAGTGATATTTACATTTAGGATTTAATTTCCTTTGAACTTTCATGTTGACAGTTAAGGCAGTTTTCATCCTAACTTAGAGAAGAAAAACCTAGTGACTGTGCAGTCTTAGCTCAGCTCTGCCAAAGCCTCTTTTGAGAATTTGATGAAAAGGGAAAAGGAATAAGTGTCTGCTGGAAGAGGTACAAAGGTTTAAATACTGAATAAGTTCACCAATCCAGCAGCTTACCTGGTAGCAAGCATTACTACTCTGTGATATTTTTAAGGCTTTAGCAAGAAAAGTGTCATTGTTAGTAGATAAAACAACTTTTATTGAAAGTCTAAAACACACGTAGTGGTTGGTTATATGGGAAGAAATTTATAAAGATATGTAACAAAATGATGTAATTTTGGATCAAGGGTGGTGTACATGCTTCAAGGTAGATCATCATCCATTTAACAACTTGGTTGATAAAATCATGAAAAATTTGAATTCAAGGTACTGAACTTTTAGAAAAGCCTGATCTTTCTTTACATATTTAGAAATAGCAAACCCCAAATATTTCTAAAGGTTCAGAAGTGAACTTAAAAATAACAATGAGAAAAAATTTAGATTAATAGTAAACTTTATTAGATAAGCAATAGTTAAGGATGACTTTCAGAGATGAAAAAATATATATAATATGAAAAATGTAATGTTAAAAAAATCCTAATAGGCCATGATCTTTAAGACTTTCTCAGATATTTTTGCTGGGTTTTACCTACAGCTTAAAAATATATATATATTTTACATATATATACATATGTATATGTATACATATATATATATTCATGAGAGAGAGAAGCAGACACGGGCAGAGGGAGAAGCAGGCTCCCTGTGGGGAGCCCAGTGAGGGACTTGATCCCAGATCCCAGGATGACACCCTGAGCCAAAGGCAGACGCTCAACTGCTGAGCCACCCAGGCATCCCAACCTACAGTCTTTGCACTTATCTAGATCTCAGCACAATGGAAAACCTAGAAACTCACTACTTAACACTACCAAATTCATTTATAGATTTACATATCAATGTGACTGCTGCTTCTGCATATTTAACAATTATATAAGGATGATCATAGTATTAGCTCATCCTGGTGCCTCTGCATCCTTCATGGCACAGAAGTGAGGTCTAGTCATTGTAAGTTCTTATTCCTTATCAATTTGTGACCATTAGTAAATACGAGCAATACAAATGTACACATAAAAACATTTAATCACATGTAATGTTTGAAATGATTATTCTGAATGTACATCAAACACCATAAGGGTCAAGTCACTATAACTGAAAAACTATTTTACAAACATAAAATTACAATTATTGCAGAGACACTGCAAAAAGGAAAAAAAAGCCATTGTTCATTATCGGTAAATACTCTAAAAATATTAATTTTTGCTAGATCACTTTATAAGCATGTTCTTTTTCATTAGTTCTTTCATCTGTCCATTCAAAATAGATTTTTAAGAAAATATAAAAAGATGACAGAAAATTCTCCAGCAGAAAACTGTACCTTAATCACTGAGCCAGTGCTGAGGTTTGAGAGATGCAGAGACTAGAAGGGGAAATGCAAAAACAAACAAGCAAATACCTGTATACAGGTGCTTTGGAAGTAATGAAGGAAGAGGACACGGTCAGGGAAGGGTTCTAGGAGAAAGCGATACTTGAGCTGCCTCTTGTCGAAGGACAGGCCAGTCCTTTGGGTCATGAAGTCCCCATGAACCGGCACAGTTAAATTTTATGGTTCAACCCAGTCCAGATGGGCCTTGGAATAAACATTAGGAAGAAGAAAGCCAGGAGGTATGCTGTCATAGGATCCAAGGGACATTTAACCACAGACAGAGCTAAGGCCCCAAAGGGGACTGTCTACTGCTAGGGAGACCCTATCGATTCAAAATGACTGCAAGTCAAGAATGAAGTTGCACTACAAATCATAGACAGTGCAGTCAAATTCTCGGAAAATTATGTCTAGCGCTATAAGGAGCTTTAGAGATTTTCTGGGGCGGCATTATGCGTATGTTCCAGCATTACATCTGTGTTCCATGGAGTATGAATTCCCCATGATTCTCCATTCAAACAAGTTCCCACAGTGGAATAAGATGGAGCAACACAACACTGACTGGATCTTCCCTCATGGAAGGTCACAATATTCACTGACAAATTTAAAGCTCTGCAATATTCTGCAGTTAAAATCCTGTTTAACTTACTTAGCCTGTGTTTCTCAACTTAATATTACCAAGAACCATTCCTTTTTTTTTTATAATAAAGAATATACTTGGGAAATGCTAACCTAGTCTAATGCTTTCACCAACTTATTTTAATTTTCCTCTAACTCAGATTCTAAGAGGCATAAAGATATCTCATCATTTAGTTTTTTTAAAACCTTCCCATTTGATCGAGACAGGAGCTATTACTTCCAAAGCATAATTATTCTTTTTCTTAATTTGAGTATAGTTGACCGACAATGTTACATTAGTTTCAAGTGTATAATATAGTGATTTGACAAGTTTATACACTGTGCTGTGCTCACCGCAGGGTCGCCCCACCTGTCCCACTCCATCGCTGTTACCTCATCATTGACTGTATTCCTTATGCTCCACTGCTTCCTCCCTGGACTCCATCATTCCATAACTGGAGGCCCGTATCTCCCTCTCCCCCTCACCCATTTTGCCCACCCTCTACACCCTCTGGCAACCATCAGTTTGTTCTTTGTGTTTATAGTTCTGATTCTGCCAAAGCATGATTATTCTGAAGTCTAGAAGTGATTCTGTATCATCTCATGCTTAAAGTTATTCTATAACTCAGCAGACTATTTACATTTGTTTCTGCAAATTGTTAAAACAACAGTATGATTCAGTGCAAATGACAAATGGAAAACTACAAAATTATATATCTTTTAATTCTTTCCTATTTCTTTAAGCACCAATGTGGGAGTAAAAATGTTTGGAACATACTGGATTATTTCGGTTTGTTTGCTTTTACATAAAATTCCCTTTTGTGTTCTTTGTAATAGTTTCCAAAGTAAGGCTTTTTTTTTTTTTTCTGTTTTATTCTATGCTATGTCTTCTGGATTTTCTCTTAATTCTAATACCCTTAAGTGGGCTTAAAGATTATCCAAACTTGCAGGATTACCTTATCTTCCTTTCTTTGTATTCTACTGGAGAATTTTCTATATTATTTATCAGAAAAGCTCTGATGATCAATTTCACTGCTGAATGACACATTAAGTATGTCCAACAGATGTGCAGCTGTACCTAGAATATTTTAATGCTCTTCACTGGAATAGGTATTTTTCTTCCTAATGTTTCTGCTGGATCCATGAGCATTCCAATGGCAAAGAAAGACTCAAATAGATCTAATTATAATTTAAGAGGAAAAAGTGGATAAGTAATAGATTTTTAAGAAATGTGTAAAGTCCTATAGCCTTCTGACCATGCTTTACATTTCACTGCAACTGCTTCGATGTTGGATGCTTACCCAACTTCCCATTCTGTAATCTGAATAAACTGCTTAGCCACAGTAACAAGGATGTCATTAACTAAAATCTAAGAATAAAAGTCTAAAAATATTGAAAACAATCCAATAAAAACACCATGGGGATACAGAACTGCTGTGATGTCTAGTCTCAAAAAAAAGCAATACTAGATTTTTTTTCTTTTCTACAGAATGCTGATATGGAAAATAAAAATAACTTCATCATTCTGTGTTCCTTTGACTTATTGCACATCCATCAACTAGATGTCAGGTCGAAGTCAGCTGGCCACCATTATAGCCCCCATTCCAAGAAAGATGTTTCAGCATTTTAGAAAAACTCTGGGGTTTGGAGTTCTAGAATTATTCTCTTTGAAAGGAATCATATTGTAGACTTTGCTAAGTGATTTTTAATGCTTATTCATTTCAGTAACTTCAAACACACTATCAATACTATATTTTTAAAGAGTAACTAAATGTAAGCAATCCTTTTGAAAATAAGAACCAAAGTCTGGAATTGGCAATGCTTAATTATATATGCCAGAAATCAAGGATGAAATGTCAGTTTTCCATATAAAAAACGTCATGCCATATTTCTTTTCCAAATTTTTATTTTATTCTTACATTAGAAAGGGTGTTTCTTCTTTCAGAAATATGAATTCTTTATTTTTACTTGTATTATTCACTTTCATGGCATCAGTTCTTGAAGGGAAAACAAAAACCTATGCAGGCCTACTATGTGTCAGCCACTGTGCTAAGGATTTTCAGATATAGCTATTTCATATGATCCTCCAAAAATTTCAGTGCAAATTAGTAAATGTACTCATATTAATAAAAAGATAAAAATCACATGATAATCTCAATAGATGCAGAAAAAAGCATTTGACAAAATACAAAAAACCCTTTTATGATAAAACACCCTCTACAGATTGGTATAGTAGGAACATACCTCAATATAAGAAAGGCCTTGTATGAGATACCCACAGCTAACATACTCAATGGAAAAAAATGAAGAGTTTCCTCTGAGATCAGGAAAAAGACAAGACTCTCATCATTTCTTTCTTTCTTTTTTTTGACTCTCATCATTTCTATTCAATTTAGTACAGGATTTCCTAGCTGGACCAATTAGGTAAAACTAAAAGGAACCCAAATTACGAAGGAAGAAATAAAACAGTTACTATGTGCTGACAATAAGATTGTACATGTAGAAAATTCCAAAGAGTCAACTGAAAAAAGCTGATGGAATTAACCAATGATCTCAGGAAAGAGGCACATGAGAACCACAAAAGATACAAAATCAGTTTACAGAAATCAGTGGCATTCCTTTACACCAATAACAAGAGAAAGAAAGAAAGAAGAAAGAAAGAAAGAAAGAAAGAAAGAAAGAAAGAAAGAAAGAAAGAAAGAGAAAAGAAAGAGAAAGAGCCATTCCATTCTCAATGGCATCAAAACAATAAAATACTTAAGATAACCAAGGGAGTGAAAGATCTATACAATCAAACTACAAAACTTTGTTGAAAGAAATCGAAGAAGACATAAACAAATGGAAAGACATCTTGTAATCATGAAATGGAAGAATAAATAAAAGTTAAAATGGCCATACTACTTATTGTCATCTCTAGATTCAATGCAATTCTCATCAAAATACCACAGGCCTTCTGCACAGAAGTAGAAGAAACAATCTGAAAGTTTGTGGGGAACCACAAAAATAAACAAAATTCAAATAGACAAAATAATCTTGAGGAAAAAAGAACCAGATGTATCACACTTTCTGATTTCAAACTATACTACAAAGCCATAGTAATAACCACAGTATGGTAGTGGCATAAAGTAACACATACATCGGGATCCCTGGGTGGCGCAGCGGTTTAGCCCCTGCCTTTGGCCCAGGGCACAATCCTGGAGACCCGGGATCGAGTCCCACGTCGGGCTCCCGGTGCATGGAGCCTGCTTCTCCCTCTGCCTGTGTCTCTGCCTCTCTCTCTCTCTCTCTCTCTGTGACTATCATAAATAAATAAATAAATAAATAAATAAATAAATAAATAAATAAATAAATAAATAAAAATTAAAAAAAAGAGACACATACATCAATGGAACAGTGAACAGAAAGCCCAGAATGCAGTCACATCATATATGGTTAGCTAATATTTGGCAAGGAAGCCAAAAACACCCATGGGGGAAGGAGAATCTCTTCAACAAAGGATGCTGGAAAAACTGAAGAAACACCTGCAGAGCAATAATACTGGACCCTGTCTCATAGCAATACACAAAAGTTAACTTGAAATGGATCAAAGACTTAAATATAAGACCTGATATCATAAAACTCTTAGAAGAAAACAGAGAAGCTCATTGATATCAGTCCTGGCCCATGAGAAGATGCTCACCATCACTAATTATCAAGGAGATACACATAAAAACTACAATGAAATATTCACCTCATACCTGTTAGAATGGCAATCATTAAGGAGACAAAGGGCAAAGCTCTGGCAAGGAAGTGGTGAAAAGGGAACCCTTATCCCCTTCTGGTGGGAAGGTAAGTATATAACTCCTGTGGAAAACAGTATGGACATTCCTCAAAAAATTAAAAATAGATCTACCACATGATGCAGCAATTCCACTTCTGGCTGTAGATCCAAGGAAATGAAAACAAGATTTTGACGAGATACATGCACACCCATGTCTATTACAGAATTATTTACAACAGCCAAGATATGGAAATAACCCTGATGCCTATCAGTGGATGAATGGGGGGAAACAGACATGGTATACACACGGGATGGAGTATTATTGAGCCATAAGAAGGGGGGCCACCGTGCCACTGGTGACAACACGTATGAGCCTATTATGCTGAGTTAAGTCAGAGAAGGACAAGCAATGGACGGTATTACCCACATGTTAAATCTAAAAAAGGCAAGCCTGCAAACACACATATACCAGAGAATAAAATGGTACATACCAGGGGAGGGGGGTAGAGGGACAGGACTCCTGGTGTTCAAGAACACAAACCTGTGCCCAGTAAAGAAGCCACAGAAACCTAACGCACAGTGTCGTGAGAACAATGACGTGCGCTGCGGTGATGTACTGTGGTAAGTACTGCTTCAGGGCAATCACATTACGACACGTACACATATCATAGGAAGAGGCTGGACACCTTAAATCTATAAAATGTAACATGTCAAATTTATCAAATAGAAAAAGTTTCAGAGAGGCTTAATAATTTGCTCAAGGTCACATACTTAATAAGTGACCGAGTCAAGAACTCTAACAGGTCTGGGGGCTGCTCTTCTCATTATAATGACTTTTTAAAAAACTGTGGAAATGGCCTGTATGATACAAATCTAATTCTACTAGTGCTTCTAAATAAAGGATAGTTTTTTTAGTTAGAATTCAATTATTGTCAGAAAGTCATAAATGAAATGCTATTATAAAATAAGCATGAGAGTAAGTAATTTGGGGTGAACCTGCCATGCTATTAATAAATATTGCGAAGTTGATTGTTTCCTTTCAGGAATATGAAATGCTCAATATTTAAGTACATGCCATGATTTTGGTTGCCTCAACTTGAGAGACTCATCATTTAGGTCTGAGGCCAAGAGCTAGATTTCAGTGCTTTAATACATACATCTCTACACTAAAAATGCTAACATTCTGATAAAATGCAGACTTCCACTGCTGAGTCCACAAATTTTTCCCAAAGGAGCTTTATGCCATGTCCTGATTTATCCTGTTAAAAGTATGTTCTAAATGCGCTTTTTATAGACCACATTCTGGTAGAGGGAGTGGCATCATTGCCCTACTAATTAGGGTGCCCCTACTATGCTAAAGAACACTGCAAATACAATTCAAAATTAATAACTACAGGCTTTGTTGGATGACAAACTGAAGCGCCCTGGAGGTGTGACCTGGTTTTGGAATGATCTCTGAGATTTCTACTTCCCCAGATCTGTGAAAATTAGGCACATAATGAAACTGTTGCATTTACTCTCCAGGGTGAACTGTAAACTGGACCAATGCATGACCTTTTACCAGGCTATTAATGAAGAGGCACATTCTTTTCTCTCATGTGATAGGTGAATTAAATAATAGCAGTGGTAGCTTCAGGTAGAAGAGATGAAGAACAAAAATTGTATCCCTTAAAAATCATAGTCATGATCTGTATTGATGCTCCAGCACCTGAATTCAGTCCCAAATAGAAACAGCTGAATATACACAAATTGAGAATCATAGAAATAATAAGCTAGATTTCTTCCAGATTAGAAATGATTAAGAATGTATGTATGAAATACATAAGAAAATTAAGATCTATGTAAGGATTTCAAAGGCATTTATATTATAGGTACATTTTCTACTAGTTGGTCTGTCCATTAATAAGGTACATGATATATAAAAACATATAGGTTCTCGGCATTCTTCAAATTGTTTTGGTGATAAAAAGGCATGTATACTTACATATTTTTAGAGGTATAAAAAATAAGTACATCAAACAGAAGAAATTCATATATTCAGGAAAACAGAAATATGGTACTCTTTTGAAATTTTTATCTTATTTCAATTCTATATGGTAGTTTTGAAATAGAGGAATTACTTCCAATATCACACTATAAAATCAGAATCAAAGAAAATTATATAGCAAAGATCTGTTACAGTCATTTTATCACAGGCTATGATGGTGAGAGCTTGTCCTCCAAAACTAGAATTCTGTTTTTAAAAACAGGTACTACCAGTGATTTTCTAGTTCCAGTATTAATCATTATCAATATTTTATAATTTCCCTTTTGTTGCCAGATATTTTCAAGCAGGCATAAAGTTATTGCATTATTATTTAAGGCAACAGTCCTCAAACTTTAGCATGTATCAGCACCACATGGAAAGCTTGTTAAAACATAGATTCCTGGCCAAAGGTGGGTTGAGATTTTATATTTTTAAAATCTCAACATAATTTTTATTTAGAGATACAGAATTTAAATTCCTTTTGTCTCAAAAGATTTACTTATTTATTTACTTATTTTGGTAGACTCATGAGTTAGTAGGATATTTTAAAATCTGCAAACTATTTAGTGTTCTTTATACTGAGGTCTAATTTAATTCCATTCTGATTAAAGAATGCAGTGCAAATAACAATTTTTGATGTTTAGCTTTGCTTTATTAACCAGTATATGGTCAAATTTGTAAATGTTTAATCGGTGCTTGAAAAGAATATATATATTCCCTATCTTGAGTTGAGGATCTTATATGTATTCACCAGACCAAATCTGGTAGCTTGTTTTTGCTTTAATACATCTCCCATCATGGTAATGGGATTCAAAGTTTGTCATTGCTATCATGTCAGTGTTTGCTTCATGTATTTTGAGATTATGCTCAGATGCATACAAATCAGATGCAATCACCTGATGCAAATCAGATACAAATAGAATGCTCTAAAGAAGGGACCTAAAAGTTTCATGATGCAAATATAGGAATAAAACAAACCAAAATAATCCCTGAATATAAAGACATTTTTACCAAAGGACTGAGATGCCCTTGGGACAGGGGGCATGGTGGATTAGTATTCAAGAAACTACATTCTTACGCAATTAAACAATTGTACTATTATGTAAGTAAATTTGAAAAAGTGCTTGAGGAACCCCAGTTGCAAAATGTAGATAATAATGTTAATCTTTCTCTTCTTTTTAGGACAAGATATGAAAGGATAGTCACATTGCCAAGATATGAGCAAAAATTTTTTTCTTTTGTCAAAATAAGATCTTCAAAACAAAATATTTTAACGGACTTTATCTTTCCAGCTCATCACTTTAATCCTACTACTCAATATACTGCTATATAGTAGATGCTCAACAAATATATGACTTGATGAATATTGCCAAGAAGCCAAGAGATAAAAATATACATTATAACCCAGATTTAGAGAAGCAAAGAAATCAAGAGATTTATAGAGAACGCTTTAATGATTAAAACTTAAGTCTTGAATAATTTTGTTTGGTTTAGTGAAAGTATTCCTGGACCAGGTCCTTCTTTCTAAAGAACCTTTGGGGACTGGAAGCTAAGCAAAGATATTCAGACTACTTTTTATCAGGGGATCTGTTGTGGAACAAGATTACTTTTGCAATGTAAGCTCAATGGAAGCCACCATCTTCCCAAGATAGTGCTGTCACAAAAATAGTCAGGAAACCTCATTATCCTTAGCATGACCTACAAGATCCTTCACCAAGTGTTCCCAAGCCATTTCCCAATCAGCCACCACTCCATCCCATATCCTTTTTTCTCCAAACACTAAGAACTGAGTTCCATTTGGTAAATATACCACACACACTCTTTCACTATCCTGTGTTTTTCACTTTTAAAATGCAACCTTTTATGAGAATTCTTTCTTAACTCTAGACAGTTGCTCTTGTAGAAACTATATTTTGGCATAAATGATATTATATTGTAACCGTGTGTTTCATATATATTTATTTCTTATTCACCTTTGCATTCTCAAAACTCCGTTCAGTGCTAATGAATGTTTACTAAATTAAGCCTTTATCAAATTGTTCTTAATTTTTCAAAAAAGGAGAGAAAATGCTGGTAAGAAAATGAGCTACAGTAGCTGAAAATAGTTGTAGCTTCAAAGTGGCAAAATAGGGGCACCTGGAAGGCTCAGTCGGTTGACGTCTGCCTTCAGCTCAAGTCATGATCGCAGGGTCCTAGGATGGAGCCGCATGGAGCCCTGCAGGGAGCTAGCTCCTTGCTCAGTGGGAAGTCTGCTTGTCCCTCTGCCCCTCCTTCTGCTCCTGTCCTCTCTCTCTCTCTCTCAAATAAAATCTTTTTTTAAAAAAAAGATATTAAAAAAACCCCAAAGAGCAAAATAGTACTTACTTATACTGATGTCTGTTAACATATAACACATGACACCCTGGGAATTTGGTATAATAATATATTGTAACAGATCTCTATCCAAGAGCTTTTGGATATATAAGGAACTGGAAGACATTCATTAGAATATGATACCTTCTATAGCATTATCTATTAACGAAACAGCTATAATCAGGACATAATGAATTGCTAAGAAGTATTATAGGGAGGTTAAAGGACTAGATTCTGAAGCCAGAGTGTCTGGGTTTGAATCCTGGCTCTACAATTAACTAGCTATGGGACTAAGGCAAACATCTTAATTTCTGTGTCTCAGCTAATTCACCTAAAAATAGTATTGATAACAGCCCCTTCATTATAAGCCACAGCATTGGTGTAAGGATTAAATGTGTTACTATATACCAAACACTCAGAATAGTACATATCCCATGGCAGGTATCATATAGAGGTCAGCTATTGTATTTGTGTAAAATATGCAATATTATCCTTACAGTCCTAGAGATATTAGTATTCACCTATAGTACCTTTTTTAAAATTAAAGATTTTGTTTAATTTTTTAAAAAAAGATTTTTATTTATTTATGTATTTATTCATGAGAGAGAGAGAGAGAGAGAGAGAGAGAGAGGCAGAGACACAGGCAGAGGGAGAAGCAGGCTCCATGCAGGGAGCTTGATGTGGGACTCGATCCTGGGACCCCAGGACCACGCCCTGGACCAAAGGTGGACGCTCAACCACTGAGCCACCCAGGGATCCCCAAGATTTTATTTATTTGAGAAAGAGAGAGAGAGGTTGAGAGCAAGAGAGAGTGAGCGGTGGGGAGGAGCAGAGGGAGGGACAAGCAGACTTCCCACTGAGCACGGAGCCTGACACGGGGCTTGATCCTGTGACCCTGGGATCATGACCTGAGCCAAAATACAGAGTTGTCCGCTTAACCAACTGAGCCACCTGGGACCCTCACCTATAGTACTTTTTTATATAAAGGTACATGTGTTTGTATCAGGCATGGCATAGTTCATACATTTTCAGCCTACTTCCAAGTTTTTAGTAGTGAATCCTTTCCTTGCTGCAAATTTTCATTTAGAGAAATCTACACTAAAGTAGATGCAACGTGGTTTCTTTGATATCTCCGAGAAACTCTACAGACTCTGATACGGGCCTACTTCAAACTGAAAAAGAGAATTGCTTATAGACATGCTTTTAAAGTTCTTGGATATGGGATCCCTGGGTGGCGCAGCGGTTTGGCGCCTGCCTTTGGCCCAGGGCACGATCCTGGAGACCTGGGATCGAATCCCACGTCGGGCTCCCAGTGCATGGAGCCTGCTTCTCCTTCTGCCTATGTCTCTGCCTCTCTCTCTTTCTCTCTCTGTGACTATCATAAATAAATAAAAAAATTAAAAAAAGAAGCATTTAAAAAAAAAATAAAGTTCTTGGATATGCTCTACCTCAACTACAAATTTAGCTCTGTATTTCATACCTGCTCCATCTACGTTCACAGTAATTGTTCAATGTCTTACAGCTTTCTCCATGACGCCTTCGTCCACTATCCTAGGAAACATGAAGTCCTCCTCTTAGATCCGAGAGGACTATATTTATTTCTCTAGTATAGCCAGTTAGATATGTCTTTCTTTAGGACCAGACTGCCAACTACTTGAGGTCATTTTCTTACTGATATTAGTATCCTGTAGTGTCAGACATGGCTCATTAGCTCCTAAATAACTGTTTATTTAACTAAGCTGAAAATTAATGTACAAAAGAATTACTCTAAGGAACAGCAATGTATTAAAGATTTAATTTTATTCGGTTACTTAAATATTTTAGGAACATCTACGACAATAGAGGCCATTCTGAGATTTATCAGTGTCTCAGAAAATTACATTAACTAGCACATTCCATTCTAGTCATATGAATATTATATTCCAACCATGAAATCTGTCGTAACTCCTCAAAACTTCTAATGTCAAGATTATATTAATTTAATGTATGTTTATGTCTCTACACATATGTAAATATGCCTATTCACTTGATTTTAAGAGTGAATCTTTCCCTTACCAAAAAATTTATTCAAGGTATGATTCAATATTTAGATTTATGCTTCAGAAGTTTCCCTGTATAACACATATCTAAAAGCAATCATTATGAATTTTGTATTTTCACCGTAATCAAATGCCAAATCAAATAAAAATCTTCAAAATTATAGTTACAGCAACCACAAATCCTATATCCCTCATACACAACAAGTTTAGATACAGAGGGAAAAATGTTCTCCCATTTGGATGAATTATTTTCCTTGATTTTTTTTTTACATTAGGTACTTACTATTATATCAACACAAAACAATACCACTGGCAATAGTATTCTTATTTTACCTTGTGCCAACATTTTGAAAGCACGACCTTAGAATTTAATAATATTAAAAATTAACACCTATAAGTGAAGCAGTGGACTGCTTACGAGGTGTTAGAGAACATAAAAAAAAAAGACTTTTCACTTCAAATACTTGAAACAAATTTTATTTTTTATTTATATATTTTTTAAAGATTTTTTTTTTTTATTTATTCATGAGGGACAGAGAGACAGAGAGGTGGAGACACAGGCCGAGGGAGAAGCAGGCTCCCTGCGGAGAGCCCGATGCAGGACTCGATCCCAGGTCTCCAGGATTATGCCCTGAGCCAAAGGCAGACGCTCAACCACTGAGCCTGCTAGGCACCCCAAAACACAAATTTTAATAACAGATATTTTAACAGTGTTATTTCTTCCTACAAATCAGTAGACCCAGCACTTTTATATATAACAATATCATTTTCATTTCAATGTAAGTATAGCACAAATTATTCTGCAGATATTTTTGATTTATGATGAAACATAACCTCATCAAAGAGAAACATCAGTGTATTTTACCTTAAAAGGCTAAGTTTGAGACATTTAAAATGTTTTATACAAAACCTTCTGCCTGATTTTCATACCGCCTATTTTCAGAATTTTGAACTTTTCTCTGGAACATATTGTCATCTTATAAAATCTTAGATTTACAAATGGAAGAGCATAATTGTGAAAACTTCACTCATTTCCTGTATTTTTGTTCAAGGCAATGCCTTTGGAGATTAGATGAGTATATTTTTACCAGTAATATTTCAGTCTTGAAAATTTTGTAAACCAAACTACGATGAAAAAAGTCAGCCTCCGCAGACTTAGGATTTTTAGATTCTTCTCCTTTGTAAACTTCTTATCGCTATAATCTAGGCATAGCAAAGGGGAGCTCAAGGACAGCCTCCCCCAGATAAAACACACCGTAGTAAATACACAGCACCTGAATTTCGCTAGGTGGCGCAACAAGAATAATTTATCTTTCTGCTTCTCCTACCTCTGTTGGAATGTTAACAAATGGAATGACAGAGGACAAAGTACTCAACGTAAGTGTTTATAAAATTCTCACCTAAACTAGAATATTGTTTATTTACGGTATATTTTAATTCCTTTATAATAATAAAATAATTTAGCATAAAGAAAACTTGAGTACAATACATAATTTCTTATTTTTCTACGGCTATCTGAACACGGAAACAGTGCCAGGCTTTTAGGGCAGGCACCCTGTAAAAATAAATCAAATGGCACTACATTTTAAAAAATGTTTCTGAATGTATCATCTAGTTCAGAAGTGAAAACTGTTAACAAGTTTCTTCTCATAGCTGTGAAAGTATAATACGTAATTTTGTAATACACAATATTTAGAAGTTCTCATACTAAGATTTTTAAGCATTCAAGCATTGAAAGGGAATAATCTATCAGAGGAACTGGGTTCTTGCTTAGCCACCATCTGCGCTGCAGTTTCCCAGGCAAGTGACAGAGTTGGAGATGACTAGTTTTAAGGTCCTTTAGAGTTCCAGAAAAATTATTCTGGACACTAAAAATGAAATTATAACCTGTCAAAAGATAATTTTATTTTACTAAATGGTTTTCTAAGATAAAGTTTAAATGTACGTTCTGCTTTCACGAGGTCAAACCAAGATCAAAATCTGCATAATTTTAACAGATGCTACGGCGAACAGTAGGTGGAAAATATGACTAAGATCATTAATCCATCTAGCAAAAACTGTATCTAGAGATGTATTTGTTTTTCTGTTTTTAGATAGGGTAATTTTTAGAATATCTTTTAAATACTTAGATTTAAGAAGATTTAAATTTCAAGCTGTTGTTATTCAATCTAGGTTTATATATGTAGTACTATAACTGTGATACATTCAGAGCTTCCCAATCACTGGGCTGCAAATAATTGCAGGTCTGCTAAAATATTGATCCTCTTAGCCCTAAGGGTGACCAGACAGGGTCCGAGGTGGCTGGAGTTCCAGAGCCAGCAGCCTGTGGACAAGAGTGTTCAGCCTACTGTGCCAACCACATATCATCCTTTTGCATGTCACGGTTTGAGAAGGACTGAGAAGCACTGTCCTGTGTATCATCTCTGTCTTATCTTCATTTTATCTCTAGTATGTTTCTTAAGAGACTTTTGGAAAACACTAAAATGTCTCCTTTAAACTTTCTTCGCAGTTACCTTTAAGTCTTATATGAAGTTTTCAATAATTACAATTTCAGGCTGAAATTAATTTCACAAAACAATATGAATACTGATGACTAATAATTAAGAGGGAAAAAATGTATAGTTCCTGTGTTAAATAAGCTAATTTATCTAAAACCTATTTAATAGTAAACAAACACATCATTATGTATGTCATATACTATGTTCTTGGCTCATCAATTTTAATACTGAATTAAACTGCTAAAGATTTTTTTGGTGATCTTTTTTGTACGCTTCTAATATAGAGGACTAAATATAACCTGTAAGAATAAAGGCACATAACAATTTCAAAAGTTATTCAATTAATTTTTGAAGCACCGTATAAACGTAGGTTTATTCAGGTTGGATTTTTTTGTTGTTAGTTTGAAAACGTGCATACTTGGTAAGTAACCATAGTGTAAATACACAGACTCTCACTTTGTGTGTGTGTGTATGTAATATTTCTAGGAAAACGGTTTGATTTTATTCCTAGGATTAAGGCTGAAGTCACTGCTACAAATGATGTAAAGGAAATACTGCCTAAAATTATGAAACACGTGATGTGTAATATCTTACGCTAGCATGTATTTTATGGGTAATAACAAATCTAGAAGCAGTACCTGCACAAATTGTGTTAATCCAAAATTGTCACAAAAAGCATCAGTTCTGCAAAACGAGGAAAGCTAATCTCAATTCAAAATGAGTTAAATATTAAACAAACTTCTCTAGAGGAAGAGACTGCAGATAGCTTTGTCAGTGTTATCAGGAAGATTAGCATTCTAGTCATAGATCTTTAAGGAAAAAAAAGTACACCAAGGAGGGACAATGGCTGCTGGGAAGCAAAGGTAAAAATTGACAGATAAAATTCAGTAATAGCAATCAAGGCAAACCTCCCCAAAGACTCTCTTATGTCCTGGTTACTGCCTACTGTATTAAGACTGCCTTTCTCATCACTTAATGCTTATTTTCATCACTTTGCTTAAAATATTGATAATCAATTAGGGCTACGTCTGTTTTGCCACAGAATCTGTGTCACAGTCTATCAGACTGTCAGGGCCAATTCAATCCTCATTCAAAGTTAATTTTTTCTTCATAAATCTGCCTTTGGAGGAGTCATTAGGCGCAGAACATAGCCGGAGGTGCAATCACCTATTCTCTTTCATTAGTGGCAGGCAGAGAAGGTGAGGGAGATTATTAGAACTTTGGAATGATCACAAAGCAGCGTGCTGCCTGTCAGATCCCCCCAACATTTAATTCATCTAGCCAACTCACCAGCACTCTTTGCCAACAGTTTTAAATGGACATTATTCATGAACATCTGTGACATGCTGAATATTCTGAACTGGAAATGATGAAAAAGCAATGCCCCTTTTGACTTTAAAATTAATTCTATGGTCAAAACAATTAAGAATATAACAAACATGTTTTGTGATGTTATTTTTAGTCATCTAAGATACATTTCAGAAGCAAAACAATTTACTAAAGCTAATAACACACAAACACATAGGGGGAAATTAATACGTAACATAAAAATTCTTAGTGTTAAGCAATTTTTTAAAGCCTATTTTACCCACATTAGGGATGACCAGGATTTTTTCCCAAAGGTGGCTTTACAATTCATAATAAAGTTTAAATTTCTATTTAATGTGAGTATCTTGTTTAGCAACATACCACAAAATAGGATCATCCAGAAGAATTTAATACAGGGTCGATTTAGATAAAAATGTTTTATTTGAAATTTTCACAGCCGTCATTTTTTGAATGCTACAAATGTCGCAGCTGTGAGAGGTGCACTGTGGGTAGACTATTGATAGAGGCCCTTAGTGTAATAAAAGAAATGAGCCAAATAAGTAAAAAGAAAACTTTTAAATGACTTATTTTCATTTAAAAAGCTATTATTAATTTTTTCAATAAAAAGAAAATCTGGATTGTTTAAAATACTGTCTTTATAGCATGGAATGAGAAACAGTGTTAGTTGGTAACATAAAAACTAAAGATATGCCTTACTAGACATACTTTTTTGTGGAGATGTATCTGTAACTTATCACAATACCAGGTTGATGACACCAAGATTTTAAATGCTATTGTCAAAGTCAAAATGTTCTTAAAATAATTTTCATTACCTATTCTATTAGCTTCAGGAAAAAACTGGACCAGCATTTCCCAAAGTGGGTTCCTTCCACACAATGAAGTGCTAAAATAAAATATTCAATCAAATATATTTGAGAAATATTTGGCTGAACAAAATTAACCTGTATCTTTACTGCAGAGCTCATTGATCTCAGATTCTCAGGGAGATACGATGCGGTGATTCCTGAATCGAATTTGATTGTTGGAGCCATTTTCTGACACCACCAGAATATCAACAAAACTTCTTCCTAACTTTCCCGGGTTAGCTAGTTCTATTCTATCCTCACTGGATCTGATACTCTACACTTCACTTATTTATTTTAAAAATATCTCTTGAGCACATACTATGTACCAGGCATTGTGAGAGAACTGATAAGGTTACGATAGTGAACAAGACACTGATCTTAAGCTGCTTGTGGTCTAACACAGAATTCAATTTATTTGTAGGTCTGTCTTCCCACTGTGAGCAACTGGAGAATATGGAATGTGTCATACATACATATATCTCCAGTGCCTAGCAACTGGTAAACAGTAGAAGCTCCAGAAATACGTGTTAAAGTGAAGTAGAATTTCCCTTTTCCTAGATGGTTCCAATGAATTCACACAGGTTCAAACACCAGTTTGTCTCCTCACGCCCCCACTTTTCTTCTAAGGTTAGTATAAACCCTAACCAATTCTGTGTAGGATATATAGCTGTATAATGTGTGTAATACAAAGCTGGAACGAAGCTAAATATAAGGAAAAACAAATAAAAAAGCAAGACTGGCAAACTAGGTCCCATTTAATGACTGTGGCCCCCTTGGTTTCTGAGTTGAGAAGGACTCCGTCGCTGGCTGTCCAGAGGGAAAAGTATCGTGATCGATTACAAATGACTGTCATCCTTGCTTTTAGAGTTTTTCGATTTTGGAAAGATTCGTAATGCAAGAGTCCGAATAAAAGTAACGAAGATAGCCCAGCTACCACTGCTGTTCCCTGTGGCGGTACTATCACAGCTGCATGAACAGGGACTTGGCCATGCAGGGGGCTGGATACTTGTACAACTGTTAGAGGGGTGGGCCCTGGGCCTGGGCTAGCCCTCCACAGATGATGCCCTAATCACCCCTGTAGATCCCGCCTGCTAGGGAGGTGCTCCCTTTGCCACCGGCAGGATGCTGGAAAAACCAGGAGGCTGGCACTTGCACTCCAAAGTTCAGGAATGCCTGACCTTACCTCACACCAGGAAGTCACCACTGCACAAGAGGCTCCATCTGCACAAAGCTGGTGACTAGACACTGGAACACAGCTGGAGAACTCCAGGGTCTCCATGGGGGCGCTTGCTAACAGCAACGACTTAGCAGCAGGAAGAGACACCACTTCCACTTGAAAAAGTCCATATGAATACATCTAATTGGTGGAACAGAATTCAGATCCAGAATCTTAGATGATAAGAATTCTAGAACGTGTAAATTTTTGCGTTCTAGCCTTTGTTGTTAAAAAGTAGAGTAGAAAATGTGACAAACGTTTATGCCAATTCAGCATTTACTGAACCTTTAATGTGTGCCACGCCTCTTTCTAAATGTCTTACAAGTATTAATTCATCCAGGGCTCACAACAATCCCATATGGTTTATTTCCTTGCAGTTGAGGAAACTGAAGCACTGAGAGGAATAACACACTGCTCTGGGTCACACAGTTATTCGGGGACACAGCCAGGATTCAAAGCCAGGTCAGCTGACCCTAAAAGAGGCTCTTCCCCAGTACTGTTCCCTTAGGGGAGTAACTTTACCTCTTTAATAGATTAATGAGAATGAAATTTATTTTCTACTCTGTTTTGCTTTTTGTATTGACCAAACTGCTATGCATTCTCACTTAAAAATTTGTATAATGAGGTGGCATCTCAAAGGAATCAGTATAGACTAAAGGTGGCCAAAACAATCTGGCTGAAGGTTTATTAGACTTACATATATGTGCAACACTGAGAGTGCAAGCCTCACTCACTCCTTTCTTAGAGGATAGCAGAATAAAAAATACTACCATTCTGGTTAGAGTGAAAAAAAAAAAGACTTGAAATATAATGCTCCAAATGGGAGATGATGTTAAATGCTTCCATATCTGTGGTTTCATAGAGAGAAATATAGCAGTATGTTTCAAGAACCAAAAATAGTTCACACTCTTTGATACAATAATTTCACTTCTGAAAATGTAAATCAAAGTTTAAGATGAAATATGCAGGAAGATCCTCACTGAACATTATTTTAATAGAAAAAAGCAATAATATAAGAATATTCATCTAGGCAAGTGGCTAATGTTATACCTTCTGAACAAATATAATGTCAAAATTATGCTAACTAAAAATATTAACAAGTTGGGAAGATTATTCTGATAGAAATGTAGATACAAAAAAGAAGAATAAAGACTTCATTTATGTGATATAAGACTAAGAAAGAAAAAAATCACTTATATGTTACAAATTTGCATATGCAATTTGATCTCTTTCTCAACCCTGTAATTTTCACTCATCTGCTGATTTACATACTTAGTGATACATGTATTTTAACATTTGGTCAAGCCAAATCTACTTCATTATTATTACTTTAAATTTTTTGGCTATATTTATGGAATTATTCCTCTAGATAAACATTTTGTTTTATTCAGATGAATTATTTTTTGTTAAATTCCACACCCCAAAACTGAAACTGCAAATAAACAACACAACCTGTTGGAATTCTGAACAACTGCTAAAGTAATACATTAACTTGGAGACCATGGATTCTTCACAGTATTGACTCTTCCCATCTAATGGCGCAGTAGTATGTGTTTTCATTTATTTAAATCATTTGTTATCTTTCAGTGAAGGTTTGGAGCTATTCATCTAGGTTGTGACATCATTCTAGCCCCCTTTCCCTTCCAACTCCCCTGTAAACACTCTCTTTGAGGAGTTATCACTATGTCTCATTCTCCAGCACCCACTCGTTCTCCCATCCACTCTAAGATAGCTTCTAACTTCACCACTCAACCAAAATTACTCTTCAGTGACTTCTGCATCACTAAATTCATTGGACATTTTTATTTAAAATAAAAGTAATAAGGGGCATCTGGCTGGCTCAGTTGGGAGAGCATGCAACCCTGGATCTCAGAGTTGTGAGTTCGAGCCTCACAGGGGGCGTAGAGATTACTTAAAAGAATAGTATCTTTAAAAACAAATGCAATAAGTAATGAAACATTTCAAACTATCAAAATACAGAGGATATTATAATAAATTCAAATTAATAAACGATAATATTTCATCATTCCTGTCTCCTATATTTTTGCTGTCATCTGGAACTGTAGGACTTCTGAACTTGTAACAACCCCCGTGGTCTGAAATGACATCTCCTTTTTTATGTATATGCAGTTCTCGGATTTCTTTAAAAATTGGCCACTAAAGTTACTCTCCTCAGAACTGCCTCTATCCTTAGCCTATTTTGTGGTAAGACCGTTTTTTTCTCATTGATTTCTAGGATTTGAAAGGCTGCTTTATACAGTATAGTCTAGATGTTGGCCATTTGTCAATTATACATATTGTAAGGATGTTCTCCCAGTTTGTGGCAATTCTTGATTTTATTTCATTTTTCTTCAGACGTGTCTAATTTTACTGCATTTAAAAACTCATATATATAAATATATATGCACTTTTTCATTTACGTGGTTTATTGAATAAAAAAGCAAAGCTTTATTATAAGATTCATTAAAACTACTTGTTAATATTAAGACTGGCATAAACTTTTCACCTACATGAGATTTGCCGAATGCACACCACACAGCCCTGTAATAAGGGTCAAATACATCCGCAAGTTAGACTGAATTTTCCAGATAATATTGAAATTTAAGCTTTCGTTAAAAACATGTACTAAGAATTGTCAATTTCTATTAAAAAACTGTCAGTTTCTATGAAACTTAAATACTTTTATCTGTTTAAGAAATCCTTTCCTGGGACACCTGGAGGGCTCAGCAGGGGAGCATCTGCCTTGAGCTCAGGGCGTGACCCGGGAGACCCGGGATCGAGTCCCAAGTCGGGCTCCCTGCATGGAGCCTGCTTCTCCCTCCGTCTGTGTCTCTGCCTCTCTCTGTGTCTCATGGATAAATATATAAAAATCTCTTAAAAAAAAAAAAAAAAAGAAATCCTTTCCTATCCCTAGATCGCAAACCTAATCACCTCCGTTTTCTTCTAAAAGTTTAAAAATTTTCCTTTTTACATTTAAGCTTTTGAAATTTCCATACGAATAACAAATTCCTTCAATACTATTATTAAAAGCCCCAACTTTCCCTCACTTATGTGTAATATAGGTAGAGAAATGCGTCTGTGTATGGGGATGTTTCTGGCTCTTTCTTCCTTTCCACTGATGACACCACTTTAATTACTGTAGCTTAGATATAGAATCTTACTATAAGATAGGATAAATTCCTGTCTTTCCTTCCTTTTCTCCTTCACAGTTTTGACTTTTCTTGGCAATTCGCTCAACATGATTTTTTTTTTTTTTTGGAATGAAGCTTTTAAATTCTTTATTAAAGAACTGAAACTTTTCCAGATTTAGGTTATATATATGAAAATAAAATCAATTTCTGATGAAAACTAAACACATACACACCATCAGAAACACTTCTGTTCTAGGATTGGGGATGAATAGGTGGCAAAAAATGTTTAATAATGACTGAACCACACAGCAAAAACCCAGTTTTTTTTTTTTTTTAAGTAATTTACCTTTGGAAATTTTCTTAAGAAAATTTTGTGAAATGACCTATTGACTCTGCCATCTGTGGTTCATGATGTTAAGGTCTGTTGGGCAAGTAAAAGAGTTTTCAAATCTGGAACCAATAATCTGCCTATACATTTTTCATCCTATTCTGTTCTTACATTATGGTTTCTATTCCTTACTTTCTCTCTTGAATCATTTTAACATTTTATTTTATAGGTTCTTTGGGGAGGGTGGGGAGGGTGGTGGTGGCTTAAACAATTGGTATTTATTTTCTCACAGTTCTGGAGGTTGGAAGTTCAAGGTGTCAGCAGGTTTTTTTCCTCAAATAGCTTAAAAATTTGTAGTTTTGTCACGTATTGATTTATTCTTGGTAGTTCTTATTGTAGATATTATCCTATACTTTTTTCTTTTTGCATTTTGTACAATCTTTGTAAATTTTAGCACCATTTTAGTTTTTCTTTAGTGCCTACAAGAAACCTTACAATTCTATAAAGCTAAATAACAAACTAAAATCATAGAGTTGATAGGGAGTGTGGTGGAGCCCAGATTTGGATGCAAGCTTTCAAGCCCGAAATGCCATATACTTATCATCATGCTGGTTTGTCTCCATTTTATTTCTCCTCCCTGCAACCCCCCCCCTTACTTCAAATAACATATTTTTCTTATATTCTAATGATAGCACATAGTTAATGCAGCTTAATATTTTCTTACATTTCTTGTGGTACTACATTTCGCATTATATGTTGCATGGTCCTTTCATTAGCCTAAGGCCACTTCCTTCCCTCAACACTAAGAATATTCTATTATCTCAAATTCTCTAGATGCCAATTATTCTGATTCTGCCATTACCTGACCTTCCCACACTCATTAATTCTGGATTTCATCAATTCTACATCTAACATATCATATAATTTAATCTGTCCACTTCTCCCCATATTTACTGCCACTACGCTAAGTCCATCGTCATCTTTCACATTAATCACTAAAAATAACTTCACTAATCTTTCTAAAACTAGTTTTGTGACAACCTTATCACCACTACCACATGACCTTTACCATCACCACTAAATCCATTCTTTTTACAACAGGCAGATGGATTTTCTAAGAATGGATTCTAATCATGCCATGCCCTACAAAAGCTTTCTACTTACGAAGAAAAGCAAAATCTGAACATTAACATGACTTATAAAGCCATGAATCATCTACTGGTCTACCCTACTAGCTTCATTTAAGCTATTCTCAACCATCTTATTCCTGTGGATTTATCCATACAGGTCTTTGTTTTGGAAATGCACCGTGGTCCTAGTGTGACCAATGTTCTTGCCTGAGACTTCCCTCAGATTTTAACACTGAAAATTTCACACCTTGGAAAAATCTTCCTCCATCCTAAACAAATGGTACATTTTCAAATGCTGTTGAATAGAGGAAAAATAAATGTATTTTTTAGCCTTGGAAGCTATACGCTCTTATTAGTCTATTCTTTTGTTGTACTTATGAAAATTATTGAGTTATTAGTTGTACAAATAACTATCTCCTATTTGCTTTTCCAACATAAGTTCCACCAAAGGCAGTACCTGAACTGTCTCCTAGAATTGAACAGTGTTTGCATACAAAAAGTGCTCAGCATTTTCAAAATTAAAACCAGTTAAGTTTATTTTAATTATTTTATGCTGGGCAGCCTGGGTTGTCCAGTGGTTTAGTGCTTGCCTTCAGCTCAGGGTGTGATCCTGGAGGTCTGGGATCAAGTCCCACATTGGGCTCCCTGCATGGAGCCTGCTTCTCCCTCCTCCTGTGTCTCTGCCTCTCTCTCTGTGTCTGTCATGAATAAATAAATAAAATCTTTAAAAAAATTTATTATCTTATACTTTTGTTGCTATACGAATGAGTTTTTATTAGACCTTATGATAGATAACTGGAGGTGTACAGGAAAACTATCACTTTACATATGTTATTTTTTGTCTTCAAGAAAACTAGGAATTTCATTTATCTTGGCTTTGTACATTTGGATAGTCATAAACTCTTAAGAATTGGAAAGGGTCTTAGAGACCACCTAGTTCACTTTGCTCGTTTACAGATGAGAAAAACTGAGGCCCAGACACGTTAAGTAACTTGTTCAAAGTGACACAGCTAATTAGTAGCAGAGCCAGTCCAGGAACCAAGACCTTATTACTCTCAAAACAGCAATCTTTCCACACTGCTAATCAGGGATGATCACAGTTCCTTAGGCGACCATAGAGGTGGAAGATTCCGACTCAGATCCTTGTCTGGTTGGCTAATTTACTATGTCTCAACACAAGGCCCTTTAAGTCTTCTCACGAGCTTCCGTACTTTCCACCAAATGTGTTTCCTTATTGAAAAAGAGTGTGCTGGAGGGAAGAGTTCAGGCCTATTCCATTTATCTTATCCCCAGAGCCTAGCACAATGCCTGGCATATGTGAGACAGTGATATTTGTTGAGATAATATGAGACTGAATAAAGGTGCTGCATGTGTGAGCACACAGGCCAAAGTACTATATTGGACAGGTGAGGTAAACAGGGAAATTCTTCAAACCTTTTGTAAGATGAGGCTTTTAGGGTCCTGCCTATGAGAAGAAAAGAAGGGAGGTAGAGAGGGGTAGGGGAAAGTAGAGGAGAGAATTAGAAAGCGTGAATGTGTGTGTGTCTGGGTTAGTAAAAAATCTTGGCCTCTTTCAAAGGATTTTTAGTTAAAAAAAAGTTGACAGTAAAACTCACTGCTAATATAAAATGTTAAGCTTTTAGTGTGTTGCATTAGTTTCCTTTGTGTGAGATTTAAAACTATCTTTGGGTTTTTAGAAGATACAAGATACAAGTCTATTTTGTGAGGTTTACAAACCATAACAAAGTGTTATGCTTGCAAATCTATAAACTCAGCGGAAAAGTACCTGATGAGCCTAAATATGAAACAGGTACACATCCAAACAGCAACCGTCATTGCTTCAAATCTTTCATGAAATAAAAGTCACAAATCACATGATTTTAAAGGTGGAAAATAACTTTCAGGGATCTTATTGTCATTAGGGCTAAGTGACCTGCTTAGATTAATCACAGTGCATCGTACTGTATCTCAGGATGCTTTCTTCTTCACTTCTTTTGAAAGAATAAAAATCATAAACAAAAATAAAACTCAAGTTTTTAGTAAGTTACAAATAAATTGTCACCCAGGACAGTACAGAATTACTTGAATTATCTTTATAACTTGCCATTGTCTATTTGTGCATTGTGTTGTGATTCTATGACTACATCAAGAGTTGGAGCATGGGATCCCTGGGTGGCGCAGCGGTTTGGCGCCTGCCTTTGGCCCAGGGCGCGATCCTGGAGGCCCGGGATCGAATCCCACGTCGGGCTCCTGGTGCATGGAGCCTGCTTCTGTCTCTGCCTCTCTCTCTCTCTCTCTGTGACTATCATAAATAAATAAAAAAAATTTAAAAAAAAAAAAAAAGAGTTGGAGCATAAGTTTTTCTATCTGGTAGAGAAAAATGGTAAGAGGATGCCCAAAGTCATAGTAGTAAGTACAATTCAGTGGGGTCCTTGCATCTCACACTAACTTCATGAGAAATCTTTGTAACAGTCTACACGATAAATATTTCACTTCTTCATATAATATGATTACATTCTAACACTTGCCAAAATTTGATAGAAATATAATCGATGCAATCCAAATACATTTGTAATGACACTCATTAAAATATGACCAAAGCAAATTCAATTGGGTACTTAATTTGTGAGCTTTCACCAATCAGGCAATTAACAAAATTTTTAAATTTCATGATAAATTTTTTCAAGGTAAATCTTTTTATTTGTCATTTGAAAAATATCAAGGCATAGGTGTTAGGTGATATCTACAACACTTATTTTCTTTCAGTTCTTTAGTGCTAGATAGTCTTGAATGTCAAAATTCCTAAATTCTTTTCTGATTGGGATCCAGTAGTGTTTTCTTATAAAGTTCATCTGATTAAAACTTGGATTATCTGTTTTGAAGGTAGGGTAAACCATAATCTGATCCACCTAGATGAGATCACTTGCTTGGAATAAACTAGTTGGTAAGAACAGGACTTAAAAGTGAAAAGAGGCTTTGAACAGTTTTTGGTTTTTTTTTTTTTTTAATATCTGCTTATTTATCTGAGAGAGAGTGAGAGAGTGTGAGTGTGAGTAGGGAGAAGGAGAATCTCCAACAGACTCCGGCTGAGTGAGGAGCCTCACGTGGGGCTTGATCTCACCACCCTGAGGCGCCCTGCTTTGAACAGTTTTGATGGCAGAAAAGTATCACTTGGTGCTTAATTTCACCTCAAATTTTAAATCAAATGAATGAATTAACCTTGGTCGCTTTTCTGGGATGCTACTTTTCTGAAATTTGACATTTAACGGCAACACTACAAGAATTTCCTAGGACCACAGTGAGAACTTAGTAAGATGAAGTATGAAATAATATGGTAATTTCTGTTCTGCTCAAGGCTGTAAAAGTCTGGGATTGTTTTGTCCATATGTTCTCTTCCAGAGGTAGGTGCAACATTGATTTTTGAGGAAAAAATCTGGCTTTCTTGGAAGTATCCCCTCTTGGCCTGCGTTCCTGTGGAGGTAAGAGACTGGTTATCTAGAAGGGAGCACTCATGAAGTTCCTTGGTTTCCATAAAAGAATAGCAACCTGTTTATTTATCTCTAAAGTGTAAGAATCCACCTCAACCAACCACAGAGTACCTGTACTTTAGGCCTCTCTGAGAGCGGAGAAGACTGAAATGCCTAGTACAAGGGCCTCTGTTCACATAGGAAGAATTATTGTAAAAACTGGCATTCTCTGTTTCTCCGTTTATACTGGGTTTTAATTAAATACAAGTAGAAACATCACAATACTATATTCTTGGATTGTATTTTCCTAATAGACTAGGTTTCACGATGGTGCTTATGGCTTTTATTGATGGACATTAAAAGTAACAAGTGCTTGAAACCTGTTATCTCACTTCTTGCAATTATGATGTTGAGGATATTTATTATACACTGTATCCCATATGATGATGACAATGATAGGAGAGTAAAAAGTACATAAAATAACACCTCACTATTTCCGATATTTCATTTAATAAGAAAATCCCCTACATAAAGCCTCATGTGAGAATTCCTTTTTAGGAAGACCTTTGTGGTAAAGCTTGTAGTTCTCTTTGAGAATCTACTTTTGGCTTTGGTTGTCAAAAAAGAGAACAAATGACAGCAGCTCTATAGGTGCTTTTGATGTATGAATTTTGTTCTATTTTCCTCTTGCTCTTCACTGATTAATGTATATTTTTCCTTTTTTTGGATTTTTAAAAATTCTCAGATTATTTTATTGCTTTGCTACAGAATCCTTCAAATAACTTATAGAATAAATTAACAGATAAATAAGAGTGCAGTAGCACTGGATAGTAATGTTTTCCCTGTAGGTATATACAGATGACTAAATGAGTTAAAGTATATAAGTTGTACTGCACCTGGGACGCAGCATGGCCTCAAACAGTTTAAGTTCCCTTACTTAATCATTCTCTTCAGATGTACTATAAAATTTTGCAAATAACCTCATCATTCATGTACTTACCTCTCATCTTTTTTTTCCTAGTGAAAACTGTTTTATAGGAAATTGTAATAGTTCTTCCCACTTACCATACTGTCCCCTTAGGGAAATCTCTGAGTGATTTTTTCATGGCGGTAATTAACTTTTGACTTCCACAGAAAAGCTCATTGGAGAGGTTAAAGAAGGAGAAAAGGAAAAAAAAAATATGTGAAGCAGAGACCTCTCAAAAATAAATGCCTTCAGGTAGGCAGAGTGGCACCATGGTTGTTTCAGGAGTTGGGGGCAAAGTTGAGAAAGGGAGAGAATTATATCTAATGGTGACATTATTTGTAAGAATTTTAAATACTTATAAACTACATTATAAACCACAAGTCTCATTTCAGATGTCCAGTGCAACAGTATGGGTATTAACAGTAGGAAGTGTTAGAGTGCCTGGTGGCGCAGTGAGTTAAGTGTGGGATTCGTGCTCTCTGCTGGGGTTGTCACCTCAGGGTGGTGAAACTGAGGCCTGTGTTGGTCTCCACACTCAGCGTGGAGTCTGCTTAAGATTCTCTCTCCCTCTCCCTCTGCCTCTGCCCCCTGAGTGCGTATGTGCTTTCTCTTTCTCTCTCAAAAGAAATAAATCTTAAAAAACAAATAGTAGGAAGTGCTGTGTTGAGAATTCTGAAGTTATATCTGGACTCAGCATGAAAAAGTACACTGATCAACTAGCAATGTGTTACACATGCAGCCTAAAGAAGGAGAAATCAATGCTGCCTATTTGCTGCCTCTGCTGTATACAAAATAAGACAGTAATAACAAGGATGATGATGTTAAGACAACTGGAGTTATTGTAATCAGTTAAAGTACAAGTGATATATACAAATTCAAAGAGAAGAAAAAGTGATGAAATTCTTTTTCTGTTTTACTTATGTATTACCATACACATCTTCAAACATTTTTTCATAGACATTCTTAAGACACAGACATTCTAAACAGACATTTCTATGCAGAAAATACAAGACGGCTTCCAAGGTTAAATTCTGAGAATTATTTCCAAGAATATTTACTCCCTTAAATATGGAAAAGCATTCGCTTTTGTATGTCAGTTATCTTTGTTATGAAATACACCAACCCAAACTCATGCTTTAAACAGCCACCATCATTAATTTTGCTTATGAATTTGCATTTGGGCAGGGTGCAGTTGGGGTAGCTTGCCTCTGCTCCATGCAGCACCAACTGGGACGACACAAAGGTTGGGACTGACTTGACAACTGGGGATGCTGAATTTCTCTGATAACTTGCTCAGTCATGTGTCTAATGGTTGTTGCTGGCTGCAAGGTAGGAATTCAGTTGGTGTTGTCAATCAGAACACTTATAAAGTGGCCCTTCCGTGAGGCTGTTTGGCTTCCTCACAGCATGGAGGCTAGTCTCCTTGAGCAAGTGTCCCAAGAGGCAGGAAGTGGAAGATGCCAGTTTCTTCAGGCCTGATCTGGAAACTAGTACTGTACCTTTTTGCTATATTCTAATGGTCAGTCACAAAGGCAGGTTTAGAGGAAGAGGACATAGACCCGTTCCTTAACGGGAGAGTGTCAAAGAATTTGGAGGCCATTTTTTAAAACTGAGAGAATCTGAAACTACTAACATGGTTGAGAGAGGTACAAAAAAGAGAAAGTTAACAAAAGAGAAAAGAGGAAACTAGAAAGTAAATAAAAGAAATCACTATAAAATATCAATAGGGTGGTAAAAAAGGTATGAAATTATTTTAAAAAGAAAGCATTAAATTGAGAGAACAAATAAAGTAGGCATTGAGCATGTGTGATATATACCTAGTGACCTTCAGGATAAAAGATATGGCCATATGTTCTGGACACTTGTGTTAAAGGACAAGTCTAGATATATCACATCTTAAATTCAATGAAACTTTAAAATCAAAAGTTGATAAAAAATCTAATAAAGCAAAAACAACTTACCAGTAATCAGTGCAAATTTATGCTAATTATGTAGTTGAAGTCAAATATTATATTAACAAAGCCTTCCATGAACCAATTATAATAATTTGTTTTAATATAACGCAAAATAGTAGTCTTTGTCAGGCTCTTTATCTTGTCCAAGAAGCAAAAATATAAAATTATTATAGCTGTCTGAGATAACAAATAACCAGTACTTTTGTTCTCCATCTATAATGAGTTCTGGTTCAATTAATTCACATGACACTATTAATTAATAATAATAAAAAATGAAAGTCAATATTTACTGAGTTATTACATATTAGCAATTATTCTAATTGGGATATTAATATCCCTATTCTAAGTGGGATATTAATATCCCACTTTTGCCAGTGAGGAAACTGAGGCATGAGTATTTCACTGATTATTCAACGTCATTCAACTAGTAAATGGTAGAGCCAAAATACAGGCAATCTGACTCCAGAGGCCCAAACCAAACCCACTACACTCTGTAAAAGGCAAAAGGTACCAGTACACGTGACTAAAAAAGCATTCTTCATATTCCATGAAAATAGTAGTTTTTAAATATGTAGTAGACTCTTTCAAGCTTGATTTTTTCATCAAAAAAAAAAAAGAGAGAAAAGAATGAGTTAAATCACAGAATGAAATAAAACAACTTTTTCTCAAACTCTCTTTGGAAACAAGAAGCAGGTCATAGAGATATAAATTAGAAAAAAAAAAAGGATGACAATAAGAGGGACAGTTGTAATATGTTCCCTATTTTCCTGTCTCACACTGCCTTCAAGTAAAACACGATGAGAAAGACTCCTTATTTGTCTAGGAGCAAATACAGGGGCTATTGAGGATACTTTTAACTAACAGTGAAATCGTGAATGACACTCAACAGAACTTCTATTGAATGTTTCAGAGAAGATCCATTTGTAGTCCTCAAGGGACCCTCAAGGGTTAAACCTGAACAAAAATTCATTTTATCCTATCTAATGAAGATCAAAGTTAATACCTCTTAGAGAAGGGATTTGCTTGTAAGAAAATGATAAACCCTCAAAACTCACAATCTGCTTTTATTGTTTTAACATCATCAAATACTAGAAAGGCTAATAAACAAAAAGAATTTTTTAAGGATAGTTTTTTTAAGAAAATCAGAGAGAAATTAACTGTAAGAACTGTTAATTGTTAGAATGTTCCTATATAATCAACCTTCCAGTTCAGTAATGGAGATTACTAAATGTAAAATCACTAAGGGAATGATTTTAGAGTGGAGAGTGCTGAGGGGGGCATGGAACTCCTTAATTCCCATTAGATTTTTTTTTTTTTTTAAAGAAGACTTAATATATGCACTCTTCTAGGTGGTGAAGATAAAGAGATGACCTACAAAAGTTCTAAAGGAACAAAGTCCAACAGAGGAGGTCGACAAAAAAATCCACTTTTATAATACCGTAGTAGTAAGTTCTATGATACAGCTATTCAAACAGAATACAGAACAGGACACAGCTCTCACTCAGTCTGATGGACAACAGATAACTAAGACTTCCAAGAGAGGGTGATACCTGAAATGATTCTTAAAGACTCAGTAGAATTGGGACACCTAGGGGGCTTAGCGGTTGAGCTTCTGCCTTTGGCTCAGGTCGTGGTCCCGGGGTCCTGAGACCGAGTCCCACATCGGGCTCCCCACATGGAGCCTGCTTCTCCCTCAGTTTGTGTCTCTGCCTCTCTCTCTCTGTCTTTCATGAATGAATGAATGAATGAATAAATAAATAACATCTTTTTAAAAAATCCGCAAAATTTAACCAAAAAAAGGAAGCAAACACAATGGCTCTGAAATAGTAATTTGAATGACATACATTTTGTGGTTCTAGTAGAGTTCATTGCAATTACATGAATAGGACCAAGAATCATCAGATAAAAATAAAAAACATTCGAATCATATATATTACAATTTTAATCCTTCCTCCCTTCTTGTTTTTCTCTTTCCCTATATTTTTTCCCCTACCAAACATTCAAAATCTGTCTTATGAGTGAGGTATTTTTTTTTAAGCAATGAAGACAGGAAAATAAAGAAAAGAATCCTCTTTGAAATATCTTAAGGCAAGTTGGAAATCAAGTCTTTTTTTCATATAAACATGGAAGGGCATTTTTAAACGTTTACAGACCACCTTGAATTATCTTTAGGATAAAAATGGCAGGTAACAAAGATATCAAACAATGGCTCATGACCGAAAGTAGAAGAAACACTGATATTGTTCCGTATCTTAAATATATATCTAGCTCCAGTGAATGAAGAGGAAAAAGTAGGTTAGGAAGAGCTACATTCAGTCATTCATAAATATTTATTGATTATAACCAAGCAACTCATAACCAGGATATATGTCAAAAGTGCTTTCAAATCAATTAAAAAATATAATAATAGGAAAATGGGTTAAACACTTAGGTAGACACTTCATTAAAAGAGAAATTGAAGTTGCTAACAAATAAACAAAAAGGTACTAAATGTTTCTCGAATCAGAAATGTAAATTTAAAGCAAAATGATTTAAGCCTGGCTAAAATAAAAGTCCAAGTGATAAAGTAGAGCAATATACTATTTGGTGAGAAAGGAACTGGTATAACCAATTCAGGGAAGTTTCACATTGCTCAGTAAATTCAAAATTACACATACTCTATGACATTGCAATTTCACTCTTAGGTATGGAGTTTATATAAGATCCTGTCTAATCATAAAGGGAGATCCACTTCTACAAGAATGTTCAGAGTAGCCTTGTTCAATAAACTGAAGACAATGAATGCCCATCAACAGCCAAAAGGTTCAAAAAACTGCAATATGTTCATATAGTGAAATATCATATAGCATAAAATCAACACACTACCGCTACATGCAAACAGATGAATCTTAGAAAACCATTGAGAAAACGAAGACCCAAGAGAATATGTACTACATGATTCTAATTTAAAACAGGCAAAACTTAACTATAGGGCTTAGCAATATATACTTAGGTGGTAGAGCCATAAACAAAAGCAAGGGAGTGATTACCACAATAGAGAGGAAGGTAGTAATTATGGACAGAAAGGGAAAAATGAGGACTTCTGAGGTGCTGGCAAAGTGGTGTTTCTTTTTAAAAAGATTTTATTTATTTCTTTGAGAGAGAGCTAGAGAGAGTGCGTGCACACAAGCAGGGGGAGGGACAGAGAGAGAAGCAGACTCTGCTGAGCAGGGAGCCCGACGAGGGCTGTATCCCAGGACCCCAGGACCATGACCTGAGTCAAAGGCAGACGCTTAACTGACTGAGCCACTCAGGAGCCCTCAAAGTAATGTTTCTTGATCTGGGTGGTACAACAGAGGGGTAAGCTTCATAATTTGGTGATCTGTGCACTTACATACTTTTCCTTATATTTCATACTGCAAAGGATTAAAAAGAAAAATCCTAAAGGGAACTGAGAAATGTGGAAAAGCTGAAAATACAAAAGAAGTGAATGATTCAAAAAAGACAGAAAGACAGAGATTCATTGAGCACCTTCTACATGCTAGGAACTACGTTGGGTGTTGAGGACTTGGTGTAAAAAAGAGACACAATCTCTCCAAAACTCCGAAAGGAAGGTCAAACGAATCATCATGAAAATCATATTTAATTAAAAACTGATTGCTATGAAGGAAAAGTTCACAGTGCTTCAAGAGACACTGACACATTGAGTTTTAGGTGTCAGGAAGGCTTCACTGAGATACAATACATAAGCTCAAACTTTAACAATAAGCCTAAATTAATCTGGGAGAGAAGGAGGAGGTAAGTATTCTCGGCAGATGGAATAGCACACATAAACCAAGGAGGTAAAAGCAAGTTGATGCCCACCAGGCACTAGAAGCAGGTCGGTGTGGTTAGACTCAGTAAAGTATGGTCCCAGACGAAGACGAAGAAGTAGACGTGGGTAAATCATAGAGGAACCTGTAGCCATACTAAGAATTGTGAGATTTTATCTCAGGGGCAATGGAAGGCATTGAAGATTGTTGTTTTGTTTTGTTTTTGTGCAGAGTAGTGACAAGTTCCAACTCATAGTTCAAGATCACTTTGGATGCTAAATGAAGAATGAATGGTAGGGAGCAAGGAGGCTACTGCAACAGTCTGGGCAAGTAGTGATGAGGACGTGCCTAGAGTGAAGGCCGGGAAAATGCGCTTGGGGGTAAGATTACAGTGTATCCTAGGAGGCTACTGAGCACGCTTACAGAATGGATGTGGCAGGTGAGGAACTTGCCCCATCACGATTTTGGGCATCTGGAGGGATGTAATGGACGGACAATGCGGGAGGAGCAGGATGAAACAAGGACTCAGGGCAATCTTGTCTTTTGACATTTAAGTAGAGGTGATCGGCGGTGAGTAAGCCTGAACTTGAGAGACAGGGTTGGGTTGAAACTCAGGAACTGTTGCAAACAGAGGATATCTGAAGTCCTGGGAACGCACTTAAGGTGAAAATACAGAAGGGAAAAAAGGTCTAAGTACAAGACCATTCCGTGAGGAGCACTCAGGAATCAGGTAGAGGAGACTAGAAGGAGTTATTAACAGATGACCGAGTAATAGCAACGTATGACACGGAGGATAGTGACCCGGCTAATGAGCCTGGCCTCTCCATGTAGCGCAGGTGTGAAAGACAGTCTTTGTTAGTAATGATCATATACGGGAAGTACTGACCGTTCATTTTCTAAACGTTGTGAAATATTCACACTTATCTGCAAAAAACCAGACTCAAACAGAATGTATCTTCCCTTACCTGGGCTCATTTTCCAGTGTTTCCTCTATCTTGCTTAATGCTATTACTTACATGGCTTCACCTCTCCTGTACGTGGTCAATTCTGTAACCCACATGCTAATAAATTCATAAACATTTTTAATTTGCCCTCTTTTATGTTTATGATTCCTGTGGTTCTAGTTACACTACCTGAAGCACAGTTCAGCTCACTTTACTCTGTGTACAGAGGCCTGAGCTCCTGAGAGCCTGTTGGTTTAATGAGCACCTACCATGTGCTAGCCACTCTTAAAAGATGTGGGATTTGTTCTTGCACGGAATTCCTGCCTCTGTGGAACTTACTTTCTAGTAGGGAAGCCTGTTGCTCAGACATTAATGAGGCACAAGGTATAATGCTAGGGAGTAATGAGTGCTATGAAGAAAAATAAAGCAAAAAGATTACGAGGGAAAGAAAATAAAGCATAGTTGTGTCTCTCCATCACCAACTATGCCTCTAGCAAGTTCCACACGCAGCGGTATTTGTCACTTCACCACTTTTGCCTTTCCTCCTAGTACTTTTCTTCTGGCCTGTAAACTGTAGGAGGCAGGGATTACGATCCTCTGTGACCCCCAGTTCCTCTCATCTTGCAGATACTGAATTCAAATGCACCATTTTTTTTACAAAGTCATGAGTGTTCCTAAAAGATGCTGAAAAATCTTAATTGACTCTAAATGATTATCAGCAACAATTAAAATGTAATCAAAATCTCTAATTTGCTCGTATTTTTCCTGCTATGGCTATTTGCTTCTGCTTATTTCTTAGCTATGACATATGGTCCTAGTAATGTTTATAAATTAAGTTAATGTATATCAAGATGGCAAATCACACTATGTCTGCATTACCACTTCTGTTCTCTGGCTCGATGGCCTGTCACCTTTATTAAGGAGCACAGTCTGCCAGTGTTGGCTAAATTTAGTAAAGCAATAAATTGTGCTTGTGTTGACTCTCTCATTTCTAAGTAAAACTGCTGTATTTTCAATGTAACTTTGATGGCTAGAAGTCATCAAACATTAATCCTAAGGGTAAGAGAATAAATTTCAATACTGGCACAATTAGCCAGCTGATGAAGGTAACTACAGTTGGTTAGCATTGGCAAAGGGCCTCTGATAGAATGTCTATCATGAAAAAGCTCCTTGGGATGTTGTGTATCCTTCCTTGGCTAACCTCAACCTCTCTGACACCATCTCACTTCTCAGGAAAGCTGATGCGCACAGTGATTGCTTCACTTGTGAAAATTATATGGGCAATAAGACGTAAAACCAGGATTAGAATTCAGAACAGCTCTCTCCAGTCCTGCAAAGGTTCTTTTCACTAGCTCTGGTATTTCTGAAACTCCACCTCTACAAAATCTGCGACATAGGGCAAGCAAGTCTGAAGGATGTTGTGTTAAGCAAAGTTAAAGAAGATAACTTCAGAATTGCTTAAAATCTAGAATATGTTGATGCATGCTGACATGCTCTATAAGAAGTACCCAGGATTTTCAGATGTATTTGGTGAATAATTTTTTTAACAGAGCACTTATTAACGGAGCATAATGGAAAAGAGTTTGGGGAACTTAAATCTGCCTCCTTTATTTTCAATCTTTTGACTTCAAAATATAAGCCCAGGATGCACAGTTTACATATTATAAAGAATCTCTGAATTGATTTTACTTAATCTACTAAATAACAGAAGTTGTGGGGGAATTATTGATTTATAGTTAGTGGTGTAGGTCAGGTCCTCTGAGTTCATTACCCAAATGTGATATTTTGATCACTTAGGAATATTGGCCATTGCAGCATATTTTTACAGACACAAAAATAAATTGTGTTTAAAGTAGCTATAACATTAAGCAAGTTAATGGCATGTTTTTTAATAGATTGAAGGGAGCTTTTAAAGACATCCACATTCTTAGAATTAAGTCGTTTTATTCCCATTTCATGATGAAGGCGTTTGAAATCTGCATTTCTGGCAAGTATGTTTAAATTTTAATTCTTCCTTTGACAACACGAATATTTGATTTCAATTGCTTTAAAACAAACTCTAAAAATCAATAACAAAAAGGACAAAGTAGTTTTGAGACTGTGATAAAAATAGGTACTAAAATGCTACTGGTTATACAGGATCTGTGGTGAATAGGTCAGCTCAAGGTCCCAGGTAAACATCTTGTTTGTGTCCTGAAGCCTTGTTTTCTGCATGCCTTATGCTCTCAGTAGGGTCCTCCTACTCGGGTCTAAACATGGGGCCACTGCACCCTATCGATCTTCTTTAAATCTCCAGAATAATAAATTTCAAGGCAACACAGCAGAAGCCGACTAAAGCCCTTTAATTACATCACTGCTGAAAGGAAATCATTGATCAATGGCATTATGGGAAAATAAACTGCCCCCCAAACCAGATCAAAGTCAATAAAATAGCTGACTAGCTGCCCCATTTGGGACTTCTGCTAGATTAGTGCTTGTGGACAAGCAAAAGGGATGATTCTAATGCATGCTGCTTACTGTCTTTTTGAAGCTCTCCCTGGCAGGTGTCATGCTCTGAGCATGGTTTTTGATTACTCTAATTAAATATAATATTATCAACAGATCTTCATATTGATCCTTCAAATCCCCCCCTTCTAAATGAAAAATTAAAAGCCTAGAGAGAGGGCCTCATAGGGTACCACGTTATTTGAATGATTTTACCCCTTTATCAATTTTCTTCATGTTGAATTATTCTAATATTTATCAATATCAAGGTACCCATTAGCTTAGAAAATGTAAGTAATGTGCAAAATGAGTAATTTCATGACTTGCTCTTCCTGAGATTAGAAAAATTTGGTTTACACGAAGTTACATTCCTTGGCTAAAGTCTAAATAAATCATTTTTCCTATTAAGTGTTGCTGACCATGCCAGTCACTATTCTTTATTGATGATGTTATTTAAACACATTGTCAAATACATGTAACTCAATATGGCAAAGAAATCTTTTCTGTCAGGTAATTAGTTCAGAAAACTGTAAAAACATTTTAAGAAAATAATTTTATAATAGCTTATGAACATCTGTTTACAGTTTTCAAACAGGCAAAACAATTTAAATGTTTAATGTTCTATTAATTCCACACATGAACATTTCAAGATGTACTCTTCTACTTGATTAAGAATAATAATCTGCAAACAAATTTGAAAGCTTCAAATCTCTTTTCAAAAGGAAAGAATATAAATTTAGAACATTTAAATATTTATAAACTTATTGGCACTTTAGTATTATTATATCATAAATCGTAACGCTACCTTAAAGTAAATTGGAGAATTTTGAGAATAACTTAAATTTAAGAACATACAAAAGGAAACCTAAAATATCAGATACAATGACTCATTTATGGGTATTACTTTAGCAACTCGACCCAGGAAAAGCTAATAGCCATGCCTTCTTCCATTCTACATTTCTTCTTATTCATTCCCTATTCCCTCAGGTGGTTCTCATTGCTAATGCCCAAATGGCATCAACCTGTTGTTTAGCACATCTATGAAAAGGCTAGCCTGCTGGCTAATTTACCAAGGGATTAAAGGCCTGAAACCACTTCAATCTGCTACTTTGTTTCCATGTAAAAGCCTTACCCATGACACCAGTTCCCCATGTTAAAACTGAAAATCTCTTTAAAAGAAAGAAAAATTCAATGTGAGAACTGTTTAAGAGAGAAACTGTATGCCAGAAATAATATTCTGCACCCATGAACACTGCTATAAAATTGCATTCTGTTGGTCAAGTCCTGCATTATATACTAAAATGAATTTCAGATATCGAATGTTTACCATTTCATAAAATTAAGAGAATTAACACAGGCACCGATGGTCGTAGGAGAGAGTATTGACGGACCATGAGGATTAATGTAAAGCTAGATATGGATAGATATACTTCATTATTGCAGCATACTATTTAATTAAAATTCATATTTGTGTGTATTTTGTTGAATGTAAAACATTATGGTAACTGCATTAATCCACACAGGAAAACAAAAAGCAAAGAGGCAACTTCCTGAGTTTTTGATTTAGTAAAAATAAAGACCTCAAGGTTCATTATTCTCACAAGAATTGATAAGCACACATATCAATTAATTTTTCTACATGAAAAATATCTGCTAGCTCTATTTTTAAAATCAGAACAAGCTTTAAGTTGATACATTTTATGCAAAACACATTTACAGTTTTTCCTATCCATTTAAAGTTTATAGTCCAGTAAAACTCATAGCAGTATCTTCCTTTAATAACTTTGTTAGTTCATAAAAACCATTATAATAGCACAAAACCTGTGCTAAGAGGTGCCATTAAAACACTGAAAAAACCCCCATTATTTTTAAGGTGTATTCATTACCTAATTTGAACGAAAGCAAACTGAACTGAAAAAAAAAAATGTAGGGAACCTGTATTTATGTCTTATTGGAGAATAAATGACTAAAACGAAAGCACATATTCATTACATCCTTGCTACAGGTCAGTAAATCTGTTTTACCAATGACTTCAGGACTATCAGAATTAAAGTAGAACTGTATATTAGAGAGGATAAGTTTCCATTTTAAAGTAATCAATTTTCTCTAAAAAAATTTTTCCCAGTCAAAAACAAATTTCAGTAAATTGACTAGACAAGCCATTATTTCTCAATACTTCTCTGATGTTTATTTATTGTAACCCTGAGAAGTGAGGGAGAAAAAAAAGCACAATGACAAAACAGTTGACCCAATAAAAGCTAAATTATGAAGTAGTTTATAGCTTATAGGAGTGACCTGGAATAGATCATTGAAAGGGAAGACAAATATTATTGTTTCTCTCTTCATTTCTTTACTGTCATGACTCGTGTCCCCTGAACCTATTGGTGCCAACAGGGCAGATTTGCTGGAATGAAAAACAATGCCAGCAATGGATATGTCGTGCCAAAGGCTTAAGAGAAAATGAATGTGCTCTAAGTTAGGATCTGTATGATATTCAAATTCAAAGTACTTCACATAAGGACAGGACACTCAAGGTCCCATTTCAATCACAATTTTATTATAGTGACAAATATGAAATTCTGACTGCCAATAAAAATACTGAATTTGATGTAGTTCTGTGCAAAATTCATGGCCTTGAAAGATATTCTACAAGCTGTCACCCCCAAGGACCATAATGGATTTGTCTTTAAAGAAAAATGTTTAGAGTATGAATTACCAAATATATTTTATGTAAGTTTTCACATTTTAAATCAAGGATTGTAAATTATTTTCTCTGTTGACATTTATTGACAAAATTAACATTAAGTGGAATTTTCAGATTCCCCTTAATCAAGAGTCATGTAATAATGAAATCTATTTTAAGTATGTATTTTCTACCAGAACTAATGTGAATTTCTTTCACAGAACGGTATGTTGAATTTTATATGGTACAAATGAAAATCATTTAAAAATTCTACTTAAATTGCTCATAAAATATAAGCACATATGTTAATAATACTATAAAAAGTATAATAATTTTAACTTTAGCCTTTAAACAATAGAGAAAATGGTTTAGTGGCTTTCATTTATTTTCGTAAGTCGAGCAAAAATATAAACTAGAAAAACAGGGTGGTTTCTTCCAAATTTATATCTTCACTGGGGTATATTTTCTAAAAACTAAATTCTTGAGGCATAAAACAACTGCTAAATTGTACTTCTGATTAAAATTAGAAATAAACAGATACTTCACTGTTCACATCCTTATCTTCACAGAAGCGCTTACTTTTTTTTTTTTTACTTAAAGAAAAAAGAGAGGATAAGCTATACAATGGCGAATAATTTCTACCATCCCCCATAATTCACCAAAACCAGACTGCTTCTGTGTCTCTAAAAAAGGAAGGAAGACATTGGATGCAAAGCTTCAACAAACTATTATTACACGCTTTTCCAGTCCATTAAAAGAAAGTAATTTAATCAGTTTATAGTTTCTCAGGAAAATCTCATTCAGAGAAATTTTATTGCCAGCTATCTAAATAGTAAATACCTATTATCCTCTCAAAATGAGTTTTTGCTTGCCAAGGGCAAACCCATTGCTGTTATTGTAGAGCTCTGTCAGAGAAACAAGAAGTTAAAAAGGTTATAAAGATACCATTAACGTCATGGGACTGTCTTGTCAAGACTCAAAAATACTTAGTAATTGAGGGTTTTATTCAAAGTGTATTAGCACCCACATAAACAGCACAGTTAATATGATGCTTTAGGCTTTATTTTGTTACAGCCCAGCAAAATCACCTACAAACGGCTGAATGCTGTAAATGTATCTGCTGGAGAGCACAACTCATTTTATCATCTGGTTCTAGCATGAGTCTTTGAAGAAAATGTCAATAACATACACACAGCTTAAAGGCAAATTTAGATCCAACCAATGAGAACAACAGAAAAAAAAGCAAAAATGATAACTAATTGGTCCTAACAGCATGTGCCTTTGATAGAAGTATGAGGGTAAGCAAAGGGCAAATGCTCTTTATTTAATTTATATATTCTAATTTTAAAAGAAACTGCTACAGTATAGTTTACATTAATGTTCATTAATATACAAAACTATGAATGATTTCACTGAAACAACAAACAAAAATAAAATAATTCTACCTCTGTCATTTTACTTGTCAATCCACTGATTTCCAGAAATAAAATGATCTTCTATGCCAACTGACTGATTTTAAAGCTCTCTATTTACAGAGAAACTATTCTACTACAATTTTTTACATTTAGTAAATCCATAATACAACCCTTGAACTTATTCGCCTGTCAGCTCTAACAATTATATAACCAATAAACATTTAAAGAAAATCTTTAAAGATTTACCTGCCTTCAGTTTTTGAATTACTGATCATTCTATGCCTATACTTCCTTCTCTTCAGATCACTGTCAGTATAAATACAGAAATACAAAGTTTATAAAAAGTGGCCTGATGAGGGATTGATTTTTTAATAAACATCAATATTTACTTTTAATAAGTCAAATATAAGCAGAGTAGAAGAGTGAGAAAAAGGTCTCAGTAATATATTTTCTGACTTGGGGAAGAAATTGGATGGTTAAACTTTAAGAGCAGCACATTCAAGTGAATGACGGAAGCATAGAAATAATTAAACTGTAGCTACAGTTACTCAAGGTAGATGGAACTAACCCAAACAAGACCGCTGGGGAATGAATTCCTTTCAGCCGTCAAAGCCCAGCTCTGTACCACTCCCTCCATTCATTTTTTCTAGACTACTTCCACTATCCCTTTCCCCTGCACCTTATATAAAATTCTATTATCCTTAGTACAGTGAGTGTCTTCAGACAGGGAGTGTGAACTGTTCATTTCTGGATACTTATTACCTGTCATGTTATCTACGCATAGAGTAACAGTCAAAAAATGTTCATTAAATTGGCAATTAGGCCATGATTTTATTTGGACTCCAAATCACGATGATTTGTTTCTGTGAAATGGTCAAAGACCTTATCATATAGTTTTCAGTGGATCTCCATACCTCTATTTATTAAAGACAATTATTAAGCACGAACATCTTACATATAAGATGTAAGAGCATTTGCCCTTTGCTTACATCTTAAGTATATTACTTAACTTGAAAGAAATCTAAATTGATTCAGAAATGATGCTTCTGGAATCTACTCACTTAGTTAAGTTTATTAAATGCCTTATTTGCTTACAGGAAAAGCAGTTAAAAATACTGATCTTAAAGCTGCTATATAAATGATCAAGCCTTAAAAGTTTAGGAAGTGAAAGAGAATACTCAGGATTTGCAATTTCTTAGTAACTTCTTTTAGTTCTCAGGGCAACCTGATTTTCATCCAGATTTTTCTCTTTCCTGTCCCAAACCATAAGTAAACAAATAAAGAAATGGCGAGGGGAGCTGTTACACGGTTCCAGTCTGGAAAAACAGATTTCACTTCTGGGAGGGCTGAGGGAACACGTGGGTACAAACAGGCAAAAGGCTGTCAATCTGGTGATATCCTCCTTCTCTGAAAATCCAGAGAGGAATCATGAAACATCTTTGCCAACGATGACTCCATAGTACATCTTTACAAAGGTAGATTCCAGTATTTGCTGACAAACCTGATAAAAATATCTCTCTGAGATTCCATCATTTAGAAGATTAGTAAACTGGGTGTGGATGCCCTTTATCAGTATCTTCTCCGTTCCTCATTAGTCTACTTTTGAAGGAAGACTAATTTTTTAAATTCCAAAAATAGTACTTGCTTAATGGAGGAAAATAACCAAATAATATAGAAGCGTATGAAGTAAAATCTGAACATCTCCACACTTGCTCCCATTTTGCAGTATTCGTAGCCCCTCCTTAACTCCGCGGAAGAGGAGGTAGTGCTCACAATGGGTAAGAACAGGCCCTAGAGCTAGATGTTTACTGGAATTATCTACGATGATGAAAATGTTCTGTATTTGTGCTGCCCAAATAAGGTGCACAACGGTTAACTAATAAACAAATAACTGTTCAACATGTACAGAAAAGGACCTGGCTAGACCAGAATTATCCTCTAAACTACAGCACTAGAGGATCCCTGGGTGGCTCAGCAGTGGAGCACCTGCCTCCAGCCCAGGGCGTGATCCTGGGTCCTGGGATCGATCGAGTCCACATCGGGCTCCCTGCATGGAGCCTGCTTCTCCCTCTGCCTGTGTCTCTGCCTCTCTGTGTCTCTCATGAATAAATAAGTAAAATCTTTAATAAATAAATAAACTACAGCACTAAAAGGCTTGCCCTTGTTAATTAGTAAGGAAAAGCAGCAATCGGTATCAGAACTCATTCCACGTAAATTTGTAGAATGCTGTATACAGGTATGTGGAGTCAGTTTTATTGCAGAGGGCGAGTTCAGTCATTCCCCACAGAGCTTTTTGTCATCTTCATCTCAAAGAACCCTTCCACAGTATAGTTTCCTTCAGCTAACAGAATAGATGTTATCTTACCATTAGTGTCAAGGTTCTCCAGATGGGCAAAATAGGAAAACAGTGAACTTTTTCAGAATTCTAGTTTAGTAAGGCTTATTTCTCTCTAGGTGTGCTTTATGTTATAAATGATCCATACTTTATAATTCATTGCACTTGCCTCCACTAACCTGTGAAAAGTATCTGAAACTAGACATTTTTGGAATGCCAAAGCTTCATTTCACTCTGATTTGACCCACAAAATACGGGTACTAAGTCAAAGTACCAGTCCATCATTTTACTTCTCCAAGGTCTTGGATTAGGCCTGGGCCATGTCGATTCCATTCCCTGACACCCACTACCCTTTCTGCCCGTGAGTAATCCAACCTTAAAGTTCTGTCTGTCAACAATAAATTCCCAGAGATCCCAGAGACAGCTCCTGGCAAGGGAATACTTACTTCCACCTAGCAGCTAACCAGCTAAGGTAGGTAGGTAGATGGATAGGTAGGCAGGTAAGTAGCTGGCTAGCTAGATCCGTACGCAGACAAAGAGCCGTGTTTAAGAGAAAGGGTCTCACTTCTAGCTCCTCATGTTTTTACTTTTAGTACAGGTCTAAGTGCAGAAGCACATCTTTTCTTTCTCCTGGCAGTATTTTTTTTTTAAGATTTATCTATCTATCTATCTATCTATCTATCTATCTATCTATCTATCTATCTATCTGAGAGAGCGTGTGCGTGCGCACGAGCAGGGGAGGGACAGAAGCAGGCTCCCCACTGAACAGAGAGCCTGCCAGGGGACACGTCCCAGGACTTCGGGATCATGACCTGAGCTCAAGGCAGATGCTTAACCCACTGAGCCACCCAGATGCCCCTTTCTCCTGGCAATTCATCGGTATTTTCGGCATAGATATCCTCAACCCCTCACATGAAGAATGTTCCCTTGCTACAAGCGATGAGGTGAGAAAAAAAAACAATACCAGAAGGTGATAAGGAATATTCTTCTACTACGTTTTTTTCATAAATACCAATTATGACTCGTGATAATGCTAAACTACCAAAAAGATAGGTGGAACACAGATAAAGAGAATAAATGCTTATAAAGTACAAAGGAAAAACAAAACAAAACAAAAAACTGTGAAAGTTATAGCCTCTCTTGGGAAGAAGGAAGGGGAAATAAATAACAGTTCTAAAAAATAAATGCCACAATGATACTATCATAGAGAATACTGTGATATATTATAAACTCATAATATTAGTATACACTATTTTGTGTTTTATATAATAATCACAACCCCTTACATTTAACTTTCATGTAGCTATACAGGAGGTATGCAGTTGTAATTTGCACCTTAAAGATAGCTCTATTACACAAAAAGCATATATAACAGTAACCAATTTGGGAGAGTTATTGTAATATACTTAATATTTTATACAAAAGAAAAAGTGGGTCATTTACATTAAGTATTCTTGAATATTCAGTGGCCAGCATTTATTCTTTCAGGTAATATCACCATGTGGGTACCAAAATTACAATGCACACAATTCCACTCATCAAATAAATTTTCTTGTACACAGGATAAACAATTTAATAAATTAAAATTAGAAATAACCATGTTCTTTGATGAATCACTTTCAGAATACTACTCATGCCTGACATTTAATCAACCTCTTTACTTCTCAGTGCCCTTATCTGTACTCTGGGGACAATAATATTGTTCTATTTTTTTCTCAAAATTGTTGTAAGATAGGAGACATTATATGTAAAGTGGTCAGTACAATGCCTAGTAAATTATAAATACCCAGTAAGGCAGATACTACAAAAAGCAATACTTGTTAATACTATCATTACATTTAACTTATTTTCAATCTTTGTTTGGGTTTGTTATTTTAAGATCTCTTCTACTGTTTTTTTTTTTTTTTTTTTTTTTTTAGAATTTATTTATTTATCCATGAGAGACACAGAGAGAGAGGCAGAGACACAGGCAGAGGGAGAAGCAGGCTCCATGCAGGGAGCCCGATGTGGGACTGGATCAGGCCCTGAGCCCAAGGCAGAGGCTCAACCACGGAGCCCCCCAGGTGCCCCAGATCTTTTCTACTGTTACATAAAGTGTTACATGGGGGCTGCCACAACATGGACACATGCTGTTCTTTCCTCCAACTTTCTCGATTGTTCACTTTCCCCATTTGGAAGGCTCAGGCCAGGCCCAAGATCACCAGCTTGGTCAATAGCTGTGCAGGTAATAAACCTGGCTGTGTCCAGGCTCCACTTTACTGAATTCAATTTTGTAGTTCTGAATTCACTATTCTTCCATGAAAGGACTTCTGGTATAGTATTTCCCTTTTGGCTTTGGGCCTTGAGGCACTAATTTGACCTAACACTCTTCCAATTGTCACCTCACAGAAGGTGTTCAAGGACCGGGAAATCTCTGTTTCTGGCCACAGGCCCTGAGATTACCATCCCATAATCAATCCTTTATAGGAAGACTGCTACTCAAATCCGTTATTTGAAGAAATTTTGCCTAAGCATATTTATTAGATTAGATTAAGATACCCAGAGGGAAACAAACTTCTCGAACAGTGATTCTCAATGGGCACGGTAACTGTCCCTAAGGCACTCTGGAGATTTGTGATGATCTTTTTACTTGGAGGGACTTGGAAGAGACATGTGGCATTAAGTAGGCACAGGTCAAGGATTCTAAAGTTCCTGCACTGCTCTAGAAAGAATTATCCTCTGTTCCACATGACGTTTGAATGCCTTACCAGACATACATGTAGATGAAAATGGGTGGATGAAAAGACATGGCTTTTTATAATTATTTGAGTTTGGAATCTAATTACATGTAAACACAAAGTATTTTTTGACATGGCTGAACTCATGTTGAATTTTCCATGATGCAACTACTAGGCAGACATGAAAAGAAAGTGATTTCTTTTTTTAATGACTGATTGGTTGATTGATTAGAGAGAGCGTGAGCAGGAGGGACAGAGAGAGAAGGAGAGAGAATCTCAAGCAGACTCTGTGCTGAGTGCAGAGACCAACTCAGGGCTTGGTCTCACGACCCTAAGATCATGACCTGAGCCAAAACCAAGAGTTTCATGTCTCCCTTAAATTAGTGAGGAAACTATTTATTTTTAAAAATTGTGTGTATAGAGGTGCCTGGTTGGCTCAGTAGGAAAAGCAAGAGTTGATCTTGGAGTTGTGAGTTTGAGCCCCACACTGGATGTAAAGATTACTTAACATCTTAAAAAAAAAAAGTAAAATTGTGTGTACAAATAAGTTATATTTTCTACAATATTTTATTTTGGGAAAGTAAAGCAGATGCTACAAAATATTTATCATAGAAAGAAACTAGTAGGACTTACAGGGTTGGGAACCACGACCTAGAAAGAAGTCACACTACTCTCCTTTCCTATTGTTGAGTCAAAAATCACTGAACATATTAAATCTTTGTTCATTGTAGGGAGTAATTATTTTTTTTAAATATTTTATTTATTTGAGAGAGACAGAAAAAGATCACGAGCGGAGGAAGGGGCAGAGGGAGAAGTAGACTACGCACTGAGCAGGGAGCCTGACTCTGGGCTCAATACCAGGACCCTGAGATCATGACCTGAGCTGAAGGCAGACGCTTAAACAACTGAGCCACCCATTGTACTTTCTTTGCTTTCTTACTAAGAGAACCCCACCAATCATATCAGTGAGAACACTGATCAGCAGAAAAAGATGTGGGAAACGCAGAGATGGTGTCTTTTTTGAGAGAGACAAGAATTCTAGAAAAATATACAATTGATGAAATAGTGATGTAAATTTCTGATTAGTAGGGAAATCTGCAGTGGACAAGTGAAATGTCTAGGGAGTTCAAAGGGAAGGGGAGGCAAAATCAGCCTTTAATGCCAAGTTTCATTTATTCTTCTCTAATTTCACTAGTTAGAGCTAATCATTCTTTCTATAATCCATTGTCCTTACCGCTCATTTGTACAACAAACTGGGTTATGTAACTATCTATATCTGTTCCTCTAACTTGGCCATAAACTTCTTGGGTAGATCATATTGAAGACTGATTTTGTCTCCCATAATGCCTGGTAAATTGTCAAGTATATGTATATTTGTGATTAGATCCTAGTAATGTTGCTATTTTAAATCAACGAGACCTTTGACAGGTCCTGCAACTTCTCTCAGCTTTATTTCCTCATGTTTAAAAATGGGAATATTAATATCTGAATTAGTTATTTCATGACAGTATGTGAGATACATGAAATAATGTAAGGGATGATGTTTTAAAAATGGTAGCAGAATCCATAAATGTACAGTGTTATTACTATTAATATATCAAAGATCATTTTTCTATAAATATATTAAAATTGGGATCCCTGGGTGGCGCAGCAGTTTAGCGCCTGCCTTTGGCCCAGGGCGCGATCCTGGAGATCCGGGATCGAATCCCACGTCGCGCTCCTGGTGCATGGAGCCTGCTTCTCCCTCTGCCTATGTCTCTGCCCCTCTCTCTCTCTCTCTCTCTCTCTCTGTGTGTGACTATCATAAATAAATTAAAAAAATTTTAAAAAAATATATTAAAATTCATTACACTGTATAAAGTGATTTCATGTCTAGCACTAATTTCTTAAAAATAAAATAATTTGGGATCCCTGGGTGGCGCAGCGGTTTGGCGCCTGCCTTTGGCCCAGGGCGCGATCCTGGAGACCCGGGATCGAATCCCACGTCGGGCTCCCGGTGCATGGAGCCTGCTTCTCCCTCTGCCTGTGTCTCTGCCTCTCTGTCTCTCTCTGTGTGACTATCATGAATAAATAAAAAAAAAAAATTAAAAAAAAATAAAATAATTTATCTCCAATTTTAATGAAAACCAGAGAGAAAATTAATCCATAAGAAAATTTTACATTATATTAATGTTTGATGAAAAACATCTATTTGAGTAGTAAAGGAAGCATCAATAGCAGTCAGCTAACATCTGACAAAGATCAACAAACATGAATATTGTGCTGGGTAAATCTTCCCAATCTAGTTATTTATTTCACTTCTTCATACTTATTTGCTATTGACTTTAAGTACATTAAATGAAGTTTCTTAGCCTGCCAAGATGATAGATAACATTTCTGTGCATTCTTTTTTATCACCATGGCCATTTTTAGTGTATGTGTGGGTGTTTGTGCATGTGTATGTATTGATGTCTCTGAGACACCAGACATGGCTTAGACATGTATTAATCACCTCTAGTGAGGACATGTAGACATCTAATTTTGAAAAGGCTCATTTCAAAAAAAAAAAAAAAAAAAGAAAGAAAAGGCTCATTTCACAAAACATACTATGCATCAAATCAAGATTTTATTTTTCACATACGTTTTTAAGATACAAAGGGAAAAAAACTAAATCCTTACTTATCTTTATCCTTGGTCACATGCTAAAGGTTATCTTGACATTTTGTCTGGATTTAAAATATAAGCAATATCAATACTTAAAGTATTTTCTGTAATTGAAAACACAGTATTTTCCCCACCTTATTTCACAGTAGTTTAAATAATTAACAAAGATATTAAGGCATCCTATCCAGTGACAAACTATGGAATTTTAAATGCAAACACTGTAGATCACCAGTTTGGTATGGATGATTCATCCTTACACATTCTGGTTGGCTTAACATACACAATATTTTTGATAAGCTAAAGGAACTACCTTAAGATTGTTATCACTATTATTTGATCATAGATTGCTTTCTATTTCTTACCAAACTCCAACATGCTTTTTAAAATCCCCAAATTGGGACCCCTGGACGGCTCAGTAATTGTCTGCCTTTGGCTCAGGGCATGACCCTGGGGTCCTGGGATCTAGTCCCGTGTCGGGCTCCCTACATGAGGCCTGCTTCTCCCTCTGCCTGTGTGTCTGCCTCTCTCTCTCTGGGTCTCTCATGAATAAATAAATAGAATCTTTAAAAAATTAAAAATGAATAAATAAATAAAATCCCCAAATTACTTAATCTGCATTGTAGGCCAAAAGTTGGAGTGATCTAGAACCCAAAGCCATAGAAAAGAACCAAATGGAGGTGGGAATCCTCTGATTAGATACTTTGATGACTGTATGTGATTAAATGGCTTTTAATTGCCTGTAGTACTCAGAGAATGAGACAGGTTTAGCAGATAGTCCTGATATTTTTATTTGAGGCATATATATAAGTAGATCTTTGCCTAATTACTCAGAGGTCATATTTATGTAATAATTTAGTTGATACACTTATAAGCTCTCCTTAACAGTTAATCTTAGAAATGATAAATATACATGGAAATTCTGGTGAATTCTAAAAATCTGTAACATATGACATATATAACTTCACAATGAATGTTCACTTTATGTGCTCCAAAAGAAATACTCAATTGGGATAAGAGGCAGAAAGTTTAAAAAACAAAAAATTTCCTTTTCAAAGACCTCTAGGATTCATTAATTTAGTCTCTGTATAATCTAGGATATAAAATTTCTATATTATTTCTTTTTTCTGACACCATTTTTAGAGAGAGCACTATAATTTATGATTTTATCTTATCCCAAAGCTATAAATATGACAATACATTCTTTCAGTCTACCTTGCAGCCAGGACTATTACAATTTCTGCATACTTTCTCAATGTTGGTTGAAAACTAAATCAAACATTATTTTTCTTAATGAAAAAGTCACCAACAAATGTATGTCACATGTGAGTTTGGGTTATACTACATTTTGTTATATAAACAAAGAAATAGCATGTACTTCATGTTGTTGGTTTTTTCCCCCCATAAATGAAATGTTTCCTAGTTCACTGTTATTTGTTCAAATATTCATTTTTATTTCATGTACTGCTATAGACAATGAAGTCATTCTTTTCTATGATTTCACTATGACAGGTAATGAAACAATTTTTTTCCTGGTCTAGTAAACATGACTGAAACTACAGTCTTCAGACAACTACATTAAATAACTGATTAGAGATTTTAAGATTATGTAATTTCCAAAATAAGTGACTAGCTCCAAATTTTTGTATCACAAACATACAGATATTGCAAATAGACAAGGGAGAAGGATGGGCAGGGCACTATGTGGAAGAACTATTCCTCATCTCTCTTTTCTAAGTCTGCATTTTCTAGATAAAGAAAGGTTCAGGGAAGTTAAACAATTAGGCTACTAACAATGAATTGTATTTCCCCGATTGCAAGTGATGCGGATCATTTTCTCACGTGTTTGTTGGCCATGTGTAGTAGGTCTTCTTTGGAGAAATGTCTGTTCATGTCTTTTGCCCATTTCATGATTGGATTGTTTCTTTGCTTTGAGTTTAATAAGTTCTTTATAGATCTTGGATACTAGCCCGTTATCTGAGAGGTCGTTTGCAAATATCTTCTCCCATTCTATAGGTTGTCTTTTAGTTTTGTTGACTGTTTCTTTTGAAGGCTTTTTATCTTGATTGCCATCAGGGAAATACAAATCAAAACCACAATGAGATCCCACCTCACCCCAGTGAGAATGGGGAAAATTAACGAGACGGGAAACAACACATGTTGGAGAGATTGTGGAGAAAGGGGAGCCCTCCTGCACTGTTGGTGGGAATGTGAACTGGTGCAGCCCCTCTGGAAAACTGTGTGGAGGTTCCTCAAAGAGTTAAAAATAGACCTGCCCTACGACCCAGCAACTGCACTGCTGGGGATTTACCCCAAAGATACAGATGCAGTGAAACGCTGGGACACCTGCCCCCCGATGTTTCTAGCAGCCATGTCCACAACAGCCAAACTGTGGAAGGAGCCTCGGTGTCCATCAACAGATGATGGATAGAGAAGATGTGGTTTATGTATACAGTGGAATATCACTCAGCCATTAGAAACGACAAATACCCACCATGTGCTTTGACGTGGATGGAACTGGAGGGTATTATGCTGAGTGAAGCAAGTCAATCTGAGAAGGACAAACATTATATGGCGTCTCTCATAGGGGGAATATAAGAAATAGTGAAAAGGGATCACAGGGGAAAGGAGAGAAAATGAGTGGGAAATATCTGAGAGGGAGACAGAACATGAGAGACTCCTAACTCTGGGAAACGAACAAGGGATAGTGGAAGGGGAGGTGGGCGGGGGGATGGGGTGACTGGATGACGGGCACTGAGCAGGGCACTTGACGGGATGAGCACTGGGTGTTCTACTATATGTTGGCAAATTGAACTCCAATAAAAGAAAGCAAGCAAGCAAAGAAAGAATAAACAGTGTATATTTAAAAAAAAATAACAATGAATATGGGCACCTGGGTGGCTCAATGGTTGAGCGTTGGCCTTTGGTTCAGGTCATGATCCCAGGGTTCTGGGAGTGAGTCCCACAATGGGCTCCCTGTGAGGAGCCTGCTTCTCCCTCTGCCTATGTCTCTGTCTCTCCCTCTGTGTCTCCCATGGATGGATGGATGGATAGATAGATAGATAGATAGATAGATAGATAGATAGATCTTTAAAAAAAAAAAAACCCAGCCAATGAATATGTAAACAAATAGGGCCAACTTCCATCTTGGGGGGCAAAATAGACTGGTTGGAACTCAAATTCCAATTTCTATAGTATTTCTAAACTCAAGGAAAGAAAAAGTTGATGATGAACAACAACTCCACAGCCATAAAACTGTGGTGATAATCCATTCACTGAATACGAAATTTAATTGCTTAGTTATCTTTAGGCTAGAACATTAATGAGAAGTAAATGAGAGTAAAACAAGAAAGTCACTCCAATACAGCAATATTTTTCTTATTTGTAAAAATACACATACATTAAGCACATAATCCCTATCCCTGGCCCCTGAAGACAAATGGAAAAGACATACAAAGGATTCACTCTACTACTACTATCTCTTCAACCTAAAGCTATCTGTTCTGATTTTTTTAATCATGTTCATCCTAAACTTTCACCTTTTTCTTTAGTAGATAATAATACAAACCTATAAAATGCAGTAACTTTATAAGCTATAAAGAAGGCCTATTTAATAAAAAAGAAAGAAAGAAACAGGGAGAAATGGAAAGCTGTATTTTTCTTTTTGAAAAATATAACATATCTCCAGTATAAATTGTAGACTCTGAAAAAACAAATTATAATTAAGTAAATAAAAGTAGTGCATAATTTTGCCATGCAAAAAAAAAAAAAGACCTATTTGTAACTATTCATATACAATTCTGGTTTTCAGTAATCCAAAATTTCTGTAATATTTTGAAGGATTAAAACATTAGTATTTTTCTTGAAGTTATACTGTTTTTTCCATTATTCTAAAAAATGAAATGTGATTTGTGTTTTGACATGCTTCCAGAAAGTTATGTTTTGCATGAGACCCCAACAACAGACAGCAATTTGGCCACAGACAAAACTCTCCTCATCTCCATTTAAAAACCCTCCTAAGGTATGACTATCTTAAGTCGCATTTCCCAGTTACTGGGTTATTGTATTACTAGTGAGGCAAAGTAATCTGAATTTCCTCCAGAACTGATTTGGATCCAATTTACTTTCAGGTCTCTGAAAGTCATCTTCCAATCAAAAGGGCAGGGAGAAGGTGGGGTGGGGTGCTCCTTAGGAAAAATGATAGATGCGCCAGGGATGTCTTAGCCTGGACTGCCATAACAAAATGCCACAGGCTGAGTGACTTAAACAACAGAAATTGATTTTCTCACGGCTCTGGAGATTAACGTCCAAGATCAAGGTGCCAGCACGGTCACATTCTTACCGGAGCTGAGCTCTCTTCCTGGCTTGGAGGCAGCTATTTTCTCACTTTGCCCCAACAGGAGGGCAGGGTAGGCAGGGCAGGCAGGGCCAGTTCACTGGTATCTCTCCTTAGAACGCACCAATCGCATCAGGAAGTTCCCACCTTTGTTACCTCATCTAAATCTAATTATTTCCCAAAGGCCCCATTTCTAAATACCATTACACTGGGGGTTAGGGCTTCAACATATGAATAGGGAGCCATGAAGATACCTTTCAGTCCATAGCTAGAGGATACAAAGAGGCAAACAGGGCAGGCTGCAAGCCTGGTCCCAGCCCTTCTTGGATACTGACCACTTTCCTTTCTCCAGCAGATTTCCACTGCTCACCTCCCTTTTTCTCCTTCCAGGGACAAACCTGCTTTCTAAGGGCCTAACTTCTTCTTCTTCAAGATAATTTATTTCAACTAGGACCTCCTTCCCCAATTATCTCAGAAAAAGGGACAAATAACGTAGCCAAGAAATGCCCTTTACCCTGGTCTTGTCTTAGGTGAAATGCATCTGAGGATAAATTACAGATGATAATATCTCACTTTAAAAAACAAAATACCAGGGGATCCCTGGGTGGCTCAGTGGTTTAGCACCTGCCTTTGGCCCAGGGGGTGATCCTGGGTCCCGGGATCGAGTCCACGTCGGGCTCCCTGCTTCTCCCTCTGCCTGTGTCTCTGCCTCTCTGTGTGTCTCTCATGAATAAATAAATAAGATCTTTAAAACAAACAAAATACAAGTAATAAGCTAGTATTTCAGAATTATACAGAATAGATATGTATATATTATTAATGCCACTTTGCCCGATCACTCAATTACTATCTTTGTGCTACATTAAGGTAACTGTAAACACACAGCAGGCACTAAAAAAAGAAAAAATGTCCCTTCACTGACCTCCCTTGTCCTCTCCATTATATTCGGTTTTATTACTTCAGACTATTTTGCCAAAGTGGCTCTTTGGATATCCTCTCTGTGGGACTAAAGGCCTGGGAGTAAATATTTCCCTGTTGCTACTGATTCATCTAGCAACCTAACTGTTGGCTCTGCATTGCATTCCAAACTAAACAGTAAATTTTCATGCATAAACTTAAAAGATATATTTAGATCTCCTAAGATATAACTTAAAAAACTTCATAAGAGTATGGACTAAGTGTAAAATATGGAAAGCACCTAATGCAATACTTTGCACATTGCAAACACTCAATACATGTTAGTTTTATGAATGTCCTTTAAGGTCATCTTAATAATTTTTTTCTGTACTGATGAGAATGGACAGGATTAATAAAAGTGTATTTCCACCCCCCCTGCAATACCCCAGGAGGAGGACATATAACTGTCTGAAGATTACAATGACTTCTCTAATATGCTTCATAAAAGAAAAGAACTAGCAACTGAATTTCCAAAATGAGGTAAGAAGGTTGAGTTTTACTTCACCACAGAATCTCTAACAAATGAAGAGAATTTTAACCTGGTGTAACTCAGGTACACCCTCAGATCTTGGCCTTGAGTTGCAAACAAACCCCTTTATGTCTGCCCTTTTGTTCAAGTGATATGTCAACCCAGAGGTCCTCAACTGTATGGTCAGAAAAGATCCCATTTTGGGCAGAAGCTTGGAAGCAGGAGCCTTAGCACTACTGTACATAGGGAATAAGATCAGTAAAAATCTAACTGACCTTTTTCTCTGATGTCCTAGAGCAATCAAAGTAAGACCTAGCTTGAGAGAAAAATCATTTCTAATTTTGGCTAATGTTAAGACTTTTAGGGAAACAAAAAAAATTATATTCTCCTTTCTCCTTGCTCTCTTTTAGTTATCATTGTTATATTCTGCTCTAATTTAAATGAAATAATATGGGTGATGTGCTTAGCATATCTGGTGCTTGTTTCCTTAATGTTTCTAATAAAATCAGAATGTGAACAAGAAAAAATGGTGGATCATTACAATTAGCATAGTAAAAAGGAAATCAGAAGGACTTTTTCCCCCAAAAAACTTTTTCATTCTAGTCAGCATGCTGCTTCCATCTTCTGTACTTTAAGAGGCATATAATTCAATTAACTTCACAGTAAAGACTATAAGCCCTACATATCTGCCTTGTAAACACTGTTCATCAGATGGATTCTGATAAAGCCAACGTTTCCAAGTTTTATTTTAAGATTTTATTTATTTATTTGAGAGAGAGAGCACAAGCAGGGGGAGTGGCAGGCAGAGGGAGAGGGAGGAGCAGACTCCCTACTGAGCAGGGAGCCAGATGTGATGGGGGGCTCCATCCCAGGACCCCGGGATCATGACCTGAGCAAAGGCAGATGCTTAACCCACTGAGCTACCCAGGTGCCTATTTCCAACTTTTAAAACCTACTCCCCACCACATCCCCAGTCATATTTGTGGTCCTTAGTTTCTTCCTAATAGCGTGGTAGTCTTACAGTGTAGCCTCAAGCAGGAACCACGCTCAAGGCCCATGTTAACAGTGGGTTAGCTGTTACTAGTTTGCTGAAGAGCTTAAAGGTAAAACTCTTATTCTAACTTTATAATGAGAATAAATTGGGTAAACATGGATTTGCTTTACTGGCAAAACTTAAATGTATTAAATAAGTAAAAATTACAGACTTCAAATAAATATTTAAAATTACCAAGACTTGTTTTAATTTAAACAGAATGTGAGAGGGCCTCCTGGGTGGCTCAGTGGTTGAGTGTCTGTCTTTGGCTTGGGTCATGATCCTGGGGTCCTGGGATCGAGTCCCACATCAGGTTCCCCGCAGGGAGCCTGCTTCTCCCTCTGCCTGCCTCTCTGCCTCTCTCTGTGTGTGTCATGAATAAGTAAATAAAATCTTTAAAAAAAATTTAAAATGTGAGAAATTCATACATTATGATTTTTCTAATTTCTTTCTTAGTAAGTACTAGTTTAAAAAAACCTGATAATGGCTCATAATCCTCAAAGAAAAAGATGATGCCCACAAAGTTAAAAGAAAAAAAGCCAAACTGCTTCAAATAAAAGCATCTTTCTAAAGTATATACTGCATACACTTTCAGAAATATATAACTCCTTTAAAAACTTTTTCACTCAATACCTTGTAATCATCATCTAAATCTAATGGGACATAAGCGCATTTCATCAGAGATGAAATTCTTCAATGACTGCTAAAATGAGAATCAAAAAATTATTATAATCTAGTAGTTTGGCTTGCAGCAAGCATTAATCAGAAGTCATAATAAATCCACATGCTTCTTTAGACAGCACATTAGTCAAACAGTTTTCTATGATAACGACATTGACTAATGGGCTCTGAGTTAGAAGGGTCAATCATAAACTCATCAAATGCTTCATTTAATTTCTTAATTTGGACAAACACAATTTGTTTATGGGAAAGATATCAGGTGTTCGTGAATGAATAATGGCTATGAAACCAAACTCCATTAATCAGCTCATGATTACAAATGACTTAGAGATTGTTTATTCTAATTTCATTCATTTGGGTCAACAAAGAAAACATGAGCAAATGAAACCATTTGAAAAAAAATGGCACACTTATTTCTCCATATTTAATAAGGCAATGATAAATACTCTTTCAATAACTATATCAAAAGGACTTTATTACTCAGGTTGATACCATTCCTTCTGCAAGTGAGTTGTTAATGCCTGTGATTTATAAGGAGACCAGGTAAGGAAAACCAAATACCAAACGGTACGCTCCTCAATATCAAAGTTACGACTTCCCTGATTTCTCAGGCAGAGGTAGTTACTCCTATGTTCCTACTGCACTTTGTAACTTCACCTGACACCTAGTAAGGCCTCAAAGATTTGAAAAATGGATGGACGGTTTATAGTACTATGCAATGTTGTGTCGACAGACTTTTGTCCTGTACTGGGCTTTGAGCTCCAAGTAGGCAGAAAGAGTATCCTAGAAAAGAATCTTTATATTTCCATTGCTCAGTAAAAGCCCTGGCACAATTTATTTTTGTTCAAATAAATTCTAACGAAAAGTATTCTATCATGTAAAACTCTGATTAAGTAAATTTAGTGACAGTAAAACGTGCACTGTTCTACATTATTTTGAAAATACCCCGGAACAATCAACCGAAAAAGAAGCAAATGTCACTGCTTTTTAATTACTAAAAGACATCAATTCTCCCTTTACCTTCTCTTTTCTTCTACGTTCACTAACAGGGCTTCTCCTAGGACTCTCTGTGACTGCTGACTGTCTCAGCAGCTATCAGGCGCTGCGCTGGATAGGCCTGGGCTGTCCTCCTGATCTCTGACCACCTCCCGACCCCAAACTTGGCTGGTGCTCTTTATGGGCCCCAACAGATAGGGCCTTGCCCTTCTGCTACAGTTTGGGTTTGGTTAACAGATAACACTGAAGGGAGATCAATTAGAGGGCAAGAGGAAAGAGAGATTAGGGTCTTTTTCCTGCTGGCCTGGGGTTGGACAGTGGCTGCCATTCTCTTCTACAGGCCCAATTTCTGTTGGGATGGCGTCTGTCACAATAAGCTCTCTTCCCTTTCTCTCACTAGACCCAGGGGTGGTAAAGACTCACAGGTATTGCTAGGCAGGAATCTTGATGATTCTCCTTAAACCTGCCTCACCCTTTTAATAGTCCCTTCATTAAATTATCTGCTTATGCCTCTGAGTGTGTTATTTACTTCCTACCATCACCCTAAGCCATACACTTGTCCATCTTTGGCTCCCAATTCCCTCCCAAGAGCCTGGAGGTCTAAGGCACAGTCCATAATCTGTAGTCTGTTAGCTTAATACTTAATACTGGCTGTGTGTGTGTGTCTCGGCATGTGTCTCCCTACCATCATTTCTCAGGAAATTTAGTCTTTGCTTGAGGCAACTCCACAGTAACTATTTCTATTCCTGAATTTGTAATTGGACCTTTAATATGTCCTACTGATGGGCTGAAGAAAATTTATTGATATCTACTCCTGATTCTTAATCTGATTCCCTCATTTTAGCTCTTAGTCCTAACCTGCTGAGTTGCAGGTTTCTAGGTTAAGGAAAATAAAAAATTACTTTTGCTAATATAAGATAAAATTCCTAATGAGTAGAAGCCTATAATGAGTAGGCTACTTCATGAAAAAAAAATAGCACATAAATAAATCACTTACATATAAAATAAGATACAATTTATGACCTCTTTTGTATTTTAATACTGTATTTTATTTAACCAATATTTTAAATTCAATATTGTCAATATAAAAATTACCAATAAGGCATCGTACTTTCCTCATGCTCAGTTTTCTTTCTTTTCTTTTCTTTTTTTTTTTTTTAAAGATTTTATTTATTTGTTCATGAGAGACATAGAGAGAAAGGCAGAGGGAGAAGGAGAGGCAGGCTCCCCAAGGGGAGCCCAGTGTGGGACTCGATCCAGGGTCCCCGGGATCACAATCTAAGCCAAAGGCAGATAGATGCTCAACCACTGAGCCCCCCCAGGCACCCCCCTTCATGCTCAGTTTTCAAAATTTGGGGTGTATTTTATACTTACAGGATATCTTAATTCATTCTAGCCATATTCCAAGAGCTCAATAGCTACCTATGTCTAGAGGCTATCATGGTGAACAGTACAATTACTTTTTTTAACTTAAAACAATCTTTCTTAATTAAGAAACCACAATAATTTCCATAGAATTTTTTAAATACTTAATATACTATTAAAAAAGCACATACTATGTACCTACATCTACAGGGAGTGAATTTTATTATTTAAATCTTTATAGCTAACCTATTAAATTTGCAACATGTAAATTACTTGTGATTGAGATGTTCCTACAGTGTATTATAAACTTGTATATTATCTTTAAAATATTGAATTATAAAAGAAATACAAACTTATTTTTTTTTTACAAACTTATTTCTAAAAAAAAAAAAAATCAAAGGAAATAAAGGCACATTACCACTCCATTATTCTCCTTCTTGTCACAGTTTGGAGGATATTTTCCCAGAACTTTTTCTATGCATTTTACCACAGACACACACACAAATGTATTACAAAAAAAATACATATATATATATATATATATATGTTGACATCTTATACTTCTGTTTTTGCAAGATGCTTTTTCCCCCCTCAGTTATTTCATAGATATCTTTCCTTGTTAGTCAACATACAGCATTTTGGTTAATCTTCATGTCTTCTAGAATATTGCCAAACTTTCTTCATCTTTCCCTTGATGACTTATAGTATTGTCATGAATATCAAAACATCAAGTGAAGTTTGGGATGTAAAATAGCAATATCCTTCAGAAATCACATATAGAGACACTGCCAGTCAGTAAACGCAGAGTCTAATAGTTTTTGAGATCCTTTGTCTGCTGTTTATAATTTGTCGGTATTCCTTGTCAGGAATTACACGTGTAACTTGAGTACTTTCTACTATTATTTTTAATCTACCCTAGCTAATCTGATAAAAGTTTAAAAACTAGGTATCCAGAATAAATGAGGCACCAAAATCAGCAGATAAGAATTTTTAACAAATGGTTCTGAAACTGATTAGCTCTTTGCAAAGAAAAAAAATAATTTGTCTTTAGCATTGAGAGTAATTTCCAGAAAGACTCAAAAGTTAATGATAAAATATTCATAAAAATATAAAAACAATGACCAAGAGAAAATGTTGAATACTTAATAGCTGAAAAAGAGAGGCTCTTGTGGAGTAAAGAAAGTGGCCTGGTCCAAAGAGATCTGATCTTTGTCTTTAATAGCTGGAAAGCCAGAGTGATCAATGTCCTCATCATTCATGGTGAAGAAGACTATATATATATTCTCCTGAGGTAACTAAAGGTGTAGCCACCCACACAATGGTAGTAGCATTGGGGGTTGGCCATGGTACATAAAGACTGGCCAAGCCAAAAAATCTAACTACCTAATTAGAGAGGTTTTTGGACCACATGATGTCAGCCCAACCTCCTGGAAGTGAATAGGGCTGGAAATTGAGTTGAACCAAATAATGAATGAATGAATGAATCAATCAATTCTATGTAATGATGCTTGGATTAAAATCTCTGGACACTGAAGCTTTCAAGAGCAATACTTCATGGTTAGCGTCACTTACTGATGCTTGGAAGGTGACACATCATGAAGAAGACAGGAGCTTCTGGAACTCTCCTAAACTCAGCCCTATGTGTCTCTTCCGTTGGCTGGTTCTTATTTATATTGTTTCCCTGTAATAAATGTGACGATGAGAACAACAGCTGTCAGTGACATCTCTGAGTCTTTTTGGTAAAGCATCATTGAATCTGAAGGTGATTTTGGGAAAGCTCTGTACTTGCAGTTACAGTCAGACAACTTCAACAGACTTGGTAGTCTCAAGGACTGTATCTTTAACCGCACAGTTTGGCTAACTCCAGGTAGTTTTCTAAGCTTAAACTCAATAGAAGATGGATGAAAAGAATATGATTAATAAAAAGATTGATATACTTGACCAAGTAAAAATTTTAAAATTCTTACATCAAAAATTAGCAAATAACATAAAAAAGAAACAGCATGATAGTAATAGCACATAAAACCAAGATAACACATACAAGGATTAGTAAGATTAAGAACAGAGAAAAGCCAATAGGATAAACATTAAGTGCCTTCAAGAGTTAACAATAAAAAGACATAAACTTACAAAATAATTAAAGGGAAAACATAATGAATTAACTCAAAAATGGTATGACAGGTAGTAATATATACCATACATATTACTCATATCAATAAAGTAAACAGGTCCAATTCAACTATTAAACAGATATTCAAGTTAACTTACAAGGGCAAGACCTAATTATATGCTGTACACACAACCCACATAAAATGATTCAGGAACATTAAAAATCAGTTAGATAGGCAAAATGTTCTAGCAAATGGGAATAATATAGCAGGATTTGGGTTCAAATCAAAGTAGGTTTCAAACCATAAGAACATGAATCAGACATAAAAGGGCATTTTTGCTGCTAAAATCAACAATTCAAGATGAAGAAATGATAGTTAATTCTTTCCATGCACCCAAGTCCATAGCAGTTTTAGTTTTATAAAGTAGAAATGACAGAGTGTTCAACAAAGTATAGGTGGAAACAGGCTGATAATCAGGGATATCAATACATTCTTAGTGTAAGACTAGTAAACTAGACAAAAAATAAAGGTAGGGATATAAAAGAGCTGGGACGCCTGGGGGCTCCGTGGTGGAGCATCTACCTTTGGCCCAGGGCGTGACCCTGGGCTCCCTGAAGGGCGCCTGCTTCTCCCTCTGCCTGTGTCTCTGCCTCTCTCTGTGTCTCTCATGAATAAATACATAAAACCTTAAAAAAAAAAAAAGAGCTAAAAAGAAACATAAGACGGTATTTATAAATATGTATCAAATTTTATATTCTGCAAATAGGAGATATCAAGTGTATATGGAACATTCACAGAAAGAAAAAAAATTCGTATGTTTCATTAAGTAGGAATATTACAAAAACCACTCAAGTCAACACATAATGAAATTAGAATAATGAAATTGAATTGCAAAAAAACCCTTTAACCTGAAAATTAAAATATTCCTTGGTCAAAGAAGAAATTAAAACCAAAATCATAGAATTTCTAAAAAATAATAATAGAACACTATACTTAATTTATGGAATATGTTTATAGCAATAATAGAAACTAAAAGCCTTAATAATAATAAAAATAAATCAGCTAAATTCCCAACTTAAAATGCTAAAGAAAGAACAATAAAGAAAATGGAAGAAAGTATAAGGACGGAAATAATAAAATTAAAGCGGGTTGGAAAACAGAAAAATGAAAGATCTAATTATAAGTCATCAAAATTCTCCTAAAAAATAATGAAAATATCTAACAAGAATGTACAAAATAAGGATTAATATTAATGAAACAGAAAAAAATCACCAAACTCCTAAGAGACTACTTTGCAGATCTCTATAGAAATTAATTTGAAAATCTAGGTGAAATGGATAATTAGTAGGAAAATCTGCTTTGCCAAAATTAAAATTTTTAGAGATTAGAGAGCTCAAAATATAAAGTTTCACAGATGAAAGAGTTATCAATTACAAAAAAGGTAGTACCAGGTCCATACTGCTTCACGGGTGGAAATGTAGTAAACTATCAAAGATACTTCTAATGTGAATATTACTCTTAAGCATAGAAAATGAAAAAACAAAAACAAAAACTTCCAAACAGTATTTATGAAGCAAGCATAACACCAATATGCAAAAAGAAAATTATTAACCAGTGAATATTAATGTAAAAACTAAATAAAATATTAGGAGTATGGAAGGCAACATTACATTAAAAAGTAACACACCATTAACAAATGGGATTAATTATAGTTATACAAGGATAGGTCGATATTGAGAAATCCTTAAATATGACAGCATATTAAGGATCTAATGATATCAACAGATGCAGAAAAAACAAATGGTTTGACAAAATCCAACATTCATTCAGGATACAAATCCATGGATTTGACAAAATCCAACATTCATTCAGGATACAAAAAATTCTCAGTAAACTAAGGATGAAAAGGAACTTCTTCAACTTGATAAAGAGTATCTACAAAAACAGCTAACATTATATTTAATGGTGAGAACCTGAAGCTTTACCACTAATATCAGGTACAAAGCAATCAATGTCCCATCTCCTTTTCAACATCACACTGTGAGACCTAGCAGATGCAATAAGATAAGGAAAAGAAAAAGACGGTATGCAGACTGAGAAGGAAGAAATAAAACTGTCTTTGTTTACAGAAACATGATCATGTACCTCAATTAAATCAACAGAAACATGATCACGTACGTAGAAAGAATGAATGGACAAAAGAACTCCAGGAACTACTATGAAATTATAGAAAGGAACAAGTAGAATTTTAAATAAAAAAACAGTATTATTTACATTAGTACCCAGAAAAATATGCTTAAGTATAAATCTAACAAGTATGTACAAGATCTATATGAAAAAACTACAAAATTCTAATAAACATAGTAAGGAAGAACTAAAAAAGTGGGGAGATATTCCATGTTTATGATAGGAAGACACAACACTGTCAAGATGCCAGTTCTTTCCAGCTTGATTCAAGGCAATCCTAATCAAAATCTTAGCTAGCAAATTATCTTGTGGCTATCAGCAAACTGATTCTAAAAGTTACACAGAGGCAAAATACACAGAATAGCCAAGACAGTATTGAAAGAGAAGAACAAAGTTAGAGGACGGATGTTCAAGACTTACCATAAAGCAACAGTAATCAAGAGAGGATGGTAATTCCAAAAGAATAGACAAATAGATGAGTGGCGTAAAGCAATCAATGTGATTCATCATATTAGCAAGAGAAAAACAAGAATCATATGATCCTCTCATTAGATGCAGAGAAAGCATTTGACAAAATACAGCATCCATTCCTGATCAAAACTCTTCAGAGTGTAGGGATAGAGGGAACATTCCTCAACATCCTAAAAGCCATCTACGAAAAGCCCACAGCAAATATCCTTCTCCTCGGGGAAACACTGGGAGCCTTTCCCCTAAGATCAGGAACAAGACAGGGATGTCCACTCTCACCACGGCTATTCAACATAGTCCTAGAAGTCCTAGCCTCAGCAATCAGGCAACAAAAAGAAATAAAAGGCATTCAAATTTGCCAAGAAGTCAAACTCTCCCTCTTCACAGATGACATGATACTATACATAGAAAACCCAAAAGCCTCCACCCCAAGATTGCTAGAACTCATACAGCAATTTGGCAGGGTGGCAGGATACAAAAATTAAGGCCCAGAAATCAGTGGCATTACTATATACTAACAATGAGACTGAAGAAAGAGAAATTAAGGAGTCCATCCCATTTACAATTGCCCCCCAAAAGCATCAGATACCTAGGAATAAAACTAACCAAAGAGGTAAAGGATCTATACCCTAACAATTACAGAATACTTCTGGAAGAGATTGAGGAAGACACAAAGAGATGGAAAAATATTCCATGCTCATGGACTGGAAGAATTAAAATTGTGAAAATGTCAATGTTACCCAGGGCAATTTACACATTTAATGTAATCCCTATCAAAATACCATGGGCTTTTTTCAGAGAGTTGGAACAAATTCTTAAGATTTGTGTGGAATCAGAAAAGACCCCAAATAGCCAGGGGAATACTGAAAAAGAAAACCAAAGCCGGGGGCATCATAATGCCAGATTTCACGTTGTACTACAAAGCTGTGATCATCAAGACAGTGTGGTACTGGAACAAAAGCAGACACATAGGATCAATGGAACAGAATAGAGAATCCAGAAGTGGGCCCTCAACTTTATGGCTAACTAATATTCGACAAAGGAGGAAAGACTATCCACTGGATAAAGGACAGCCTCTTCAATAAATGGTGCTGGGAACATTGGACATCCACATGCAGAAGAATGAAACTGGACCATTCTCTTACACTAGACACAAAGATAAACTCAAATGGATGAAAGATCTAAATGTGAGACAAGAATCCATCAAAATCCTAGAGGAGAACACAGGCAACACCCTTTTTGAACTTGGCCACAGTAACTTCTTGCAAGATACATCCACGAAAACAAAAGAAACAAAAGCAAAAATGAACTATTGGGACTTCATCAAGATAAGAAGTTTTTGCACAGCAAAGGATACAGTCAACAAAACTCAAAGACAACCTACAGAATGGGAGAAGATATTTGCAAAAGACGTATCAGATAAAGGGCTAGTTTCCAAGATCTATAAAGAACTTATTAAACTCAACAGCAAAGAAACAAACAATCCCATCATGAAATGGGCAAAAGACATGAAAAGAAGTCTCACAGAGGAAGACACAGACATGGCCAACATGCACATGAGGAAATGCTCTGCATCACTTGCCATCAGGGAAATACAAATCCAAACCACAAGGAGATCCCACCTCACACCAGTGAAAATGGGGAAAATTAACAAGGTAGGAAACCACAAATGTTGGAGAGGATGTAGAAAAAGGGGAGCCCTCTGCACTGTTGGTGGGAATGTGAACTGGTGCAGCCACTCTGGAAAACTGTGTGGAGGTTCCTCAAAGAGTTAAAAATAGACCTGCCCTACGACCCAGCAACTGCACTGCTGGGGATTTACCCCAAAGATACAGATGCAGTGAAACGCCGGGACACCTGCACCCCGATGTTTCTAGCAGCCATGTCCACAACAGCCAAACTGTGGAAGGAGCCTCGGTGTCCATCGAAAGATGATGGATAAAGAAACTGTGATCTATGTATACAATGGAATATTCCTCAGCCATTAGAAACGACAAATACCCACCACTTGCTTCGACATGGATAGAACTGGAGGGTATTATGCTGAGTGAAATAAGTCAATCGGAAAAGGACAAACATTATATGGTCTCATTCATTTGGGGAATATAAAAAATAGTGCAAGGGAATAAAGGGGAAAGGAGAAAAAATGAGTGGGAAAAATCAGAAAGGGAGACAGAACATGAGAGACTCCTGACTCTGGGAAATGTACAAGGGGTGGTAGAAAAGGAGGTGGGCGGGGGGTTGGGGTAATTGGGTGATGGGTACTGAGGGGGGCACTTGATGGGATGAGCACTGGGTGTTATGCTATATGTTGGCAAACTGAACTCCAATAAAAATAAATTAATTAAAATGTTCCAAATCCTATAAAAAACAAAACAAAACAAAACAAATGATGAGTGGACTAGAAAAGAAAGCCTAGAAATAGATGCATGTCTACAGTCAATCTTTGACAAAGGAGCAAAGGCAGTACAATAGTCTTGTCAATAAATAGTGCTTAACAGCTGGACATCCACATGCAAAAGAAAAAAAACAATCTAAACAAATGTTCCACTCTTCACCAAAATTAACTCAAAATGGATCACAGATCTAAATGTGAAATGAAAATTATAAAACTCCTAGAAGATAACATAGGAGAAAACCTAGATGGTCTTCAGTATGGTAACAGCTCTTTAGATAAGATCATCAGGGGCATGATCCATGAAAAAAACAGTTGATAAGCTGGACTCTATTTACATTAGAAACTTCTGCTCTGTGCAAGACAATGTCAAAAGGAAGAGAACACAAACCACATATTAAGAGAAAATGCTTGCAAAAGACATATCTGATAATGGACTGTTAACCAAATACACAAAGAACTCTTAAAATTCAACAATAAGAAAATAAATAACCTGATTTAAAAACAGTCCAAAGACCTTAACAGATACATCACCAAATAAGATATACAGAGGGCAAATAAACATAGGGAAAGATGTAAAACATCATATGTGATGTGGAAATCGCAAATTAAAGCAACAATGAGATATAATTACAAACATATTAGAATGGCCCAAATCTTAGAACACTGACACACCAAATGCTGATGAGGATGTGGAGCAACAGCAACTCTCATTACTGCTAGTGAGAATGCAAAATGGTACAGCCATTTTGGAAGACAGTCTGGCAGTTTCTAACAAAATTAAACATACTCATACTACATGATCCAGCACTCATGCTCCTTGGTATTTATCCAAAGGAGCTGAAAGGTTAAGTCTGCACAAAAACCTGTGCCTGGATGATTATAGCAGCTTTATTCATAATTGCCAGAACCTGAAGATAACCAAGATGTACTTCAAGTAGGTGAATGGACAAATAAACTGTGGTACATCCAGACAATGGGATATTACTCAGTGCTAAAAAGAAATGAACTATAAGCTCTGAAAAGACATAGAGGAACCCTAAGCGCATATTAGTAAGTGAAAGAAACCGATCTGAAAAGGTTTCAGATCCAACTGTAGGCCAGTCTAACAAAGGCAAAACTCTGAAGACAGTAAAAATATCACTGACTGCCAAGGCTTGGAGGTGAGGGAGAAGGATAAATAGTTTGAGCACACAGGTTTTCAAGAGTGGTGAAAACACTCTGTAATGGTGGATATATGTGATTATACATTTATCCAAACTCACAGAATGTCTAACACCAAGAGTGAACCCGAATGCTGCAATATAAACTCTGGTCTTGCATGATGTACCTGCATAGGTTCATTAACTTTAACAACTCTACCACTCTGCCTGGGGATGCTGATAATGGGAGAGGCTATGCAGGTTCAAGGGAAAGAATTATATGGGAAATCTGTCTATACCTTCTCCTTAATTTTGCTATGAACCTTAAGCTTGTCTAAAGAAATGAAGCCTTATAAAAAATAAAATAAATGTTAAAAAAATTTTAAAGATTAAGAAAAATATCTCATTTTTTAATCTCCATAGACACTGAAAAGGCCTTTGATGAAATTTAACACCCAATACTAATATGAAAAAAAATACACTAAACGGGGGGGGGGGGACTGATTAGATAATTAAAATTAAACACACATCTAAGTCACAAAGCCAGCATTTTCCTTAGTGGGAAAAAAAAAACAGAGATTTTCATTAATATTAAGACTAGGGCAAATATACCACTATCTTTACTACTATTTAACAATGTACTAATAAGTTAGAGACCTAAAAACCTGAGAAGGATAAGTAAAACACTTTCTATTTGTTAACAATATGTTAATATACCTGGAACACACAAGATAATATTAAATCTCAAACAATAAAATAATTTAGTAAGATAGGAGTTATTTAAATAAGTATACCAAAATTAATAACTGTCATACGTACACGTACTAGTCAGATGACATAATAGAAAAGAAAATCTCATTCATAATAGAATCAAAGGAGTAAACAAAACATGTAAAACCTAAATGAGGAAAACTAAACCACTCTTGAAAGCGGCAAAAGTAAACCTGATTCAATGGAAAGACATTCCTCATACTTGGATAGGATATCTCAACATCATCAAGATGTCATTTATGTCTAAATTCATTTGTAAATTTAACACAATCCCAATAAAATTGCAAAGAAGTGTTTTACGGAGGTAAACTGATACTAAAATTCAAAGGGGGAAAAGTACTTTTTTTTTTACATAGAAAATATATATTATCTTGGTTGTCACACAAAAAAATTTAAATCAACTATTTGTAAAGCAGAAATAATTTCTGATGTCCTACATGCAGATTAATCTTACTACAAATGAATAATCATGGGTGTAGGCCATTTTTTAGATGATGAGGTTTTCTCTGCCTTCTAGGATCCCAACTCTTTTTCTTGGATAATTCAGGAGCAAATCAACCTCAAGATTATTGATCAGAAAAAGAGGTTCTGGATTATATAGCTGTATCACCATCACCAGCCGAAAGTATATGATATTGTAATAAGCAAGAGAACCTATTCTATATTGTGAACAAACTACAGAGAGTAATTCTAATGATCTTAGATTTTTCAACCTTGTTACTGAATTCTTATAGAGAAGAAAATTTTATTAACCTAAAATTCAAATAAAATTGACATCATCTTGATTTAAGCAGAAGAAAGTTTGAGTAATCCATTATTAACCAACTAACATCCAAATTGCTCCCAATTGGAAAACAGGCAAAGGACCTGAATGGACTTTTTTCCAAAGAGGACCTACAGTTACATGGAAAGATGCTTAACATCACTAATCCTCAGGGAAATACAAATCAGTTAGCAATAATCACACGTTGGATAAACCTCATTGGCTATGATACTGCCACTGCCCAAAGCTGAGAAATACAAATCAAACCACAAAAAGATATCACCTCACACTTGTTAGAATGGCTATTTTCAAAACAATGAAAGATAATAAGTGTTGGCAAGAATGTGAAGAAAAGGGAACTCCCTTGTGCCATGCTGAAGGAATGTAAATTGGTGCGACCATTATGGCAAACAGTATGGAGGTTACTCAAAAAATTAAAAATAGAACCACCATATGATCCAGCAATCCCATTTCTGGGTATATACCCAAAAGAAATGAAATTAGGATCTCGAAAAGATACATGTACTCCCATGTTCACTACAGCATTATTCACAATAGCTAAGACATCCACCTACAGATGAATGGATAAAGAGGATGTAATATATACATTTTTTCTTCAAATTATACAAAGATAATTATACAAAGATAATGAAGTCCAGTTTTGTAACCTAAAAATATTTACTTATTAAAACTGTATTAATATTTTAATAAACTATACAAAAAAAGATAATGAGACAAGTATGTGCATTTATAAAAATGCATGTTAGTCATGCCAGATCCCTGGGGAGGGAATTCCCAGCACGACCTCATTCATCTGTGAAGGCACAGAGCAATCCTTGTTGGGCATATACAATCAATTACTTGTCCAGTATGGTCAGCACTCTACTTCTTGATGGTTTCCTTCTGTTATGAATGTGCATGTCCAGTTGTCTGCTTCTTAGAGCAGACATTTACCTTCCTCATCCACCAGCCATTGGAGGAGGACTAGGGCCGCGTAGATGATTAATTAGACCCATTCTTCTGGGGGGGGGGGGTTCCTGGTGGCCATCCTCCATCATCATATCTGGAATAGAGGAGCCCTGGATCTGAATAAAACAGCTTGGAGCTTGGACCCTCCTGCACCCCACTTCTCAGGCACCCTGGAGCCTGCCACTCCTGGAGAGGTCTCTCTCTCTCTCTCTCTCTCTCTCTCTCTCTCTATTTATTTATTTATTTAACCAGTTATTTGTATTTTTCATTATCTGTCCCCACCAGAAAATAAGCTACACCAGGGCAAGGATTTCTATCTTCTGTTCACTCTTGTGAACTTTTTTTTTTTAATTTTTATTTATTTATGATAGTCACAGAGAGAGAGAGAGAGAGAGAGAGAGAGAGAGAGCGAGAGAGGCAGAGACACAGGCAGAGGTTGAAGCAGGCTCCATACACCGGGAGCCCGATATGGGATTCGATCCCGGGTCTCCAGGATCGCGCCCTGGGCCAAAGGCAGGCGCCAAACCACTGCGCCACCCAGGGATCCCTCTTGTGAACTTTATACATTGTTCTCTCTCTCTCTCTGCCTCTCTCTCTGCCTCTCTCTCTGTCTCTCTCTCTCTCTCTCTCTCTCTATATATATATATATATATATATATATATATATGTATGTATATAGTCAGAGATGTCAGAATTTCCTCCCAGAATTTGTGGCTCTCTCTCTATATATATGTAATATGATTTAGCCATAAAGAAAGGAGGAAATTCTGACATCTCTGACAATATGGATGAACCTAAATGAAATAAGTCAGGCAGAGAAAGGCAAGTTCAGTATGATGTCACTTATATATGGTACAAAAAAAAAAAAAGAAAACAAAGTCACAGAAACAGAGAGTAAGTACAATGGTTCTCAGGGGCTGGGGAGTGGGGGAAAAGAGGACGTATTGGTCAAAGGGTACAAACTACCAGTTAATAAGACGGATACATTGTTGGGAGGAACAATACTGCATCATATACTTGGAAGTTATCTGGAGAGTAGATCTTAAACATTCTTACCATTCACAAAAAATGGTAACTGTATGACGTGACAAGTTTAACCAACACTACTGTAAATCATTTCATAATATAGAACTATCAAATCATGTTGTACACCTTAAGCTTACAAGATGTTCTATGCCAATTATGTCTCAATAAAGCAAGGGGGGAAAGACTCAAATAGTTTCATTACATTCTCTAAATACACATAAACATATTTAACCTAAAAATACTTCCCCACTGTCATGACATCTACCTTAAGCATTTCTTGTCTGAATCGGCTATTAAAGAGTTCCTATATACAAAGTAAAATTTAATCTCCAGTTTAGAGTGAAATGATAGTATGTTAAGGGGAGGAAAAATGCAATTTCAGAATATACATGCTACTCTGTTTGATGACAATCATTCTAAAATAAGCAACGTATATATTACCTTACTAAATACAAGTATTACATGTTCTACAGATGCCTGAAATTTTAAAGAAGTCTTTAATGTGGTATTTTTGCAGAACTTTTTCAGAAAAAATGCCCATTATCTTTCCTTTTAAAAAATCCTCAAAATTATATATCTAAAGATAAAAATGTAAAATCCTGGGCAACTTGCAGGCTTGTGTCAAAAGAGATCAATAAAATTAACACAGAATAACTTGCAAAAATGCTTTGTAACTGAATAGTTAAAGAAGCACAGAACATTATTAAATAAGCAAAAGTCAATTATAAAACAACACAAATACCTGTGTTATCATTTACAAGAGCATGATATTTCACATTTTTGAAATTTGTGATATTCAATTTATTTAAAAAGTAAAATTTAAATTTAAAAATATAATGTAATTTTGCCTTCTATAAGCAGATGTGGGTTCAATCCAGTTCTGAATTAGTAATATGTATATTTTAAAAGGCCATCTTTTTAGTAAAGTGAAATGAGAAACATTAAAGTATATTAATAAAACATTAAAGTATATTTATTCATACACTTAACCAATAAAAATTTATTGAGCACAAAGTATGAAGTTGACAAGAGTGAACAAAAGACCGAAATCCTTGCCCAGATGTAGCTTACTTTCTGGTGGGGACAGATAATGAAAAATACAAATAAGTGGTAATAATAATAATATATAATGTAAAAATAAATGGTAATAGTGATAAAATAGAAAAATAAAAGCAAGCAAAGGGGACAAGGAGGTGTCAACTGCAAAGTACAATTCAGCCTGCTGACAGCTGACGGAGGTGAGGGAGGCAGCAGCTGTCAGGGATGAGCATTCCAAGCAGACGCAATAGCAGGCATTAGGCCTTGAAGGGGAGGTGATTGCTGAGGCTGAGGAACAGTGAAGGAAGCAATGAGTAAAACGGAAAAAGTAAGGAAAATAAGAAATGAAATCAGAAAGGTAACAAATGACGGGGCAGATTCTGAAGGGCTGTAGAGGCCATTAGAATGATTTTGGCTTTTACTGAATGGAGAAGACATTGGAAAGGAAGAGGGGTATTTCTGATTCAGGCTTTAAAAGGATCATTCAGGGATCCCTGGGTGGTGCAGAGGTTTGGCGCCTGCCTTTGGCCCAGGGCGCGATCCTGGAGACCCCGGATCGAGTCCCACGTCGGGCTCCCGGTGTGTGGAGCCTGCTTCTCCCTCTGCCTATGTCTCTGCCTCTTTCTCTCTCTCTCTCTCTCTCTCTCTGTGTGACTATCATAAAATAAATAAAAATTAAAAAAAAAAATAAAAGGATCATTCATTCTAGATGCTCTGCTAATAAATAAAATACAGTGGGGCCAGCGGAACTAGTCAGTAGGGTGACTAGGTAAGAAGCTACCGCAATAATCCAGGTGAGAGCTGGATTTAAGATTTTATTTATTTATTTATTTGATTTATTTATTTATTTATTTACGATAGTCACACAGAGAGAGAGAGAGAGGCAGAGACACAGGCAGAGGGAGAAGCAGGCTCCATGCACCAGGAGCCTGACGTGGGATTCGATCCCGGGATTCCAGGATCGCGCCCTGGGCCAAAGGCAGGCGCCAAACCGCTGCGCCACCCAGGGATCCCTTCATTTATTTATTTATTCATGAGAGACACACACAGAGAGAGGCAGAGACATAGGCAAAGGGAGAAGCAGACTCCATGCAGGGAGCCCGATGTGGGACTGGATCCTGGGACCCTGGGATCACAATGCCCTGGGCCGAAGGCAGGCGCTCAACCACTGAGACACCCAGGCATCCCGGCTAAAGAACTTTTAACCAAAATATATAAAACTCTCAAAATTCAGCAACTAAAAAACAATTCAATTTTTAAAAATGAGAAAACTTGTCTGCAATGGTAAGTACATGAAGAGATGTTCAACAACATTCATTATAAAGCATATTCAGCTAAAACCACAATGACACACCTTTACATATCCAATGGAATGACCAAAATAAAACAAAAACTAATAATGCCCAAAACTAATAATCCTGACAAGGATATAGAACAGAATTTCTCATATGTTGGCTTTAGGAACGCAAAATGGCCCAGTCACTTTACGAAATAGTCTGCAGTTTCTCATAAAGTTAACCAAAAATTATCATAATACCCACCAATCCCAGTCTTAGGTATTTCCCAAATGTAACAAAAACTTTTGTCTTACAAAATCCTTTTTGACAATGTTCTAGCGGTTTAATCCATAACTGTGTAAAACTGAAAATAATCTGAACACCCTTCAATTAATTAACCCACACAATGGAATATTACTCAATAACAAAAAGGGAATAAGTTACCAGAATAAGCAACAACATGTGTAAATCTCAAAAGCATTAAGCCAGGTCAAAGAAGCCAGACTAAAAAAAAAAAGCTATATTAGAGGATTCCATTTATATAACATATCAGAAAAGTCAAAACTGTAGGAACAAAAAATAGATTAGTGGTTTCCAGGAGGTGGAAGTGGTCAGAGGGGTTCACCATTAAGGGAATGGGAAAATTCTGAAGGATTATAAAATTGTTCTACATCTTGATTCTAGGTGTTATTAAACAACTGTCTATACTTGTCAAAAATCAAAGAACTGTCACTAAAAAATGGTGTATTTTACTGTATGTACATTATTAATTGTTTTTAAAAAATCATTGTTTAGAAAATAAACATGGAAGGCATAGATAAGGTGAAAATATGAAGTACATATTTCACTTGTATTCAGAACACATGAATAACTCTCTAAGTCAATAATATAAATAATTCCTTTTAAAAATGGACAACAGATAGGAGCAAATACTTCACAGAAGCATACAGATGACAAATGATTCCATGCAAAGATGCTCAACTTCATGAGTCACCACTGGAATGCACATTAAAGTCAAATGGAATACAATGTATTGAACAGAATGGCTGAAATTAAACAAAAAAAAAAAAACAAAAAAATCAAATGATGTCAAAGAACAAATGAGACTTTCAAACACTGTTAGTGCAAATACAAATGGGACAGCCACTTTGGAAAAGCTTGGCAGTTTCTTACAAAGTCAAAGCTACACTTAAATAGATATATAACCAACAAATCCCATTCCTATTTACCCAAGAGAAATGAAAATATGTTTACGCAGACTTGTACTCAAATGTTCATATGATTTTTAAATTTAAATTCAATTTCCCAACATATAGTATAGCACCCAGTGCTCATCCCATCAAGTGCCCTCCTCAGTGCTTGTCACCCAGTTACCCCATCCCTCCACCATCCTCCTCTTCTACAACCCTTTGTTTCCCAGAATTAGGAGTCTCTCATGGTTTGTGGGCCTCTCTAATTTTTCCACAGTTTCCCCCTCCCCTTATAATCCCTTTCATTATTTCTATATTCCACATATGAGTGAAACCATATGATGATTGTCTTTCTCCAATTGACTTATTTCACTCAGCATAATACCCTCCAGTTCCATCCACACAAGCACAGGAAAAAAATGTCCATATAATTTTTATTCAAAAAAAACCCATAAACTGGAAACAATCTACCTGTCCACTAATTGTTGAATGAAAAAACAAACTGGTGTAGCTATACAATGAAATACTACTCAGCAATAAAAAGAACTTACGCTCATACAACAATGAGAACAAACCTGAAAAGCACTTTACCAAGTCAAAGAGTGCAGACACAAAAGTCTACATACTGTATGGTTCCATTTATATAGCATTCTGAAAATAGCAAAACTATAGCAACATAAAGCAGATTAGTGGTTGCTAAGGTCCGAGATGGGAGAAAAGAACTGACTTCAAAGGAGTATAAGGGGCCTTTCTGGAGTAATGTGTAAATTGTCTATCAAAAATTTTGAAAAAAAAATTGTTTGGTGGTACTTAACACAATTGTATACATTTGTCAAAACTCATTAAATTTTATATTAAATATTGAGGACTGTCATCATATTTAAATTACTTTTTCTACACTTCCATAGGTTTTCTTCATATCTACAGAACAATCCAAAAAAAAAAAAGCCAAAAAAAATTTTTTAATTACCTTAAATCCCACTGCCCAGGGACAATAACCATTATTTGCATTTTGATATACATCACCCAGGATATTTTTCAATGTAATTTTTTATTCAGTTACAACTTTAACTTTTGGTCAAAACTAAAATAGGATCAGATCCTTCACGCTATTCAGAAGCCTCCATTTTGTCAGTTCCAAAATCCATCACAAATAAATTTGTTTCAATATATACGTTAAAAAAGAAAACAGATTGTACTATGATTCTCCTATTTCTAAGTAAACATCAGAATTCTTATTGCGTGATGTCTTTTTGTTGCCATTAAATACTTCAACATTTACAAAACTTGTTTTTATTATCATATAACTTAACTTAATTCTCAGGTCTTGGGTTCTCTAAGGAATGTATTTTCTAGTTTTGCTAAATAAAATTCAAAGAAATCTTTCACAAAAAGAGAACAAAGTCTTAACTCTTATGGACAACAAGACAAAAAATAACAGTCAATATTAAATAAACATCAATGAAACTTTTTGGAAGAGAGGATTATTTGTTGATTTGTTACCATCAACTCTTTGTAAATTTGGGGGAAGATGCTGTACTCACACACAAAAAGGGCTACTCTATTTAAACAGTTTTTTTTTTTATTATTATGAAAGAAAAAAGAAACCCCAGGGTCTAAAATGTAATGAGTGATCCTATTAGTTCCACCAGACTAAAATCATACAGTCTACGTATGTGGTCTTTTCAGCCACATCTGTCATGAACCATTTTTACATCACAAAATGCAAAACACTGAGCACTGATTTACTAGATGAGACCTGGGAAAGAATTCATCATTTGATTTCCCCCCTAAAAGAAAAATTGGCTCATAGGAAGATAGGTGACAGTTCTTTGTAGAGCAAACTCAGAACTTACATATTTTAGAGTCAAATCTTGATATAATCTGAGCAACAAAGAGAAAATCATAATGAAATAGAGGATGAGATAAAAATGGAAAAACAAAAGAAATCTCAATTGTGCCTTTCTTACAATTCAAATATTTTGCTTGGCTAGGAAACATCATCTATTAATTATTAAAAATTACAATATGTGTAGATGTATAAAAGTGCTCACCACATAGTAAATGCTCAATAAATGGCACTCATTAATTTTAAGTATTTCATGAAATACATTTTTATTAAGCATTTTATATACTAATCTGATATTCCTCCTTTCAAAAGCTTTCATTTACGCAAAAATGGCATTTTTACTTAATATAAAACGTACAAAATTATTTGACTTATCTGAAATCTGCATTAGGCATTTTTTGGTAAACTTCTTTACATCGTGTTATTTTACTCTTATAACAAACAAACAAACAAACAACAACAAAAAACCAGACCTATAATTTCCCTTATAGGAAAAGGCGGGCTATCATTCCAAATTTTTTAATGGCTTAAACTAAAAAATATTAAAGAGTGATCAATAAAAAAGCTCATTACATAATTCTGCTTTATATAAATCATTTACAATGATTATAAAATCCCTGAAAAAAAAACAACAGCACACTTGATATATAAACAAACATCCAAATCTTACACACTTGTCAGTCTTTCAATAATGAAGTCTGGGGAAAAAAATAAATTCACAGACACCCAAGTGAATTGGCAACTGTAAGTGACAGAAGCCCTTCTAAATCCTCTGTTTACACTGGGGATTAGTGGAGTAGATTTTGAGTTGCAAACTGAACAGTCCATGGTCAAGGGAACCTGCTCCCTGTCAGCCCGCAGGGCATAAGGACAAAGCATGGTCCTGGTAGGAAGTGACCCATAAACGTATTCCTACCCAGGATTTATACAAAGCCAGTCTGCCTCACAGAAACTCCATATGACCATTAACTGGCCTGCATGGCCTGCCAGGAGGCCTAATTACAGGTCTACAGAGCCCAATAACAAAAGCTGAAGGGCTTTAGCCTAGGGATGATCTGCTTTATACTGACTTGAGAGAGTCCATATAGAGGACCCCAAAGAAAGAGGTTTAGTTTTAAAATTCTCCCCAGAGATCCAGCATTGTACTCGAGTCTAGAAAGCCCACATGCAACATACTTCAGCTAGGCTTAAACATACCACCCTCTCAAAATTAACATTCAACTACTGTCTGCTTAACATCTGCTCAAACATGGCAAGTTGCTGTGATATTGTTAGACTCTAGCTGATAGCTTTCTTCTTACTAAATATTATTAAGGATAAAGAGTCATTCAAATAGAGATGTGTAACTGACGCTAAAACAAGTAACTTATACTTTTAAAACGCAATTCACTTAGTAATTCTCTTTAGGAAGCACTACTTTATCTTTTTGAATTAACATAAAGCAAAAAATCACGCTCATTATTGGAAACTGGAAGTTAAGTTAACATTATCAATTTGATTCTACATAAAAGCTATCAGGTTTTATGTACAATTTCTGAAACTTGCAGAAACTATAATGATAAAAGGGTTTAACCAATGCTAAAGTCAATTAAACTATTTAAAGTGTTAATCATTTGTTTCTTTAAAAAACACTCTTCTTAATTCTTGATAACTTCTGTTTATGTATGGCAGTAGGAGGAGAATGTTTGGCTCAATGTCTCTTCCTTAATTACCTCATCCCTGTGTGATGCCATAAAAGACCATTCCTACTTGCTAACAATTATAGAACACTTAGTTACGTGTTAGGTGCTATTCTAAACACTTTATTACATTAATTTGTTTAGTTCCCATAAAATCTCTAAAGGTACATATTATTCCCATTTCATATATGAAAGAACTGAAGTTCTTTACCAACCCTCCCATGGTTTTATGAGTAAATTATGGAGGTGGGAATGGCACCCAGGCCAACCGAGTATGAGAATTTCACCACCATACTATACTGCCTTTGATACCAACTACTATCATTTACTGAACACTTACTATGTACCTGGCATTGTTCTAAACGGTTTACAAATGTTAACTCCCTTAAACTCTGTGACGACCGACCATTAATTATGTACTATTAATATCTCAATTTTATTGATGAGGAAACTAAAGGAGACTATTCACAAAGTTAGTTAGGGAGACTGAGTATGAATCTAGACTGCCAATATCCTAACAAACAGAATCCTGTACAAGGAAAAAAAAGAAGCCTAAAACTATTTATTTTATGAAAGGGAAATTAACTTTTCAGTCACTCAGTTTTTTTTTTTTAGATCTGCCCCACATGACAGCTTTTCTCTCAACAAATCAGCCTATTTCTTGGAGCCACAGATCAGTGGTCAGAAACCTATCTATAAAGCAAAATCTCTGTTGGCTTTAAGACAGGGTAGCAGAATGGTTTTTTGTGCTTCCCAGAAATGGTTCAACACCATCGTGGTACTCTCCTTTGCAAGTCTCAGAATCACAGATATTTACAGTTAGAATGGACTTTAGAAAAGTATTCAGACTTTGAAGATTGCACAGCTATGAAGAGAAAAGCTCAGGAATAGGCTTCTAGATACTTAATTGCTAACTAAGAAAATAAAATCTAAATTTCACATGCAGCAGAAGAATCAAGACAGAATGAGGCACTTATGACTTACTGCTAAGCACAGCTCCTTGTCTGGACGTAGTGTGCATGTGTGTAACTCATCTGTATTTCACAATACTTAACCAGCTTCTATCCCAGCAAGGGGAACTGAAATGTAAGTCCTTATTGAGGCTGAAGATCAAAACATTGTTGATCATAAAACGTTACCAGGATTTTCAAAATTATCAGAAAATTTGCTATTATGAGCACTCTAACAGTTAAGGAAAATAACATTTTTTTTTCTGGCTAAAACTTTAATAATTTTTTATTATCAATTAGAAAAAACTCATTTCAGAAACAAAGGCTTGAGGATAGAAATTATTTTATTGTAAGGTAACTATAGCACTATACCTAACAAAATAAAGTATGTATATGGAAATATTTTCTATCGTCCTTCTCTCTGCCCAACAAAACTCAGGGATTTAAACTATGCATAGAAATTGCTCAAGAGTCAGAAATCACTGGATTTGAGTCCTGGTTCTGTCACTTGCTAGCTATGTGGTCTTTTACAAATCATTTATGCTTTCATGATATTTGTAAAATGGAGTTAATTAGCTCTCCATGCTGTGATGTGAGTCAAATGATAAAGGATTTATGAATGTGCTTTAAAAAACTATAAGGCAGGGGATCCCTGGGTGGCGCAGCAGTTTGGCGCCTGCCTTTGGCCCAGGGCGCGATCCTGGAGACCCGGGATCGAATCCCACGTCGGGCTCCCAGTGCATGGAGCCTGCTTCTCCCTCTGCCTGTGTCTCTGCCTCTCTCTCTCTCTGTGTGTGTGTGACTATCATAAAAATTAAAAAAAAAAACAACAAAAAACTATAAGGCAAAACAGAAAAGGTTTTAGGCATTATTTAGAAAATGAAATATTACACACAGATTTTATAATAAAAATTATTTACCATTCATGTAAAGGAAATTTCTATTTTTATAATATTAGAGATATGATTTTAAAGGTTGCATGTGTCAATAATTCTATTAAAAGTAAAATATTAAAAAGATTGTAGAGAAAAATGTGTCTTAAAACCATGTTGTGAGAAATGTCTTTTCATATTGATGAAAAATATTTACATTTTAGAAAAAAAAATCTCTCCTTTAAATTCTTCTTCAGACCTACGCACACATATGGCATAAGATGATACTGTGTTTTTGCAGAAAACCCAAATAATGTTTGGACTGCTGCTAATATGTCAAACAACAATGAAAACAAAAGTAATAGACACAAGTCTTTTAAGTAAACTTACTGTCTTCTTTCTTCCTCTTCTTGTGTGATATTGTTTCATCATCTTTTTTGTCATGTACTACGTTAAATTTTAAGATTAAAAAGTCCAACTATTGACCAGTATCTTCTACTTTAGAAGCCAGAGAACTTTTTGTGTATTCATTTTAAATGAATTAGTGGTTAAAATGAGCATACCACCATTTAAAAGGTTTAATTTTCAGTTATTTCCCGATTGTTTGTTTCTTCACAATGACTTGTTCACCAAAGACTAATAGCTGGATTCTTATTTGGTAAAGTTCCACTCTCTGTAAGTGCTGTTAAAACTCCTGGTAAAGGCTTAGAAGTTTTAGCTCTGGTTCCTGACCTGCATCATGTTTATTATTTAATGGGAAAATAAGTTCAACACTCACAAAATAATTAAATATTAGTATCAGCCATATGTGAGTAAGTAACAACATAAATGGCATGCACAGACAAGGACAGAAAGAATTCAAAAAAGGAGAGAGAGAGATTATGTCCTGGAGTGGTCACAAAAATCATGTGGAAATCTTATTGGAGATTCATTTAGAAGTGTTTAGAGGTGGGAAGAGGAAGGAGGAAGTCATTTCTAAAAAAGAAAAAATCATGAGCAAAGATCTATAGGTAGAAAAGAGCAAGTAATTTAAAGAATAATGAGAAGTTCAGAAATGAATTATAGTAAATATAGAAAAATCTGTGGATCCACCATACAGAACCTTAAGCACAGAAGCCTAAAATTGATTTTGTAAGAAACTGAGGGCCAGGGACTAATTTTGAGCCCAACTAGTAGCATGAGCAAATGGTGGCTGAGAAGGAACCACCCAGCAGTGATAATCACAAAAAGCAATATAGAAATAAACATTTTCTGGTGGCTACCATTTTCCAGGTTCTGGTCTAGACATATCCCTTTTTATACTTATCTTCACGAAAATCCTATGAGGTAGTTATTATCTTTCCCTTTTACAAATGAGTAAATTATGGTACAGTGAAGTTCCTAAAGCAAAATACTTTCAAATAGGTAATTTAAATGTGTGATGTGATTTAGCTGAAACAACAGGGAATTATACTTGTATATTGCTGAGGAAAATGTAATACTGCTCAGACACTGGAAAAGTTTGGTGGTTTCTTCAAAACTTAAACAGAATTACCACATTACCCCACAATTACACTCCTAGGTGTATACCACCCAAAATTGCGAACAGGTACTCCAAGAAATACATGTATATGCATGTTCATAGCAACTCTATTCACAACAGTTAGAAGGTGGAAGTAACTCAAATGTCCATCTATATATAAGTGGATAAATAAATGATGTATATATATACAATTGGATATTATTCAGCCATAAAAAGAATAAAATACTGACACATGCTACAATGTGGCTGTACCTCCAAAACATTATGCTAAGTAAAGAAGCCAGACACACAAGCCAATCACATACTATATGATTCCATTATACCCAGAATAGATAAATCCACAGAAACAGAGGATAGACTGTGGTTGCCAGGAGCTGGGGTCCAGGGAGTAGAGTGAAACTGTCTCATAGGTAAGAGGTTTTACTTTACAGTGACAGAAATGTTTCAGAACTAGAGACAGGTGGTAGTTATACAGCACAGTAGTACATGTATTGATATATTTAATGTAAATATATTAATGTATTTAATGCCACTGATTAGTTAACTTTTAAACAATTACGATTAATTTTATATTATGTGAATTTCGCCTTAATAAATTACTTATTTTTAAAAACAGAGAAGAACTACAGTAAACTAGAAAATATATACATCTGTCATGTTCCTTTTTTTTTTTTTTAAACCCTATGTTTGGCTAACCAATAGACATCAAACTGCTCAAGGCCACAAAAAGTAAGTAGGCTTAGAACCTTTCCACTATTCACTACCATCTTGGCAGAAGAGAACTGAAGCAAGAGACCAATTAGGAACTTATGGATTAACCTTTGGGTGAAATGTTTGGCATCTTGTCTAAGGAGATGTCAGTGGAAAAGATAATAAAGAAATAAATATAAAAAATATTTCAAAATAAGATCATTTATTCTAGGTGAATCACTGCCTCTTAAGAAGTCAGCTAAAAATTTCAAAGTTTTGCATCTTAATAAAAATGGGAGAATGGTAAAAGCATTTTTAAAAAGGAAAGCATGCACAAAGGGTTAATATGATTTACTCAATATCATAGGATAAGCCATTAGCTGAGGTTACAACTTAAAGATTCAGTCTTACAAATTTATATGATTCTACAACTTTGTGTCCTGTTGCCATTTGAAAATAACAGAAAGGCAATCTTAGTATAACCTTAACTGTACATCACCTTTGAATTAAACAAGAAACATGAAATTTGGTTTCAATTGTAATTTGTTAATGAACATGAAAAAAGATTCTATCTAAATCTGAAGATTTAGCATAACAAAGTATAAATATGGAAGTATAATGTATAAAAATATGATAAATAAAATCTATGACTTCAAATTCATGTTTGTATAATATACATGATATCCTACAATCACATTTTGCTTAATGTTATACTCATATATATATGTCTTTTGAAATCATACCACTAATAATTGTTGCCAAATGTTGCCAAATTTTAATTCCAAATCAATAGCATTATTGATATTCACTCATAAATTAATAACAATGCAATGTTTACATATAAAACTTTCTTCTGGGATGTATAGTTAGAATAAAGGACTAAGTAACTTCAGGATTTCTTTATATAAAAACCCTATCTACCAGATTATAGTAATTATAAAGCTGAAATAAATCCTGTCTCAAGAATCTAACATGCAGCCTTAAGTCTTTCCTTGTCCCCAATTTTAAGGCCCCAAAGTCAAGGATGTTTTCCCTAAGAACCCAAGTAAACTTTCTCCAGTATGACAAAATGGGTGCTATCAGACCTTCTTATCCATGTACCTTAATCTTAGGACTAGGCTAGACTTTAACTGCAAGACTTCCAGACTGAGCTCAAGTTCATCTTATTCTCCCTTTCTTTATTTGTTTTAAATAATACAATAAATACTTTATATTCATCACTGAAAGAAATCTAGAACTTTGGGTTTTTTTTTTTTTGAGATCTAGAACTTTGATAATAAGTTATATACTTGTTTATATGCTCCCTATCCATCCACCTACTTTTCTCTAAGTCCAAAGTTCTCATTAAAAGAAGTACTGGGGAAAAAAAAAAAAGAACTGCATGTTTTACAAAGGGTATAATATGTTATGTCATATTATAAGGCAATATATTCATGGAATTGACATCAAAAAACAAAGTCTTGGTAAAAATGTTTAATCACTGGAAATGTAAAATAGTGCAGACCTTTTGCAAAACAATTTAGCAAAAATGCATAAAAAGCCACTCTAAATATTAATACCCTCTAACCTCAAAAACTCATTTCTATAGTAATCAATCCCAAGAAAATAATCTAAATTATAGAAAACACAATTTGTAATAGGATGTATATCATAAGTGTTACTGACGAGAGGGAAAAGCTGGTGACAGCATGTTAAATGAAGAAGAAAATTATTAAGTAAATAATGCTACATGTAACTAAGGTCTGTCCTTATCCAGACTAATGAACATTTTTAAATTTCTAAATTGTCACATTTTGAATGTGTGTCAAATTCACAGAATCTAGTTCTTTATCTATACCAGAATTTAGAAAGTTAAATTAAATATGAGGGGTGACATCTGGGACCAATATAAGCAAGTTATACACTATGAGGTTTGGAGTGTCAGATCTGTTTTATAATATGCTTCCAAATAATTTTAAGGATAAAGATACCAGTATAAAACTATGAAATGAATTCTTTATAGTTGTATTAATGGAAACAAATATTTTTTGGACTAAGCATCATAAATAATTTCTTTAAAGGGTTTGTCCATTACTCAAATTATAAACGAAATAATTTTTCAAAGCAAAATGCTACTAAAGAAATCAATGTACAATATGTAAATGATAGGGATTTATTATTAATTTACTTATTTTAGGGTACATTTGAGTCAAAATATGAAAAACTTGATAGCAAGCAAAACTATAATCCTATGTAGAAATCTTAATTTCTATATAACTAAAAACAAAGTTAATAGTAATAGTGCATAAAATATAAATGACTTTTAAAGTAATATGGAGTGGTATAGAGACTCATAGTCAAAATACTTATCAACTCTTATCCTCTAATACTCTTAGTGATTTATGAAACTAGTATGTCATATACAGTGGTGCTCCCAATCTTTACACTGTGGACACTCTGGGTAGGAGCTAATGCAAGAAATCCTTGAATCAACATACACATACATGTTTTCTCAATCGATGAATACTAAAAATACAACTATTATAATTTGGTAGTCTGCAATTACTTTTGATGTTAAAAACGAATTCTTATTTTCCAACTGGAAAGTATGAACTCTTTACAAAGATCTTTAAAAAGTAAATAATTTAAAAAATACATACTACCTTGGTGATATTATTCTAAACCTACCTTATGTTTAATTAACCTTGACAACTTATTTAGTTACATATATTTTGAAATGCACATTAAGATTCAAAGTAAAATATCAGTACTTAGAAAAGATAACATTCATCTTTTACGTTTTTTAAAAAGGCGAAATCTTTAATGTGTACATGAATCTGGGGATTATATGAAAAGTCAAAGTCACTCATATTGTAACACTGAAAAACAAAACATACAGTATTTTAAGGTTAAATGGTATTCAGAACAGTCCAGTTAGTCCAATGCATTTGGAGAAATTACTAAATTATGTTTACCTTGTTTTCTTTATAACAATGAAAATCTTGACTTAAACTCACACTTTATACGAAAGTTAAATCAAAACAGATCATAGTCTTAAAAGTATAAAACTTTTAAAAAAGAAACCTAGGAGATTTTCATGATGTGATGTGGGGGTTAAGTAAAGAATTCTTAAATATGCCACCAAAAGCACAGTCCATAAAATACAAAAATCAATAACCTGGACTTTATTAAAATTGAAATTAATTGAAGTCAATAAAAAGGTAAAGAATGCCCTTTTAGCATTATACTGTAGCGAGAAATATTTACTATAAAATATGGCCATACATATAACCAGGATTTCATAAATTTGTTAGGATATATAAAAATAGGTGCTTTTTCTTTGACCCACCTATAAACATGTTAAGACTTTAGTCCTTTTTCATTTGAGTAAGGTTAATTATGAACACTTACCAGCAGCTTCAAGAACCAGCTGTAGTCTGGCTTTGGCCTGTTCAGCCGGTGGCTAAAAATCAACCATAAAAGATATTTACAAGTCAGTTTTAATATATGGAGTTTTAAATTAATGTATTATAATGCAAATATCAGATAATTTAGAGGACTTTACCATAATATTAATATCCATCCACATCTTAACAAAACTCCATCACAGCAGCTCTACCGATCTACTCTCACCATAGTAAACAAATCACACTTTTCACTAATACGATGCAATAATGAATTTATTTATTTATTTACTGGAAAAGGTTTTGTTTACTATCCAGCATCAATCAATGATACCTAAATCAGCACCTAAATCAGCACCAAATAGCAATAGCCGAAAAACTGCAATTTAATAACAAGGTAAAACCCACATTGTTAATATACTTCACACCTTATCAAGTCCTGTTATCTTTTTTGCATATGGAAAGCTGTAGAGCGACCTTTTAGAATTTAAGTAGCAACTTGACCACCAATACGTCAGGCAAGTCATATCCTAAAACAAAGTATTTTCTGCTTTCCTAACTATTTGAAAGGGGCAACTGTGATGAAGATAGGACACGATGTGAGTTACATGATTTTAATTCCTACTAAACGTCCTAAAATTGTTTTCTCAATACCGTTGATAATGTTGAAACTAAACAACTTTCCTACCAGTGACCTTATTCTGAGATTCTCAGATAATGTGTTGACGGTATCCAAGCTATAACATGGATTATATCAAGGTTATGGGTTTTTATGAAAGACCTGTTAAAAACTCTTTTAAACACTTATGACTGTACTTTACTATATATTTATAAAGATGTCAGCAAGTGACTAAATAACCTCATATTTAAATATGATGCCATCATTGGAGAATTAACATTTTATAAGATATATTTTAATATTTCTCTGTGAAAAAATGGTTTGAATGAAAAGACTTACATAATTGGATACAGAAAGAAGATGTACAAGAAAGGTTTAACAATTTGGATGGTGCTTCTGAATAAACTGTAAGAAACAGGATGGAAAAGTAGTAGTTAAGACAAGGAGACAGATAGGGAGAGTCTTTCATATCCTAGAAGAAGGGTTAACAAACTATGGCCCTAGACCAGTGACCCGGTTTTGTAAATAAGCTTTCCTGGAACACAGCCATGCCCATGTGTTTACACACTGTCTACGAGTGCTTTTGTGCTCAGTCCAATAACAGCAGAGTCCATTTTTTTGTGGCAGGAAACCTTGGGCCAGCAAAGCCTAAAATAATTACTATCTGGACCTTTAAGGAAAAGTTGGCGGATCTCGCCACAGAAGACAGAGAGACTCAAGAACGTGAAACAGCGGCATGAGGAGCAGGAGCTGCATAGTGATTCGCCTGATGAACCGAGAGGAACGTGACTGCGACTGCGTGCGGCAGGAAGCTCGGTCAGGAAGCAAGGATGATGAGGGCCTGAGGTGGAGCAGGGGTAAGGGGACAGGAAGAGCTCGCTTTGAGAAATAACGACCTGGTAACAGGAGCGGACTGACTGGAAAGGACAGAGGGAGGAACTGACAAACTGAAAAGCAGTACTTTATGTCATGTTTATGGAGAAAATGTACACAACCAGGGTTTATAAAGTTATAAAGTACTGAAAATATGTACATCAAGTTCAGCTATCACGGCAAAATATCAGTAGAAGGCCGTGAGATCTCCTGAACACAACTCTGTCAGTCATAAGCTCAACTCCCCAAGGAGGCCAGGCAGTTGGTACAAACATTTATGACGATAAGAGGCAAATACATTTGGCCTCGGTAGCAGGGAGCACAGTGAGGGTGCAGAACAGTGCAGCACGCGGCCCAGCTCACGGAGGCAGCGGATTCCAGCACCACCTCACTGTTGTCATACAGGGGTACAAACCCAGGGCTGGCATTTCTTGGGTTTTCATGAGACTCTAAGTTTCCAAAAACACCAATACTGCGTGGGGGCAAATAGTTCTTTTAAGAGCGAGGTTCAATCCCCAAACAGATGATTTGTGACCCCTGCCATCTACCTAACATACACAGTAGAAAAGTGACACTCTGCAATATAACATAACTAAAATAGACTGAAGGAAATCAGGTCCCTAGCAAGCTAAGAATTATAAAGCGTTCATTCAGAATGTCCTAGGAAGCAGTGTCCTCTGATAGAAAAATGTTGGACACTATTGGTTAAGATGTTACATGGGAAAGTTCCACGTATTTTATTACGAAAGATTAACAAGTAATGTTTAAGACATAGAAAATTATGCAGCATGAGGAGTACCCACAACCAAAACAAAACAAAAAAATAACAATATTGTTAAAACCTCCTACCCTATAAAATCCCCCTCCGTGGAAGCTCCCTCCCTCCTCCATTTATAACCACTGTCTTGAAGATATGTAATTACCATTCCTAAAGATGATTGATGTTTCTGATAGAAATACCTGTTAAGACATATTTATATTTTCATTAATTTCTCTAACAATCTATAAGTTTCATATTCAAAGATAAAGAAAACCAGAGCAGTTTAGTAACTTGCCTCTACTAGTAAATGACAGATTGAAATTAAAGCCCTTCTGACTCCAAATTTTAGAATCCTTCTAAGTAAATCATAGGACAGTCATGAAATCAAAGCAATTAATTCCACAGATCTAAAAGCATAAGGATGAGTTTTTGATTCTGTTCAAAAGAAAAATCTGTCCAAAATAATACATTTGTCCCTGAAGATGAAATGTGATGACACTCTAAATACATTGGCCTATATAAACATAACCTGCTAAATTTTAGCAGCACGGGGGTGGGGGGGGTAGAACTTCAATTATGGGGAGAAATACACTGTTGGGTTTGCCAAACGTTTAAAATTTGTATTTTATAAATATTTTTACTCTTATAAATATTTAAGAGTCAATTGTCAAGCATTTTTCTTGGCTAGGGTATCTAATGTGAATGTTCTCTCACTTTCTGTTCATCTGCAAACCTCTTTCTTTTACCCTGACTAGTGAATAAATTGAATGAATACGGGATTGTAGTCTCTATCAACTCACCTGTCCCTTGAATCCTTTCCAAGGGCTCCCTTGCACTGATGCAACCTGGAGTTTGTCCCAGAGGCGGGAAAGCATCACAACAGGTCTCCTGGCTGAACCTCCAGGTGCCATCTACCTATCTGCATCAGCAGCTGCTTGGCTCTAAAGAAGACGAGTTGGAATTGGGAGCAGGAAAAGAGGCAGTGTGATTTCTGTTGCCATCCTTCTATTTGCTATCTATAGTGACTTTTTAAGAAAGGATTAAGAACAAAGAAGGGACAGAATATAGAGCTAAAAGAACAATTTATACTAATCCATTTTTAGTTAGGTACCATCCTAGTAGCTGGTTTAGAATGGAAATACCTTTAAGGGCTCAAGCACCAAAGTTTCTAATGCTTTAGCTGTTTCAGAGTATATTACACTTCAGGGACTAGTATGAATTCCATCTAAAAGTGGCAAATGGTACTATGCTATTCAGAACCAGAAATTAAGCCTTATTTAATAAATAAAAATAAAAATATTCTTCCAAATAGAAATGCATGTAACATAATTTAATATAAGAATTGTAAAATGAGGACATAATTAAGAACACAGTGTCAACAATTATATCGTGTGAAGCAAACTTATAGATGGAAAATAATATTCCATTAAAAATAATATTCCTTACAAAAAATTAGTGCATAATTAGATAAACAAATATCACCAAGACTGAATTATAGAAAATATAACTGTTGTCTTTTCAAAAAAATTTAGTATTAATATTAACAGAATAGTAAGAACAGCATGGACTTGTCCTAGAAGTCTTTAAAGGATGTATTACCCTTTTTGAACTCGGCCACAGTCACTTTTTACAAGATACATCCACGAAAGCAAAAGAAACAAAAGCAAAAATGAACTATTGGGACTTCATCAAGATAAGAAGCTTTTGCACAGCAAAGGATACAGTCAACAAAACTCAAAGACAACCTACAGAATGGGAGAAGATATTTGCAAATAATCAGATTTTGCAAATATCAGATAAAGGGCTAGTTTCCAAAATCTATAAAGAACTCCTTAAACTCAACACCAAAGAAACAAACAATCCAATCATGAAATGGGCAAAAGACATGAAGAGAAATCTCACAGGAAGACATAGACATTGCCAACATGCACATGGGAAAATGCTCTGCATCACTTGCCATCAGGGAAATACAAATCAAAACCACCATGAGATGGTGAGAATGGGGAAAATTAACAAGGCAGGAAGCCACAAATGTTGGAGAGGATGCGGAGAAAAGGGAACCCTCTTACACTGTTGGTGGGAATGTGAACTGGTGCAGCCACTCTGGAAAACTGTGTGGAGGTTCCTCAAAGAGTTAAAAATAGACCTGCCCTACGACCCAGCAATTGCACTGTTGGGGATTTACCCCAAAGATTCAGATGCAATGAAACGCCGGGACACCTGCACCCCGATGTTTCTAGCAGCAATGTCCACAATAGCCAAACTGGAAGGAGCCTCGGTGTCCATCGAAAGATGAATGGATAAAGAAGATGTGGTTTATGTATACAATGGAATATTCCTCAGCCATTAGAAACGACAAATACCCACCATTTGCTTCGACGTGGATGGAACTGGAGGGTATTATGCTGAGTGAAGTAAGTCAATCGGAGAAGGACAAACAGTGTATGTTCTCATTCATTTGGGGAATATAAATAATAGTGAAAGGGAATAGAAGGGAAGGGAGAAGAAATGGGTAGGAAATATCAGAAAGGGAGACAGAACATAAAGACTCCTAACTCTGGGAAACGAACTAGGGGTGGTGGAAGGGGAGGAGGGTGGGGGGTGGGGGTGAATGGGTGACGGGCACTGAGGGGGCACTTGACGGGATGAGCACTGGGTGTTATTCTGTATGTTGGCAAATTGAACACCATAAAAAATAAATTTATTATTATTATTTTTATTTTTTTTAATTTATTTATGATAGTCACACAGAGAGAGAGAGAGAGGCAGAGACATAGGCAGAGGGAGAAGAAGACTCCATGCACCGGGAGGCCGACGTGGGATTCGATCCCGGGTCTCCAGGATCGCGCCCTGGGCCAAAGGCAGGCACTAAACCGCTGCGCCACCCAGGGATCCCAATAAATTTATTATTAAAAAAAAATAAAGTTAAAACATTACTGTTATATGGAATGATATCCAAAAAAATAAATCAGTATTTAATGTACCATTAATTTTAACTCACTTAAAGAAAACTGTACTTTTGTTGGAAATTCTTACCATGCAAGGCTTAAAATTTCTAAATTAATAGTGGTCTTCTGGTGATTGGTAGCCTATTGTCGTGGATTCTCCAGAACTGTTCTGCTCCCCTTGGCAGCCAGTACACTTACTTGACTCTATTTGTAAGCCCTCGTGTTATATATAGAAGAGTATCTACTCTCTGAAGAAGAAACAAATGCTCCTGAGATGAAAGTAAAAGATAAGTCAGTCTCCTAATGGCCTGTGGAGGTGACTATCTTCAATGGCTAGACGTGCTCCCTTGACTTTGGATTTACTCTTAGTTAGTCCAATCCTCTGAGTCCTTTATAAATAGACAGCATGTCTAGAATCTCAAAATAGCGTCAAAGCTAACATTCAAAACCAGCACAATCCTTTGAGCCACAACTACATAAATGAAAAATGAGAAGCAAGCCTATTCTTATATAAGCCAGTTTATACACTAAACTATTTAAACCCTTTGTTCACCCTTCTCATTTCCATTCCTGTTCAGCTCCCTGAAGCCCTGGCCACCACTGTGGAAATTCTGGGAGTTGATGAAACAACAGCCATTCCAGCTGCCAACAGTACTTTTGGGGTTGTTAAGAACAGAGAAGTACAAAGTCTGAAAGAAAGACTGTGGCGAAGCTAAAAGAGCACTCCAACTTGGAGAATAAACTAGCAACATTATGCAAAATCAAAATTAAGGTTGGGTTATATAGTTTTCAGCTAACTCAATTTCAAATAATCATATATTCTTTTTACACAAAAAAAAAATGTACAAAGAGAGGATCCTGGAAAGATGGCAAATATGTTTAAGTTTTAAAGAAATTACCAAATTGTTTCTTTTTTTTTTTTGGTACAGTATACTTTATTGATGATACATGACAAGGTAGGGCTCCCCAAGCTCCTCCCCCTCCTCGGGGTCTAGGATGTAAATCAGAGGTCAGGAAATTCTCAGTGTGTTGGGGAATTAAGTTGGGGCAGGGACTCCCCAGCAGCTGAGGGCCTCTCTCTTCCTCTTGTTCTTGCTGGGGCTGGTGGTCCAGGAGGCTCTTACTCCTTGGAGGCCATGTGGACCGTGAGGTCCACCACCCAGTTGCTGTAGCCAAATTCATTGTCATAGCAGGAAATGAGCTTGACAACGTGGTCATTGAGGGCAATGCCAGCCCCGGCGTCGAAAGTGGAAGAGTGGGTGTCACTGTTGAAGTCACAGGAGACAACCTGGTCCTCAGTGTAGACCAGGATGCCCTTGAGGGGGCCCTCCAATGCCTGCTTCACTACCTTCTTGATGTCGTCATATTTGGCAGCTTTCTCCAGGTGGCAGGTCAGATCCACAACTGACATATTGGGGGTGGGGACACGGAAGGCCATGCCAGTGAGCTTCCCGTTCAGCTCAGGAATGACCTTGCCCACAGCCTTGGCGGTGCCAGTGGAAGCAGGGACGATGTTGTGGGCAGCCCCTCGGCCGTCACGCCACAGCTTCCCAGAGGGGCCGTCCACGGTCTTCTGGGTGGCAGTGATGGCATGGACGGTGGTCATGAGGCCCTCCACGATGCCAAAGTGGTCATGGATGACTTCGGCTAGAGGAGCCAAGCAGTTGGTGGTGCAGGAGGCATTGCTGACAATCTTGAGGAAGTTCTCATGGTTCACGCCCATCACAAACATGGGGGCATCAGCAGAAGGAGCAGAGATGATGACCCTCTTGGCCCCGCCCTTCAAGTGAGCCCCAGCCTTCTCCATGGTGGTGAAGACCCCAGTGGACTCCACAACATACCCAGCACCAGCGTCACTCCATTTGATGTTGGCGGGATCTCGCTCCTGGAAGATGGAGATGGACTTTCCGTTGATGACAAGTGTCCCGTTCTCAGCCTTAAACTGTGCCGTGGAATTTGCCGTGGGTAGAATCATACTGGAACATGTACACCATGTAGTTGAGATCAATGAAGGGGTCATTGATGGCGACAATATCCACTTTGCCAGAGTTAAAAGCAGCCCTGGTGACCAGGCGCCCAATACAGCCAAATCTGTTCACTCCGACCTTCACCATCGTGTCTCGGGGACGCGGCTGGCCCTGCACCAGAAGATGCGGCTGTCTGTCGAACGGGGAGGAGCAGAGAGCCACCAAACTGTTTCTAAAGTAGTTTTATTTTCTCACAAGCAGTGTCTAAGAGTTCCAGTTGCTCCACATCCTAGTCATGACTTAGTATAATCAGCTTTTTTAATTTCAAAATTCTAAAAAGTGGTTTTAGTCTCTGTTTCCCCAATGATTAATGGTGGTGAGCACCTTTTTATGTGCTCATTATCCTTATTTTTCCTTGGAAAAATGGATGCTTAAATTTTTTTGCCGAACTTTTGTTGGATTTTCTTTTTTGAAATTTTAATTAATTTTCTCCAGGATTTTATTTAAATTCCAGTTAGTTAACAAATAGTGTAGTATTAGTTTCAGGAGTAGAATCTGGTGATTCAAATAGTGTTACATGTAACACCCAGTGCTCATCACAGGTGCCTCCTTAATGCCCGTCACACATTTATCCCATCCCCCTGCCCACCTCCCCTCCAGCGACCCTTTTTGTTCTCTTATAGTTAAAGAGTTTTTCATGGTTTGCCTCTTTGCTTTTTATCATATTTTTCCTTCCTTCCTCTATGTTTGTCTGTTTTGTTTCTTAAATTCCACATCTGAGTGAAATCATATATGTCTTTCTCTGATTTTTTTTAAAGATTTTATTTATTTATTCATGAGACAAGGGAGAGAGGCAGAGACACAGGCAGAGGGAGAAGCAGGCTCCATGCAGGGAGCCCGATGTGGGACTCAATCCCAGGACCCCCGGGTCACGCCCTGGGTCATGGCAGACGCCCCACCGCTGAGCTACCCAGGGTGTCCCAACGTGTCTTTCTCTGACTTATCTCACTTAGCATAATACACTCTATTCCATCTATGTCATTGCAAATGGCAAGATTTCACTCTTTTTGATGGCTGGGTAAAATCCCTTGTATATACACCACATCTTTATCCACTCATTAGTGGATGGACATTTGGGCTCTTTCCATACTTTGCCTATTGTTGATAGTGCTGCTATAAACACTGGGATGCATGTGCCCCTTTGAGTCACTATCATTGTTGCATTGTTTTATTACTGAGTTTTCAGATTCTTAATCATAGTTAAAGTAATTTTTCATACATGAGATTTACATATTATTTAAACATATGCACACAAATTTATATATTTATGTTTACTTTCTGAATAAAGCTCTCCACCCCCATTGAGTGGCTTGATTTTTCACGGTCTTAAGAGTATCCTTCAAAGAAGCAGAATTTCTTAATCTTCATGAAGTCCAATTCATCAATTTCTTCTTTTATGAATCACGCTTTTATGGTATTATATATAAGAAATCTTTACCTAACCACAATTCATAAAGATCTGTCCTATGTTTATACCTGGAAGTTATATATATATGTTTAATTTAATTAATTTCTATGCAGTGCAACACTGAAAAACCTTTAATATTTTTTTTTGATATATTGCTATGCAATTGTTTCAGCACCGTTTGTGGAAAAGAATCTTCTTCCATGCGACTGACTTTGTACCTTCATTAAAAATCAATAGGAGATATATATATTCTGTCCCATTGATCTATTTGTCAGTCTTAATACCAATACCACACTGTCTTAATTACTATAGTTCTCAAAGTCAGGTAGAATAAATTGTCCAACTATTTTTTCATTTTCAAAGTAGTTTTGGGTCTTCTAGCTCTTTTGCATTTCCTATTTTAGAATAAACATAAAATTTGTGTAAAAAAAAATAATAACCACCATGTCTGCTAGGGTTTTGCAGGAGATTGTGCTGAATCTACATGACAATTTGGAAGAAAAGACATCTTCGTATATACTTACTTACGTGATACTAAGTTTGGGCCTGTATTCTTTTCTATCATTTTTGCCTTTTGGGCTTTATCTGAAGTGTGTGTGTGTGTGTGTGTGTGTGTGTGTGTGTGTGTGTGTGTGTAATAGGCAGCACATAGTTGGATTTTACTTTTTTTTTTTTTTTAAAGACTTATTTATTTGAGAGAGAGCATGCGAGTGTGAGCGCTGGGAGGGGCAGAGGGAGAGTCTCAAGCAGCCTCCCTGCTAAGCAGAGCCCAAACTGGCCCGATCTCAGGATCCTGGGATCATGACCTGAGCTGAAATCACGAGTCAGATGCTTAACCGACTGAGCCCAAGGCAACCTTGGATCTTACCTTTTTATGCAATCTGAAAAACTCTGACTTTTAATTGGTATGTTTGGACCAATTTACACTTAATGTAATTATTAATCTACCACATGCTATTTGTTTTCTATTTGTTCCATCTGTTCTATCTGTTCTTTGTTCCCTTTTTCTTCTTTTTATGCCTTCTCCTGGATAGAGCTTTTTATAATTCTATTTTATATTCTTTGTTGGCTTATTAGCTGTAAATCTTTTTGTGTTATTTTGGTTGTTAGAGTTTACAATATATCTTTATCACCCCCATCTTCATTATGTTACTTCATACACACTATAAAAACCTTACAATATGTTCGCATTTCTCCCCTCCTAGCCTCTGCATTATTACTGTCATTGTTCACGTTGTTATAAACTCTTTAACACACTGTGTTTGTGTTGCTTTAAATAGTTATCTTTTAAAGAGTTCTTTTTATTCATGTAATTACCATTCCCAGTACTCTTTATTCTTTTATGTCAACCTAGTCTCTGAAAAAGCTTCCTTTATAAAGCCATTTCTGTAGTCCAAGAATTTTGGTAAAAAATTCTTTCCATTTTTGTGTCTTTAAAAAAAAAAAAAAACTCTTCCTTTTGGTCTTCAGTTTTGAAAGATATCCTTTAGGAAGAATCCCAGCCTTATAAATTTTTTCTACTATTATTTTAAAGTTGTTCCTTTACTATCTTATACTTTGCACTGTCTCCCATGAGAAATTTGCTTTCTCTGTTCCCTCATACATAATGCGTATTTTTTCCTTTACATAATAACAGTATTTATTTTTACTCTTTTGCTTTGAAGATTTTCTTCTCATAACTTGTTTCAAGTAATCTGATTATGATATACCTTGGTATGGTTTCCTTCATATTTCTTGTGCTTGGGGCTTGTTCAGCTTCTTGAAACTGTTTATAGTTTTTATCAAATTTGGAGATATTTAGGTCATTATTTCTTCAACTATATTATTCTGTTGCCCCTTATTCGTACCTTTCCTTTCAGGATTCCAGTTACACGTATATTGTGTATTTGGCTGCCTAACGTTGTTACCACAGCTCACAAATGTTCTTTTTTGTTCTTGTCTTTTTTTTTTTTTTTAATTTTTATTTATTTTATGATAGTCACACAGAGAGAGAGAAAGAGGCAGAGACATAGGCAGAGGGAGAAGCAGGCTCCATGCACCGGGAGCCTGACATGGGATTCGATCCGGGGTCTCCAGAATCACGCCCTGGGCCAAAGGCAGGCGCCAAACCGCTGCGCCACCCAGGGATCCCTGTTCTTGTCTTTTATTTTTTTTCCCCTCTCTGGTTCCATGTTGGATAGTTGCTTTTGCTATGTCTTTTAATTCACTGATTCTTATTCTGCAGTGTATCACATCCATTAATATCATCCAGTGAATCTTTCACTTCAGACATGCAGTTTTCATGTCCAGAATTGTGACTGCTTTTGTACCTTTCATGTTTCTACTTAATATGTTGTTTTTCTAGTAGCTCTCTAACCATATGCAATATAGTTACGATAGTTCTAGTAATGTCCTTGTCAACTAATTCTAGATTGGTTTTAACGGATTGATTTTTGTCTCTATTAGTTACATGTTCTTGATTTTTTTGGATGCATAGGACTTTTGGACAAAACGTCAGACATCATGATTTTATTCTGTTGTGTGTTCGATGTTATTGTATTCCTATAAATAGTCTTGGTCTTTGTTGCAGGACACAGTAAAATTACTTGGAACAGTTTGATCCTTTCAGTTCCTACTTTTTTTAAAAAAATATTTTATTTGTTTATTCATGAGAGACGAAGAGAGAGAAAGAGAGAGGGGGGGAGAAAGAGAGAGAGAGAGAGAGAGAGAGAGAGAGGCAGAGACACAGGCAGAAGGAGAAGCAGGCTCCACGCAGGGAGCCTGACATGGGACTTGATCCCAGGTCTCCAGGATCACGTCCTGGGCTGAAGGCGGCACTAAACCGCTGAGCCACCCGGGCTGCCCCAGTCCCTACTTTCTCAGGCAGCACTAGAACACCTTTAAGCCTGGCATTAATTCTTCCCCCTATTAAGGCTGCTTTAGTCCTTGATCAGAAGCACCACGGATTATGCGGTTTTCCACACTGGGTATTGGGGGGAGGCACTGTTCCCAACTCCGTGTAGTTGTAGGCAACTTCTTCTCATCACATCAAATAGTTCTTTTCCAAGCCTTGGATACTTTCCTCGCGTGCATGGAACACGAACAGATGCTGGATACCTGAAGGAAATCTCCCTGCGGATATTCTGCAGCTCACCCCTCTCTGATTACCTGCCCTGTGATTTCTAGGGGCTTTGGCCTCCCAGGTATCACAGCACTATCTTCTCAATTCGAGGAGACTACCGGGCTCTGCCTCAGTCATCCCTTCCTGTGATATGACCTGGAAACATTCTCCCGGCCTCAAGCTGAAGCAATTAAGAGGCATACCTCATTTTTTCCCCACCTCTTGGAATCATTGTCCTTCACATTTTATGTCCATTGTCTTGAGAGTTGTTTTCTCAAGTAATTTGTCCAGTTTTTTTAATAGTTTCAGGTGGGAGGATATATCTGATCCGTGTTTCTTCATCTTCACTGGAATAGAAAGCCCATTAATTCTTTTAATACTGATACAACTTGTGAGGTAAAGTTACTTGTCCAAAGTCACATAGCCATTTTTCTAATGAATGTTAATAAAAACGCATTATATATACAGATAAATCTACAAATTCCCCTTCTCTGGACAACATCTATTTCCTTTTTTGGCTTGATCTGTTCTTTCAAAGCTTGGCTCAAGAGGCATCATCTCCTGCAAACCTCATCTGTTTCAGCTTATTTTCTCCCAAACCCTTCATGATGGTTACAAGTCTCTGTTCTATCTTCCTGTAAACCCTGGGAACACATGTATCATCATATTTTCAGTATAATTACTGATTTTGTTGTTTATCTTTCCTCCTTTGAAGGCTATCATCTTCTCGAAGACAATAACTGTCATACATCTTAGTATCATTAGCATCTATGATAGCGCCTGGACTATACTTATATTTGAAATAAATTTCTTTGTAAATTTTTAAATCCTGATGAATGCATACAAATTAATTTTGAAATATTAACTTTATTGAATTCTATCTATTAGGAAGAATTCACCTAATTCAAAAAGCTGAATGTTTGAGAGGATGATAATGGTATTGAGGAAATTATAACAACCAGGAAATCTGCATATAATACATTTTTAACAAACCTATTTGATAACAGAATGGCAATTCTTAAAGTGATCAAGTGTGTTCAAATATGATAATTTCTATGTGCCATATCCTTTCTGACCAACATGAAAGACATTCCTAGGAAAGCATAAGCTACCTGAAAAAAACCTAACATTTTTTTTGAAAAAACAAAATAGATACTATTTATTGTATGCTTATAACATTCCAGACCTTGTGCTAAGTACATTACCTATATCTCATTTAACAAAATTCTCATAACAATCCTGACAAGGCAGGTAATTTTACTGCTGTTTTTTAGAGGAAGAATAAATTACCTTAAGTCACAAAGATGATAAGGTAGAACTCGAATTTTAACCCAGATCATAAAATCTATGTTCTTAGTAACACTCTACTGCCTCTCAGCTTGAGATCCATTTGTTTATTAAATCTAATAATTTTTAATTGCCATAAAAGACCACACAAAGTTAAATTTTCTTTAGTCTTTCAGATGTTAGCATTAATGGTCTTAAATTCTGGGAGTGGCACCTAAAACGCTCATTCTAATTAAGCTTTTCTAGATGAGTAAGTTTTAAAATACTAAACATATTTGCAGTATAGGTACTGTGCTGTTTCCTTTAAAGTAAATGCAATCTCACTATGACAGAGACACATATCAACAGCTTATCATATTTCTGGCTACATTTCATTTTAACAGTTACTATAATTCCATCTCTTAGGATCAAGGTCTAAGCTAGAAATATTACAGGTAGCTCAAAGGTAGATTTATCTTGCCTCTAGAACCTAGCACCACATTGGTTTAAAAAAGACCCAAGAAGAAACAAAAAGAATTCAACCAACAATGCATAGCCCATTCTCAATAGCAAATTCATCTTAGAGCTTTATAAACACTTTCTCTAAACAGCTTTGAAGGTTGCAAGAAAGTTATTTAACAATAACTTTATTAAAAACCAGAGAAGGATGCCATTTTATAGATCTATTTTATAGAGGAAGAAGCTAAACAGGTAAATCTGAATCTAAGGGTACAACATCCTTGAGGGCCTGTGTAAGAAACCCTTATTCATAACTCAATACTAGTATTTACAAAATGGTGTTGCTCATTTACTACACAAATACACAGCCATGCTTATTTGTTTATAAACTGTCTATGGCTGTAAGTGGCAGGACTGTGGTAGAGATGATATGGCCCAAAAAGCCTAAAATATTTATCCTGCTCTTTATATAAAAGGCTGACACAACCAATTTAGACTACTATAGCTGTATCCTTTCCACTTAACTTTTCCATCCTAAACACAGCTGCTGAAGTTATCTTCATAAAGCAAGATTCTAAGTTACTGCTCAAGAAAGACCTCTGAAGACAAACCATGAGAAACTCCTAAGTCTGGGAAACGAACAAAGGGTTGCAGAAGGGGAGGTGGGTGGGGGGTTGGGGTAGCTGGGTGACAGGCACTGAGGAGGGCACATGATTGAATGAGCACTGGGGGGTTATACTGGGTTAAATTTAAATAAAAATTTTATAAATATTCAAAGAAAAAAAAAGACCTCTGGGATTCTCCATTGCTTGCACAGTTAAGCATAAATGTATCACTTTCATTTTTAATTACCATCAATAATTTCCCAAGTTTATTCTTTTAATCTTATATTTCAACCACTTCTGCTCTCATATCCAACATTTCAGCAATACACAGCCTCTCACTATTTCTCAACTATGTCCTGCATTTTCCTCCCAGTGCACTCACTCATGCACAACCCTCTACCTGGAATTTCTATTCCCCGATATCCTGAGTTGCAGAAATGCTGAAATGCTACAATCTTTGTCCATTCCCACTTAGCTGAAGGATACAATATGGTTAATTTTTTAATAATGGCTCATATAGCACTCAAAATCTTTGAGTAAATGCTACAGACTACCATTCTACTCTTTCAAAATGAGTACCCTCTCTCCTCCTTCATTCCTAGCCCCCGCTCTGGAGCCTCACCACCTAAACCACCTTGTAACAGAACTTTCGAAGGCTTACATCTAGAAAGGAAGCAGCTTTATATGAGGGCTAAGTAGATGAAGTAGAAATGCTCTCTCCTCTGTGGAGCCAAGGTAAGTAGAGAGATAAGGGAAGAAGTTTAACTATTCTAATGCAAGTTTGGAAGCATAAAAACAAACAGAACATGGAAGAAACAACAAACCCAAATAATCATTTATTTGTATGGGCTACACAATCATGCCACTGAGTAGAAATGTTTACTTAACATTTCCCTGTTAGGTACTGAGGTGTTTTTTGTTTGTCTTTCTGACAGCTGAACCAAAAGATTCTCTCATGGGAGAAGGAAATTAGAGCTTTTTATATACATCAGTTATTTATATGCTAGGACTCTCAGAAATTCTGAAACAAGTCTATGCAAAACAAATTATTTTTAGTAACACTTCTAGACATGGCATTAGGGTTAAAGCAAAATTTGACTCAATATTTTAAAGGCAAATATTTTCATATTTTAAAAGGCAAAGAACAAATAATTTTGAAGTTTCCTAAATTTTTTTCAAAACAACGTGTGGAAAGTTGTAAGGATAAACATTCATATGGTTCTAAATTATTTTATTACCTACTCCTTTTTAGCATTTTCATAGCCACCTAACTTTTGTTATCTCACTTTTAAGTATCAACATATCTTTTAGTCCATAAATATTAACATTTTAGGATGGGATATGAGACATTATTCTAAATAATTACATAAATGTCTTTCTTGATCCCTGTAGGGTACAGTTTATAGTAATACTTTCTATATTTTAAATCCTCTGTAGTATTACAACAGCAATTTTTAAAGAAACTTATTTTCTGTGACTATTTTTCTTTCTGCTTTTTGACTTTCTCTTCCTCTGTATCATCTCATGACTGTTCTCTGCAGTACCAATCATCTGGAATAATCTACCTATCCATCTTTGCTTTACTGACTTCACATAAGTTTTTTAAAACTTGACAAATTTTTTATGTTTTATTCCCAGTTATAATTTCTATCTTTGAATGCAGTTACTTTACTTTGCCTCTAAAGGATCTTCCAAAATTACTTCTTCGAAGCATTTTTGTCACTAAAAAGGTAAGAGGAAATGTGTCAGTAAGTTTTTAAAACAGGTTTTCTCCTCAAAACCATTTATCCATTTATAATTGTACCAAAAACTATAAGATACCTAGGAATAAACCTAATCAAAGAGGTATAAGATCTGTTCTCTGAAAATTATAGAACACTTATGAAAGAAATTGAGGAAGACACAAAGAGATGGAAAAACATTCCATGCTCATGGATTGGAAGAACAAATATTGTTAAGATGTCTATGCTACCCAGAGCAATCTACACAATTCAGTGCAATCCCTATCAAAATACCACCAACATTTTTCACAGAGCTAGAACAAATAATTGTAAAATTTGTATGGAACCAGAAGAGACCCCAAATAGCCAAAGTAATGTTGAAAAAGAAAACCAAAGCTGGAGGCATCATAATTCCATATTTCAAGCTGTACTAAAAGCTGTGATCATCAAGATAGTGTGGTACTGGCACAAAAACAGACACATAGATCAATGGAACAGAATAGAGAACCCAGAAATGGGCTCTCAACTCTATGGTCCACTAATATTTGTCGACAAAGCAGGAAAGACTATCCACTGGAAAAAGGACAGTCTCTTCAATAAATGGTGCTGGGAAAATTGGACAGCCACATGCAGAAGAATGAAACTAGACCATTCTCTTACACCAGACACAAAGATAAACTCAAAATGGATGAAAGGCCTAAATGTGAGACAGGAACCCATCAAAATCCTAGAGGAGAACACAGGCAGCAACCTCCTTGATCTGGGCTGCAACAAATTCTTCCTAGCCATGACTCCAAAGGCAAGGGAAACAAAAGCAAAAATGAACTATTGGGACCTCATCAGGCTAAACAGCTTTTGAATAGGAAAGGAAACAGTCAACAAAACTAAAAGGAAACTTATGGAAAGGGAGAAGATATTCACAAATGTCATTATCAGATAAAGGGCTAGTATCCAAGATCTATAAAGAATTTATCAAACTCAACTTTCAAAAGCCAAAAAATCCAGTCAAGAAGTAGGCAGATGACATGAATAGACATTTTCCAAAAGAAGACATCCATATGGCAAAGAGCACAAGAAAAAATACTCAACATCATTTAGCATCAGGGAAACATAAATCAAAACCACAAAAAGATACCATCTTACACCTGTCAGATGGCTAAAATAACCCAGGAAACAAGAGATGTTAGCCAGGATGTAGAGAAAGGGAAACCCTTTTACACTGCAACCTGGTGCAGCCACTCTGGAGAATAGTATGGAGGTCCCTCAGAAAGTTAAAAATAGAACTACACTATGACCTAGCAACTGCACTACTAGGCATTTATCCAAAGGATACAAAAATACAGATTTGAAGGGGCACCTGCCCCCCAATGTTTATAGCAGCAATGTCCACAATAGCCAAAGTATGCAAAGAACCCGAATATCCACCCACTTCATCCATGGATAAAGAAGGGACACACACACACACACACACACAAACACACACACACACACACACACACACACACACACACACACACTGGAATACTACTCAGCCATAAAACAGAATGAAATCTTGCCATTTGCAATGACATGGACAGGACTAGAGGGTATTATGACAAGTGAAATAAGTCAGAGAAAGACAAATATCCTATGAATTCACTCATACGTAGAATTTAAGAAACAAAACAGATGAACATAGAGGACGGGATAAGATAAAAACAGAGAGGGAGGCAAAATCATAAGAGACTTTTAACTATTAGAAATAAAATGAGGGTTGCTGGAGGAGCAGGGTGGGGGGATGGGGTAATTGGGTGATGGACATTAAGGAGGGCACCTGATGTAGAAAGCACTGGGTGTTATATGCAACCGAAGAATGACTAAATTCTACCCTTTAAACTTAAAAAAAAAAGTACAGAATCATTTTTAAAAAGCATTTTATTCATTTATTTGAGAGAGAGCACGAGCAGGGGTAGGGGCAGAGGGAGAGAAACAGACTCCCCACTAAGCCCAGAGCCTGACGACACAGGGCTCGATCCCAGGACCCTGAGATCATGACCTAAGCCAAAGTCAGACATGTAACTGACTAAGCCACCGAGGTGCACCCACCATCATTTTTATAATGTTGTAACCCTACTGTGCACACTACTTTGAAGCCTATTATTTTCACATAAGACATTATATTTAGTCATTCTTTTAAATCATGAATTTTAAAAATACAAACCATAAACTTAATTTTAAGCTATTAATAATTGGGCATTTGTCTTTAAAATCTCATGGCTATAAATAATCTTTTGATCAATTTTTAATAAATGAATATTTTGGGAAAAAATTCATTAAATATCCAGTTGTCTGACCACTCTGTTCAAAATGGATAATGATACAAATGAACATATATAAAGTCAAATAAATATGTATTTGTTTCTATAAACAAGTTGTAGAAGAGAATTTATTTGATATGAATAATTTACTAAGAGATTTTCTAAATGAATAGCTGGATACAGTGCATGTTTCACATGTTCCCAGCAGTTTTATATGGGAAAACGAAAAAAAAAAAGCAAAAGGGAAAAGACTTAGTCTCAGAGAACTATGCTAGCCTTGATAGTGTAACCTCTAAGAGCTTTAGTTTCCTCATTAATGCAAGCATGCTTATCACAATATTTTTGAAAAACAGAAATGTATGCCCAAAGGAGAATGGTTAAACAAATAATGGTACAACCCCATGATGGAAGCAGCATAGCAATCTATCTCTATTTATTTATTTATTTATTTATTTATTTATTTATTTATTTATTTATTTAAGCGAGAGTGTGTGCATGTACACAAGACTGCAGAAGCAGGGGTGAATGGGGGCAAAGGGAGAGGGAGAGAGAATCTTCAGCAGTCTCCCACGATCTTAAGATCATGATCCAATATGAATTCAAGAACTGGACGCTCAACCAACTGAGCCCCCAATCTTTTTTAATGTTTTAAAGACATTAAATAACATAAGCAGATGTTAAAGTCATATTTTGTAAGACTACAAAACTACATATATAAAATGATTCAGATTTGTAAAGTTAAAAAAAATAAAAAATAAAATGTATATCCAGAGAGAACTAAAAAGAATGTGGCAAATGGTAACAAGTTATTTTCTTCTCTATCCTTAATCCTATGTTTTCCAAGTCAGATTTCATTGGGTGGACCAGGGAAAATGGTATTATAACAAAAGGAAAAATCTTTAAAGATTACAAAAAGAAAAAAAACTTTTTAAAGATTACTATTTTTTTTTACAGTTTAGTATAAAATATGTCTCTGTCATGCATTTTAATATACTAAAGTTTGGTGTAAAAAATGCAAGAACAATTTAAGTTTTCCCTATAATCTGACATTTGCCACCCATTCTTACTACTACCGTGAAGTTAAAGACATATTTTGCTAAGAGGTAAATTTTATAATGAATAAAAGTATTGCCAGAGCTTCGATTTCTAACTTATCTTGCTGTTTTTCTTTTAGAATTCTAATGTAGAGCCCAAGTAATGTACATACATATAATGAATACATTATTTCTTGTGCTTTCATTTCATTCTAAAATTATTTTCCTGCTAGTTTCCTCCTGACCCCTCTGACCTAAAAAAAAAAAAAGAGGTAAATTAAACCTTATTTTTATTCTTTTTTGTTTTGTTTTGTTTTTTCTTGAAAATTATCACACTAATAAAATCCAGTAATTAAAAGTACCGCATTTATAGACTTTAAAAAATGCCTACCATTAAAGGGCAAAAAAATATACAGTATAGTAACTTAAGTATGATAACTCTAAGCCTTTACCGCTCTCGACTAGTGACTTTTTTTTAATTTGACCACCCTACTAAAATGGCAGCTGATTTTTCACATTCTTGAAAAATGTAATTTTATTCCATATTAGTTTTTCCATATATTTTGCTCTGTATTTGTTCACGAAGCTATAAGGAACAAAATATTCCAATAAGGAAAACAAATATACCTATAAAAAATTTTATGATAAAACCATATAGGCAGTCATTTTTTAACCATTAAAGTTTGGCTCAACCTAACAGAGTAAGACAGAATTCATGTAGGGGTAAGGTTAGCTTTTGGGGTTTAGAACAGAAGAAATCATAAAGGAAAAGGAGAAACAGGTTTGGCTGCATAAAAATACTCAATTTTATATAAAAAGTATCCAGCAACACAGAAGTGAAACATAATGGCAACACAGTGACAGTAAATTAGCAACAAATTTAGACAAGCATTTATAGCTTCACTTCAAAAAAGTCCCTAAAAGTTGGTAACAAAATCACTAGTTCCTAAAAGATGAGAAGGAAAGAGTACTATGACGACTCCAGCAGTAGAAAGGCAGCTGGTCAAACTCTCTCAGACTTCTCTGGTAGAATTAACTGTCGTTGCTATTAAAATATGCAAATTAGAAATGTTTAAATGGCAGATAATGCTAGGCAATGATGTAAATTCTCTTACTTCTCTAGTAGTCTTATAAATCGATGCACTTACAGAAAGCAATTTGAAAAGTGTGAAAGGAGCCCAAAGAGTGAATTCATACTCTGAGAATATTTCCAATTTTGGGACTTAGAAGAAAATATTCAAAACATGAAAGTTATGACCATTCAGATATTTTAGATACTTTCCTTTATCACCAACAATAAAGAACTAGTTAGGCAACTCTACTTAGTAAGAGGTAGTATATATTTTAAAAACAACAATGTTAAAAACTCAAAACTATGAAAAATTTCCTATCAATCAAAAAATGACAGAAAACTACATACTAAGAATATCTAAAATATTTATACCTTTTGATATAGGATTTGCATTTTGAGGATCTACTCTAAAATAATTGAAAGCAATATACAATCCCAATCTTTTGGTATTGGTTGAGACCTGATTTGTGACCCAGAAATGGGCCCTCAACTCTATGGTCAGCTAATATTCGACAAAGGAGGAAAGACTATCCACTGGAAAAAGGACAGCAGCCTCTTCAATAAACGGTGCTGGGAAAATTGGACAGCCAGCCATGTGCAGAAGGAAACTAGACCACTCTCTTATACCGCACACAATGATAAACTCAAAATGGATGAAAGATCTAAATGTGAGAATAGAATGCATCAAAACCCTAGAGGTGAACACGGAAATACCCTTTTTGAATTTGGCCACAGCAACTTCTTGCAAGATACATCTATGAAGGCAAGGGAAACAAGAGCAAAAATGAACTATTGGAACTTCATCAAGATAAAAAGCTTCTGCACAGCAGAAGAAAGTCAACAAAACTACAAGACAACCTACAGATGGGAGAAGATATTTGCAAATGTATCAGATAAAGGGCTAGTTTCCAAGACCTATAAAGAACTTATTAAACTCAACAGCAAAGGAACCAACAATCCAATTATGAAATGGGCAAAACACATGAACAGAAATCTCACAGAGGAAGACATAGACATGGCCAACACGCACATGAGGAAATGCTCCGCATCACTTGCCATCAGGGAAATACAAATCAAAACCGCAATGAGATCCCACCTCACCCCAGTGAGAATGCGGAAAATTAACAAGATAAGACATAACAAATGTTGGAGAGGGTGTGGAGAAAGGGGAGCCCTCTTGCACTGTTGGTGGGAATGTGAACTGGTGCAGCCACTCTGGAAAACTGTGTGGAGGTTCCTCAAAGAGTTAAAAATAGACCTGCCCTACGACCCAGCAATTGCCCTGCTGGGGATTTACCCCAAAGATACAGATGCAGTGAAACGCCGGGACACCTGCACCCCAACGTTTACAGCAGCAATGTCCACAACAGCCAAGCTGTGGAAAGAGCCTCGGTGTCCATCGAAAGATGAATGGATAAAGATGTGGTCAATATATACAATGGAATATTCTTCAGCCATTAGAAATGATGAATACGGGCAGCCCCGGTGGCGCAGCGGCTTAGCGCCGCCTGCAGCCCAGGGTGTGATCCTGGAGACCCGGGATCGAGTCCCACATCGGGCTCCCTGCCTGGAGCCTGCTTCTCTCTCTGCCTGTGTCTCTCCTCTCTTTCGCTCTCTCTGAATAAATAAATAAATAAATCTTTAAGAAAAAAAAAAAGAAATGAATACCCACCATGTGCTTCGACGTGGAGGGACCTAGAGGGTATTATGCTGAATGAAGTTGTCAATCGGAGAAGGACAAACATTATATGGTCTCACTCAATATGGGGAATATAAAAAATAGTGAAAGGGATTATAGGGGAAAGGAGAGAAAATGAGTGGGAAAAATCAGAGAGGGTGACAGACCATGAGAGACTCCTAACTCTGGGAAACAAACAAGGGGCAGTGAGTGGAAAGGGTGGCGGGTGGGGAGATGGGGTGATTGGATGACGGACATTGAAGGGGAGCACTTGACTTGATGAGCACTGGATGTTGTACTATATGTTGGCAAATCGGATTCCAATAAAAAATATACATATAAAAAAAAGGAAGCACAGAACTCAAAAAAAAAGAAAGAAAGAAATATACAAATGATTTTTTAATAATGGAGGAATAATTGGAGTTATTTCATTAAACTGAAATACTGGGCACCTGGGTGGCTCAGTCAGCTAAGCATTTGCCTTTGGCTCAGGTCATGACCAGCCTCCTAGGATCAAGCTCTGCATTCAGCTCCCTGCTCAGCAGAGTCCGCTACTCCTTCTCCCTGCTTTTGTACTCCTGCTGCTCTTTCTCTCTCTCACTCTCAAATAAATAAAATCTTTCTTTTTTTAAATTTTTATTTTTATGATAGTCACACACACACAGAGAGAGAGAGGCAGAGACACAGGCAGAGGGAGAAGCAGGCTCCATGCACCGGGAGCCCGATGTGGGATTCGATCCCGGGTCTCCAGGATCGCGCCCTGGGCCAAAGGCAGGAGCCAAACCGCTGTGCCACCCAGGGATCCCTAAATAAAATCTTTTAAAAAGTAAACTGACAAATTGAAGTATAACTTTAGAACACTGGGAAATAACTGGTTGCAGAGAAGAACCTGAGAAATACTGCTACTTCATTAACTAAGAATGGCCTGGTCTGACCTTCTTGCCTGGGGGACATTATATTCCCCACTGCCTGAACGGCAAACACCCCAAACTTTAGCACCCATAGCTAGCTGGCTATGCAATAGCAGGGCAATAGCAAAACTAGATTTTGGAAGTGAGATAGCCCTAGATACTTGAGATTACAAAGTGTCCACATACTCCTGGCTGTCTGTTAAAGTCACACACATATGCAGAAGATCTTAGAGAACATCGTAAAGATTGAAAGCCTAGGACTTGTTAATTTGCTCTATCTTGGAATGTATTCCTCATCTACACATATCCTAGCCATTGTATGGAAGTCCAAGAGCCCTAAGGTATCAATCACTGACCACTGAACTGTACAAGCACAGGAGAGACCCCCTAAAGAGCCATGCTAAAAAAAAGCAGACAATATCAACAAATACACAGAAACTGGGCTGAGACCTGGGCTGAAACTGGGTTGAACACTACAGAAGCAACAAATTTCACAGAGTCTAGGAAAGATAACTGCCTACTAAAACAAAACCCCAAAACAGAAAATAAATCCCAAAACACCAGAATCCACAGTCACAAGAACATAATATCCACAAGCCCACGAAATTTACTATTTTTAAAGAAATATTGAGAGCATGAACCTACACTCAAGAAAAAAGAGCAGTTAATAGAAACTAATGCCAAACCGGTGCAGATATTGGTTTTAACAAAGACTTCAAAGCAGCTATTATAAATGTATTAAAAGAATTGAAGGGAAAAAATGCTAAGGACGACTAAGTAAATAGGGAATTTCAACAGAGAAGTTTCAAACTATAGAGAAAGAACCAAATGGAAATTTTACAGTTGACGTGTACAAAAACTAAAATGAAAACCAAAAAAAAAACAGAAAAATCTCTCACAGATGGGTCATTAACAGATCTGAGATGGCACAAGAAAGAATCAGTAAATATAAAGGCATATTAATAATAATTATCCAAACCAAAAAATAAAAGGAAAAAAACACTGGAGGAAAATGACAGAGCCTTTGTGATGTGTGGAGCAATATCAAACATCCAAACGTAAATGTGATTGAAGTCCTAGGAGAAAAGAGAGAGAAAAGGGCAGAAAAAAATGTAAAGAAATAACACCAAAAATCAAATTTGGTGGAAATCTTTAACATTTCAACAATGCTCAATAAACTCCAAGTGGACGAATGCAAAAAGAACCACACCTCCATGTATCGTAGTTAAACTCCTTAAATCCAAAGACAAAAAGAGAACCCTAAAAGCAGCAAGAGAAAAATACCATGACACATACAAGGAAAAAAAATATGATTAACAGTTGACTTTCATCAGAAATAATACAGACCGGAGGCAATGGAAGCGGCATACTTAAAGTGCTAGTGGAAAAATATACCTGTCAACCAAGAATTCCATATCCAACAAAAATAAAGACAAAATAAAAACATTCACAGATAAGCAAAAATGCATTGCTAGTGGACCTGCCCTAACTGATGGAAGTCCTTCTGGCTAAAAGGAAACTAACTCATGGTAACTCGGAACCACAAGAAGGCATGAGGAGCACTGGGAACAGTAAATATAAGAAATATAAGAACTATTTTTAAATTTCCTCTTCTTGGGATCCCTGGGTGGCGCAGCGGTTTGGCGCCTGCCTTTGGCCCAGGGCGCGATCCTGGAGACCCCGGATCGAATCCTACGTCGGGCTCCCGGTGTATGGAGCCTGCTTTTCCCTCTGCCTTGTCTCTGCCTCTCTCTCTCTCTATGACTATCATAAATAAATAATAAAAAAAAATTTCCTCCTCTTAATATCTTTGCAGGACATGTACTTGCTGGGCAGCCCTGGTGGCTCAGCGGTTTAGCGCCGCCTTTGGCCCAGGGTGTGACCCTGGAGACCGAGGATCAAGTCCCACGTCAGGCTCCCTGTGAGGAGCCTGCTTCTCCCTCTGCCTGTGTCTCTGCCTCTCTCTCTCTCTCTCTCATGAATAAATAAATAAAATCTTAAAAAAAAAGACAGGTACTTGGTGAAAGCAAAGATTCTAACACTGTATTGTTGAGTTTACAATGCACGTATATGAATACTATGTATGACAGCAATAGTACAAAGGAGAAGATAATGGAGGTAAAATTGGTACAGATGAAAATGAACTGGAAAAGAGAGGTAAAGTTGTGTATTTTATTTGAATTATATCAGTATTAACCTGAAATAGATTATAAACTTAAGATGCATATTGTAAGCCCATGACAGACCTTTCTTGGGTGGCCAACTAACTACTGGTTTAGTGAATAACGTACTAAACTGTCTTGTATATGATTACCTTTTAGGTTAGCTTGTTTTCTTTCTTGTTATGAAGTAAAATACACATGTAGAAAAGTGTACATATTAGGAATGTACAGCTCAGTGAATTCAGCAAGGAATTTTAAGATCTGTATGAATTCTCCTGTAGCTAAGTTTATACTTCCCTTCCTAAAAGATCTGTACATTGCCATGCTCTTTTATATATATTACAATAAACCTTTAACATATGTTATTATTTTTTAAAAGATGCATATTGTAATCTCTAGGGTAACTACTAAAAAAGTAAGCTTTCTACAATGTCCTTGAAAATTTCTATAGTCAGAATCCCTTGAATTTAATGGTAAAAATATATACTGTTCCAAAAAGACTAGCAAGAGGGGCACCTGAGTGACTGCCAGTTAAGCATCTGACTCTTGATTTCAGCGGTCTCGATCTCAGGGCTGTGAGTTCAAGCCTTGTGTTTGGCTCTACGTCACTCAAAACAAAACAAAAAACTAGAAAGAAATACACCAAAATGGTAATAGCCCTAAATCCGAAGGATAGCATTATAAGTGACTTTTTCCTTTCCTTTGTTGTTTCTGGATTGCATGTGTTGTAGTTACGATATTTTTAAATTGGAATATTCCAACGAAACTTAAACCATGCAAAATATACCATAAAAAGTATACCAAAACTTCAGGAGATACTAAAGGCAGTTAATAAGAGTATCATGCATTGGAATATTCACTTATATTCTTCTGGACAGAGAATCTACAGCTTTTATCAGATTCCCAAAGGGATCTGTGTGTCCAAAGAAAAGTTAAGAACCAGTGTTCTAAAGTATTAATAAGTGACCTGTCATATCCCATTCATTTGAACTATGGAGTCCAAGGCATTCTTACTTAATTATTGCCTTTTGAAATGATAATTCACCAATTTAAGTTATTTCATAACTCTTTAATTTGCCTTTATTCTTATTTCAGAGGCTCAGATCTGGGTTACAGAAGAGATAGGGTAAAAAGAATATACTCTGGGCTGCAAAGATAGAAAACAGCAAGACGATTATATGAACTGGAAGACCCCTACTCCTGAAGCAAGGTACTAAGGAATATAATTCTTATTTTTATTATTCATATAAGTCTTCAGGAAAGGATCTATGAGGAGTTTATGATTTTTAAAGATTTCTCAGGTAATTTGATCAGCCAAGTTGGGTATCACTGTTCTGAATTAACAGTGAAATCCTGAAGCCAAGGTCTGTACTCATTTCTAGCACCCAAAGCAGTGCCCAGAACACAGAAGACTCAATAAACAATTTGTTGAAGTAATAAAGGAGTTTTCTTTTCATAGTATGTGAATAAAAAATAAAATCAGGCAAAGTCAAATTATCGTATATGTTAAACATAACAAATATCTCAGATAAGAAAATGCCTATACTCCTTAGATAATAAGTTACTAGTTATACCAGAATATTTTTGTTTATTAGTGCTGAAGTATCCCAGGTCTCTGACTTTGATATCCTCATCGACCAAAGTAAAAATAACCTCTCATTCATATTATTTTATAAGGTAAATAAGTCATATTCCTTGAGTCAGCAATAGCTCTTACGCTCTTCAGTGACCATATCAATAGACACTTAGATTTAGACAAACTTACTATTGTTTTTCTTTCCAAAACAACATCATTTTATATTATTATTATTATTATTATTTTAAAGATTTTATTTATTTATCCATGAGAGACATAGAGGGAGGCAGAGACCCAGGCAGAGGGAGAAGCAGGCTCCCTGCAGGGAGCACAACATGGGAGTCGATCCCAGGACCCCAGAGTCACACCCTGAGTCAGAGGCAGATGCTCAACCACTGAGCCCCCCAGGCGTCCCTAAAACAACATCATTTTAGATTACTTCCAAATTCAAGCAAATCTATCCATATAGTTGCTTAATGTGTTAAAATTCTTATTGCGCTACTAGCATTTTGATACTATAGGTTAAAAATATAAAAGGTACCATTAATATGATATTAAATAAGGTTATCTGACCAGGCAACTCACAGAATAGAGAAATCTTTCTCTATTCTGAAAAGCCAGGAATCCATTTACCTTGTTCCACCCTGAACATGCAAAGGATCCAAATCTTGTGAAAAGAGAAGTTTCAAGTAGTACATATATGCATGTGGGCAGCGGGCCTTATTAGTAAATCCATTTTATTATAAAACTCACTTGAAAATTTAAAATTGTTAATGATGATCATGTGACAATAAAAAATTAACTATATGGGAAAAATTGAGAAAAAAATATACTTTTAATGGCTAAGTACAATAGAACATTATTCTAATTAGACACATAACATAAAATGTGCTGTTTGGGTCCACTCAATTTTCTACTTACCAACATACATTATAAATATAGTTGGACAGCCCATATTAAACTTGAGTTAGATTCACACATTTCAGGTCTTGTGTGGTCAACCTTGGAGTGGATATATCAGACATCTAAGTGTTGGAGCAAGAAGTGGTTTGGAGTCATTATATGGTCTCATTCATTTGGGGAATATAAAAAATAGTGAAAGGGAATAAAGGGGAAAGGAGAGAAAATGAGTGGGAAATATCAGAAAGGGAGACAGAACATGAGAGACTCCTAACTCTGGGAAATGAACAAGGGGCAGTAGAAGGGGAGGTGGGCAGGGGGATAGGGTGACTGGGTGACGGGCACTGAGGGGGGGCACTTGATGGGATGAGCACTGGGTGTTATGCTATATGTTGGCAAACTGAACTCCAATAAAAAGAAATTTTAAAAAAATCAGTGACTAGGGGATCCCTGGGTGGCTCAGCACTTTAGTGACTGCCTTTGGCCCAGGACAAGATCCTGGAGTCCCGGGATCCAGTCCCACATCTGGCCCCTCCTGGAGCCTGCTTCTCCCTCTGCCTGTGTCTCTGCCTCTCTCTCTCTCATGAATAAATAAATGAAATCTTTTTTTTTTAAAAAAAAGAAGTAGTTTTGGAGGGACGCCATGGGGGGCTCAGCAGTTGAGTGTCTGCCTTCAGCTCAGAGGTCCTGGGATCGAGTTCTGCATCAGGCTCCCTGCAGGGAGCCTGCTTCTCCCTCTGCCTGCGTCTCTGCCTCTCTCTTTCTGTGTCTCTCATGAATAAATAAAATCTTAAAACAAACAAAAAAAAAGTGATTTGGAAAAGAAGTCAGGGAAGAGTGAGTTAAAGTAGACAAGCTGAACCTTTTAACAACATTTTAGCTGTCACATTTGTGATTTCCAAGTTCAGATTATGTATCTGTCATTCAAATTTCTTTTTGATTGAGGCTCCTGTCCCTCCCCTACTGTAGGTCTTCTTTATGAGTCTTAGGAAAGGGAGGGGCACAAATAAAAACTCAAGTTACTTTCATTATAATCTTGTTGAAAACACTCAGGAGCACAAGGCATTTATGCTTCGGTATTCCTTACCCCTCACAGAAAAAGTGTAAAAAGGGAGACCGGCAGCATTCCTAAGTTCTGACAGCAGTTCACGCAGAGAGCAGTCACCTGGCCTTCTGCATAGGGATACACCCGGTCCATGTGGCAGTGCCCAGTGGGATCAGCAGTGCTACAGGGCAGAGGAAGGTCAAGGCAAAGGGAGATTTAAAAAGGAGAGGTGAAATCCTTCTTCCCTTTCCCCTTTTTCCCCCAAACTACTAGGACCTTAGCTTATGAACACAGATGAGGCAATTCTCTTCAACACTGCCACAGACACTTGGGGGGACACTGAAATCCACCTTAATGAGAAGAATAAAAGTCAGTAAAGCACCTTTTGCAAAAAGAAAGTTTAGTTCTACTTTAATATTGGTTTTTTAGAATGGTTCTGATTACACAGTAGGAAAAAATCCAGAAGACACAGATACTCTGGTACATCAGCAATGTTCAAATGTCACCTGTGTCTCTATGTGTTGCTAGGATATGGTCAAATGACAACCTCTCAGGGGGTTAATGGCTCTATCACAACCTCTAGAGCAGAGTCACACCTGGAATCCAAGAAAGCTTGAGAGCCCCTGAGTATGTTCAAGGAGAATCCCGAGGAGAGTGTTCTCTGAGGATTTTAAAATGTGCATTTAGGGATACTCTGATAATTTCTAATATAAGTATGTGAGTGCTCCACTTATTATCAAGCAAATCAATGCAATTCCAGTGCTAGGATTTATGTTTGTGTTTATAACCAAGTCTCAGGTCATGTGATCGTCTACAATGCTGGCGCTTGCCTTCACCGACTCCCTTAAGCAAGTCCAACAGTTGCTAAGGATATATCAGACCTTATCCTGCCCGAAAGGCAAATGACACAATGGCCTCGCATCCACTGCGACACTCACGTTAAATTTTCTGGCACTTATAAGGACAAAATGACACTTACTGCAGTTATAATTTCAACTAAGAAATTTTCACAAAATAATGTCTTTAATGTCTCACAATAAATAGTAAATTAAGGCCTTTTCACTTTTATGAAGGTAAATCAAAGTACTTTTGATTGAGTATCAGAAGTTTATTCCGAGCTAATGAGAGAAGACTGGATTTATGTCAAAACTTTGTCAGGAGCGGCCAAAGTCACTCTTGTACAAAATTCAGGGATTCTTTGGTAGACTGAACAGAGAGAAGTGGTGGAAGAATGAGGCACTGAAAACTGAAACACATGAAACAGAGCAGGTGGGACAGAGAGGGCAAATAGAAACCCTGAGCCACAGCAGCTCTTTCTGCATTTAGCATTTAAGCTGATTTTCTGCTGGTCTGCATACACCAATCGGCGATGATTACAAGAGCAGTGAAAGTAGTACAACTTTTCTGCTAAACAGATTTTTAAATCTTTTAACATTTTATTACTTTTGGTTGTATTATTTTTTTAAAGATTTTATTTGTTTATTTGACAGAAAGAGAGAGAGAGCACAAGGGGGAGTGGCAGGCAGAGGGAGAGGGAGAAGGAGAAGCAGGCTCCGGGAAGACCAGGGAGCCTGATGTGGGACTTGATCCCAGGACCCTGAGATCATGACCTGAGCAGAAGGCAGGTCTTAACCAACTAAGTCACCCAGCCCCCCCCCCCGCCCCCCTTTTTGGTTGCATTTAAAGGACTAGATCATCAATACAATGGCTAGTAATTAAAATAAGCTTATTGTTCAGAATAGAAAAGTTACAGTAATTACAATGACATAAATCTCAAGATCATTCAGGCAATGTAAGAAACATAAAACATTCAGTCAAAACTACAGTGAGATATCACCTCGCACCCGTCAGAACGGCTAAAATCACAAACACAAGAAATATCAAGTGTTCCCAAGGATGTGGACAAAAAGGAACCCTCTTTTACTGCTGGTGAGAATGCATACTGCTGCATCTACTGTGGGGAACAGCATGGAGGTTCTGCAAAAACCTAAAAATAGAACTACTATATGAATCAGTAATCACACTACTGGGTATTTACCAAAAAAAAAAAAAAAAATACAAAAGCACTAATTCAAACAGATATATCAGGTACCCCCTATATTTACTGCAGCCTTATTTGCAATAGACAAACTATGGAAGCAGCCCAAGTGTTCATTGATAGATGACAGATGAATGGATAAAGAAGATGTGATACACACACGCACACACACACGCACACACACACAAATATATCACTCAGCCATAAAAAAGAATGAAATCTCCCATTTGCATTGGATAGAGCTAGAGAGTATAATGCTAAGTGAAATAAGTCAGAGAAAGGAAAGTACCATACAATGTCACTCATATGTGGAATTTAAGAAACAACAAATGAGCAAGGGAAAAAAATAGAGACAAACCAAGAAATAGACTTAACTAAAGAGAACAAATTAATGGTTACCAGAGGGTAGGTGGGTGGGAGGATAGATGAAATAGGTGATGGAGATTAAAGAATACACTTAACTATGATTAAAAAAAAGAAAGAAATGAAAAAAAGAAACATAAAAAATGCAAGTAACCTGTCTATTAATAAGCCAAACAACTGAAAGTACAATTTAAATTTAAAAATTACCTGTATTAAATTAATTATAGTTTGAGTTTTATTTTCACAGGTTTCGATGTTTTATTTTTAATTTGTAAATTTAGCTATTAAATTTATATTAATATGTAAATGTGTTTGAGAGATAACTAAATATACTAAGAGCATGAGCTCTGGAGCCTAGACAGTCAGGGTGTAAATCCCAGACCTGACATTTATTAGCTGTGGGATCTTGAGCAGGTCATTTAGCCTATCTGTGCCTCCATTTGCTTATCCATAAAATGGAGATAATAATACTGAAAATATTGTTAAGTGGAATTTTAAAAAGGCGGGGGGTATGAACTCTGGGGCTAGACTGCCTGGGTTTTATAGTTCAGTATTCCTTCCCCTGAGATGTATTATTACAGGGTTTTATTGTGCCTAACTCACAGGATTATAGAAAAGACTAGATGAGTATGAGTATATGTACATTATCCATCCATTCATCTATCCATCCATCTACCCACCCACCCATCGAAAGTGCCTAGCATGTAGCAAGAGTTGTATGTGTTACCCAGCATCATTACTGTTACTATATAATGTCGTTATTATTAGCATTATGATTTTACATTCATAAAACACTATGACTGTAAGGAGCTTAATCTACATATATATGTATATATATGTGTGTACATATACGCACACACACACACTCACACATTAAGCAACATTATGATATAGTATCAAAGTCTATAAGGTGGAGGGCACCTGGGTGGCTCAGTTGGTTAAGCAACTGACTCTTGATTTCCACTCAAGTCATGATCTCAGGGTCCCCACAGTGGTCTCTGCACTCACTGGGGAGTTTGCTTTAGGATTCTCTTTCCCTCAAAAATCAATCTATCTTTTTTTTAAGTCTATATGGTGGGAAGAATAATAAGAATCTTTTCTCTTTAAACAGAATCCATATATGACTAAATAAATTGGTTTTTTTTTTAAGATTTTATTTGAGGGAGAGAGAGAGAGAGATGAGTGATTGGGGGTGGGGGGAGAACAGAGGTAAAGGAGGAAAGCAGACCTCCAGCTTAGCGGAGAGCCCAACGCAGGCCTCAATCCCAGCACCTCAAGGTCGTGACGTAAGCTGAAGGCAGGCACTTAACTCACTGAGCCATCCAAGCACTTCCATTTAAACTATTTTTTAAAAGTATTTCTCCACTATTCTGTTTATGTTAAATTATGTTTGTTTCAACAATAGGAAACATGTCATTTCTGAAACTCTTAAGAGCAGTGGCAATCTAGCAACACAGCAAGGCTCACTAATATCTTAATGGTCTACCCTCAACTCAAATTATCTCTGTCTACATACAAAATACTGTGTCACCTGCACGTGCACACAGGCAAGTGCTTGACATCAGCCAAATCAAGTGTGGTCTTACTTCCATTGATTAGATCTAAATGTTGTTAGATCACTGAATGAAGTAAAAACAACAATAATAACAAAGAAGTTTTTCAGTTTTCAAAAACGACGTAGCACAAGTTACTTAGGACAAATAGAAATACTAACCTTTCATACAAGGGCTGTGATACCTTCTCATATCAAGGCAACTATCTGTGACTTAGAGACTTATTATTTAGAGATTTTTTCTTTTTTTTTAAGATTTTATTTATTTATTCATGAGAGACAGAGAGAGAGAGACAGAGATTGAGAGAGAGAGAGGCAGAGACACAGGCAAAGGGAGAAGCAGGCTCCATGCAAGGAGCCCGACGTGGGACTCGATCCCCAGTCTCCAGAATCATGCCCTGGGCCGAAGGCAGGCGCTAAACTGCTGAGCCACCCAGGGATCCCAGAGATTTATTTTTTCTTACACTTTTATGATTCCATGACAATTTTAAACGTATTTGGAAATGAAATGGTATGTAAGTCACAATGTATCTGTTTGCTTTTAAATGAGGACAGGAGTGGGGACGCCTGGATGGCTCAGTGGTACAGTGCCTGCCTTCGGCTCAGGGCATGATCCTGGGGTCCCAGAATGGGGACTGGGATTGAGTCCCACATCGGGCTCCCCACAGGGAGCCTACTTCTCCCTCTGCCTGCCTCTCTCTCTCTCTCTCTCTCTCTCTCTCTCTCTCTCTCGGGGTCTCTCATGAATAAATTAAAATATCTTTAAAAAATAAAAAAATAAATGAGGACAGGAGTCAATGTTCATTTGTATTTTGCCTTAAATGGTCTTTTTCTATCAAACAATAATAGCCATCTTAGTTTCTTTAGAAATGAACTGGTCTCTAAGTAAATAAAACCATATGTATTCTCTGTCACTATGCCAGGACACAATTTAATTCCCTTTTGCAGAGATATATAACTAAATTACTTCATTTGTCTTTTCTGCATATGGTTGGTTAGTCTTTTTCATACAAATTTAGGAGAAGATTTTTCAGAGGTGTACTTCCCTAAAAATGGTGCTGTGCTCCGTCCTGGATAATGGATACAATTTGGATAATAGCCAATAGATGGCACTGTTCGCACTAGGTAGCTAAGATCTCACAAAGGTCTCATTACAGGCACAAATTACTAAGACAAATATCTGCTCAATCAGTGAATTTGAATTTTTTGTGACGAGGACATATATTATTAATAGATATTGACAAATTTACACTTAATAGTTACAGAATATGGAGACCAATTTAAGCTAAACCATTTATTTATTTATCTAAAAATATTTATTGAGTATCTACTATCACTAGGCTTTAGAGACAGAAAAGTAGGTAAGATTATTTCTCAGTTTCAGATAATTCTACAATAATATATAAGTAAAACTGTTGATGGAGGTATGCACAGAGAAGCACAGGGGCTCATTCTGGGGATAGAATGGATCAGCAAAAGATTTTTGCAGAAATGAAGCCTTAGTTGTTGGCAAAGGATTCAGGTTGGGGGAGTGAGGCTGTTAGTATATCATACTTTAAACAAAGGGAAAAGCAACAGCACTGACAAGAAAGTAAATCATATAATACAATGTGGAAAGTATGAATCAGAACAATCAAAATACAAACCTGCAAGAGGTCTGCAGCACTCAGAGAGTCTGCTATTGTTAAGGTATTTGGACTTCAACCTTTGTATAATAGAGATCTATCTGAGGAGTGACAGGGAGTGGCATGGTCAGATCTGTATTTTAGAGAGATCACAGCTAGAACTACGTGAGCATGAATTTGAATGGGACAATATCGGAGGTAGGAATCCACCACAGTGGCTATTGTGGTAGTCCAGCAGCAAGCCATGAAGCCTCACCTGGAGCAGTGTCAATAAAGAGTAGAGAGGAAGACAATTTTGGGAAGTATTTAAGGATATGGCATTCAAATGGATATAAGCAGATGAGGGAGGAGGAAGCTAGAATGACAATCAAGACAAGGTATTTCCTAGGTCCTTTTGATTGTCACAGATGGCTTTTTACTTGATCCACCATCCTTTTAAAAATTGCCTTTAATATAATACATAAATTACTGTCCTTTTACCTATTTAATCTTTTCTCTTTGATAGCATCTTGTACTTTACCTTCAAAATACCAGAATTTGTGAAACTTACCACAAAAATATGCGTATTATGTATTTGTTTGCCTTCTCTTCTATTCATTAGGTTTTACCACATAGAGGACAGGGTCATCTCTACTAATCTAGATCACTATTGCATAACTAGCACCCACTCTGGTACATAGTTTGAAGCTCAACAAATGCTGAAACAACATATATTTCTGAAGTTTCAAGCTCTAGTACATTCTGCTTGGTTGATATTTTCCATCAAGATCACACACGACTTTAGGCCACATTCAGTATAGCAAAACCACAAGAGATGCTTGCCTATTTATTAAGTACTTTAGCTCTGTTTCTGTGACAGCTTTGCTCATCAGGGGAATGAGCCTTTAACATGTCAAGTTAGAAGCTATTTTCCAGTGTAATAGGTAATAGGTGTTCTCTGGTCAGGTCAACTTTCTCCATCAAAGACGACTAAATACCACTCTATAAAAACTAGTTTCCTCCTTCCCTTTTTGAGTCTTGCTTGGGTTTCAACCATTTCTCCTTGCATCTCCATCTATCATGGATATTAATTTATCTCTTCTCAAGGTCATCTTAAGATACCACAGGGGTTGGTATCCCTAAGTTTTAACTGTCCCTTAAAGAAAAATCCTTCCCCACTCTCACATCATAGAATATTAATTGTAGCATGTGTGTGGAGAGGGAAGAGAGTGCAGTGCGCTGTGTTTTAAGAATATGCCCAGTCTTCCAATGATTTCCTACTTCTATGTCAGTTTCCTGGGGCTTTCAAGAAAAAAACTGAATGTAGACCGAAGCAAATTAACATTTACTTTAACAAACCTAAACACAAAACCTGAATTTCAAAACGAGATAAACCTTCTACTCAGAATAAATATTTATTTAAGGAAAGAGCTACTCTGGAGGATTTAAAATATTCATCCAATAGACTAAAAAAACTTTAGTACATACTTTGCACAACACATGTTCAAAGTGGTGAGATATAAGAATACAAAAATGTATCTAACCTGAAGTAATTTATAGTCTAATATGGAAGGTAAGATAGCCATATAATGATATAATAAAATATTCAAAGTATTAATACTATTTGAGAGGTGTTATAAATTGGTACAGTAGTTCAGTACCATGTAAGATCAATTTTGACTGGATATATACAGATGGACTTTATAGAATTAATGGAATTTGGGCTGGTATTTGAAGAGAAAGAGGCACTATGGAGCTACAACCAAAATGTAATTTATAAATATATTTTTTCAAGAACAAAAAGGCTGCAAGAAAGTGAGGTCCCTAATAACAAATGCACAAGCATCAGAAGACAGGTGGTATTAGGCAGACATGTAAAGCTAATTAAATTGAATATATAACACCAAGTCAAAAAAAGAAACAAACAAAATCCATCAAATCATGATCCTTACAATACCAAAACTGAAAACAAAGGTAATCAATGTTATTAGTATCTGCTTAGTAAGATATGTATGTTCTGAACTGGATTAAAGTCTAGTCTTCAAATGATTCTAAAGTGTTACT